>NC_082711.1:137167505-138367505 GCF_030144855.1 Hypanus sabinus
GAGGAGGGGACCGCGAGGGCTGCATGGAGCTGAGGTGCCCGCCACTATCCCGCAGACGGAACCATCAACATCATATCTTTCAAGTAGTTCTGTCTGTCTCTCATTGCACTGGACGGCCTCCCATCTCTCCCCCCGTCCTCTCCCCCCGTCCTCTCACCCCCCGTCCTCTCCCCCCCTCCTCTTCCCCCCCCTCCCTCATCCCCCCCACCTCTTCCCCCCCACCTCACTCCCCCCTCCCTCTCCCCCCCTCCTCTCCCGCCCTCCTCTCCCCCCCTCCTCTCCCCCCCTCCTCCCCCCTCACTCCCCCTCCTCTCCCCCCTCCTCCTCACTCCCGCCCTCCTCTCCCCCCCTACCTCCGTCCCCCCCTCCTCTCCCCCCCTCCTCTCCGCCCCTCCTCTCCCCCCCTCCTCTCCCCCCTCCTCTCCCCCTCCTCTCCCCCCTCCTCCCCCCCCCTCCTCTCCCCCCCTCCTCTCCCCCCCCTCCTCTCCCCCCCTCCTCCCCCCCTCCTCCCCCCCCTCCTCCCCCCCGTCCTCCCTCCCCCCCGTCCTCTCCCCCCGCTCCTCCCCCTCCTCCTCCCCCCCTCCTCCCCCCCTCCTCCCCCCCTCCTCCCCCCCCTCCTCCCCCCCTCCTCCCCCCCTCCTCCCCCCCTCCTCTCCCCCCTCCTCTCCCCCCTCCTCTCCCCCCTCCTCCCCCCTCCTCTCCCCCCCCCCTCCTCTCCCCCCCTCCTCTCCCCCCCTCCTCCCCCCCCTCCTCCCCCCCTCCTCCCCCCCTCCTCCCCCCGTCCTCTCCCCCCCTCCTCCCCCCCCTCCTCTCCCCCCTCCTCTCCCCCCTCCTCCTCCTCCCCCTCCTCTCCCCCCTCCTCTCCCCCCTCCTCCTCCCCCCCTCCTCTCCCCCCCTCCCTCTCCCCCCCCCCCCCCCCCATAGCAGCACAGATCATAGGGTCTCTTCTGGACCCCTTTCAAACTAGGGTGACCCCTAACAATATGTTCAGTACAATGTAAGCTAATGTATTTTAGTGAATGGTCGGCTCAATTTAAAAAAATGGCAGCATGGGAGGCAGCCATTGAACCAGCTCATAAGTGACTGTGACTGTGTTGTCTTTCAGTCCCAATACTTGAAAGTGGGTGGTAGAAGATAGAAGGAACATTCTGGCCATCCTGGAAGACTTGAAGTCTCTCCGCCCTCCCATTGATCATCTCTGTGAGCTGTTGCCCCGATTACAGGCCCGCTTACTACTCCATTGCTTCATCTTCAAAGGTGAGATGAGCTAAGAAGCCTTGTCAAATGATTATTGATGTTATAGAAGAATAGTAATTCATGGAAGCGGTTTATAACATGGCTTAGTACAGTAAATCAATAATTTTAAAACTTCATTTTTAAAATGCATGGATGAATAATTGTAAATTTTGATTGCAATACCTGATAAACTGATCAGCATTTAAACTGAACTAGATTTGTGCTTTATGGTGAATAGACAGTGGGATGTGCTGTTTTTTCATACGGCTTATTGTAACTGTCAACTTACTTTCAGGACCATTTAAGAGCACAGTTTGTATATGGTGTTTGCCCATCACACTGGTAAACCATTTCCCTTCATTGCATGTTTTCTTATATAGAATAGTAAAAATAAACAATGATCTTCTGTAAAAGCTGTTTTGTTTGAATATGGATTCTTTAAGTTGAGTTAATTTAGTCCAATGATTGGCGCTGTGTTATATCCCAGGACTGATACCCTGCTGACTTTGCAGCTCACCGACATTATTCTGCAGGGACTAGAAGCTGAATAATTAATGAAGGTTGCTTGGGAAAACCCATTTGAAAACTGGACATCAGAGGGAACACCTGATTGCTTTAATTTCCCACTGTGGCCTGAGGAGAATTGATTGAAGTTAAGGCCTGTGTTTCTACCTGCAGTCTACTCAAAACAACATTTCCTACTTGATGGTTCAAGCATCACAGCAGACACATGACACAACTAAATTTTGCCCTCCTGTGCACACTACTCAGGGAATGATTTACTCTGCAGTACCTTTATGGTACTGTCTTGTCTTGTCTTGTCACAGTCTTGTCTGATAGTTGAACAGATGTTGCAGCATTACTTTGGTCAGGGAAACACAAATCCTTGTTATTCAACACGCACAAAATACTAGTGGAACACAGCAGGCTAGGCAGCATCTATAAGGGAGAAGTGCTGTCGACGTTTCGGGCCGAGACCCTTCGTCAGGACTAACCGAAATGTGTCGCATTTTCCCCCTCCCACCACTACTTTCAAATCTCTTACTATCTTTCCTTTCGGTAGTCCTGATGAAGGGTCTTGGCCCGAAACGTCAACAGCACTTCTCCCTTATAGATGCTGCCTAGCCTGCTGTATTCCACTAGTACTTTGTGCGTGTTGTTTGAATTTCCAGCATCTGCAGATTTCCTCGTGTTTGCTCCTTGTTATTCAATTATACCTTGTGTTCACCACAGCAGAAAGATTTGCGACCCAAAGGTTCTATACCACTTCTGAGCAAACTCCATTATCACACTAACGTGTACTGGTATCCATCAACTCCCCATCCACCTACAATAGCTGGTAACTTGCTATAGCCAGTCAATCTACCAATCCATGCATCTTGAGTTTCTGGGAAGAAAACTGGGCACCCACACAGTGGGATAGACAGAGCAGCTCCAGGTTATTTATCCTTAACCAATCAACATCACCTTATTTAGTAAATTAATTTTCTATGATTTGTTAATGAGTTTGTATTCTTTAATGTCATATTTTAAATAGTTTTAAAATGTTTGTTTTAGGTTCACTCTAATTCAGTTCATATCTGTGCGGTTGTGGTGGAATATGTATCTAAAGCGGGTCGTACCAACAGAGGTGTTGCAACAACCTGGCTGCGCAAACAAAGTGCCCGACAGTTAACGGCCACAAGCCCACTGTTCCAATGTATGTAAGAAAATCTCAGTTCCGGCTGCCTTACAAACCTAGCACGCCCATCCTCATGATCGGACCTGGCACAGGCATTGCTCCCCTTCGTTGGTTTTATTCAAGAACGAGCCTGGCTGAAGCAACAAGGTACAGGATGAATATCATAATGTTTGCAGACAACTGTTCTTTTTGCACTGTAAGTGACATTGTGTTGATTATGACATTCCTTGTACTCTTTTTAGCTCCTTTTGAAATGATTCCTAATGACATGTCCCCCTCCTGCATACTACTGCCTGCCTTATTTAGTGCAACGAATAAGAATGCTAGTGCAGTCTGTCACAGAGGCCATTATATTTTTATTTGGGTTCTTGACTGTGCAGAGAACCTTTCCTTCCCACTGTTGCATACTGATGCCTGCACAGGAGCTCCCACCAACACAGAAATAGTTAACCTAATCTCACCGCTGCAGGCCTTGATATGAGATGCAAAGTAATGTGCAGAGGCTGCCTCTGAGGACTGGTGTGGCTCTGATTCTGAGCTGTGGGATCTGGGGTTATAAAATGTGGCTGTAAGGTCTGGACACAGTGTCCCCACAAATGACCCACAGCCACTGCTGGTCAGGATGCAGCCCAAGCCCAGCAAATAAAAGCAGGAGATAGTTGTTTATCCTTTCTGCTTGCTCCATCCTTCTGTGTAATCACAACTGATTTTATTTTTAATCTCGCCAACACTTTCCTGTGTTAACAAGATTGGGGGGAAAAGAATTTTAATTGATCCTTTCATTAATGCACCTCTGCATCTGAGTCTTCACAGCTCATTTAGATAATTCCAAAGATTCACCATCATCTGGGTAAATATTTTGTTCTGAATGATCAGGTCCTTAATTCTGGATGCCCAACTTAAGATTAACTTCTTTGCATCTATCACATGAACCCTTTAAGCATACTGTACCAGCATGTTAACTTCCAGTGTTTTTATGCAAAAACATCAAATTACTTTGAATGCCAGCTTGCCACTTATAAATAACACGACTTTCAATTTTTTCTTCCAATGTAGGTGATTTTGCACTCCACATTAAATTTCATCCTAGTCCGATCACAGATTGTCTGTGTGTCCTGAAGCCTTTCTTCAACTTCTTCACAGCTTGCACTTCCATCCAGTTTGTATCTTTGGTAAACTTAGTTATACAATATTACACTTTGTCCCCTCATTTAAATTGTTCATTGTAACTTAGTGAGACCTCGCTACCAATCCCCGCAATCCACCAAATCTGAAACTGTCCTGTTCCTTATTGTTTTCTTCTTCACCAATTCTCCATCTGTGTTGATGTATTGCCCTCAGTAACATGATCTGAGGTGGCACCTCATCCAGATACATCAGCCTTTTTTGCACCAACTTCAAATTCTAACAGGTTTATCATTCATGATTTCCTTTTCATAAATCAGTGTCGCTACTACCCAGGTGTAATTTTTTAGTGGTACTTATTAAAATATTTTGCTTCTGTTAAACTGTTAGGCTAACTGGTCTACAGTTTTCTTGTTTTCTTTCAGCTCTCTTGGGTGGTGGGGTTATATATGCTGCTGTGCAATCAATGTGAACCATTCTGGAACTAGTGAAACTTTGGGAAGATGGTAATACAAACATTCATTTCCTCCAGAGCTGCCATCTGCAGAGCCCTAGGATACAATTTCCCAGTTCCTGTGGACCACTGTTTCCAAGAGGTTTTCTGTGTTGTGTTTCCTGAAGATAGAGAAATTAAATATTTTGTTTTTGCTATTTCCTTATTGGATGGCACAGTAGCATAGTGGTTAGAACAATGCTTTACAGTACCAGTGGCCTGGGTTCAGTTCCTGCCGCTGTCTGTAAGGAGTCTGTGCGTTCTCTCTGTAACTGGTTTTCTCTGGGTGTCCAGTTTCTGCAGTCCAAAGACATACCAATTGGTAGGTAATTGGTCATTGTGATTAGGCTAGGGTTAAATCAGGGGTTGTGGGCAGCACAGCTCGAAGGACCAGAAAGGCCAATTCCACTCTGTATGAAATAAATAAATAAATAAATAAATAGATAAACATGCTGTTTCTCTTATCCCAGTCTAACAATGGCACACATTAACCTCAGGTGGTCCTGTGTCCTTGCCAGCAATTTTTTCTGCTGATCAGTACTGTCAATAAAAGTACTTGTTCTATTCTTTGTTGATACCTTGCTGTAATGCATTGTGGTTGCTCTGTGACATGAATTGGGACAATTTGTTTTTTGTGAGTTAAGATGATTCTCAGAGATGGTATAATACAGAATGAAGTCATTTATAATGACTTAATTTATATGAAGTCATTTGGATGCCATGGTAGCACATGCTATTGCAGATTGTGGCATCAGAGTTTAGAGTTCAATTCTGACATTATCTTAGATGTGGATACTATAGAAAGAGTGCAGAGGAGATTTACAAGGATGTTGCCTGGATTGGGGAGCATGCCTTATGAGAACAGATTGAGTGAACTTGGCCTTTTCTCCTTGGAGCGATGGAGGATGAGAGGTGTATAAGATGATGAGGGGCATTGTTTGTGTGGATAGCCAGAGGCTTTTTCCCAGGGTTGAAAGGGCTAACATGAGGGGCATTGTTTTAAGGTGCTTAGAAGTAGATATGAGGGGGATGTCAGAGGTAAGTTTTTCACACACAGAGTGGTGGGTGCGTGGAATGCACTGCCAGCAATGGTGTTAGAGGCAGATACACTGGGGTCTTTTAAGAGATTCTTAGATAGGTACATGGAGCTTAAAGAAATAGAGGGCTGTGCAGTAGGGAAATTCTAAGCTGTTTCTAGGTAGGATACATGGCCGGCACAACATTGTGGGCTGAAGGGCCTGTGATGTGCTGCAGATTTCTATGTTTCTATTCTCTGTGTGTCCTCCCTATGGATGGATGGACTTTCTCTGGATGTTCTTGTTTCCTCCCGCAGTCCAAAGACGTACCTGTTGGCAAGTTAATAGGTCATTCAAAAAGTCCCATGATTAGTCTAGGGTTAAATTGGGGGTTACTGGGCAGCGTGGCTGTAATGCCCAGAAAGGCCTATTCCACACTGTAACTGAATCTAGTAGCAATCAATGTCACGTAAATTGAGAGCTTTGCAATAGGACCTTATAACATACGAATGCTCTTCATTCAAATGTTCGAAGTGTGCTGTTCTCTCCATTGAAACTGTTCTCACTTTTTTCCATGTTTGTACCATATTTACTTCATTTAAATGTTGGCGTGAACTTTGTGACACTTTTCATTTGCATTAGAAGAGATACTGACACCAAGCCATGCGGCATCTCTCCTGCATTTCTGGATTAGATATAATACATTCTTGAGTCACCATGGTGACTGGGCTGCTTGAAAAGATTGCTGTAATGCAGCAAATAAACACAAACCCAATCTAAAACAAATATCTCAGCTAAAAATTCAGCTGGCTATCTCCAGTTTGTTCTATTCACCACTTCTCATTTTATCAGGCTTCTTGCTGATTTGACATCCCTGCCAGCTGTCACTGAGTCTGCTTTCATTGCTTGCTATTTTGCTTGCTTTTTGTTAATCCTCAAGCTTTTATTGGTCTTTATATCTGATTATGGAAGGTATTAGTGATGACAGGCCTGTCCATCTGGTTTTACAGGAAAGGAGGTTGGTGAGACTGTTCTGTACTACGGCTGCCGACACAAGAATGAAGACTATCTGTATCAAGAAGAACTGGAGGGCTTCCAGAAGGATGGTGTTCTCTCTCAACTTCATGTAGCATTCTCCAGGGACCAGGCAGAGAAGGTAAATTGAACAGAAAACATGTAATCTATACTCTGTCCCTGTTTCTAGCCTCCCATGTGTTTTTAAAAATGCTATCTCCCAGGGTTTGCAGCTGGTGCCATTTTACTCCTAACGGTTATGAGATTGGTTGCCTATGTAAAGTCAGGTTATGTGGGCAAGCAGCCTAATTTCTAGAATTTTGATCCAAAGGCATGATTTTGTAGCAATAAGAGTGTTTAAATTCAAGTTGTAAATAAATGTGATATGTTACAGTGTTAATTGACATTTTCAAAAAAATACTACAGGGCTGTCCTCCAGGGAAGGAAATCTACTGATTTTTGACTCCAACATACTTGAGTTTTTAAATTCTCCACAGTCTGGGGGTCACTGAATGCCAGCATTGCCAATGACATCAAGTTTAAAAACTAAAGTTTTTAAAGAAGCTATATTTGGAATTTCAAAAGCAACTCTGTTATATTTGAAAATCAAGTATTCTTTCTGTTGCTGATATCTACCGTTCTGTTTTTAAATCTATTGTTCATCCTTGGCCAAGAAATAGATGTACAGTAGTAGGCCCTCCTTATCAGCGAGGGATTGGTTTCGGGACCCCTCTTGGATACCAAAAAACGTGGATGCTGAAGTCCCATATTCAACCTGTCTCAGTGCAGTGGACCTTAGGACCCAGCAGAACCTCAGACCTTAATTAACCTGTCTCAGTGTGGTGGACATTAGGACCCGGCACCAGAACTCTGAATTTGCAGCGTTTCTGTTCACGAAAATAATCACGATCACGATTGAAAATAAAGTGGAAATAATAAAGAGATCGGAAAGAGGTGAAACACCATCGGTCATTGGAAAAGCGTTGGGCTACATCGGTCAATGATTGGAACAATTTTAAAGGATAAAGTGAGAAAGGCTCTGTCCCGATGAAAGCTACAATTATTACTAAGCAACACAGTGGTTTAATTATTGGGTTTTGGGTTTTTGATCCTCCATATCAACCCAGCACGGTGGAGAGCACACTTGGGAGCGATCTGTCACTGGATCAAACTCGGGAACTTCTGTTCCCAAGCCCGGTGCTAAAACATACGTTCTTAAGCGTTTTATATGCATAGAAAGGTAAAATATATACTAAGACAAACATTTGACTAACTGATGCTAAATAATACCGGATGTACCTGTTCCAATATACTTAGTAAGAGAACTTATGATTTTTTCAATCCTGATCCATGATAACCCATGCACGTCCTGTATACTTTAAATCATATCTAGATTACTTATAATACCTAATACAATGTAAATGCTTTGTAAAATAGTTGTTATACTGCATTATTTAGGGAATAATGACAAGAAAAAAAAGTCTGTACATGCTCGAATGACAAGTGCTGGAAGAGCACTTCCGGGTTTTCGCCATTCGCGGTTGGTTGAATTCGCAGATAAGGAGGGCCGACTGTATCCACTGAAAATAAAATTTTGATATGAAAGTCTTGAGTTGTTGAATATCTGAAATAAAATTTGGATGTGAATAATGAGCTTTTTGAAAGAGTCGAGAATAGATGACCCTTTTTTTTTTGGTAATGTTTGTCTGATTCCATCCACAAAATTGACCAGTTTATGTTGGGCTCTGAATGCAGGAATTAGGGTTTCAGCATCAATCCCTGGAGTTTCATTAAAGGGATGAGGGTGACAACTGCTTCCAGAGCACTGCCATTAAAAGTGTCGACAAGCATGATTGATACAGATTGTCATGGAAGGAAATGTAACAGTTGAAATAAGATAAATAATAGACATTTTTTTTTAAATTTGATGGTGCAAGTATTTAACTAATGGAAACTGTGATCTGAGAGTAAAACCCAAATTTATCCCTGCTGTGAATTAGAAAATGAAAATATTGTTGAATGAGATTAGCAAATCTGTACAGTATGTCAGGTGCCTTGGTGCTGAAGTTGGGTGCTTATATCTTGGACTGCATCTTGAGAATTGTATTTGGTTCTGGAGACTCCACAAAAAGTTTGGGGACTTTGAAAACTAACGTGAATAGAAAAGGGTAATTGAAAGCTTAATCTCTTAGTTAACTACAGACTAAGATTTGAACATTAGAGAGGCAGAAGTTAGTTGAAAGCAAAATTAGGACAATTTTTGAAAATGTAATTTCACTTACTATGATTCACATAGCTCTAAATATATCCACCTCTAATCCTAAGCAATCTTTAGTTCCTTGACCAGATGTTCAACTACCTTTCCTAATATGTTACCTCCTTCAGGTCAGTATTAGATTTTGTTTAGTAATGGCCCCGTGATGTATCTTCGAGGGTTTTTCTTAAGTGTTTCGTGTTCTACATAAATGTCAGTTACTGTTACAGTTAGCTTTTAGATAAGACATTGAAATAGAATAGTTAGATCTTTAATGAGGTGGAAACCTTTGAGAAAAGTGAGCCAGTGGCAATGTCCTTTTGTATATTGTGTGGTCTTGGGTGATTCATTTTATCTCTCTGTTTTCCCCTCTTAATGATTTCTTCAAAAAAAACTTTAGGTGTATGTCCAACATTTATTGAAGAAAAATAAAGAACATGTGTGGGATCTGATCCACAAGGACAATGGGCATGTTTACATCTGTGGGTAAGTGGAGCGTGTGAGATGCATGTAGTTCCACACTTAAACTGGATCAAGGGAAATCCTAGATACATTTCTGTTTGGGGGGGGGAAGATATGAATTGTATAGAATATACAGCATGTATCAGGGCACATAACTGATAAAGTAATTTCTGAGTGCTTATGTTTTTAAAGTATTTAAAAGACTAGTGTGATTTAGGATCTATTGAGGCTAGAAAAAGTACAATGTAAATGCAAGGCTTTCTATTTTTATTTCAGTGATGCAAAGAATATGGCAAGAGATGTCCAGAACACATTCTATGAAATTGCTGCTGAGCTTGGAAACATGAAGCACGACCAGGCTGTTGATTACATTAAGAAACTGATGACAAAAGGCCGTTATTCTTCGGACGTGTGGAGTTAAGGTGGAAATTGGGGCAGTAAGCCTTTGCTGCATTGTACAAATGAATAGGATATCAGTAGTTCACAGCTAGTGACCTACAATAATCAATGCAAAGATCATTAAAACTAAAGAATGAGGTGATGATTTTAACATAATGTAGAATCTGTGGAGGAAAAGCTTTGTGCTACACTCAGTGCTGTGCTCCATCAGAATGAATACCAAAATTTAACATGAGATACTTTCTGTAACTGACTTTTAAAAATTATTTTGAATTACAAAGACTCAAATTCTGGCAAACTGTTTTTAATGAGAATTATTTAAACTGGCCTGCTGCCACACACAACAGAGTATAACTCCTAAGGTTAATTTCCTCTGTATTGGTCTTGTAGTTTTTAATGTTTCAGATAAAATAACTGAATGATATTGTAGGGAAAACACAACTAGTAACAATTAAAATAGCACGTTTTCAATTAGAAGAATCAGTTTTCATACATCGAGCAGGCCATTTCATTTACACAGTTATATATCTTTCTATTTTGTTTTTGTTTTGATTTTGAGCAAAAAGCTGGTGGTGGATGAGGTCATCAGACTGGATTACTCCCTGAGCTTTCTCCATCCTTTCAATTTGGCATAACCTGCAAATTTTTATTTAATATACTATAACTAAATAGAAATATTACTAATTTATGCTGATTTACAGTATACGATCTTAGAATAATTGAGCTCTTGATCTTCTCTTGAAACAGAATGGTTGTCTCTAATGTACTGTTTCCTTTTATCATAAGTAGATTCTTATGATTATGGTACTCACTTTGGGAAGTTTTTAGGCACTATTGACAATTGGAAAATAGAAGTCTAGCAAACACAATATCCAGCACAAGCTTCAACCTGGAATCCCCCATTCCATCTTAAAACCTTGTAAGTTAATGGAACATGTTAGGGTCTTCTTCCATTCTACAGTGCTGCAGTACTTTCATAGATGATATCCATGCTACAGAGCAAAAATGAGATCTTCATGGCTTCTGATGAGCCTCTCAGTCCCTTTCTTGCATTAAAAGGAAATGAAATAGAAATGTAGAAATGCTGGAGTGATGCAACAACAGATGAAATTGCAGGCACTATCTGAATGAAGGTTATTGTCCAAAGGCTGACCTACACACATACTCTGACTGGCCTCTGATGCAATTCCCACATTTTCCCGTTATGAAATATCAAATCATTAATTCACTGATTCTTGGAGAAGGTCAAACCTGGCAAACGTCAGAAAGCAGGTCAAGATTTAGTTAGTTGCTTTTGGCAGGCATTTATTTGATATTATAAAAAAAATCTTGGCTGCAATAAGCAAGTTTAAAAAAAAAATTCTTTGTCACAGCTCAAATCTGCTGTTGCACATGTAATCTTTCGCTGGTGGATAACTTAAGCATTAGTTTTTATAGGATCAAGTTTTGAATACTTAGCAAATGAGAAACAATTTCATTTGTTTCCAAAAGCTTCAGTCGTTGTTTTGCAAACACGAGGAAATCTGCAGATACTAGAAATTCAAACAACAACACGCACAAAATGCTGGTGGAACACAGCAGGCCAGGCAGCATCTATAGGGAGAAGTGTTTCGGTTAGTCCTGACGAAGGGTCTCGGCCCGAAACGTCGACAGCGCTTCTCCCTGTAAATGCTGCCTGGCCTACTGTGTTCCACCAGCATTTTGAATGGTTTAATTGGCTCACTTTCAAATTGACTTTACAGATTTCCTTCTCTAATCAGGAACGTGCCAATTCTCTTGAGAGATGGCTGCTAGGAACCCAAGTCTGGTCCTTGAATAACTTGCCTTTGCGTCCATGTTTTTGTTTTTGCTGTTGCACTGGGAAGTTCTGGCCACTTCTCATTCTTTTATTGCCTTCAAGTTCTCAACATCAACATCTCTCTGCTCAGTCTCTCCAACTTTTGTTATTTTTCATGGGTTCTGTCCTTTGTTTTAATGCTTATGCCCCTTTTGGGCATAATGGTGTTCTAAAGGGACAATATTACTAATGGGCTATTTCTGAAATTAAGAGTGGACTTGATTGGCACTCAATTTTGAGATCATTCATAGTTCTTTATCAGACGAGTAATGAAATTATTGGGATGGGGGAAAGGTTACCACAAATGCGCTCTACTCATAATTGTAGAAATTTTGTGGCAATATTTGCTATTTCAACTAGGATTCCTGGTCCAAAACACAATGTTTTGTCATTACTCGATCTTTCATTGTTTAAAAACATTTTTAACCCTCTGAACTGTGTTCACTTTGTTCTCAAGCACTTTAGTATTACTTGCCTGCAACAATGATCTCAACAGAAACATGCCTGCAGATTCAGTAATATTTGTGACTCAGAGCTTGAAAAAACACTTGCTTTGTAGATTAGGATAATTCACTAAGCAGTTGAAGTCCATATGAGTGCCTTGTACCTCTGTACTCTACTGCCAGTTATGTTAGTGGCATTTAGTGCAGCAATGAAGGTCCTCTCTCTAGCAGTGTTCAGGGTTTCCTTCATCATTTCAGTAACTCAGTTTTCACTATTGTCGGTTATGTCAGTTCCAGGAGGAGACTCAGGAATACTGTCACACTCAGATATAGGAAAATTCTTCTTTGCTATTTCCATAACAATGTTGCTTTGCCACTCAGGGTTGTTAGCCCTGAGCTAATTCCCTGAACCTGGAGGACCAGTGGTCCACTCTTAATCTGGCCGCTAAGCTTTGATCTGTTTGATATGGATGACGGTGACCTTACCAAGAGCCAGCCAACAGGGCCTTCCAGGTCATTGAGGCAGCAAACCTCCAAACCACGACGACGTTGCGGTCCTCTCTTGGTGGAGGACCTTGTGCCATCATCTGTTTATTGTAGATATGCAATATGTTAATGAACTAAAGTGTAAAGCCTTCCTGTGTGTAGAAAAATGGAATCATATCTATTTATGCTTCCATATGCTGACAAGTCTATTGAACCTTTTATATGTAGTAAGGATTTTGTTTTGTTTAGTGAACTCTACTATGTTCTTCATACTGCTTCAATTCCTGTTGTTCAGTCACACATTAGGCATACTGTCTTCAGCTGATCTGTCATTGTCCACTGTTTTAACTTGCGAATTGCCAGGAGAGGCATGTTAAATTTCCCAGTTTTACTTTAATGAAGACAGTTGTCAACTTCTCCAGAACAAGGAGGGAAAAAGTTGATCGATGCAATCTCTGGTAGAAAAAAAATGAATTCACTAACTGAACAAAAGATGTAACTGAATTCTGTAGTGTTTATTTTTGAACAAAAAATATCACTGGGCAAATTAGATGCCCTAGTTTGGATCAGGCTTAGTTAATTGAATGCCATGTCGAATTGGGTAGGACCCCAATGAGAGTCAAATTTATGCCATTATAGTGTGCTTTATTGATAACTCTGCTGAAGTCTTTCTAAATGCAATTTTCAACAATTTAGGAAATTGGGCTGAAAATAAGCAGTGTTCCCAGGGTAACAATTGTGTTAACCGCTACATTGAACATACACAAAGAAGTGTTCTTGAAAAGACCAGAAATCAACAGTCAAATTACAGCTGTCTGGGAGATGAGAAGTGGATTGAGGAGGAAACTAAGAAAGGGCATGGATACATCAGGAAGGGTGGTTAATTTGGGCTGCTCACTGTTGAAGGTGTAAAGGAAGGGGTAATGCCTTCTGTCTGTAATGGTCAATGTGAATATGGAGGAGAAGTGTTGTCTAGTGCCAAAACAACGGGGAGGACTTATGTTGTTAACTGTTTAAGATAGAAATGGATTGTGACAAGGGCACAATACATTTAACAACATTGTGACAAGCAGCTCTACAATTGCTAATGATTCGAGCAGAATGTAATTGATATTAAGTGTTTTGAAATGGTTGTGTTAGCCTCGCTAAAATTCCTCCCATCTGATATGCACAGCCAGTAGGATCGACAGACTGGCTCTTCCATCCTCACTGCCAGAATATGTTGGAGAACACAGGAACCCTACAATTCCTTTGAGGCTTCTTAGTTGTTCTTCACCTGTCATTTGGGAAGCGTGCTTAAATTGCATTGTAATACAGTAATTACATTGTCTGTTCTGTGATTGCACCCTAGTGTGTCAGCAGCTGGTCTTTCAACCAATCAACACATTTCCATAACTCTCCTATATATTGGTGCCCACTTGCATCACGTCCACAATCTCACTAGTCTGAATAAAATTTCTTCTCAATCTCTTGTAATTTGCATTTATAGTGGCTTATTTTGAGACCTACCTTAAATGTTTTTAGAGATCTCAATTGGGTTCCAGCACTTCGTTCTTTATAAAAAATAAAATTATTTTATGTTTAAAATCTCGTCAGTTGTTTATGTATTGTTAGATTTTTCATTTTGTATTTTAATGACATGAGAGTAGAATTTTGTCCAGTACCTTGTAGCTATATTCTAACCAAATTTAAAAAATTGAGCCCTTTCTAATTGATGAAAAACCCAAAATTGAGCTTTAATATTAAAAGCTTTACAATGTCCAGCTGATCAATTGGTATTAGGGTTTAGTAATATACACCCACTAGAAATTTGGCCCAAGAGATTCTGTACTAGTTTGACTTGATTTTTTTTATGGACCTGTAGGTTGTAAAGAGTTGGAGATCAAATCCAAAACAACATCTGAAATGCTTCTTCAATTTAACATGAATGGGAGCTTGGAGGAAAACTTTACATGTGACCACTGAGACATACAGCACACATCCTTTATTCAGTTCTGAATGTCTCATTACTTTGAGATCCTGACATGATAGAGGGATGCAAGTGGATCTGTTGATGCGCAGGGGGCATTCGACCTTGCATTGGTTCAGCTGGTTCTAGCTGTGGCTGGAAAATTAGAATGGCATTGCTCAGCAAATGAATGAAATTAAGTTTAGAGAACCATAAGTTCATTGATTTCAAAGTTGGAGAACAGCCAAGAGATATTTATCTCTTATAAATATGATGGTGTTTTACCTTTTAGCAAATACTGTGGGGAGATGATTCATTCCCTTGTGAAAAGTCAGAGTCAGCTGCTCAATTGGTTAGCATACTATGCTACGTAAAGCTGCCCACTAGACTGAGCTGGTCTGAGTGCTCAGCAATGTTGGGGCTTTGCTATTTTTCCCATTTTGATTGACAATAGACAATAGGTGCAGAAGTAGACCATTTGGTCCTTTGAGCCTGCACCGCCATTCTGAGATCGTGGCTGATCATCTACTATCAATACCCAGTTCCTGCCTTGTCCCCATATCCCTTGATTCCCTTATTCATTAGATACCTATCTAGCTCCTTCTTGAAAGCATCCAGAGAATTGACCTCCACTGCCTTCCAGTGCATCCCAGACCCCCACAACTCTCTGGGAGAAGAAGTTTTTCCTTGACTCTGTCCTAAATGACCTACCCCTTATTCTTAAACCATGTCCTCTGGTACTGACTCTCCCAGCATCTGGAACATATTTCCTGCCTCTATCTTGTCCAATCCTTTAATAATCTTATATGTTTCAATCGGATCCCCTCTCAATCTCCTTAATTCCAGTGGGTACAAGCCCAGTCTCTCTAACCTCTCTGCGTAAGACAGTCCAGACATCCCAGGAATTAACCTCGTGAATCTACGCTGCACTTCCTGTACAGCCAGGATGTCCTTCCTTAACCCTGGAGACCAAAACAATACTCCAGGTGTGGTCTCACCAGGGCTCTGTACAAATGCAAGAGGATTTCCTTGCTCTTGTACTCAATTCCCTTTGTAATAAAGGCCAACATTCCATTAGTCTTCTTCACTGCCTGCTGTACTTGCTCATTCACCTTCAGTGACTGATGAACAAGGAGTCCTAGATCTCTTTGTATTTCTCATTTACCTAACTCTACACCATTCAGATAATAATCTGCCTTCCTGTTCTTACTCCCAAAGTGGATAACCTCACACTTATTCACATTAAACGTCATCTGCCAAGTATCTGCCCACTCACCCAGCCTATCCAAGTCACCCTGAATTCTCCTAACATCCTCATCACATGTCACACTGCCATCCAGCTTAGTATCATCAGCAAATTTGAGACATCTTTGAGTGACGAGGCTCAGTGGGAAAAGTCCAGTTGCATCTGTGGGCCTTTTGCATCACAATTTAATGTTAACTTAGAAAATAACTTTCCTGTTAGCAGAATCATTCTGAGCCAGTTGGATACATATGCATGTTGTCAAATCATTGTCTACAGAGTACTGTAATGTAGGATTCTGGACATTTATTAACCTTTTGTACATTAAACCATCAAAATTGCCAGTATATATTAATGCAAAGCCTTAGCTACATTATTACTAGTGAATTTATTTTTCTAGACACTAGGCAAGCACAACATCCATTGTACATTTTCTAATCTCTTCCTTTGACTGAATATTTTTATCCACCTCTAACTTTTGTTCCTAACATTTCCATGATGCTTTGTGTATGTGTAGACTTATTATCATGTAATTTGTCTTAAATGATTAAAAAAGGTCTACAAATATCCCGGACTAATTTCTTGACTGACCACTTGGGGCCCAAGCTACTGTAACTTTCCTCACTGCCTGTAGTGATGAATGAAGAATACTCAAAATGTAGTATCCATTGCACCTTATGTTCCAGAAAGACCACTTTCATTGATTTTTTTGTACTTTTCTGAGCTTTGTTGAGTATGCCCACAAGAAAATGAGCTTTAGGGTTGTATATGGTAACATATGTACATTGTACCTGCTAGCTGCAAAGTAGATTTTATTATCAAAGTTCAAAGAGGTGCTAAAACACTGGTTGTACTGTACAGGAAATTTGGTGTGTTCAAATAGGCAACAACAAATGTTAAAATTCCTAGAATTCAAAACTGCTTATGGAGACAAAGATGTACAGGGGTACCTGCCAAAGACCATAACCAATAAAAGGTGTATTCTGTGTTGTTTTTGTGTGTGAATGCAAATCCCAATCCCAATAACACAGCCATTTTTTTCTTTAAGAAAATTTATTTGAAGCTGACCATTGATTAAATTATCAAAAGGTAAAGCCATTCTATCCAGTTAAGAACCTTATCAGTGAGACCTTGAGCTATGACCGTGTCCTGAAAAAATATTGCTTGAACAAAAGCAATGTTGGAAACATTCAGCAGGTCAGGCAACTGCTCTGGAAAGAGAGGAACAGTTAAGTTTCACACCAAACATGAGGAAATCTGCATATGCTGGAAATTCAAACAACACATAAATGCTGGTGGAACACAGCAGGCCAGGCAGCATCTATAAGAAGCACTGTTGACGTTTCGGGCCATGACGAAGAGTCTCGGCCCGATACGTCGACAGTGCTTCTCCTTATAGATGCTGCCTGGCCTGCTGTGTTCCACCAGCATTTTGTGTGTGTTGTTTGTTTCACATCAGATCTTTTGTTTTTTAACTTTGGAAAATGCTAGCCAATTCATGGTTAATCTTTTTCCACAATCTCACCCTAATCCATCTGTCTGCTAGTCTTTCCAAAGTGGGTAGGTTGATCTGGTGGGGAGAGTTCCCCTTAGCATACATCCTTCCCTCCTCTTGTGTGAAGCACTCATCCAATTTGTTTTTTGATGGAAGGCCATTGACTTGTTAACTATTTCCATTGATGCACCTGCCCTCCTGAGTCAGACTTCCAGCATTGGAGAGGTGGATTTTGTTGAAACAGTTGCTGCTGGCTCACCACATAGTCTTCTCTAACCTTCTAGAAAGGTACAAGCCAACCCTTGGCACCCAGTGTCTTGAAAATTTGTGTGCTTGGAGTAGAGCCCATAACTGGATACCTGCTCTTAAGTTATATTAAGCTTCTGTACAAAAAGGATCTAGTGTTTTCCCTATGTATATGATGATAAACTCTATTCTGGCTTCAAGCTGGGTACAGGTATCGATTACAACCAACATTTCTCACAAACTCTGCCATTATCTTCAAGGATGATGCCTGGGTAAGTCTAGGCTGGTGGCATTTATACCCGTTTTCATCCCTCCTGACTGAATGAGGACTAACTAATCAGGTTTCTCTCTCCCACCTAGCTTACAATTGAATTACAGTTCTTAATTAGACTTTGTTAAAATTCTTTTCCTCTAGTTTTATTTCAATGCCTTCCTTTACCAGGTGGTTCCAAAACCACTGGCGCGGCACAACAGTCAAAGTCATCCTCGGGCAGTGTTCTGCTACCGCCAATTTCTCCAGGTAACCCAAATAGATACACCTCACGTGCTCCTTAATGTGGGTTTCCACTGTGCATCCTGTCTGGCTGATACTCGCTGGAAGGATCACCAGAATCCTAAAGAAATACCAGATTAATACTATCCACACACCTGCAAGGAAGCTCAAGTCACAGCTTACCTGGCACTCAGGACGGCCAGTGTTTACAAAATTCCTTGTGATGGTGCAAACCACCTCTATTCCCCCCCCCCCCCCCCCCCGCATCAAGGAGCACAGGAGGTGTATCTGTTTGGGTTACCTAGAGAAATTGATGGTACCGAACACTTTATTTGCGATGGCCGTAGGATTTACTTTGTCAGCAGAAAACTACTGAGCCGCACCAATGGCTTTTGGAACCACCTGGTAAAGGAAGCCATTGAAATAAAACTAGAGGGAAAGAATTTTAACAAAGGTCTTTAAGAAAGAACTGGAATTCAGTGGTAAACAAGGGAGAGTGGAAACCTGATTGGTTGGCCCTCATCCAATCAGGGATAGAATACAGAGGTGTAAATACCACCAGACTAGGCTTGCCCAGGCATCATCTCTGAAGGTGTCAGTTCGTCATCAAAATGTTGGTTATAATCAATACCTATACCCACTTGAAGCCTGAGAAGAGATTTGGCATCTGTACAGTTTCTAAATAACCCTGAAGGAGACATTTAAAAGCTCTTTGAAATAAACTTTAGTTTTCAAGTACAATACAGTTTTTTTTTATCCATGACAGCAAAACCATTCCAATGTAAACTTGATCAGATGCATCCAGCCCCTCTCTGGAGGTGGGGTGAACTTCATGTTTCTGCACATACGTGGAAGTCCAAACTGTACTGGATGTGGAATGGGTGAAAATGCATTGCTGGTTAAGTTTAGTTGTACAGTGGCTCCTCTAGTCGTTTCACCACCACTATAATGATAAAGAATAGGACTTAATAAGCACGACTGTACTTCTGTGGTGCTCGAGTGGGTCTGTACAACTTTATTTGGAGGTCATTTTAAGAGTCAGTTCATGAACTGATATACTCTGCATGCATACACCTACTTGTTCATCTGTTGTGGGACCCAGCAAGAATAGGTAAGGGGCAGTGAACAGGAGAAAGCTACAACACAACACAGTGTATTTAAACTGTTGCATTTCACTGGGTTGTGACAATAACCAGCCCAGATCTTGGTCTTCCTTCCGTCTCATAACTGTTTCTTGGCCTTTTCCCCCCTCTGTTTCTGCTTCTGGTAAATAACACGGACTGTTGTAAGGAAATTTCCAAGGAAGAGGACAAGAAATGTCATCCCACACATGGAAACCTGCAACAAAGATGAGTGGAGAGAAATGAGAGAAACTACAAGAGTTTTAAAAAGCCACCTGTTGTTAGCCTCTTGAAGGCAAAATAACTCTAACCTTTAAATAATTCTCCCACCAATCCGTTTGGGATTTATTAAATTCATCAATCTTTATAATTTGATAGAAATAGGGCCAAGTTGTCCTCAAATCTGGCAGTTAGGGGTTGGGAAGAACAAGCAATAGGTTTAAAGTTATCTGAGTAAGTTGTTGGCAAGATCGTATTAGCTCAGCATAGACACTGAGCTGAAGGGCATATTTTGGCTCTGACTTTATCTTGTCAATGTAACCCACATGTCTGGGCCATGCACACTTATAGGTGTAGCAGCTCAGTGTATGATGTTCCCACAAGGCTCCTCACTCACTGCGGGAGCCCCTAGTGAAATAATTAAAACTGCAGAGATCAACGTGGTGCGTTTTTCCATGCTGGGTTACCACTCAAACATTATACTTGAGGAAATCCATACAAAGCATCTATACAGGCCCCTTATGTACATGCCTTCTCCAGCAACACTCCTCGTCCCAGAACAGCTGCCCCTAGGCAGCAATGTGCAACTGAACAAAAGTCTTGTTGGATACACCTTGTGGGCATTTTTGGCATCGAGTCACAACCACAGGTCTTTACATAAACCTCCCAGACTAACCCCAGATCCCACCAGGATGAAACTGGTAGAGAAAAAGTAATATTTCCAAACGGCAGTCATGGATTTGCCTTCTCCAGTGCAGAAGAAGAACAGCTAATTAGCCAAACTGTCTCCGCAGAAAACAGAGACCATCAATCTCACTGGAGGAGGGCTAATTTGTGAGTGGAAAGTTCACTCATCTACTACAACTACTGATAACTCACCCAGGGCACTGGCTGCAGGACATGGTTATAGGGGCCTTCTCTTCCAGAAATTTAAATGAAAGATTATTATTAAGCCTCTTTTCTCTGTTATTCATCCCAGAACTTGCACAGATATATGCCTTAATTAGAACGTTCTTGAAAAACTGCAGTTCTAAAGAGTACAAAACACAAAAATCACAGACAGGAGTTGGCCACCTGGCCCTTCAAGCAAATCATAACTTCCAAGATCATGGCTGAACCACCTCAGCTCCCATTCCCTGTACACGAATTGATTCGAAATAACGACCGAGTCACCAGAGCTTTCTAGGACATTCAATTTGCAACATTCACCACCCTGTGAAGAAATCTAGCTCCATAACTGCATCACAATCTTATCTATTAATTCTGAGACTAACCTTTGGTTTTGAAATTCTCAGCCAAAGAGAACATCTTTCATGCATCTAATCTGGAGAATGTCTCTAAGCTTACCACTCCATATGTCAAAGAATCATTGCAGGGTCCCTCAGTGATGCTTCTATCTTTTATTAGGCAAGAGAACCAGTACTGAACACAATACTCCATACTGACGTCAGTACACAGTCAGTAGAACTCCAGCCAAATGTCCTTGCATCACCGAACAGCTGCAACTCTGCCATTACCGATCTGACTTCTGCCAAGTGAATCACCCCCACTTCTGTTATGTGTCAAGGCTAAGTGCCCCTGACCTAGAGTCTTTGCCAGGGAGAAGCTACTGACAATCCCTGTGGTTAGTGGCCAGGGATGAACTAAATCATGAGGGAGGCCAATATTCTCGCGGGCAGGTGTGTTAGAACCGTTGGGGTGGGTTTAAGCTAACTTGACAGGGAGGTGGAAAGGGCGGATGGTAAAAAAGGACAGCGTGCAGTCAGATTGTCAGGAAGAGCAGGCAGGTGATGGGACTTAGTGGTAGCCAACAGGCTGAGCATCAAATCAGGAGGGATAGAGAATCAGAAAGGATAGCAAATACAGCACTCATGGTGTTGTATCTAAATGTTCATTGTGTAAGAAATAAGGTGGATGATCTTGTTGCAATATTACAGATCGCCAGGTATGATGTGGCCATCATTGAATCATGGCTGAAAGATGGTTGTAGCTGGGAGCTGAATGTCCACGGTTACATGTTATATCAGAGAGATAGGAAGGTAGGCAGAGGGGATGGTGTGGCTCTACTGGTAAAGAACAGCAACAAATCAGACATAAGAAATGTGACATAGGATCAGAAGATGCTGAATCCTTGTGGGTTGAGTGAAGAAACTGTAAGGGTAAAAGGACACACGAGTGAATCTGTAGATGCTGGAAATAAATAAAAACACAAAATGCTGGCAGAACTCAGCAGGCCAGACAGCATCTATGGGAGGAGGTAGTGATGACGTTTCGGGCCGAAACCCTTCATCAGGAGTGAAGTAACATGGGATGGTCGAGCAAGGATAAGAAGTGGGGGAGGGATGAAGTAGAGAACTGGGAAGTGATAGGCTGAAGGTAAATGGGCTGGGGGAAGGTGAAGAATTATGGGAAATAAGAGTAAGAAAGGTAGGGCTGGGGGGAGATTATAGTGAGGGGGGGAAGAGGAAGAGAACCAGACTAAAATTATAGATAGTGATGAGGTAAGGGTTGGGGGCAGGGGTATCAACGGAGGTCAGTGAGTTGAATGTTCATGCCAGCAGGTAGGAGGCTACCTAGGCGGGAGATAAGGTATTACTCCATCAATCTGCGTGTGGCCTCATCTTGACGGTAGAGGAGGCCATGGACAGACATATTGGAGTGGGAGTGGTCTGTGGAATTGAAGTGTGTGGCCACAGGGAGATCCCGCCACTGCTGGAGGACTGAGTGCTGGTGTTCAGTGAAACGGTCTCCCAGTCTGCGCCGGGTCTCCCTAATGTATAAATGGCCACATCGGGAGCACCGGATACAGGATATCACCCCAGTTGACTCGCAGGTGAAGTGGTGCCTCACCTGAAAGGACTGTCTGGTGCCTGGGATGGTGGTGAGGAAAGAAGTGTGGGGGCAGGTGTAGCACTTCTTCCGTTTGCAGGGATGGAGGGAGGTCGGTGAGGAGGGAGATCAGTGGGGGGGAATGAATGGACAAGGGAGTTGCGTGGGGAACGATCCCTGCGGAAAGCCGAGAGTGGGGGGACGGGGACGGGAGGGAAAGATGTGTCTGGTAGTGGGATCCCATAGGAGATGGCAGAAGTTACGGAGGATTATACGTTGGATCTGTAGGCTGGTAGGGTGATAGGTGAGGGGGATTCTCTCCCTGGTGGGCTGGCGGGGGGATGGGGTGAGGGCAGAGGTGCGTGAAATACGGGAGACTCGATGGAGGGCAGAGTTGATAGTGGACGAACTAACGTGATGGTAAAGGGTAAAAGGACATAGATGGCAGTTATATACAGGCCTCCGAACAGTGGCTGGGAGGTGGACCACAGATTACAGCAGGAAATAGAAAAGGCAAGTCAAAAGGTCAATGTTATAGTAGTCATGGGAGATTTTAATATGCAGGTCGATCGGGAAAAATCAGGTTGGTAATTGATCTCTAGGGAGAGAGTTAAATGCCCAAGAGATGGCTTTTTAAGAGCATTTGGGGATCAGCTATCCTGAATTGGGTGTTATGTAATGAACCGGAGATGATGAGGGAGCTTAAGGTAAAAGGACCCTTAGGAACCAGTGATCACAATACGATTGTGTTCAACTTGAAATTTGATAGGGAGAAAGTAAAGTCTGACGTAGCAGTATTTCAGTGGAGTAAAGGAAATTACAGTGGTATGAGAGAGGAGTTGGCCAAAGTAAATTGGAAGGAGCTGCTGGCAGGGATGTCAGCAGAGCAGTAATGACGTGTGTTTCTGGGAAAAATGAGAAAGATACAGGACATGCGTATTCCAAAAATGAAGAAACACTCAAATAGTAAAATAGAACAACCGTGGCTGACAAGGGAAGTCAAAGCTATTGTAAAAGCAAAAGAAAAGGCATACAACAAAGCAAAATTTAGTGGGAAGATAGAGGATTGGGAAGTTTTTTTAAAAACCCACAGAGAGCAACTAAAAATTCATTAGAAGGGAAAAGATGAAATATGAAAGCAAGCTAGCTAATTTTAAAGTGGATTGTAAAAGTTTTTTCAAATACATTAAAAATAAAAGAGGAATGAAAATGGGTATGGAACTGCTAGAAAATGAGGCAGGAGAAATAATAACAGTGTAGAATGATATGGCTGATGAACTAAATAAGCATCTTGTGTCAGTCTTCACTGTGGAAAACACCAGCAGTATGCCTGATGTAGTGTGTGAAGGAAGAGAAGTGGGTGCAGTTACTGTTACAAGAGAGAAGGTGCTCAAAAAGCTGAAAGACATAAAGGCACCATAAACCACCAGGACCAGAGGAACTGCACCCTAGGTTTCTGCAAGAGGTAGCATTGGTGATTGTAGTAGCATTAGAAATGATCTTTCAAAAATCACTAAATTCTGGTATGGTACCAGAGGACTGGAAAATTGTAGATGTCACTCCACTCTTTAATAAAGGGGGAAGGCAGCAGAAAGGAAATTATAGACAAGTTAGCCTGACCTCAGTGGTTAGGAAGACGTTAAGAGTCAATTGTTCAGGATGAGGTGATGGAGTTCTTGGTGACACAGGACAAGATAGTGCAAAGTCAGCATGGTTTTCTTCAGGGAAAATCCTGCCTGACGAACCTGTTGGAATTCTTTGAGGAGATCACAAGTAGGATAGGTAAAGGGAATGCAGTGGATGTTGTATATTTGGACTTTCAGAAGGCCTTTGACAAGGTGCCACCCATAGGCTGCTTACCAAGTTCAGAGCCCATAGTATTACAGGAAAGTTACGAACATGGTTAGAACGTTGGCTGACTGGCAGCAAGTGGGAATAAAAGGATCCCTCTCTGGTTGGCTGCCAGTGACTATTAAGGTCAGCAGGGGTCGGTTTTGGACATTTCTTTTTGTGCTGTATATAAATGATGGAATAGATGGCTTTGTTGCCAAGTTTGCAGATGATACGAAGGTTGGAGGAGGGGCAGGTAGTGTTGAGGAAACAGGTAGGATGCAGAAGGACTTAGACAGGAGAATGGGCAAGAAAGTGGCAAATGAAATACAATGTTGGAAAATACATGGTCATGCACTTTGGTAGTAGAAATAAATGTGCAGATTATTTTCTAAACAGGGAGAAAATCCAAAAACCTGAGATGCAGAGGGACTTGTGAGTCCTTGTGTAGAACACTCTGAAGTTTAACTTGCAGGTAGAGTCAGTGGTGAGGAAGGCAAATGCCATGTTAGCATTCATTTCAAGAGATCTAGAATACAAGAGCAAGGATGTGATGCTGAGGCTTTATCAGGCACTGGTGAGGCCTCACCTTGAGTATTGTGAACAGTTTTAGGCTCCTCATCTTAGAAAAGATGTGCTGGCATTGGAGAGGGTCCAGGGGAGGTTCACAGGGATGATTCCAGGAACAGAAGGGTTATCATACGAGGAACGTTTGATGGCTCTGGGTCCGTACTCATGGAATTCAGAAGGATGAGGGGGGATCTCATTGAAACCTTTCGAATGTTGAAAGGCCTAAACAGAGTAGATGTGGGAAAGATATTTCCCATGGTGAGAGAGTCGAGAACAAGAGGACACAGCATCAGGATAGAGGGGTGCCCTTTCAAAACAGAGATTCAGAGAAATTTCTTTAGCCAAAGGATGGTGAACTTGTGGAATTTGTTGCCACATGCAGCTGTGGAGGCCAGGTTGTTGGGTGTATTTAAGGCAGAGATTGATAGGCTCTTGATTGGATGTGGCAATAAAGGTTACAGGAAAAAGGCTGAGAACTGGAGTTGAGGAGGAGATTAAAAAAAAGATCAGCCATGATTGCATGACGGAGCAGACTCGATGAGCCAGATGGCCCAATCCTGCTCCTGTGTCTTATGGTCTAAATCCTACAGCCAGTGCAGAGCTAACAGTGTGAAAACTCTTGCTAGTATTTGTGGGATGTGGGGCTGGGATTTATTAACAGTCAAATCTCAGAGTATTGCTTTACATTTAACTGTTCTACTTTTTTTTTATATAAAGGTTTTCAAAAGTTGTGACAAAAATAAGAGATGTTGGAAAGAGTCAGGCAGCAACTGTAGAAGGAGAAACTAAGTGTTTCAGGGCTGGGACACCAGCAGAAATGGAGGTGGTTGAAACGACATTAAATTTTTGTCTGGTAAATCAATCACTGATTTTATAACAGTGTTGAAATTATATTGGTTTCCTTGCCCTCACAACAGCAGGCACCCAGCATTGCACTGAGCTGTCTCAATCAGGAGAATGTGGATTGAAATTCCTATCCCTCGTGTAAAGAGGCAGGTCTTCCACAACCAGGCATTGCTCATCAACTGTACAGCATTCTCCGACCCAGTGCCCAACCTCCCGCTTATCAGTAAAGGAGTTCCCTATAGCATTGTCCTAAAGTGCGCATTCGTGCATTAATTAAGTCCTTGCAGAGAGCCCCGATTGTAAACCGAAAGCCTCCTGATATAACTCATGGATAAACCTCACTCATGCTGTGCTTACCTGCCATTCTTTACACTCTGGGTGGTCTGTTAGTTTGAACAGGGTGATTGCATTAAACAACTGCCAGAACTGCAAAGCAAGATAAGCATCAGGTTAGCCAATAGCCTATTGTCAGTTCTCTGGGGCTGTCTACGTCTGCTCGTAGAGAGGGACTGCACACCATGCCTAGATACCCATTTGTACTCACACAGTTTGTTGTCTGGTGTACACTGATTGAATGCCCAAGTCTTTCATTGATTATATTATAGTTACTATTCCATTATAGATTTACTGAGTATGCCACAAGAAAATGAATCTCTGGGATGTAAATCATGACGTATGTACGTTGATTTACTTTTCTTTGAACTGTGGTATGAAGGGACACCTCTCCCTTTTAGACATGTGGAACCCACACTTTTCCTCTA
Source organism: Hypanus sabinus (assembly GCF_030144855.1). Taxonomy (NCBI): domain Eukaryota; kingdom Metazoa; phylum Chordata; class Chondrichthyes; order Myliobatiformes; family Dasyatidae; genus Hypanus; species Hypanus sabinus. Next base: position 137,193,553 of record NC_082711.1, read on the forward strand.
CACGCTGCAGGAATATTAACCCAAAGGTCCAGAACCTGGCTCCGAGCCTGAGCTCGGCATCCAATTTCTTGCTGTGTTGTTGTCGCCAGAGACTGCAGTTGCTGGAACCTGGAGCAATGACTCGTCTGCTGGAGGAGTGAAAGAACAAGATGCCGGAGGAAGTCAGTGGACAGGCAGGATCTGTTCAGGGAAACGGACGATCGAAAATTTGGATTGAGACTCCTCATCTGATGGAAGGTTTCGATCCCAAGCGTTGACAATACCATTCCTCTCACAGATGCTGCCCAGCCTGCTGAGATTCCCCCCAGCCCCCCAAGATTGTTTCTCACTGTGTATCCTGGCTCCTCTTGGGAACTATTGATTTGCACTGAAATACATTTCTGATAACCCTCTGTAATCTCATGTCAGTGGCTATTCACTGTGCACAACAATTGGGTGAAATTGTTATGGGAAACAGAGAAATGGCAGAAGAATTTAATGAGTACTTCAGATCTGTTTTCACTAAGGAAGACACAAGCAATCTCCCAGATGTATGGATGGGCCAAGGACATAGGGTAACAGAGGAAATGAAACAGATTGACATTAGGAAGGAAACGGTGATGAGTAGACTGATGGGACTGAAGGCTGACAAATCCCCAGGTCCAAATGGTCTGCATCCTAGGGTACTAAAGGAGGTGGCCCTGGAAATTGCAGATGCATTGGTAATTATTTTCCAATGTTCCTTAGATTCAGGATCAGTTCCTGAGGATTGGAGAATGGCTAATGTTATCCCACTTTCTAAGAAAGGAGGGAGGGAGAAAACAGAACAATCGACCTGTCAGCCTGACATCGGTTGTGGGGAAGATGCCAGAGTCCATTATTAAGGATGAAATAGTGGCATATCTAGATAGCAGTGATAGGATTGGGCCGAGCCAGCATGGATTTACCAAGGGTAAATCATGCTTGACTAATCTATTGGAGTTTTTCGAGGATGTAACCAGGAAGTTAGACAAGGGAGATCCAGTGGATGTAGTGTACCTCGATTTTCAGAAGGCATTTGATAAGGTCCCACATAGGAGATTGGTGGGTAAAATCAAAGCTCAGGGCATCGGGGGGAAGGCATTGACATGGATAGAAAACTGGTTGGCAGATAGAAAGCCAAGGGTAGCGGTGAATGGGTGTTTCTCGGAATGGCAGGTGGTGACTAGTGGGGTGCCACAGGGCTCGGTATTGGGACCACAGCTGTTTACGATTTATGTCAACGATTTAGATGAAGGCATTGAAAATAACATCAACAAATTTGCTGATGATACTAAGCTGGGTGGCAGTGTGACATGTGATGAGGATGATAGGAGAATTCAGGGTGACTTGGATAGGCTGGGTGAGTGGGCAGATACTTGGCAGATGGTGTTTAATGTGAATAAGTGTGAGGTTATCCACTTTGGGAGTAAGAACAGGAAGGCAGATTATTATCTGAATGGTGTAGAGTTAGGTAAGGGAGAAATACAAAGAGATCTAGGACTCCTTGTTCATCAGTCACTGAAGGTGAATGAGCAAGTACAGCAGGCAGTGAAGAAGACTAATGGAATGTTGGCCTTTATTACAAAGGGAATTGAGTTCAAGAGCAAGGAAATCCTCTTGCATTTGTACAGAGCCCTGGTGAGACCACACCTGGAGTATTGTGTCCAGGGTTAAGGAAGGACATCCTGTCTGTAGAGGAAGTGCAGCGTAGATTCACGAGGTTAATTCCTGGGATGTCTGGACTGTCTTACGCAGAGAGGTTAGAGAGACTGGGCTTGTACCCACTGGAATTAAGGAGATTGAGAGGGGATCCAATTGAAACATAAGATTATTAAGGGATTGGACAAGATAGAGGCAGGAAATATGTTCCAGATGCTGGGAGAGTCCAGTGCCAGAGGTCATGGTTTGAGAATAAGGGGTAGGTCATTTAGGACAGAGTTAAGGAAAAACTTCTCCTCCCAGAGAATTGTGGGGGTCTGGAATGCACTGCCTCGGAAGGTAGTGGAGGCCAATTCTCTGGATGCTTTCAAGAAGGAGCTAGATAGGTATCTTATGAATAGGGGAATCAAGGGATATGAGGACAAGGCAGGAACCGGGTATTGATAGTAGATGATCAGCCATGATCTCAGAATGGCGGTGCAGGCTCAAAGGGCCGAATGGTCTACTTCTGCACCTATTGTCTATTGACATAGACTTTGGCTGTCACAAGGCCATGCAGTCAGGTGCCCAATCCTAACTCAGCCACTGAGCACACTTTCCAGCACTGGCCACCAGCCCAAGTTCAAAGCTCAAGTTAATGTCCCCACTACCACAGCCAAACAGCCGGTTCAAGGCCAATCATGGACCGAACTTGGGCTTCAATTTGACAATACCAATTATTTCAAAACGACTCACGTGACCAAAGAACAGGAACGGGAGGAGAAAGGTGAGGCCTCTCCACATCCATGACTGGAATCCTTCTGGAAAGACAAATCGCAGAGCCCATTCAGGGTCAGCTCTTTCCAAGAATCCAAACACATTTAATGTGAGACTGACTTTAAATTTTGAAAGTTTGGCTTTTATATCGTCTCTGAAGAGAGTGTGATCTATAAAAGGTTAAATTCACTGAGCTCTCCTCATTCAGGATTATGGAACAGGAATAGAGGAAGTGCGTAAACCCCTATCATACAAAAGATCTTCCACCTCAGCACCATTGTTCTTAATTCACCATCATGGGCAAAACTGATGACATCAGTCTTGAATATAGTCAACAGTGACATCCACAGTCTGGGGAAGCAGGAGAAAGGTTGGTGGGCAGATGTGAAAGCAAATTCTGAAGGCTTACTCCATATGCAACTGTAGACTCTCAAGAGTAAATGGCTCGTGTGGACAGAAAGGCCTGTTTCTGTGCTGTTTGACTCCAGGAATTGTATACAAAATGATACAGCACCCAGAATCACGACTTACGGTATATTTAAAGCGGAGGCTGATAGCTTCTTGATTAGTAAGGACTTCAAGGTTACGTGGAGAAGGCAGGAGTATGGGGTTGAGATGGAAAGTAAGTCAGCCATGATTGAACAATGCAGCAGACATGGTGAACCAAATGGCCTAATTCTGCTCCAATGCCTTGATATCTAACTCATTCAGAACGTCACGTTATCTAAAGGAACTAGCTAGAAATGTAAAGGTATTCATAGTCATTGGGCAAGTCCAAGGCCGATGAAATCTTCACCCATTTACTACCCTTGTCTATACACACAAAAGATCATTCAATACTAAATTGTATAAATTAATCTTGAATGTTAATACACATGAATCACTGACTTCAAGCAAGCAGCATCCAGCTTGTTGCCGCTGTCTTGATTCTCCCACTCCTTGACACGAGCTGGTATTGAGTGGACTTACCTACGGTCAAGTCCATGTTGTGCCTCTCTCCCAAGGCTCGGAGTCGGTACAGGCAGCCGCTCTGATAGTAGTACTGCAGAAACTGCACAAAGCCTGCACAACACAAGCAGACCGTGGGTCAGGACCCTAACAGCCAAGAAATAACAGCCTTTCTGCATCTGTCACTGCAAAGGATATGGTTTAAAAGATCCTATTGTACCTCTGTACCATGAGGGAGAGGGTCCCCAATTCCCCTTTCACACGGGGAGTTTGACACCAGGCTTTAATATATATAACAGATAAAATGATCTGTCACAGACACAATACTGGTACAATTCAGGAAACTCGGCTGACAGCTTTCACACACCCGGACCTGGACAGTTAATGATCCTGCTACACCAGTCACCAGGAAAGGATCCATGTATTTTATGATGGCATCATGAAACTGCTACACGTCCCCAAAGAATTGTCAGCTCTGCTCTGGGGGACCTGTGGGTGCCAGACCGCAGTCACGTACTCAGAGGTGACCGTAAGCCTTGGGTAAAGTACACTGACTTGCCACATTGCCTTGTCCCACTCCTCGGGAAGCATTACCCAGAAAGACGAGCTTCACCAAGATGAAGTAGAAGACAGCACACTCGCACGGAGCCAGACGCAGCGCTAGCATGGGGAAAGGAGCCCGAGGGTGGTCAATGGGTAGATAGAGAAATTACTGCGGGGAGGGGGGCGTTGGCAAGTACGTGAAGACGTAACTAACAGCTCAGCTAGGATCTTAGTGAATGGTGTCACAAACTTGGGGGCTCCAATAGGCCACTGATTGGTGTGTTGATCCACATGCTTTGAATGACTGGATTACGAGCAGCAGCTACGCTCTGAAGATACCCGTTAACTGCCCGGCAGTTTCAGAAACAGAACAGAGTTTGTAAAGAAGAATCGGCTTTCCAGGGATGAATTAGTTGACTTCAGCTAGATTACTTAGCTTATTAATATACCACACTGCTCCGGGTACAACTCCATCAATGTCCCAGGAGTTTAACACTGAATTAGGGAGCACCCAGAACTGAAGTTTAGCACACACTGATTTGTTCATGCCAACTGGAGACGCTGCACACTCTGAGGCAGCCGGTGACGGAGGGGCAGAGTGCGACAATGGTCTACTTACTCTGGTACATGGAGAACGAGAGAAACTGGTTACGAAACAGCTGGTACATCTTCGAGTCAGGCCTAGAGACAACAGAGCTACATTTGTAATTTTGCACACCATAGGAAAAATGTACAGGGTTTTTACTGGAAGCTCGGTAACACAATCGGACAAGAAATAGCAGGAGGAAACTCGATAAGATTACAGCTGATCTTGCTGCACCTTCCTGCACAACCCCATAGTCCCCAACACCCCTACATCTATGGATAAAGCTATATAAAATCATGGAGATGCAAGAGATTGCAGATTGTGGAACGTGGAGCAATACAAAAGGCTTTGGAGGAAATCAGAAGGTCAGGAAGTATCTACGGAGGGAAAGGGGAAAGGACTATATAGAGAACTCGGCCTTTTCTCCTTGCAGCGACGGAGGATGAGAGGTGACCTGATAGAGGTGTACAAGATGATGAAAGGCATCGATCATGTCGATGGTCAGAGGCTTTTTCCCAGGGCTGAAATGGCTGCCACAACAGGGCACAGGTTTAAGGTGCTTGAAAGTAGGTACAGAGGAGATGTTGGGGGGGGGGGGGGGGGGGGTAGGTATTTTACTCAGAGAGTGGTGAGTGCGTGGAATGGGCTGCCGCCAACGGTGGTGGAGGCAGATGTGATAGGGTCTTTTAAAAGACTTTTAGATAGGGTACATGGAGCTTAGAAAAATAGAGGGCTATGGGTAACCCTAGTAATTTCTCAGGTAAGGACATGTTCGGCACAACTTTGTGGGCCGAAGGGCCTATATTGTGCTGTAGGTTTTCTGTTTCTATGACTTGATCTGAAACATCGATTACCTATTTCCCTTCCTGATTCCCTGAATTCCTCCAGAATCTTTTGTGTTTCCAAATATAAAATTATGAGGAGTTAACTAGTTTGTCCCTTTCCCAGTATCAAATATGAGATATGAGATATGAGGGAAGGAATGTTTCAAGGAGATTTGTGATGCAATTGTTTCTCAGAAGTACATAGAGTACATGCCCGGAACACACTGCTGACACAAGTGGTTTGTCTGTGGAATTCATTGCCACAGGCAGCTGTGGAGGCCGAGTCATTGGGCATATTCAAGCCGCAGCTTGGTAAGTTCTTGGTTAGTCAGGGTGTGGAAAGGTTATGGGGAGAAGGCAGGAGAATGGGGTTGACAAGAAAATTGGATCAGCCATGATGAAATGGCAGAGCATTCACGATGGGCCGGATGGCACAATTCTGCTCCTACACCCTATGGTTTTATGTGCAGGTACATGAGATTAAGGGCTGGCATCAGCACTGGACTCCAAGGCAGATGATCCCGAGTTCAAATCCTGCCAGATCCCACCCTGGGCAGCAGCAAGGTCTGGAAACCTACTTCTGTATCCTGCCATGAAAACCCTATGGTCATTGAGGTCACCAAGAGACAGACCTGACTAGACAAATATGAGATCAATCTAAACTGGCATCATAGACATCGTGGGCTGAAAGGCCTGGTCGATGGGTAACAGGCAGTGAAGATTTTGCCTGTGATTTATGGATCAAGACCTTTTGAGCAGGACTTGACGAAGCTCCGAGTTCTATCAGACCAGCATAATGGACAATTGACCCACTACACAATGGGCCCACTACACAAACGTTGTCCGCCTCCGAGGTCATGGAAGGATCTTTCAAAATCCACCCGTATTCCTGTCAGGACAGTTGTCTGTTGTCAGCATTACAGTGACAAAGTTAGATGGTGTAGGAAATCAGGAAGGTGACTTGAGGGGTGCAGCAACTGCTGGAGGACAGACTGTTCCTGGGTGGTTCATTCTAACTGAAATAAATATAGTGGGGAAAACACACTTACAAACCCATTCCCCTCTCCACTCCCCACACCCGCCCAACCTCCTCCACACTCACACCCCCGAACACCCTCCCCACTCACACACCCCCCAACCCCCTCCCCGCACACACACCCCCGCACCCCCTCCCCGCTCACACACCCTCGCACCCCCTCCCCGCTCACACACACCCTCCGACTCCCTCCCCGCACACCCCCACTCCCCGACCCCCTCCCCGCACACACAGTCCCCGACCCCCTCCCCGCACACACAGTCCCCGACCCCCTCCCCGCACACCCCAACTCCCCGACCCCCTCCCCGCACACACCCCCCGACCCCCTCCCCGCACACACACTCCCCGACCCCCTCCCCACACACCCCCACTCCCCGCACACACACTCCCCGACCCCCTCCCCACACACCCCCACTCCCCGACCCCCTCCCCGCACAACCCCACTCCCTGACCCCCTCCCCGCACACACACCCCCGACCCCCTCCCCGCACACCCCAACTCCCCGACCCCCTCCCCGCACACACCCCCCTACCCCCTCCCCGCACACACACTCCCCGATCCCCTCCCCGCACACCCCCACTCCCCGACCCCCTCCCCGCACACACAGTCCCCGACCCCCTCCCCGCACACCCCAACTCCCCGACCCCCTCCCCGCACACACCCCCCGACCCCCTCCCCGCACACACACTCCCCGACCCCCTCCCCACACACCCCCACTCCCCGCACACACACTCCCCGACCCCCTCCCCACACACCCCCACTCCCCGACCCCCTCCCCGCACAACCCCACTCCCTGACCCCCTCCCCGCACACACACCCCCGACCCCCTCCCCGCACACCCCAACTCCCCGACCCCCTCCCCGCACACACCCCCCTACCCCCTCCCCGCACACACACTCCCCGACCCCCTCCCCGCACACACACCCCCGACCCCCTCCCCGCACACACATTCCCCGACCCCCTCCCCGCACACCCCCACTCCCTGCCCCTCACGCATACCAACCCCTCCTCTCTCACATCCCCAAACCCCTCCTCCCTCACAACCTTAATGCCCTCCTCACTCACACTCCCAACACCCTCCCCACTCGGCTCCAAACATCGTCCCCAGTCCCCCACACACCTCATCTCCTCCTCACTGCCACCAGCAGCCCCCCACCCCCCGTGCCACACCCTGTGCTGAAAGGAAACTGCACCAGGACACGGAGAAAGCCGTGGGGCCGCACTCACCAGGTTAACATCACGCCCGAGAGGAACGCTGAGACGTAGTGGTGCATCACCCACCAGCCTTTAATCCTGGGGGGAACGTGGAAACACGATTGATTAGTAGAGCAAGTTACAACCTCAGCAACAACATCCACTCCACAGAAAGGGCACTGCCTGAGCATCAGCTTCTGGCCACTTGTATCCGCTATCCCAGACTAAGAGTGATGCACTTCCTTGCCTGGGGCAGTGGCCGGAGTTACAGCAGCTCAGCCCCAGGCTGAGGTCCCATTGCTCGCTGGTACAGCTGCTGCCCTGTAGACCAAGAGACGCAGAGTTCAACTCCAACCTCAGCTGCTGTCTGCGTGGAGTTTGCACGCTCCCCCCCCGGGACAGCGGAGGAAGCCCCACTTTCCTCCCACATCCCAAAGATCCGATGGTTAACCAGACACTGTGTGTTAGGCAAGTGGTAGAATGCGGGTAACGGTCCACAAAGCACCCGTTCTTTGCTGGCAGGGAGTGACACGATTGCAGCCTAGCTCAAGACAAAGGACAGCCGGGGGTTAAAGGCAGGGTTAACAAAGGCAAATCAACTGTAATGAAATTAGCATGTGAACCTTAACAAATACTGAAAGGCCTGACTTGAATGAAGGTGGAGAGGATGTTTCCTACGGTGCTGGAATCTAGAATTCGAGGGCACAACCTCTGAATAGAAGGATATCCCTTTAAGGCAGAGATGAGGAAGAATTTCTTTAGCCAGAGGGTGGAGAATCTGTGGAATTCATTGAAGGCCAAGTTATTTGGTATACTTAAAGTGCAAAGTAAATTTATTATCAAAGTACATATATGTCACCATGAGACGCCCCTCTTGTAGTCGTACTCAGCAAGTCTAATAACCAGAATAGAATCCCAGTGCAAAAGACAATAAACTGTTCAAATACAGAAAGAAATAATAATAAATAAACAATAAAATATTGAGAACATAAGATGAAGAGTCCTTGAAAGCGAGTCCATTGGTTGGAAACATTTTCATCATGGGGCAAATGAAGTGAAGTTCAGAACCTGATGGTTGAGGAGCAGTAACTGTTCCTGAACTTGGCGGCGCGAGTCCTGAGGCTCCTATACTTCTTCCTGATGGTACCAGTGAGAAGAGAGCCTGACCTGGGTGGAGGGTCCCTGCTGATGGATGCTGCGTTCCCGTGACAACGCTCTGTGTAGATGTGCTCGGTGGCAGGAGGGCTTTAACCTGTGATGGACTGGGCCGTATTCACTACTTTTTGGAGGCACTTCCATTTAAGGGCTTTAGTGTTTCCGTGCCAGGCTGTGATGCAAACAGCAAATACACTCTCCACTATTCATCTATAAAAAATTTAATCAAAGTTTGAGATGCCATGCCGAATTTTTGCCAACTCCTCAGGAAGTAGAGGCACTGTTGTGCTTTCTTCATAATTACTCTAAGTGCTGGGACAGGGGCTCTGAAATAATACCGAGGAATTTAAAGTTCCTGACCCTCTCCACCTCTAATCCCATGTTCACAACTGGCTCATGGACCTCTGGTTTCCTCCACCTTAAGCCAATAATCAACTCCTTGGTCTTGCTGACATTAAGTAAGAGGGTGTGGTTATGACACCACTCAGCCAGATTTTCAATTCCCCTGCTGTATGCTGAATCATCACCACCTTTGATCTGGCCTACAACAATGGTGTTGTCAGCAAACTTGAATATGGCATTGGAGCTGTGCTTAGCCACACAGTCACAAATGTAACTTTGAAGTGTAAAGCAAGCATAGCAGGGGGCTGAGCACACAGCCTTGAGGTGCATCTGTGCTGATGGAGATCATGGTTGTTCCCAATCCAAACTGACTGGGATCTGCAAATAAGGAAAATCAAGGATCCAACTGCATGGGGAAGTACTGAGGCTAAGGTCTTGAAGCTTTTTGATCTGTTTTGAGGGGATGATAGTATTGAATGCCAAACTGTAGTCAATAAAGATGATCCATACGTTTGCATTAAAGTGGAGGTTGGTAGGCTCCTGATTAGTAAAGGTGTCAAAGGTTAAGGGGAGAAAGGAAGAGAATGGGGTTAAGAGGAGATAATAAACCAGCCATAATTGAATGGGCCGAATGGCCTAATTCTCATCCAATGTCTGATGGTCACTGATGACCGTTTTCTCTGGTGTAACAGAGACTGAGAGGAGATCTCATCAAGGCTTACAAGATTACGAGAAGCATAGATAGAGATAGTGGACAGAAAATATTTTGTTTCCCCAAGGTTGAAATGTCTAATACCAGAGGACGTGAATTGAAGGGGAGGGGGGTAGGTTCAAAGGGGATGTGAGGGGTAAGTTTTTTTTACTCAAAGAGTCTTGAATGTCTGAGATGGCTGTCTGGTATGTGGTAGAGGAAAATACATTGGGGGCTTTTAAAAGACATTTGGATAGGCACATGGATGTGGGGAAGATGGAGGGATGTGGACATGGTGTAGGTAGGAGGGATTAGTGTTTGGGTGTTTTTGATTTGCTTTTTAGCTGGTACAGCACAACACTGTGGGCTGAATGGCCTGTTCCTGTGCTGTACTGTTCTATGTTCTTATATTCACATCCATGGCTTCAGTAGCAGGGAGAAGAGGTAACAGGTTTGAGGTGTGAAGTCCTTGTGTGACTGTCAGGAGACACCAATCTTATCCTTCGGTGTACTAGATTGGCCCTCCACCAACAACCAAGGTGCTTCATGATTAAAGCGAAAGTGAAGACGGCAATGTAACTTCTGATGGTCCAGTTGTACTGGGATGAAAGTGGATGAAGTAGGTCAGGTCAGGACTGGACTGCCAATGCAGCATCATCTCAATAGAAGGGAGACAATGGAGAAACAAGATCTATCTCCTTACTAAATCCTTGAGCCTGGTGTGAGAACCTCGGACTGACGTTCAGAAGGATGTGCACCAAGTCTGGGCCTCAGAGAATCAGAAGTCCCTAAATTGAATGGGCCATGACGGGGAATATATTGTGCAAGGGTGTGAGTGCTTGCATAACAAAAACTCTGCAGGAGGAACTCAGGAGCTGAGAAAGGGTTTGACCCGAAACACTGACGATCCTTTTCCTCCCACTAAGATCCCCCGGCAGACTGTTGCTCCAGATTGCAGCATCTGCAGTCTCTTGTGTCTCCTCTGAATCCTTGTACTTTGTCTTGGAAAGTATCGTCAGTGTTTGAGCATTGTCAAGTTCACCACTACTGAGGTGCTCTGTGGATCGGGCACAAGAATAGCACAACAAAGCAGTGAAACAATGGAGAAGCTCTGGCCTTAGGGCTGGGCTGTGATGCCTCTACGGTTAACAAACACAAGGACAAATGCTTTCGGTTTCAGGGCGAACTTTAAACAGAAACACAAAATAACATCTTTCAGCAGGCGAGACCTAAGGAACATCTCATAAGCAGAAAGGGAGCAGAAGAGATTGAGGAGGCAATTCTAGATTTCAGGCCTTCTGGCAGTGAAACTGAAGGATTAAATTTAGGGATGGTCTATGAGGCTGGAAATGATGCCCAGATATCCTGGGGGCAGTAAGGCTGGAGGAGTTGCAAACTGCAGGGCCATAGAGGGAAAAACAAGACCTGTTCCATTGAACAAACAGGAACAAGTTCAAGGACAGAGTCAGAGCTTAGGACAGGGGAGTATGAGACAGCAGATCTGGACAAGACAGCTAACAAGCATGTCTGAACAGGACAGGAATTCCAGCAGCAAATGAGAATGAGACCACGGGGGGATTAACTGGGCAATGGATGGATGGATGGCCCCAGCAACACTGCAAATAGTTTGACTTAACCACAGAGAAGGAAACGGAGGTGGCAGCAGCTCATGAATGGAGCTGACGTTAGGGAGGGTGGACAACTTGTTCATCCCAGAACCCAGCTGAAGGGGATTTCCACTCACTCACACTGACTGTCAGGTGGGCACTCTGAGAACAAGAATGTGGTTAACAAAGGACTTTCAAACAACATTGTTGAGCCGCAGCACACGGATGGGAGAGGGACGAAGGCAAGACACCAGAGGCTAGGGGAAGGGAAGAGGAGCCATTCAACTCAAGCCGATTGTCATTTAGCTATACACATAAAAAGTAAATAACCATATAATGTATATAGAAATGAGACATTTCTTTGAACCAGGGTGCAAAGCACAGTAGCACACATAACACATGATAACATGATGGAAAGGATAAAATTGACAGATCAATCACACATAAGTAACAAACTAAAGTGCCTAAATTAAACGTTGCAAGGTATGGAAGAGATTAACCAGTGACCCTCTGAATGCAGCGGGGAGTTCAGAAGACTAGTGGCCTGAGGGAAGAAACTGTTTCTCATCCTGACCGTTTTTGTTCTTATGCATCATGGTGTATTGCCTGATGGTAGGAAGTCAAAGAGGTTGCTGGATGGATGGGTGGGATCCTTAATGATACTAAGGGCCCTGCTCCTGATAAGTGTCCTTGATGAGAGATCTATGATCTTCCCAGCTGTCCTCACAGTCCTTTGTAGGGGATTCCAGTCTACTGCTCGGCTGCTCCCAAACCGGATGGAGGTGCAATCTGTCAGGATACTCTCAATGGTACTCCTGTCAAATACTGTTAAGATGGTGGGGATGGGGGGGGGGGAAGAGGAAAGGCCTTGCTTGCCTCAATCCTCTCAGGAATTGGAGGTGTCGCTGCGTCTTCTTGTCCAGGGAAGTGCTATCAAGGGAGCAGGTGGGGTAATCAGGAACCTGCTGCACTTGACTCCCTCTTCAGAGGAGACATGTACTAGCATAGGGGATGGCATTTCCATTACAGTTGAAGTGTGACTGTCAGCCAGACTATCAAAGAGTCCAAACAGACTTGCCTGTTGATGCCAAGGGCCAAACAAAGGCCCACATGCACAGAGGATCACTTCACATCCCGCAGATGTTAGTCATGGCTGTGGGCTCAGTGGCCCAGAGTGGGTTGACAGTGGTTCTCCTGAGATCCCCAACAGTAGGGGTTAAACTGGCCACTGGTCTATGCAAATACATACACAACGACAGTTACTTTTCTGCATCTTTAAAAAATCAAAAATATGAACGTAAGACCACACAGCACAACAGTGAAGTTCAAAGATAATCAGGATGCTCAAGGGGGTCTGGTGTTGGGACTTGATGACCTGGAGGTTTTGTTCTCTGATAAAGTGAATATCTACTCTCAACCTTGAGTACATAGTTTTTACAGTTTTTTATATATATAGCAGCCAATCACAGACAGCAAGCCATGAAGGAAAACACAATTTTTAACTATCTGGGTGATAAAACTTGGCAAAAATATTTCAGAAGCCAACATTTTTTCAAAAAAAGATTATTTCAAAATCCAATGGGCCAGACTCAACTAGCCGAGATTCACTGCCCACAAACACTCAACAGCCAAGCATCCCTGGTGAGATGTGGAGGACCACAGTACTGACGGGAAGTACCCAGGACCTCAGCAATGAGCCTGAACAACTCAGAGGACTTCCATCTGAAACCCAAAGCCCCACTCCCAGCTATTCTGGCTATCCTCGATATCCCGAAGTGGGAAGGTGAACAGCCAGAGGTTGTGGTACATATTGGTACCAACGACATAAGTTGGAGAAAGGGAGGAGGTCCTGAAAGCAGACTACAGGGAGTTAGGAAGGAAGTTGAGAAGCAGAACTACAAAGCTAGTAATCTCGGATTACTGCCTGTGCCTCGGACAGTGAGTGTAGGAATAGAGTGAGGTGGAAGATAAATGTGTGGCTGAGAGATTGGAGCAGGGGGCAGGGATTCAGATTTCTGGATCATTGGGACATCTTTTGGGGCAGGCGTGACCTGTACAAAAAGGTCGAGTTGCACTTGAATCCGAGGGGGACCAATATACTGGCAGGGAGGTTTGGTAAGGCTATTGGAAAAGTTTAAACTCGAATTGCTGGGACTTGGGAACTGAACTGAAGAGACAGAGGAAGGGGCTGTTGGCTCAGAAATAGAGAAAACTTGGAGACAGTGTGAGAACAACATACACAAAATGCTGGTGGAACACAATAGGCCAGGCAGCATCTACAAGGAGAAGCACTGTCGACATTTCGGGCCGAGACCCTTCGTCAGGATGGCTCAGGAGCAGGAATGGTTACTTCAAGTGCCAGGCTTTAGATATTTCCAAAAGGACAGGAAGGGAGGCAAAAGAGGTGGGGGCGTGGCACTGCTGATCAGAGATAGTGTCACGGCTGCAGAAAAGGAGGAAGAGTCCTGATGAAGGGCCTTGGCCCGAAACGTCGACAGTGCTTCTCCTTGTAGATGCTGCCTGGCCTGCTGTGTTCCACCAGCATTTTGTGTGTGTTGTTTGAATTAACAGCATCTGCAGATTTCCTCATGTTTGCTCCTTAAAGACAGTATGAGAGGCAGATTAGGCAGGTGATAGAGAAGGGACACACTCAGACCAATGGTTTGAGATGTGTCTATTTTAATGCAACAAGTATCATGAACAAAGTGGATGAGCTTAAAGAGTGGATCAATACTTGGAGCTATAATGTGGTGGCCATTCCAGAGAGTTGGATGGCTCAGGGGCAGGAATGGTTACTTAGAGTGCCAGGCTTTAGATGTTTCAGAATGGAGAGGAAGGGAGGAAAAAGAGGTGGGGGTGCGACACTGTTGATCAGAGATAGTGTCATGGCTGCAGAAAAGGAAGAAGTCATAGAGGGATTGTCTACTGAGTCTCTGTGGGTGGAAGTAAGAAACAGGAAGAGGTCAATAACTCTACTGGGTGTTTTTTATAAATGACCCAATAGTACCAGGGACATAGAGGAGCAGATGGGCAACAGATTCTGGAAAGGTGTAATAATAACAGGGTTGTTGTGGTGGGAGATCTTAATTTCTCCAATAACGATTGGCATCCCCCTAGAATGAGGGGCTTAGACAGGGTGGAGTTTGTTAGGTGAATACAGGAAGGTTTCCTGACACAATATGTAGATAAGCCTACAAGAGGAGAGGCTGTACTTGATCTGGCATTGGGAAATGAACCTGGTCAAGTGTCAGGTCTCTCAGTGGGATAGCATGTTGGAGATAGTGATCATAATTCTATCTCCTTTACCATAGCGTTGGAGAGGGATAGGAACAGACAAGTTAGGAAAGCGTTTAATTGGAGTAAAGGAAAATATGAGGCTATCAGGCAGGAACTTGGAAGCATAAATTGGGAACAGATGTTCTCAGAGAAATGTACAGCAGAAATGCGGCAAATGTTCAGGAGATATTTGTGTAGAGTCCTGCATAGGTACATTCCAATGAGACAGGGAAAGGATGGTTGGGTACAGGAACCATGGTGTACAAAGGCTGTTGAAAATCTAGTCAAGAAGTAAAGAAAAGCTTACAAAAGGGTCAAAAAACTAGGTAATGATAGAGGTAATGATAGGCTAATGGAAAGGAGAAGAATTAAATTAGGAGAGCCAGAAGGGGCCATGAGAAGGCCTTGGCGAGCAGGATTAAGGAAAACCCCAAGGCATTCTATAAAGTATGTGAAGAGCAAGAGAATAAGATGTGAAAGAATAGGACCAATCAAGTGTGACGGTAGAAAAGTGTGTATGGAACCGGAGGAGATAGCAGAGATACTTAATGAATACTTTGCTTCAGTATTCATTACGGAAAAGGATCTTGGCAATTGTAGGGATGACTTACAACAGATTGGAAAGCTTGAGCATATGGACATTTAGAAAGAGGATGTGCTGGAGCTTTTGGAAAGCATCAAGTTGGATGTCTCCAGGACTGGACGAGATGTACCCCAGGCTACTGTGGGAGGCAAGGGAGGGAGGCAGAGGCTGAGCCTCTGGCAATGATCTTTGCATCATCATTGAGGAGGGGAGAGGTTCCAGAGAACTGGAGGGTTGTAAATGTTGTTCCCTTATTCAAGAAAGGGAGTAGAGATAGCCCAGGAAATTATAGACCAGTGAGTCTTACTTCAGTGGTTGTTAAGTTGATGGAAAAGATCCTGAAAGACAGGATTATGAACATTTGGAGAGGTATAAAATGATTAGGAATAGTCAGCATGGCTTTATCAAAGGCAGGTCGTGCCTTACATTTATTGAAAATGTTACTAAACACATTGATGAAGGTAGAGCAGTAGATGTAGTGTATATGGATTTCAGCAAAGCATTTGATAAGGTACCCCATGCAAGGCTCATTGAGAAAGTAAGGAGGCATGGGATCCAAGGGGACATTGCTTTGTGGATCCAGAACTGGCTTGCCCACAGAAGGCGAAGAGTGGTTGTAGAGGGGTCATATTCTGAATGGAGGTTGGTGACCAGTGGTGTGCCTCAGGGATCTGTTCTGGGACTCCCTTCTCTTCATGATTTTTATAAATGACCTGGATGAGGAAGTGGAGGGATGGGTTAGTAAATTTGCTGATGACACAAAGGTTGGGGGTGTTGTGGATAGTGTGGAGGGCTGTCAGAGGTTACAGCGGGACATCAAAAGGATGCAAAAAGGGCTGAGAAGTGGCAAATGGAGTTCAATCCAGATAAGTGTGAGGTGGTTCATTTTGGTAGGTCAAATATGATGGCAGAATATAATATTAATGGTAAGACTCTTGGCAGGGTGGAGGATCAGAGGGATCTTGGGGTCCAAGTCCATAGGACACTCAAAGCTGCAGCGCAGGTTGACTCTGTGGTTAAGAAGGTATATAGTGCATTGGCCTTCATCAAACATGGGATTGAGTTTAAGAGCCAAGAGGTAATGTTGCAGCTATATAGGACCCTGGTCAGACCCTCTTCTAGTCGCCTCGCTCCAAGAAGGATGCGGAAACTATAGAAGGTGCAGAGGAGATTTACAAGGATGCTGCCTGGATTGGGGAGCATGCCTCATAAGAATAGGTTGAGTGAACTCGGCCTTTTATCTCTGGAGCAGCAGATGATGAGAGGTGACCCGATAGAGGTGTATAAGATGATGGGAGGTATTGATGGTGTGGATAGTCAGAGGCTTTTCCCCAGGGTTGAAATGGCTAGCACGGACCTTTTGTACAGAGAGCTTTTGGTACATTAGCCTTCTTAAAGTATTGAGTATATGAGATGGGATGTAATGTTGAAGTTGTATAAGACATTGGAGAGGCATTTTGGAGTATCGTGTACAATTTTGGTCACCTACCTACAGAAAAGATGCAAATAAGGTTGAAGGGATACAGAAAAATTTCAGAAGGATGCTGCTGGGTTTGGAGGATCAGAGTTATGAGGAACGTTTGAATAGGCTAGGACTTCATTCCTTGGAATGTAGAGGATTGAGAGGAGATTTGATAGAGGCATACAAAATTGAGGCGTATAGATATGGTAACAAAATTCTAGGGGCGTATAGCCCGATGGGAGTTCCGGGAGCTGGGTTAAGCACAATAGGCAGCGATTCAAATAGAGAGAGGAGAAATGGGCTAAAAATTCTATATCTGAATGCACGAAGTGTCAGAAATAAGGCGGATGAGCTTGAAGCTCAGGTGCGAATGGGTAACTATGATGTTGTTGGGATAATGGAGACATGGCTGCTGGGAAATGAATGTACAAGCGTATACGTGCTATTGTAGGGACAGAAATGTGGGCAGAGGGGGTGGGGTGGCCCTGTTGGTGAGGAATGAGATTCAGTCCTTTGCAAGGTGGGGGGGACATAGGTTCAGGAGATGTAGAGTCTGTGTGGATAGAACTGAGGAACAGTAAGGGCAAAAGGACCCTAATGGGTGTTGTCTACAGGCCACCAAACAGTAGCATGGATATTGGGTGCAAGTTGAATAGGGAGTTAACATTGGCATGTGGCAAAGGTAATGTCGCAGTAGTTATGGGGGATTTCAACATGCAGGTGAATTGGGAGAATCAGGTTGGTGCTGGACCACAGGATAGGGAGTTTGTAGAGTACCTACGGGATGCATTCTTGGAACAGCTTGTATTAGAGCTGACCAGGGACAAGACAATTCTGGATTTATGTAATGAACAGGATTTGATAAAGCGATCATGCAGTAAAGGAGCCATTAGGAGGTAGTGATCACAATATGATAAGCTTTTATCTGCAATTTGAGAAGGATAAGGGCAGCTCGGAGGTGTCAGTGTTGCAGATGAACAGGTGAAACTATGGAGCCATGAGGGAAGAGCTGGCCAAAGTTGACTGGACGGATATCCTAGCAGAAAAGACAGTGGAACAGCAATGGCAGGTATTCTTGGGAATAATGCACAAGGTGCAAAATCAGTTCATCCCCTGGAGAAGGAAGGATTCAAAGGGGGGAAAGGGCCACAGTGGTTGACAAAGGAAGTCAGAAATTGCATAGCATTAAAAAAAAAAGGAAGTATGACAGAGCTAAGGTGAGTGGGAGGACAGATGATTGAGAAATTTTTAAGGAACAACAGAACTTAACTGAAAAGGCAATATGGGGAGTAAAAATGAGGTATGAACGCAAGCTAGCCAGGAATATAAAGGAAGATAGCAAAAGCTTTTTTAGGTATGTGAAGAGAAAGAAGATAGTTAAGAACAATGTTGGGCCCTTGAAGAATGAATTGGGTGAAATTGTTATGGGAAACAGAAATGGCAGAAGAATTTAATGAGTACTTTAGATCTGTCTTCACTAAGGAAGACACAAGCAATCTCCCAGATGTATGGATGGGCCAAGGACACAGGGTAACAGAGGAAATGAAACAGATTGACATTAGGAAGGAAACGGTGATGAGTAGACTGATGGGACTGAAGGCTGACAAATCCCCAGGTCCAGATGGTTTGCACCCTAGGGTACTAAAGGAGGTGGCTCTGGAAATTGCAGATGCATTGGTAATCATTTTCCAATGTTCCTTAGATTCAGGATCAGTTCCTGAGGATTGGAGAATGGCTAATGTTATCCCACTTTTTAAGAAAGGAGGGAGGAAGAAAACAGAGAGCTATCGAACTGTCAGCCTAACATCAGTAGTGGGGAAGATGCTAGAGTCCATTACTAAAGATGAAATAGTGGCATATCTAGATAGTAGTGATAGGATTGGGCCGAGCCAGCATGGATTTACCAAGGGTAAATCATGCTTGACTAATCTATGGGAGTTTTTCGAGGATGTAACCAGGAAGTTAGACAAGGGAGATCCAGTGGATGTAGTGTACCTCGATTTTCAGAAGGCATTTGATAAGGTCCCACATAGGAGATTGGTGGGTAAAATCAAAGCTCAGGGCATCGGGGGGGGAAAGATATTGACATGGATAGAAAACTGGTTGGCAGATAGAAAGCAAAGGGTAGCGGTGAATGGGTGTTTCTCGGAATGGCAGGTGGTGACTAGTGGGGTGCCACAGGGCTCAGTATTGGGACCACAGCTATTTACCATTTACGTTAACGATTTGGATGAAGGCATAGAAAATAACATCAGCAAATTTGCTGATGATACTAAGCTGGGTGGCAGTGTGACATGTGATGAGGATGTTAGGAGAATTCAGGGTGACTTGGATAGGCTGGGTGAGTGGGCAGATACTTGGCAGATGACGTTTAATGTGAATAAGTGTGAGGTTATCCACTTTGGGAGTAAGAACAGAAAGGCAGATTATCTGAACGGTGTAGAAACGGTGTAAGGGAGAAATGCAAAGAGATCTAGGAGTCCTTGTTCATCAGTCGCTGAAGGTGAATGAGCAAGTGCAGCAGGCAGTGAAGAAGGCTAATGGAATGTTGGCCTTTATTACAAAGGGAATTGAGTACAAGAGCAAGGGAATCCTCTTGCATTTGTACAGAGCCCTGGTGAGACCACACCTGGAGTATTGTGTACAGTTTTGGTCTCCAGGGTTAAGGAAGGACATCCTGGCTGTAGAGGAAGTGCAGCGTAGATTCACGAGGTTAATTCCTGGGATGTCTGGACTGTCTTACACAGAGAGGTTAGAGAGACCAGGCTTGTACACTCTGGAATTAAGGAGATTGAGAGGGGATCTGATTGAAACATAAGATTAAGGGATTGGACAAGATAGAGCAGGAAATATGTTCCAGATGCTGGGAGAGTCCAGTACCAGAGGGCATGGTTTGAGAATAAGGGGTAGGTCATTTAGGACAGAGTTAAGGAAAAACTTCTTCTCCCAGAGAGTTGTGGGGGGTCTGGAATGCACTGCCTCGGAAGGTAGTGGAGGCCAATTCTCTGGATGCTTTCAAGAAGGAGCTAGATAGGTATCTTATGAATAGGGGAATCAAGGGATATGGGGACGAGGCAGGAACCGGGTATTGATAGGAATTGATCAGCCATGATCTCAAAATGGCGGTGCAGGCTTGAAGGGCTGAATGGTCTACTTCTGCACCTAATTGTAAATGCAAGCAGGCTTTTTTTCCACTGAGGTTGGGTGGGACTACAACCAGATTGAAAGATGAAACATTTAAAAGGAACACGATGGGAAACTTCTTCATTCAGAGGATGGTGAAAGCGTGGAATGAGCTGCCAGCGCATGTGGTGGATGTGGGGTTGATTTCAACCTTTAAAAGGTTTGGATAGGTACAGGATGGTAGGGCTATATCGACTAGTGTAGGTTGATGGGAGTAGGCAGTTTAAATATTTGGCAGGGACTAGATGGGCCAAGGGGCCTGATTTTGTGTTGTACTTTTCTATGACTCTTTTGGATTCCGATGTTAAACTTGACGTGTGCAGAAGTACAAAGTTGTGGTCAGTTTCAAGGTGCAATGATGCCAAATGCCATTGCCCTTCAGGTAGTCCAAGCCAGTGAGAATCTTCACTACATCATTATAGGAACTGGAAGGAAGATTAAAGGTTTGTGGATTTGCATTCACAGCTTCGGGCCAATACAGAGGGAAGTGATGTGGGAGTGAGGCACTGAAGCAAAAGGTACAGAAGTGCCTTGTGCAGATCTCGGACGGGTGGCAATGCCCTTACCTGGATCCATTGTTAATGAGGATGCTCTCTCTGATTGTCAGTGTGCAGTAGTACCATACCAACAGGAAGTTGAATACCGAATCTGCCACCCTGCACAAGAACAAATCCAAAGGGATCATAAGTTAATTCACGTGGACGATGTTCTGATCAGCAGAGTCATCGGGTTGAAAGCAGACTCAGAGTGAAGGGGCGTGTAAAATCTGAATGGCCATCGTGGATGGTGGAGTATCAGAATTTAAACTACCCCTCAACAAGGCCGCACGACCTGCTGGATAGCAGACATTCAGCAGGGGGCTGCCAAGCTAGCATGTCCTTGGCTGGATCACAAGACTGACCAAATTGGCACAGCTCTGATCTTATCATAGCAGGGATTCCTTATCAAGCCACCAGCCATTTGGCTTGTCGGGTCAAGGCTAACTTTATCAGTCCCAATCCATTTGCTCATTTCCCTGAAGCCTTACAGCTTATCCTGTCTCCTCTCCACCGTCTCATTCCTTACCATTTACCTGTACCCAAGGATGCCGAGCAGAGGGCGGTTAACTGTTGAGATGACTTTAGGATGCAGGAGGAATCCGAAGCACCCAGTGGAGATCCACGTGGTCACCGGGGTGGGGGGAGCTGGTACGCTCCACACAGACAGCACCACGGGTCAGAGTTGAACTGTGTAGCACGAGGCAGCAGCTCTACGAGTTACACCGTAGACCTTACCCCGTCCCACGACTGGGCTCAGCACCAGAGCGTTAGGAAGGACGAAATCTCCAGCATTTCGACCTGGGGTAGGATCGGGAGAACAAATGCCCATGCTGGGCAAGGGCGGGGTCTGGCACAGCTGAAAGACTGCTGTGCCGCTTACATGAAAGCTGTGCTCAAGGAGCAAATGGCCATGCAGGGGGGCCATGCCCAGGAACTGCAGCCCCTCTAGCTCAGGATGCAGCAAGGAGGGAGAAGAACCTTCCCTGCACCCACTGTAGCCCAAGGCCATTCAGCCCTCCTCCATGGCAATGCACAATTTCAATCCTTACTGTCCAAAAAAAAAATATTCTGGCATATGATCTGCTCTAATCTTGTCTTCCAATTGCCCAACGTCCCAGATTCTAAGGAACTACTCCAGCAACCAAACACCCTCCTTCACCGGTCAGAGGTGGTGAGTTTGGCCGGAGGAAAGAGGGGCTGGAGTGCAAGTGTCGCCTCCCCACTTGTTGGAGCAATGCTACGTGCCAAGCAACACCTCACCTGGAGTTCAGCAGGAACCTGCAGCTGAAGGAGATGAGGACCAGGATGATGGTGAGACACAGCTTGAACTTTTCATACTCATCCTTGTAGGCAAACCTGACGTGTGGGAAACAAGCAGATAGTCACGTGCTAGTTCAGAGCAGATAACAAAATGCAGATCTGAGCCCTGGAGTTACTCACTTTGCCTGCTTGCTAAGAAGAGTCACATTGACATTCCCGAGTACCAGGGTTAAGTACAACCTGCAAAAGAAGAAGGTGATCAGGAGACGGCTGGAAAAGACAGTGCATCCAATGAGGACAAAGTAGTGAGAACAGTGAGACAGCTTTCAAATCAATGACACACTGCGTAGCTGAAATGCTGATGATATAGGTGCCGGCTCTCAAAACAGAGCTGCAGGAATTCCAGGCAATCCACAACATCGGATCCCTTTGACAATGACAGGACAGGACCTAGATGGCAGATCTTCCCCCCTTACAAATGAGACGGATCAGTGGAGGGCATTGCATAGAAGGAAACTGGGCCAGAACCCCAGTATACCCAAATTCCCAGCTGTTATGGGATCCCTTCCTGACCAATCACCCTTGTATCCAAGGTCAGGAAATACATTACAATCTGTAATAAGTGTTAAATTTCCCAATAACCCAGGGTAAGGAAGACACGTGTAAAGCTGTAGCCCATGTGTATTTGTAATTTCTTCTCTACTGCATGGTTTAACTTCAGTGTTTTCCTTCTACAATAGAAGTGGTGGAAATTTCAGTTTAAGAAATTGTTTGCAGACAATATGTCCAACAGATCTACTGCTCTGTTTCCAAGCAAACACATACAAAATGCTGGAGAAACTCAGCAGGTCAGGCAGCATCTATAGAAAGGGATAAACAACTGACACTTTGAACAGAGACCCTCCTTCAGGACTGGAAAGGAAGGGGGAAGAAGTCAGAACTCAATAAGGTGGGAGGAATAAGAGCTAGAAGGTAACAGGTGAAGTCAGGTGAGGCGGGGGGAGTGAAGTGCTGCTCGTAAAGCTTGTGAGTTTCCGGAGATACAAACTCATCTACGACGCCCAAAGGATCACACAAAAAGGTTCTCCATAATCACTGCTTACCCATTTTTCTTTGGGAGAAAAGCTTCCATTTCAAAGAAGATGTTTTGCCTTTCCTTCATCAACTCCTTGATGAATTCAATGTCCCTTGTATACTCTTCGTTCTCCAATGGCTCACATCTGTGAGAAGAGATCTTGCATCAGCTTGACACACTCTGTCCAATCCACTATGTGAGACAGCCACTAGGGATTAACACACTCTGCCCAGTATGAGACAACCACTAGGGATTAACACACTCTGCCCAGTGTGAGACAGCCACTAGGGATTAACACACTCTGCCCAGTGTGAGACAGCCACTAGAAATACTTGGCTCAGTCAGCTGCCCCATCACCTCTCAGTCAGAAGATTATGGGTTCACTCTGAGATCA
Source organism: Hypanus sabinus (assembly GCF_030144855.1). Lineage (NCBI taxonomy): Eukaryota > Metazoa > Chordata > Chondrichthyes > Myliobatiformes > Dasyatidae > Hypanus > Hypanus sabinus. The sequence goes on from NC_082711.1 coordinate 137,216,666, forward strand.
TGATCCAGGTTTACAATGTAGTGCAACTCTTCTGGCTGAGAAGTTGAGACGGTAGATTGAGAGTATGCGCAAGATTATAAGGCACTGTGGACAGTACTTACTCCTTGGCAAACACAAACATTGTCATCCCTTTTCTCTACCCTATGTTAACGATTCACCAGAATTTAATTATGAATAATAGAAGACCTAGGACTTTGGCAGAAAGTGAAATGCAATATACAAGTGTTTCCACTTAACTTTGTTTCCTTTCTTTCTCCTGGAAAAGGTCAGCAACATTACTTGAAACAAAAAAAGGGAGAAGGGACACAAGAATTTAGCTAAGCAGACCCATCTACTGAAAACATTATTTACCGTCCAAGATTATTGGAGAGCTCCTTGTATTTCTTCTTCTGGCGCTCAATGGAACTGAGGCATGAATTTTGAAGTTTGATGACCTCCTCTAGCTGCTGCTTGTAGAGCTTGTGTGTTTCCTGAGGTGCAGAAGCAGGGAAAATGAAAATATCCTTGTAAACTTACTGGCTGCAAACCCTTCACACTTTTGCATGACAACTTAACTGCAGCCCAAAGAATAACAACTGGTACAGCAAAAATGAAAAAGGCAAGCTTTCTTGGGGGTTTATAAATTTCCATTTCCCTACGCTCATCTAAAACTCCATTTCCTTCACTTCATCTTCAAGAATCCTAATGTTCTCATATTTCCTACCAATCCCTCCTCTTCCTTGAAAATCTCAATGACTTAACTTTGTACTAACCTGGACTAACATCATCTTATGCAATCTCCTATGCATAGTCTTTTGATAATTTGCTCCAACTTAGGTGAGATATAAAAACAAGCTTACATTGGATATTCACTGAAGTCTGGAAAAAGATTTGGGATCCCTCAGCTTGCAATATACTTCACTAGTAGAAAACAGGCAAGAAAAATATAAACAAGATCACGAAATCATATTTTCCATCAAGGAGAATAATTTTATCTAAAGCATGCTTTCTTTTCATTGTGGTGTTGAAATAAACATCGGAAGAAAAACAGAAGAAATAAAATTTTTCACAACCTGGGAGTTTAACCTGTATAAGGTCCATCCTTTTACACAATATAATCTGGAATGAACTCATGTTTGTTGGCTTCTAAGGATCAAGCTATACTTTAGCAGTACCTGGCTTCCCATTTCAGCCACCAAACTTCCACTGTCACCTCAGTGTTTAGAGATACAAAACGGTAGCAGCTACTCAACCTCTCGTCCACCATTTTTCTGTTATCTGCCTTCTTTGTTTCCTACTTTCTCTGCAAAATATTTGTGTTGTTAGAAAACAAATCAAGTAGACAGCAGCAAACATTTCCCACTTCAGTCCTGAAGCTTTAAGTACCCTTGGACAGAGTAAGGAAGCATCATAAAGCTCCTGTGATTTGCTCTGAGGTCCTGCTGCAGAAGAACGGTTGTAATTACACAAGTCTGACACTTTGCATTTCACATGAAAGCCTCCTTGAATGAGAAGAATCACAGTATAGGGGTCTACAGCTTCAAGACACCTTCCAGGACATGAGCATATGATTAAGTCTGATACTTCAGTGCAGTACTAAAGGGGACTTGCACTAAAAGAGGTACCTACACCTTCTAGCCTTGTGCTTTGTTCCACCAAAGCTCTTTTTGTGCTATGACCAGAATTTCTCTTCAATGAAAGTCAGCACCTTCAATGAAGTTCTCAATATGTAACATATTAGTCTTTACTGGTGCCCAAGATGACTTGAGTATATCCTTCAAAAGTAAATGAAAAATTCTCCTACTGAAGTGTCACTATTGATTGAGTTTTCAGGTAAACAACATGGTACATGTGTGATTAGGTTTGCATGATTAAATGATTGCCAATTGCAACATGAATGCAAGTAGGGTCATCCTGGAGACTACAATCAACAAAGTTGCCTTTCACAAAATGCTGGAAGAACTCAGCAAGTCCGGCAGCGTCTATGGAGGGGAATAACCAGTCAATGTTTCAGGCCGAGACCCTTTAATCAGGACTGGAAAGGAAGGGTGTAGAAGCCATAATCCAGTATCTTATTCTCAAAGTGTGGTTGAAACTCACCTCATCTCCAGACAGTCAAATAGGGGCAAAATCATTTAATGTCTCTCAGGAAAATACACAATGCAGGAAGGAACGGGGAATACATGTGGGGAAACCAGAATAACAGATTTAGAGTCATAGAGCACTACAGCACAGAAACAGGCCCTTCAGCCCATCTAATCCATGCCAAACTATTAATTTCTCCTAGTCCCACCATCCTGCACACAGACCATAACCCTCCATACTCTTCCCATGCACATACCTATCCCAACTACTTTAAAATGCTGCATCCATCACTTCCGTAGGCAACTCATTCTACATTCCCACCACCCTCTGAGTGAAGAAGTTCCCTCTCAGGTTTCCCTTAAATATTTTACTTTTCTCCCTTCAACTATGATCTCTAGTTTTAATCTCACCCAACCTCAATGAAAAAAAACTGCTTCCATTTATACTGTCTATACCCCTCATGAATCTGTGTGCCTCTTTCAAATCTCTCCTCATTCTCCTATGCTCCAAGGAACAAAGTCCTAACCTATTCAACCTTTCCCCATAACCCGGGTCATTTACTGAGACAGGTGTGTAAAAAGGGCCCGAAAGATCATTGGGGACCTGAGTCATCCCAACCACAAACCGTTCCAGCAGCTGCCATCTGGGAAACGGTACCGCAGCATAAAAGCCAGGACTAACAGGCTCTGGGACAGCTTCTCCCACCAGGCCATCAGACTGATTAACTCACGCTGACGCAATTGCATTTCTAAGTTATATTGACTGTCCTGTTGTATATCTTACTGTACATACCATTTATTCCAAATTACTGTAATTTCCACATTGTACTTTCACACGATGTAACAAAGATTTTTACTCCTCATGAATGTGAATAAAGTCAATTCAATTAAATATCATTGATATCTTTCCTATAAGTAGGTGCCCAGAACATGTACAATACATAAAATTTGGCCTCACCAATGTGTTATACAACTTTAACATAACATCCAAACTCCTGTATTCAATACTGTGATTTATGAAGGCCAATATGTCAAAAGTTCTCTTAATGACCCTATCTACCTATGACACCGCTTTCAAGAAATTATGAATCTCTATTCCCAGATCCCTTTGTTCTAAAGCATTCTTCAGTCCCTATTGTTCACTGTATAGACCCTACCCTTGTTTGTCCTCCCAAAATGCAACACCTCACACCTACCTGCATTAAATTCCATCTGCCATTTCTCAGCCCATTTTTCCAACTGGTCTGGATCCCACTGCAAACTTTGATATCCTTCCTTGCTGTCCACTATGCTCTCATTCTTGGTGTTATCTGCAAACTTGCTGGTCCAATGTACCATATTATCATCCAGATTGTTGATATAGACAACTAACAACAACCAACCCAACACTGATACCTGCAGCACTCAACTAGCCACAGATCTTGTCAGAGGCGCAACCATCTACTGCCACTCTCTGGCTTCTGAATGTGTAACAACTGAATCAGCTTCCCATTACAACTCTGTCAAAGCCCTTTGTTATCAACCATGCCCAGCGCCTTTCCTCCATTGACTTTCCCGGTAAACTTATTGAAAAACATTTTGGTTGGACATGACCTACCAAGCACAAAGCCATGTTGACTATGTGGCAAATGGAATATGTTTGTTTGTTTATTTAATTTAGAGAGACAGTGTGGAACAGGTCCGTCTGACCCGTTGAGCCATGCCACCGAGCATCCCACCTATGTAACTCTAATCTAATCACAGGACAATCTACAGTGACCAATTAACCTACTAACCGCTATGTGTTTGGACTGGGGGTGAAAACCCACAAATTGCACACGTAGGACGTGCAAACTCCTTACACAAGGACTAGGATTAAATTCTAACCTCCGATGCCTTCAAGTTGCAATAATGTTACGCTAATTGCTACACAACCAATTATCAATTCACAGAACATAGAAACATAGAAAACCTACAGCACAATACAGGCCCCTCGGCCCACAAAGCTGTGTTGAACATGTCCTTACCTTAGAAATTGCCTAGGGTTACCCATAGCCCTCCATTTTTCTGAGCTCCATGTACCTGTCCAGGAGTCTCTTCAAAGACCCCATCATATCTGCCTCCACCACAGTCACCAGCAGCCCATTCCACACACTCACCACTCTCTGCGTAAAAAAATTACCCGATATCTCCTCTGACCCTACTTCCAAGCACCTTAAAACTGTGCCCTCTCGTGCTAGCCATATCAGCCCTGGGAAAAAGCCTCTGACTATCCACACGATCAATGCCTCTCATCATCTTATACACCTCTATCAGGTCACCTCTCATCCTCCATCGCTCCAAGGAGAAAAGGCCGAGTTCACTCAACCCACATTCCCACACAATGGCCATTGACTTTGAATAAATTATCATGGCGGAAAAAGCAGAACAAGCTCTTCTTGCCCCCGACAATTAATACCACCAGAAGACCTGGATTGTTAAATTAAAACAAATTTTGATCTGTTTGATCTATGTAATCAATGCATTTCAAACGTATGCATATACTGTGGAGCCTGGTTAATTGGGGCAGCTGTCTATTTGATGCAACTGTTAAAGAAAAACTAAATCCAGAACATAGACAGGATTCCCTTTGTTTATCTGGGACACTATGCTGTTCAACTGGGGAAGAAGACTGTTGCCTAACAGTTTCTAACTAGCATCAGTTGTGTGCACTTGCACGATCATTAGACTATGTGATCGGTTTTAAAATAGCATCAGTTGTGTGTGTTTGTATTCAAGGAGGAGGGATTTTTGCCACTGACAATCGGCAAGAAATAAACAGTAAGACAATTCAGAACTGTTTTGCTCACTGCGGTTCTGGCTTGGTGATGCCAGAAATGGCTGGGAGTAAAAATTAAATGATTCCACTACTTCAACAAGACATGAATTACAAAGGATTTGAAGACCTTGACAATATTACAATGAAGACAAAGATTTGGAGGGTGTAATTGTCTAAAGCATTGTATGGACAGTCCATTATCTGCACTAGGTATCTTTGTTGATTTTGTTCACAAAGAATCAATTAAAAGAACACAGCAGATGAATTCCTCTGTCAATAACTATTAGGAACTAATACACAGCTTTATAGTACCGTAGAGGTATTGGTAGTTTACTAAATTGTTCGGTATTTCATTTAAATACATAAATTGTTACTCAATTAAATGGCAGTTTGTCTGTTTTATATTTTTTAACTATTTCTATGAAGCTTCGGCTAATTGAGACAGCCACTTAATTGGGACAAAATGCACCATGTGTCCCAATGAACCAGAAAACACTTTATATAAAATGGCACTTTGGGTAATTAAGATAACAAATAAATTTATGTTGATACTTAAACTATTCGTTTCTCCTTTACAGGTTTTTACTCAACTTTGCACACTATTTTGTTATTAACATACTGTAAATCATACATGCTAAATAACAAATGTTATTAAGCACTAATAGTCAGTCAGTTCAGTCACACTCCCAGCTCGTCTATAGCTCTGCCTACATCTGACAGAAATAAATCACTGCACAAAAAAAGGAAAATATAAAGATGTAAGTGTGTATTAAGATGGTTGCAAACAGCTGTCATTGAAGGATGCAATTTAACAGTAATGTTTTTTGCTAGTTATGCTAAATTAACGTCCTTTTTATAACCGAATTGGACAGATAAGATGAAACAACAATATATTGTGGAGAGGAAGTATTTGAGAAGCCGTTTTCCCCTGGAGATGAGACACGTTGCAGTTCTAAAACTGGACTTCATAAACTCTGGCCTTTGACAACAACCCGGCCTCATCAGCAGCAGAGTGCTAGACAGATGGCATCATGGCCAATCAGGAGGAAGAGACTCAAGAAATTCACCAATGGGAGACAGGCAGAGGGCGGGGTCTCGGTCAGTGACTCTTGAATCTCAAGTCGAGGAGCGGATCCACGGCCCTGGAAGGAGGCGGATTGTCCTCACCTGCAACGTCTGGTAATCCTTGTCCAGGAGTTCCCACTCCTCCCAGCACTCCTGGAAAGCCATTCTGCTCCCGCCGGATCCCCTTCCCGGACCTGGATCCGGGTGCGTCTTTTCTACAAGTAACGCTACATCAGAACCAAATAGGCCGCACGCTTCCGGGTAAGGAAAATGTGACCAATCACTGTCGCATGTTGGGATAGGGCCCGCCCTCTTTTCCTCTGCCCAATAGAATCACCAGCAGAACAATCGCCGCCGAATGCACGTGCAGGCCTTTGGCCAATGGGCTGCAAGAGCGGTGTGTCAGTTTCAGGGGCGGGCCTTCGCTGGGCTGCCGCTCGCTGGAGGCTGCGGTTTGTGGTTAGTTCGGATGTAGTTTGCCTAAAACCGGAGTGTTTCAAAAGGATTGCCAGATAAATAAGTATTTTTACAGGAATTTTAAAAAAATGTTGAAAACATTCGACAGGTCAGACAAAAGAGAAACAGATTGCGTTGCTGAGCACTTCTACATCTGTAAGCTGACATGCTGGGTATTTACAGCATTTTCAGTTTCTTACGTTGAATTAAAAAAAAATATAGGGTTGTAGGAAAGCCAAGAAATTTGGAATCAGTAAATTGTGCTATAATACTGTAATATTTATAATAATAGTGCACAGCAGCGTAAACCATTATCAAAACTACTGTGGATCTTCACTGACCACAAAACTACATTGCACCAGCCACAGCAGCGAGAGGCCTGGTATCCCAAGCTCTCAGCTCGCTGATTTATCCAGTGCGAGGGCACATCTGTGGCTGAATGTCCTGGCACATTTTCTTGCTCCATGAGCTTTATTATCGCCAAGTATGAGGACACATACAGGGAATTTGATGCCGGTTTCCCTGAGCTCTCTCTGTGCAGAATTAAAAGCAAATAAAAACGATAGTGCAAATAATCATAAATTATATACAATGAGGTCCACCTCATTGAATGTACAGGTGGACTTGATTTATAATAGACTAAAATTCAAGTGTTTGTAAGACTGATGGCATACAGAAAGAAACGGAAGAGCACACAATTGCTTGGTGCAGTCACAAAGGCTCTAAGTGGAAAGGTCACTGTCTAAGGGTCTCCCTCGGTTGGACATTGAGGGGCGAGAAAACTTTGTACTGTTTGCTTAAGGAAGATTGATATAAAGTAAATGGATTGTCTTTTACTGGGAATATTTTTAAGGTTTGTATAGATAGTAAAATTTTTGAAGTTTAGTCCTTTGATGTCCTCCTGCCTTCCACCAGTCAACCATATGGACAAGTGGAGAGCATTGTATCATTGTGATGGAATTCCTGCCACTTGTCTAGGTGGGTGTTGGACCCTCAACTCACAGAAGTGTAACACCATAAAGGACAAAGCAACCCACTGTACTGGTTTGCCATATTGCCACCGAAAGCTACCAACAGCCCTCCACCCTCTACCTTTCTCTTCACCACCTGCCATTCTGTAATGGCTGCTATGTACTCTTGATAAAGCCACCACCGTTGTTTATCTAGATCAGAACACCTGGGGCTACATCACCGAATGTAGCAGCCTGTGGTCTGGTATTGGGTGATGGGTAAACCCTCTCATTGGTCTGAGAAGGGGAAACATATGAGAACTGCATGATAACTTCCCTATTTCTCTTTCCACGTTTCAGCTCCCTCAAGTTCAGAAAGCTAGGCTGATCCCCTGGGGTAGTGTTGCACTTTCTGATAAGATATTATATTCAGATCAATATGGAAACATTAAAGAAAGAATTCCCAGTGGCCAAACGTTTTAATTCAGATTCCCATTACTTCTTCTCACCTGCCTATTACCCCCCTGGGTCCCCTCCTCCTTCCTTTTCTCCTATTGTCCACTCTCCTCTCCTATCAGATTCCTCCTTCCCACCTTGCTCTTGACCCGTCCCACCCACCGGTTACACCTATGATCCTCCAGCCAGCCTCTTCCCCCCTCCTAATGAAGGGTCTTGGCTCAAAAAATACAAATGTTTACTCTTTCCTGTAACTGCTCGATCCCTTCGGCGTCTTGTGTGCGTTGCTTTTGGTGTTTATTCATGTTTGTGCAACATTTCCACTAACTACATCCAAGTAACCTGTCTTATACGAGATTTGTAAACATATTCTGGCTGGGCTGTCTGGGGCTATATTCTGTGTGTGCAAATGAATCAAGAAACATAAAAGATCCTGAGGCATTACTCAAAGAAGGAGGGGACTTGCACCAGTCTCTGTAGAGGGTTTGTCCCTATGCCAACACATATAAGACAGATGTTTAAGCACTTTGCTCTCTATTACTTGCCTGCTGTGTTCCCCTGCATTCAAAAGTGATTACTCTAGCAAGGATATATTTGCAGCAAAAAGAATGCCATGAAGCTGTGAAAGAGGATGTATATTACTGGTGCTCTTTTCTATAAATGCATAGAAATGCACTATTTGGATCCTGTTATTAAGTAGTGAGTAAATGGCTCTAATCTGTTTTAACCATTAATTTCAATGCACTTCTTGTCATTTTCCTAGTTTGCCTTAGGAACAAACTAGAAATTAATTTGCAGCCTTATAACCTTCTGCATGAGTGAGGTCCTCCAACCCTACATTCTGGCTCACTTGACATTTGGATTGGCATCTTGTCTCTCAACTCCTGGAAATAATTTGATCCTTCTATGGCCAATCATCCTTTAATCTGTTAAAACATGTATTATATCTATCCAATTTGGGTGTACTGTACTGAAAAGATGTTTTCAATCATAGAATTTCTGTTAATTTTTGTATCAGTAGCATCCTATTAAACTTCACTGAGCCTTTTCTAAAGCAATTAGTATCCTGTGAACCCCAAAACTGAAAGAAGACAGCAACAGGCTTTATTAGGAAGTGACCTAATCACACCACTCATAAATTCTTGAATATTAATTTTGATGTTACTTTACGGGTCTCAGTACAGACACCATTTGTGCAAAGTCAGAGAGTGATTCATCTTGTCAAAGGGCATGGCTTTAAGATAGATAATGAGTTAAACAGTAGAGATTAATTATTCGCCATGCAAAAGGACTCAATCACAGATTGGTACAACACAAGAAGAGACTATTCAGTCCATTACATCTGCATCAGTTCATTTAAGGGACAATCCAAACTATCCCACACATCGGAATTCAGTTTCAATTTTCCCTCCAAGTCTTGATCCAATTTCTTTCCAAGGACTGCTAATCAATTTGAATTCGAATTATTTTCCTTATTTTAGTTCAAATTCTTTTGTGAATCACTACAAAACTCTGCCTTCTCCAATTATTAGAAGCAGATTCTAATTCCAAACCTTATAACATTTTGATAACTCTGTCAAAGTCCTTCATGCTAAGGAAATATGTTCCAGCTTTTCCAGCCTATCCACATATCTAATCTCTTTTGGTTGGAATAATTTCAGTAAATTTCTTCCGTATCCTGTTCAAACTCTATACTTCTCCAGTCTTTCTCTAGTTCTCTAGATGGGGCGCATACAACTGGCCACAATATTCCACTGGAGCCATCTTCGTGTCCTGTACAGGTTCAGTAGAACATCTTGACATGGGAGGTCTTTGCCTCCATTTATAAAACCCAGGATTCCATGTGCTTCATTAAGGTAAGGATACAACAGACAGATATAGGTAGGTTAAGGGAATGGGCCAAGATCCAAAACTGAGATATAATGTGGGAAATATGAAATATCCATCTTGGTTGGAAAAGTGAAAAGGCTATTACTAAAAAAGGTGAGAGACCGAGAGCTTTGAAATAGAGAGAGATCTGGTGTCCTAGTGCATGATTCATAAAAAGCAAACACAACATTATCATTTATTGAAAGGCTGGTTTAAATCAAAAGTGGGGTTGTTATGCATCAGTTGTAAAGGGATTTAACAAGACAATTTTTATTACTCTGTATATTAATGGTCTCCTTAAGGAAGGATTTTAATTTGTTGGAAGCAGTTCTGAGAATGTTAACATTTTATGAGGAACATTGGAGCAATCGAATTTAAAAGCATGTAAGGTGACTTATGTGAAACACTAAGATCCCAGGGGGTTTTGACATGACAGATGTTTCCTATCGAGGATGTTTCCTATCGTGGGGAAATCTAGAAATGACAGACACTGTTTAAAAATAACGGGTCACCCATTTATGGAAGAGATGAGGAATATTTTGTTTTTTCACAAATGGTTTTGAGTTCCTCGAACTTCCTCCAGTGGCAGCAGGATCTTTGAATGGTCTTTAAGGCAGAAGTGGACAGATGCTTGATTAACAAAGGGGTGAAAGGCTACTGTGGGTAGTTGAGAATGTGGTTAAGATTAGGCATAATCCAGTTAAACTATGGAGCAGAGTCAAAGGGCAGAGAGACCTAATCCTGGTCCTAATTTGTATGTTCATATTAACTGGTGGCAAAATAGCACCACTAGAGAGCTGCTTTCTCACAATGCCAGTGACTCAGTTGCAAACCCAGACTGTACTCTCTGCGTGGAGTTTGCACAATATTCCTGCAACCACATGGATTTCCTTTGGATGCTCCAATTTCCTCCCACAGACTAAAGATGTTCAGGTTGGTAGGTTAATTAACTGCTTTAAGGGTGTGAGTGAGTGGTTCATTTGAGGGGGATGTGGTGAATAGAATTGTAGAGCTAGTGTTAATAGGTGGCTGATGGATGGTGTGTGTAACACGCTGTACGGTTTCACTGCTAAGACTAATGTAATGGCTTCTATGTGATGTTCCACTGTTGAGGTAATGGTTTCTGTAGCAGCAATGTTTGGGTTATGACTAGATATAATGGGAGTTTGGAATTCAGTGGCTAGCCAACAGGAGAAATGTTGTTCTTTCTTGCGCGTCTGGGAGCCGGGTTTTTCGCGGTCTTTTGTCGAGGAGAGATGAAGAGGGAGAACGCGTGTGGACAGAGCTGGTAGACCACCAGACGGAATGGACTGGGATCTGAGAGTCCGAAGGTCGGCGACATTCGGAGGAGACCGATGGTGGAAGAATGACTAATGAGTGAGCTCCAACGGGGACTTTGACTTTGGGCTTTTTTTTGTTTTGTTTATTTTCATTACTAACCCTATATTCAGATTAAGATTCATAAAGTTCAATCATTTAATTGCAAATGGTGTACTGTCTGATATTTTGTGTTGTGGGTTTGTTACTGAGGGTACATTACACAGCATCCACACAAATGTGATCACCCAGTTTGGCAGGGCCAAAGACTGATTCCCCTAGGCAAACGCAAGCTGGCCAAGCCCGAGGGTTACACATGGATTCAATGGCCTGAAGGAACTGGGTCCATTGTGTTTATGTCACTATAACTCAAAGAAATTAAATAATCTTTTTATTAGAATAATTAGAACATTAAACCAAGAGGAGCTGATAAAAATATAACCTCTTTTATTTATCTTTCTTCCTTGTCATATTCTCCAGCCAAATGCATGGGAACTGTGGTTGCTGTGCTGGGACTCATGAGAATAGAATAAAATTTATTTCTTTCATCCTTCACATACATGAGGAGTAAAAATCTTTACATTACATCTCCATCTAAGTATGCAATGTGTAATCATAGTAATTTATAACAAATGCAACGGTTAATGTAACATACTAACTAAAGTCAGTGTGAGTGGAAGAAGCTGTCCCAGAGCCTGTTGCTCCTGGCTTTTATGCTGCGGTACCACTTCCTGGATGGTAGCAGCTGGAATAGATTGTGGTTGGGTTGGCTTGTATCCCGAATGATCCTACAGACCCTTTTTACACACCTGTCTTTGTAAATGTCCTGAATCGTGGGAAATTACAACTACAGATGCACTGGGCTATCTGCACCATTCTCTGCAGAGTCATGTGATTGAGGAAGGTACAGTTCCCATTCCAGGCAATTATGCAGCCAGTCAGGATGCTCTCAATTGTGCCCCTGTAGAAAGTTCTTAGGATTTGGGGACCCATACCAAACTTCCTCAACCGTCTGTGGTGAAAGAGGTTGTGCCTTTATCACCGCACAGCTGGTGTGTACAGACCATGTGAGGTCCTCAGTGATGTGTATACCGAGGAACTTGAAGCTGTCTACTCTCTCAACCCCAGATCCATTGACATCAATAGGGGCTAGCCTGTCTCCATTCCTCCTGTAATTCACAACCAGCTCCTTTGTTTCTACGACAATGAGGGAGAGGTTGTTTTCTTGACACCAGTGTGTCAGAGAGATGACTTCTTCCCTGTAGGCCACTTAGTTATTGTTTGAGATAAGGCCAGTCCGGTCCAGTCAATCTGATAACGTGTCAGGGATTCAAGTTCCTACTCAGTTGCTGGCTTCTCTAGGGAGTACTGATGCATACTAGGATAATCACTGGCCAGTTCAGGACTTCAGTAATGTGTGCAGAAAATTAAGAGCATTTAATTCTGAGAAGGCAAAACTGTCATAAAAAAAAACAAATGCATCTGATTTGACATTGTAGGTCACATCCATGAAGACTTAGTCTTCCATGTTCTTCACCTACTCACGTCATCTGCAAATGTCAAATCTCAAGTACATCTCATTGCTTACTTACTGCTTGTTACACCACAGGGTTTGGGGCAGTAATGAAGGTCCTCATCTCCATCGTTTCAAAGCATTCTTCATTGCTGTGTCTGTAACTATTTTTTTGACCAGCCAGGGTCGTAAGCCCTGAGCTGAACCTCTGAACCTGAAGGACCAGTGGACCGCACTTAGTCTGGCTTCTACACCTTGACCTGTTTGGCATGGGTGACCCTACTAAGAGCCAAAGACTCCAGTCAACAGTTTTCTGAGTCTTTGAGGCACACAAGCCTCCAAACCCTGTGACAGGGTTGTGATCCTCCTGGAGTATGTATTAAGGTATGTCAAAAATGCAGCAGTTAAAAGTGAAAATGAGCCATTCACCACAACTCTGCTTTTGATACTTGAGTGAAACTGAACTCACCCAGGCAAGTAGAAAACATTTTACCACACACTGACCTGTGGAGCTGAAGATGGTGGAGAAGTTTTAGGACATCAAAAAGTGAGAGAGTCACCATAGGACTTGCTCTTTGTCTTGCTCAAAGAGCTTGCTCTTTGGAGGAGTAAATTTAGGACAGAGAGGAACAGTTTTTCTTAAAGAGTAGTGAATCTATGGAATTCTCTGTCCAATGAAGCAGTGGAGACTACCTCAGTAAATATATTAAGACAAAGTTGGATAGATTTTTGCACAGTAGGGGAATTACAGGTTATGGGGAAACAGCAGATAGTTGGAGATGAGTCCATGGTCAGAATGGCAAAACATGTTTGACAGGCCAGATGGCCTACACCTTCTCTTATTTCTTATGTTCTAGCTGCAGTTTTTAATTTCTGGTCTGTGGTGGTGGGGTCTTAAGCAATGAATGTCAGGACTAAGTGGTTAGATATTTCTTGTAGGATAGTCATGGTTCAGGACTCCTTCAACATGAACATTACTTGTTATTGTTAGTCCATTGTTAATTGTTCTCAAGGTCTTCCTATGACTATGGATGCACTGGTTCATTTGCTGAGCAGCAGTGAATGGACATGAACATTATGCAATTATTTCAGAACATCTTCACTTCCAACCTTATGATAGAAGCATTTTCATTAAACAACCATAGGATGTTGCCATAAGGAATTCCAGCAGCCGGTATTCTCTCCTGCGCCCAGAATAATTGACAACCAACAACCACAACCACATTCCTTGCTTGAAGGTCTTCCTCCAATCAAAGTAGCGTTTTCCCCTTGATACTCATTGATAAGCTTTAGTCACAAAATCATGTTGTAATGAATCAAATTTTGCCTGGATATCAAAGGTGGTCACTCACACATCACTTCTGGAACTCTTCTCTTTGGACTATGCGTGGAATCAAGCTATGATGAGGTTTGAGCCAGGTAGTCCTCGCAGAACGCAAACTGGGCATTGGAAAATACTGCTTGACACAAGATGGTACCTTTTGTCACTTTGTTGATGTGTGAGTTTGGGCAATAATTAACCAAACTGGCTTTGTTCTGCTGTTTGTGGACAGGACATTCCTGGGCAATTTCTCACAGTGGTATTTCCGGACTACTGTTGGTGATGAACTTTTCCAGAATACATTCCCTGCCCTCAGTACTTTAGGTGCTTCTCCAAGCGTCATTGAAAAAGCATTAATTCTTCAGCTAAAGGTTGATAGAAAGTGGTAATAAAGTTTCCATGGAACTCATAGGACTCATAGTATGAAATCTTGTGAAGTCCAGAGCTTATATTTAAAACTCTTAATTCTACTACCTGTTGCCTGGCCATCAGCTCTGATGGCCTGTGGAATGGGAGATACCCAGGAACTACAATGGATGAGGTTGGCATGTTATTTTTAGGTACAATTCTGAGCAGGACTGCATTTAATATAAAGATTATACTATAATCGTTTTATTTGTCACATGTAATGTTGAAGCACTGAAAATTACATAAAATGCATCATTTGCATTAAATCAATCCAACAATGTTTGTGCTGGGGAAAGCAAAACTGAGTGTCACCATACTTCCAGCACCAACATAGCATGCCCACAATTAATAACGTGAACCATGCATCCCTAGAGGAAACAGGAGCATCTGGAAGGAAGCCATGTGGTCACAGGGAGAACAGACAAACTCGTTAGGGACAGCGGTGGAAATTGCACCCTGGTCAGTAATTGCTGTTGCTGTAAAGTGATTGGGCTCACTGCAGTGCTACCATGCCACTCCTGTTTGGCTGTTGCAAAGTTTCAGTCCTTTCACTTGTTTGGCCTGTACAACATTTTTGGAGCTGTTGTGACTTTTAACGAACCACATAGAGACTGGCATTGCAAATGTAAAAGGTTAAAGATCAACACATTAAGCATAAAGTTCTGGAAGAACTTTACTGAACTCCAAAGTGCATGGTAACTGCCTGTTACAGCACTGACACTAAGGGCAGCAATGAAGGTCCTCCATCTCTGTCAGTTCTTGGCTACCTTCTCTATTGTGTCCCAGGTGTGGATCAGGGTCCTCATTCTGCTTCTGTCATATGGTGCCAAGTTGCCTTTGGTCTCCCATGTTTCCACCGTCCTCCGGTGGTACAATGAAGTGCTGTCTTGATGACGGAGTTGGCCTCTCTTCTCATCACATGCCCAATCCATCTCCAACATTTCCTCATGAAGATTGTGGCCCTGTCCTCTTGATGACACGGAAGGAGTAGGGTGTGCTTGGAGATCTTTCTCATCCAGGAAGTATGGAGGAACTTCCGGAGGCTCATGGTGTAGAATGATGACAGCTTGGCCAGGTTATCCTCTGTCATGTACCAGCATTCTGAACCATACGAGTGTATTGACAGAACACAGCTCTGGTACAGCTTCACCTTGGTGTGAACGCTCTACTCAGTTGATTCTTATATGTTGCTCATTGATTAAAGACAGTTCTATCTTTGCTGAGTCTGCACTGGGTGTCTTCCTTTGTCCCACCATCCTCCCTAATGATGCTGTCCAGGTAGGTGAATCTGCTGGTGCTGGGTAAGTCAATGCCATGTGCCAAAGTCATTGTCCTACAGATTACAAATGCTGTCAATGTGTGCTTGAGGAAGGAACAAGCTGGCTTCAAAAGAACAGAGGCTGTGTCAACCAGATCTTCACACTGTGCAACATCATAGAGCAGTGCACAGATTGGCAGAGAAAACAGTATGTGAATTTCATGGTCTTTGGAAAGGCTTTTGATAGCATTCAAAGTACATCAAGTACTAAAAACAAAAAATAAATCAGGCATTTGAATATAATTTCAATAGATATAATATAGTTTCAGTATTTTGGGTGTAGATAGATGGTTCCATTGAATTATATATTTTTATAATGGGAACACATCTCAACACTCAAGACATCTTTGAATATTCAAACACATTTGCTACAGCAAAGTAATTCACATGAATGGTCTAAAAACTTGAGGACAGAAACTCCAAACATTCATTTTAGTGTTGCAAGGGCTGACTCTTTGGATACAGGCCAGTAATTGATTGACAGCAAAAAGATCCAGGTGTAAATCAATGCAACTAGGTAGAATAACATTTTGGCATGGACTTGATGATCAAATGGCTTATTTCTGTTCTGTAGCACTCTGCGACTCTCTATGTTCACTCCTAAGTTAGATGTGCTAAATGACAAGACAAGGAAAGCTTCCTCTTCGTCTCAATCATGGTCTTCTTTGACCAACTGAAGATCTGTTTTTGAGTGACACTTACTTTTATAATGGCCATCTCTGTTGCATTGGCAGCACTTCACTTCTTTTGCTGGATAGAACTCTTTGATGTGGAATGGAGACTTGCCGCATCTCCTGCAGTTGGCCATTTTACCTGGTCTTTGTTTCACCTGTCTGTTTTGTTTTGAACTGAGCTCTCCAGTTATCTTTCCAAGGTCTTTCTGACTGCACCTTGATTTTAACCCTTCATTTTGTGCAGCTTCTATCTTTAATTCAGCATAATTTTCACACCTGACTTGTCTGTTGCTGATGAATATTCTGACTTCTGATCATAGTAATATCTTTCTTCACTGTATGATTTGCCAGCAACTGAAGTCACACTGATAATTTGGTGTCCAGTGTGCCCAACAACAATCCTGTCCCAAATGAGCTCATCTTTCAGATTTCCATATGCATAGTTGGCTGACAGGGCATACAATGCTGTGAAGAAGTAATTTACACTTCATCTGGTTCCTGCTTTCTGAACTTCACCCTCCCATGTATCACATTTCACTTTCCTATGAAATATTCTTTGAATCTGTCAGCACTGTTTTGTACTCCTCTTTCTGAGCACCTGTCAGTCCTAATCCACCCATGAGGTCATCTGCTTTGTCACCCATGCAGTATAGCAGTGTGCTTACTAGATGCTCTTTCAAAACCTATCTGAGATTACCTGGAACCTTAAATCTCCCAAGGTTTCTGAAGCATCTGTCAAAGTCCCCTGGTTTAGAGAAATCAAATGTCTTGGGGGGGGGGGGTGCCTTTTTTGGGGAAGTAGATGTAGGTATTGCAGGTATTTGCACCATTTCCCTGTTTGCTTGTTTATCTATTTTATTTGGACTACTAAAGTTCAGAAGTGTAAAAACAAAGCAGTATGAGTTAACGTGAGTTCTTCATGGGCTAAGACAGAGGAAACTGCAGGGAGGAACAGAGCAATAGCAGGTAAATAAAGATTTTGCATTGATCTTCATAGAAAACCTCAGAAAGATCTACCGATGTTTTGAATACACAGTAACTAAACCTTTCTGGATACACAATTTTGAGTATTTCATGGAGGCCATGCATCATGACAGTGTAGATGAACCTACCTCATTTTTCATTGTGCAAAGAAAAACACCCTACCATCCCAAGTATCAGATGAATCTTTGCCAGACCCCTCTGCTACATGGGTATGGGGACCTGACCATGCACTACATTCCAAGTACAATCTCACCAAGAGCCTAAATAATTTTAGTAAGATGTCTCTTTTCAATCTCTTGAAATAAAGGTTAATATTTGTCTTCCAGTTACTTGCTATGTCTGCATGTTAATTCTCAATGCTCCATTTATAAGGACACCCAGTAATGGTAATGAAAATCAACACCATTCAATTTATCATATAAAAATATTATGCTTTTCTATTTTTTATCAGCAAAGTAGATCACTTCAGATCCTTTCCACGATTGTATTCTGACTGCCATTCACCTAAGCTGAGTACAGCCTGAATTACATTACTTACAATTGGGACTGCCACTTAGTAGCTTTGTGGCATCAGCAAACTTGTGTAATTAGAGAGTGAACAGCAGGGGCCCTAACACAGAAACCTGTTGAGCTACAGGTTCCCGATGTGAAGATCATCCATGTATTCTTATTCTGCTTTCTATTTGTCAACCATTCTCAATCCAATACTGCCCAGATTAATTTTGTTTAATCGTTTCTGTAGCACTGTGACTACATGAAATAAAAATAGCTTCTCCTCCACCAGATTTCTGATTTGGCCCATGGACACATCACCTCATTATTCCTTTGTCTCTGCACAATTTACTTTGTAATTTATATATTTTTTGTCTTTATACTGTACTGCTATTTTACAACAAACTTCATATCATACAAGACAGTGTTAATATACCGAAACCTGATTCACCTGGAAGTACAGTACATTAACTGGTTCCGTTATAGTTCTTCTGCTAACTTCAACCTCAGTAACCTTTGTTGAACATAGATCATGTTGCCTCAGCCAATTATCACTCCGCTCTCTAATTGCTCTTAAATATAGATTTCAGTCTTTTCCTTGTCAGGCGTACTAAGCCAACGGGAAAGTAAAACAAAAAATCAGCTAATATTCTGGATCCAAAAAGTTGAAGAATTTAAAAAATTGGAAAGGCCATCACAAGGAAAGATATCAGCACTAAACTCCAGCCATACCAATCCAAGTAAAATTCAAGTCAGCTCCTAGTTAAAATACCCTTACTTTGGTATTAACTTGAAATCTTATTCCAAGGTTGGAACTGAAACCCTGATGCAACAGAACGACAATACCTGAGTACAAGGCTGCATTCTGCACCAAGTGTGGTTTGGTAGTGGAGACTAGCAGCCAAGGAAACATTTTCTTCAATCTTTGGTGACAGCATCGCTTGAGCTGGCAAATTAGGTCTCAATCCTTGTAATAATGAACGATAACAAGTTACAAATAATGCATTCACAGTATGCTAGTAATTAATCTGCTTTCTCTGCTGACCATTCTGGAACTTAAGCAGAATGCTTAAATGCATTTGGAACACAGACGTCAACATAGGAAACAGGAAAAAGCTGAGCATCTGGGCAATTCTAAGTATTACTCAATAACTGTTTCTGGAAATGGCTGTTCAATTGTCTTTCAAATATTACTGCAGTTTTTTTTTGCTTTTCACCATTTTGTTCTGAAATCTGTTGTTCAACTCACTGTTCATTTAAATACGAAACTTGACATTTAGTAATATATTTGCTCTTTTCTGTTATCTGATCAGGACCTACATCCCGTTTAAGTATGGCTGTGCTAAGGATTAGTACACACAATATTTCAAATTAAAACTGAGTTTTACTTGGTTTTGAGTTTAAAGTGAGGGGGAAGCAGGGAGAGGTGTGGGGGGGGGGGAAACACTTCATTATTTTCCTCTAAAAAGACTTCACTGGAAATATGAATCAGAGTGAACAATGGAACAACCTGTCCCTTTGGTTTTTTTCAGGAGTAACAAATATTAATTTAAATTGAATGATTGAATGATGTTTGTCTCCTTTCCCTATTAAAATCAAACTTCTTAGATACAATTCAACTAGGTCTGTCTTTTGGTATTTATGATGAGAGGGTCCTCAATAGTTGCTCAGACATTTACAATCATGTATCAGTCATCTTGTCTTTACAGAAAGGGTACCCCTCATCCGAAATGCTTGGGTATGGATGAGTTTTGGATTTTGGAATATATATTGAGATGGCTTGGACTCGCCATCATTTCTGACTGAATTTGTGCTATCAGTCTTTGTCTTTCACTGGTTCATCACAAACAGTAAACATTATTACATACCATTATAATAAAAATGTGTGTGCAGGGTATCAAAAGCAGCATCAGGAGAGTAACAAACAACGACAGGCTTTCAGTCTCCACCTACAATGCCATCTTTTGATTAAAAAATTACAGCATACTGTATTTGTATTTATCTTTTTTTTAAAAAGGTTTTATTTAAGGTACAAAAAGTATCAGCTTTGTAGTCTTGTTCTGGTGCTAGATTTTCATCAGCAACAGAGGCTTTAAAATCTTAATGCAGTGCCTTTTCTTAAAATTATGTAACCAGCCTGCCGCATATTCACAATTTCCTTCAATTTTCAGTTTCTTGTGATAGATCTTTGATTGTTTCATTATCTGCATAGTACTCTTGAAATTGGCAGATTCTCATTCCTTCATCGACCAACTCATGGTCAAAGAGTAACATTTGCTATTATACTAATCTGAAAATATTCTAATTCCCATTTCTCATATGAATTTTGTTTCCAAGTAAGCTGACACTATTAGGATCCAGCTCTCTGGACCATTTGGTTCTGAGGCAGCAAACTGAATTCACAATGCAAAACAAATACAATTTTTATCCTAATATTATCAAGGTGTTTTCTGTCTTGGGGCAGCAGTGTCTCCCACACAAGTGCCTGGACAGAAATGAAGAATTCAGCATCAGACTTTGGCTTGGAAAGTAGGCCTTTGGTGTTTTGTGGGAAGTGGGAGCTAATTTGGTGTTTGGTAACAGGCTGGGCAAAATCGTAAAAACATGTCTTAGCAAAGCTACATTAATGGCAGAGAATATTTCATACATAGGATCACCTTATGAAATATTGCAGTGCACAAGCACAGCATTCAGGAAGCAAAGTTAACAATCTTCTGATATTACAAAATATGTTTGACAATACTTTATTTCAAATGCATCCTACATTTCTTCAACAGTTACACAGATAATAAAATATTAAATGGTGCTATACACAGTTTGCTGTACTTACAGGGGTCACAAGCAGAAAATACTGATCAAAGTACCAGTAAAGATTTTGCATTTCAAAAAACAGCCTCAGCTTAATAACCCAGGGCTTTGATTTACAAAGCTGAAGATAATATAGCAATTGTTGTCTCTTTTTCAAGTTACTGTAGCAGTAGGTTTTTAATACTGCACAGAGAATAAATACAACATCTTGGTATCAAGCCACAGAAGTGTACAAATTCAAAGATTAAGACAATTAAGTGTTCAAATAGAAAACATAATAGGCTGGCATATACCATACACGAGAAAGCTTAAGACTACACTTTGCCTGATTCAAGTACAATCAGACAATAATGTAAAGGAAACACCTGTAATTGTATACTGAAACTATTGTAGGTCACTGGTTTCAGTAACAAGGCCACAATTACACAAGTCAAAACATGCAATATCTGCACTGGTAATTTGGTGTGTGCAAACTTCTTAAGCAGTCCCTCAAGGATGACTTAGTCCTTCTCAAGTTCTGATGTGGCTGAAGAGTCTGACAGGACATCTGCAAGCTCTGCCATGTGGAACAGGCATGATGGCAGGAAAGATGGATGGGTATTAAGGCTGCTTATTCAGCTATAAGTGCATGGTGCTCACATGCTCTCATCACACAGACAGCTTTCCCAATTCTCCTCCCTCCAATATGAGCAGTATTGGACTAGGGATTACAACGACTCACTGACAATGTTACACTCCTCCCAGGAGGCTTCGAGAATGCCTCTGAAGAGGTTTCCCTGTACAGTACTCCTGACAATCTCTTGCAACGGAGTAGGGTGCTTCTTTCAAGAGTCTGGTGTCAGGCAAGCAGAATGCAGCAGAGCTGGGGAACATGATCAAAGTTTCATATCTGGGTTGTTTGAGAGAGGGTGCTGAGAATGATTTACTCTGTCTGCAAAATCCATTGACAAGGTAAGTTAACAATGTCAGTGTGCTCTCTCATCCCTGGCACTGAAATTTCATGGTACGGGTGGAAATTTTCCTGTGCTTTGCGGTTTTTCATGTCTCCAAAACAAAGAGAGGGATTTGATTGGCCAGGAGCTCCATCTCCAGGATAAGACAAGCATGATCCATATTTTCTAGATCCTACAATGGAGTCTGAATGTTGGGAGCAATATAGTGCAGGTTGCTAGATAACCTTTGTCTTCTAGTTGGTCAGTATAAGACCCATTCTTTCATATGTATAGGGACTTCGATTATCAGTCAGCCAAGCCTTGGATTGCAGTTTTTGAGTGTGCATGTACGCAATGGCTGCCTGTATAGTGTAAACAGATGACTGCAGTTGGGATGATAGAGGTTCTGAAGGCATTCATTCATTCATTCCACTCCAGTGTAAAGCTGGTTAAAGGAGAGATGCCGTAACATTGTGAGGAAGATGAAGAGTTTTGGTGCAATGACACTACCTTGCTCGAGTCCAGTCTGACACTGAGCTTCCATCTGTGCTGGACTTGTTAGAATCACGTCTTGCTGTTACTGTCACTGTGTAGCAGATGTAAATTTGACTAAATTGGCAGCCCTCAAAATCTGTATTTTATAATTCCTGAAACCAATCTGTTCACTCACCAGTAAATTCTTAGTCCCCTCACCATTTATGGTTGTAATATAGCAAAGTCTCCTTCACACCAATAAATACCTGAAGGCAATGCAGGAGGAACACCATTCTCAAGCCTAAAAACTTCATCAGGAATTACACATTTTCAACACAGAATTCTCCAAAACATAAAGGTGAACATAATTAGGTATTAAAACACCAGTCTTCATAATCACTTTCTGCTGTTCCTTTCCAGTGTCCAGTAATAAAATTCCATGTTTTGCATTTCATTATCAGAATTGGCTCAGTTAAGATCACGTTTGCTCCAGATCCCAAGCAAGAAGTTTTTACTTTTTTTATTAGCTGACATTTTAAGAGCTAGCTGAAATTCAGCATCTTAATGACATTATGACAAATAATTGTCCCATTATTAAGATTTGGTAAATTAAAGTACTGAAACTGTAAGAGAAGGAAGCCAATTCCAGAGCAGGACACTTATGTGGCTAAAAACTGAGGAAGAATTGAGGAAATGATAAATCATGCTGTCCAGATAGAACAAAGGCATGCATGACTTGAAATTGATTAAAAAAAAATCTCTTCCTCTTTGCACAAGTTCTCCCTTACCAAGTCTAAAAAACTGACAGCAGAGTACATCTAACTTGTTTAAAGCAACATCAGCTGAGGTCAAAAGAAATTGTACAATACTCATTGGGATGTGGGGCATTACATTAAATGGGGTTACACAGATCAGGATTTTAATCTCTTATTACTAAAATGATGGTACTTGTACTGGAGTGTCAATGTGACTATACAGAATGAAATGCCACATGTGGGATCATCCCAAAACAGCAATGCTACACGTTCTGAAGACTTTTATACTTTCATAATCAATAGGCGCAGGGTTAACTCCAATTTGGATCTGGTAGGACAATAAGCTGTTGGTTAGCAACAGTATTGAGCAGAGGGATATGAAGTAAACTGTGACCACGCAGAACAATGGCAAGCACCAATCCTGCTTAAATTCAACAATTTCTATCTTCTGATCCAATATAGTTTTTCAATATTGGTCTGATCAGCCCTTCACCCTTTGTACCAGCAGGTTAAGCAAACTGCACTGTACAACAAAGTAACTGGACAAAAATCGGAATTAGTTTATGTTCTGGTTGTCCAGTTTAATCTGGACAGGTGCCTCTGAAGAGTTCAACCCTGCAATAAACTTTTGACAGTGACAATTTGCTGCTCACTGGTATGGCATCAGTGCAACCTGAACCAGTTCAGTACATCCATATGATTTCCAGCCTACACCCGGATTCTGGATCAAACAGAAAGACTGCTTTCTTTTAAGACAATGCAGAAAATACTGTAAAATCACAAAGCCACGTAAAAGCCATATTTGTAAACTTGAATTCCTGTAAATGACAGGAGAGCCCATTTGATATTTGTAATGGGCTGCAGAAGCTTGGAATTTCAGAATGATTCTGACCAATTAATTTATTTTCTTCCTTGTTAATTTTTCAAACCACTTGCAGGGTCCGGTCATGTCCATCCAACTGTACTTTCAGCTTGTGCAGTTCCTCAATTTCCTGATTGTGACGCTCTGTTTTGTGACCTACTAGTGATCGGTAAAAATGGATGGTAAATATCACAAAAATAAGGCCCACTGGTGCCATGATAATGGTGGATGTCAAAGCTGCATCTCGTCCAGTGTGTCTTTCTCCAGACTTGGCTACAACATTCTCGTTGTTCTTCCTCCGATTACTGTCAACTGGTAGGAACTTAATCCAACAAAGCAACACCACCTCCATGAGGAACAGGATGATGCCTAGAGCTGTTGAGAAGCCCCAGGCCAGCTCAATATAGTAATGCATACGCTCGTGGGGTGACTCATTGACAGAGTTGAGATTGTGTATGTTGCTGACTGCTTCAACATTAGGGAGAATACAAGTGCTGATCAAGAGAGCGAAGAGGTGGACAGCAACCAACACTGTCGTGCAGGCACTGAAAGCAATGAGCAGGAACTTGGGATAGGTGTAGTCCATCTCCAACTGAACTTCAACCATGGCCACCTGTAAGAAATAAAGTGAAATAACTTTAATTAAATTCTCACATGGAAATCACATGACCAATATGGATAATATCATGTTAGTGTGCCAGGGAGTGATCGTTTGTGCTGGGGCAGTGAGAAGGGATGTTTTTGGATACAAATAGAGCCTCCTGTATTCACAGTAAAATGAATAAGACTTCTGCTTACTGAAAACAGAAAGATCAATGAATGCTCCCTTATGAACAAAGCTTATGGACAGAAGGAGCAGGGTTCCTAAAGAACAGATTGCCGTCTCCAATATAACTGAACAATAGGTATGTTACCAACATAATTAAAACCAGCAACAGGCCAACCTGCTTCAGTTATTTACTCACATACAAGAGAAAATGTGCAGATGCTGGAGATCCAAAGCAACACACAGAATGCTGGAGGAAATCAGCAGGCCAGGCAGCATCTGTGGAAAAGAGTGCAGCTGATGTTTCGGGACTGCCAAAGGGTTTCTGCCCAAAACGTCAACTATACTCTTTTCCATAGGTGCTGCCCAAATTGCTGAATTCCTCTAGCACTTTGTGTGTGTTGCACAGTTATTTTCACTGCTGCTCAGCAACCAAAAATACAAACGTAGCTTTGCAAAAGGCTAAAATGTTAAACCTTTCATGAAATTGTGAATAAACATGATGAGATTTCAGATTAACGTAACAGGATCTACTGCTATAATTTTAACTTTGCCAAGCTGGTCCCTTCACTGTACGGTATTCTTATCAAGATAATATTACAGGGTCTGGTTTATTTTGGCACATTTTTGTCAGCAACATTCTAGAGCTAAAATTAAAGATGCTGATAAAACTCTGAATAAGACCCGTGCTATCTAGATGCGGATTAACTCCAATATTTTTACGAGAATAAATTACTGGCATGCTCATTTTTTGGCATGTTCCACTAGAGGGTTCAATATTCCCCTTTCAAAAACAAAACTAAAGGGAGAAATAATTTCATGGAATTATTCCCTGGCAACTCTATGGCAGGATCAGGCCAATAGAACCAAGTTTTAAAAAACTATAATTAAAAAGGTGAAGGAATTTACAGCTAGGTGCAGAATCAATGTTCAAATGGTGATAAATGATGTCTGTGTGATACAGCTAATCAGTTTGATTAATGAGAGATTTACACTAGTTTTTAAAGCAATTGTTTAGGTTAGTAACTCCAGAGAATTAGACAGATTGCCTATTATCAAAGTTTCATTTTATTATCAATGTATGTATGCAAAATACAACTCTGAGATTCGTTTTCTCCAGTCATGAAACACAGAAAAACCAAGGAAGTCATTGAAAGAAAAGACATCACCAACCCTCCCCCATGCAAACACACAGAAAGAAACAAAAACTCAAAAACCCCAAATCGCCAGCCCTCACTCGCACAAAAACTAACATTTCACCCACACAGAAAACACCATCACCAAGCCCCAAACCCCCAACCGCCTCCCTCACACAAAAAACTAATATATCATCCACACGGAGAAACAGCAAAAAGAACATCAAACCCCAAACCCTCAGCCCAGCAATCAACAAAAAAAAGACTGAAAACACAGAAAGAAATTACTTGGAACCAAAAGAGGCCAATATGATTAGACAGGAGAAACACGTCTAGTTACACCTCTTCAAAGCTAAGTTTAATTAGTAAAGAGAGTTTATTTTTTGCAGGCTCTTCAGGTAATTATCACTGGTTAATTGTATTTTAGGACAGTTCTATTTTCACCCACTCCAAAGGCATTTGGATCAAGAAATGACCCACAGTGAAATTCTGTTCTCAGTACAAAGATAATTTCAAACATAATGGCCAAAAATTGGTATTAATGGTATGCTATTGGCAGTTATTGTTGACATTTTCTGGATCTTACGCTGATGTCTTAGTATTATCATGATTCCAAGTGGTAAGGTCCTACCACTTTATTTTTTGGGATAGGGCAGAGGGGTGTTCGTGGGGGGGGGGCAAGGGGCAAAAGGAAGAACATGGCATGTGTAATAAACACAATAGCCAAGTCAAACCTCCTAATATGGTTACTTCTGCAAAGCCTTGACATGGAACACCAATGTCCTTGTATGGATAAGCCTACAAAAAGTAGTGGGTACAGCTCAGTCCATCACAGGTAAAGCCATTCAGCATATTTACCTATAGCACTGTCACAGGAAAGCAGCATCCATTATCAGGGACCCCCACCATCTAGGCCCTGCTCACTTCTTGCTACTGCCATTAGGAAGGTGATACAGGAACCTCAGGACCTGCATCTCCAGGTTCAGGAACAATTATTACCTCCCAACCAGTGGGGATAACTTCACTTGCCCCATCACTGAACTGGACTCATTTTGAAGGACTCCATGTTATGTTCTTGATATTTATTACTTATTAACTATTTCCTTTCTTTCCCCCCTTTCTTTTTGATTTGCACATTGGTCATTGTCTGTCTTGCTGGGGGTGATCTTTCATTGATTCTATTGTGTTTACTGTGATTGCCCACAAGAAAAAGAATTTCAGGGTTGTATATGGTAACATATGTACAGTCGGCCCTTCTTATCCGCGGGTTCCGCGTGCGTGGATTCAACCAACCGTGGATCAGGAAAACCCGAAAGTTCTCTCTCCAGCACTTGTTGTTTAAGTATGTACAGACTTTTTTTTCTTGTCATTATTCTCTAAACAATGCAGTATAACAACTATTTTACATAGCATTTACTTTGTATTGGGTATTGTAAGTAATCTAGAGATGAGTTGAAGTATACAGGAGGATGTGCATAGGTTACTGTGGATCAGGATCGTAAAAAACGTAAGGTCTCTTACTAAGTAAGTTGGAACAGCTACATCTGGTATTATTTAGCGTCAAACGTTTGTCTTAGTATATAGTATATATTTCACCTTTCAATGCATATAAAACACTTAAGAAAAGTATCCATTTCAATAATTAAACCACTGCATTGCTTAGTAATTGTAGCTTTCATCGGGGCAGGGCCCCTCTCACTTTAACCTTTAAAATTGTTCCGATCGTTGACCAACTGTAGCCTAACGCATTTCCAATGACTGATGGTGTTTCACCTCTTTCCCACTGCTTTATTATTTCCACTTTATTTTCAATTGTGATTGTGACTATTTTCGTGAACCAAAACACCGCGGATTCAGAGGTCTGCCGGGTCCTAAAGTCCACCACACTGAGACAGGTTAAATAAGGGACTTGAGCATCTGCGGTTTTTGGTATCCGCAGGGGGTCCCAGAACCCATCCCTCACAGATAAGGAGGGCCAACTGTATGTTGATAATAAATTCACTTTGGCTTTGACATTGAGAAAATTCTAAGTAATGATAATGAATGAACTCAATTAGTATGTCATAATTTAAAAAAATAAAATCACTCTAAAATAGTTATAATACAAACATAACTCAAAAATGTAAACCACTTCTACATATTTTCCTCCTTGACAGCTGTTGCTCTCTATTCACGAGAACATGAACGTACGAAACAGTAGTAGGCTATTTGGCCCATCAAACCTACTCTGCTGGTTGCTAGTCTGATGTTGATCTGCTGGAGATGGTCATTAGCCCTAGTACTTGCATCTGGTCTCCACAACTCTCAACCTCCCTAAAGGCCCAAAGTCCACTTGGCTTCAGATCCTTTCACAGTTCACAGTTCTCTAGAATTACTTAATCTCTTCCATTTTAAGATTGCTTCTTCTGAAATAATACTTCCTTACTTTAAATTTCTGCACAAAGATTGCCCTCTCAGATCCCTTGAAAACAAGATAATTTTAATTTTTTCTAAATTCTAATGTGCATTGTTCAACTTTAATTATTTATTTATTGAGATACAACATGCAATTGGCCCTTCCAGCCACACCGCCCAGCAACCCCCAATTTAATCCTAGCCTAATCAGGGGACAATTTACAATGACCAACTAACCTACCAACTGGCAAGTCTTTGGACTGTGGAAGGAAACTGGAACACCCACAGGAAACCCATGCGATCACGGGGAGATTTACAAACTCCTTACAGGCAGCCTGTCCTAACCCTTTCAATGAGCCTGCTACAATATAAGTTAATTTCACCTAATATAGTACAATCAAAATTATACCAAATATGCCAAATATGATCTCATGGATATACTGAACTGTAGTGGGACTTGACTGCTTTTCTACACTATTCCTTTTACATTAAAGGTCAACTTTTCATTTGCTTCCCTAATGCACCTTGCTTCATGTATGAGAATAACCACATCTTGTCCCAATTAAAACATTTTATTTATGTATACTAAAAATTATAATCATATTTCACATTATAATCAATCTGCAATTTGCTCGACCTATCCAACATCCTTTTGCAGACATGTCCTTTTCACAACCTGCATTCCTAATAAACCCGTGTCAGGTCTGACTTGGTACAAGTGCAGCGTAATTGCTAGAAAGCACCAGTCCTTGTGCTCTGCCACTCGATAATTTCAAGGAATGAATGCCGGAGCATAGCTTAAAATTTACTCAACTGGCAAGGCAAACCAAACATCCTGATACTTACAGGACAATGGCACTTCCCTATATTTCCTGGTTCCACGTGTCTTGTAAATCTTTATTCACAGTGTCTTCATTAAATAGCTTCCAAAAAATATTGTCTAACCCTTTTTGGTTCACTGTTGTGTTTTTGGCTGTTTTTCATGCACAAGGCCAGCATTTTTGCTCATCTCTGAATGCCCTTTGGATGGTGACACGTCTTTCTGCTGCACTCTTTCAAGGGTAAATCTTCCTTCTTGTTGGTGACTTAATCAATATCTATTTAAAAGTTTTGGGGTCTCACCAAAAATGTTCAACTATAGAAACTGATATGGGATTCAACTACAGAGAATGAAATGAATGGACAATGAGGTTATGTTGACTTCTTGTTCCCGATTTAAACAACGAACGATTAAATTTAAACTATTCTATTTGTCTTGAGAGTTCTCATCTGTGATCCTGATCGCAGTTTACAAGCACTCATGACACTGCACAGCCCAGCCGGAAGCATTTCAAATTAGTCGGCCACTTTAACCAGGCCTATTTGAAGAAAATTGTGCCCGCCCAATTATCACCAGCATGTAACCTGTTGCACCAGAGGTCCCATCACACTGCTTCACTACGATAATTGCTGCCAAAGGAACATCTACTAAATACAGGTGGTGAATAATTATACAATCAATTATTTTGTGTTTAATTATTGTAATAAATTTGGGCCAATTTGTAGAAATTTGTTTTTATTTCCACCATAAAGAGTCTTTTCTGTTGATCAATGTCAAAAAAGCCAAATTAAATCCACCATAATTAAATGTCAAAACAATAAAACATGAAAACTTCTGGGGGGGGGGAATTAATACCTTTTATAGGCACTGTATATATTGCTATTTATATCTGCATTTGCACAATTTGTTTACAGCTAACAGTTACTGATGTTTAAAGTTACTGTTCTATAGATTTGCAAGTACGCCTTCAGGAAAAGAATCTCAGGGTTGTATGAGGTGACACGTATGTACTCTGATAATAAATCTTACTTTGAGCTTTGAACTAAGGATTTACTATTCCATGCTAACCTACTGTATGTACCATTCTCATGTACAACATACATAGATCAATTTTAATAATGTCAGCACTTTATATATCTGTAGCCTTGCCAGAATAAACAGTTCTGGCTTGAAAGGTAAAATTACAGGAGACTTGGAGTTTGTGAAGGTAGATGCTGTGAAATAATTAAACACCATCTAAAGCAAAACAAGATTAAATTCACATTCTACCATTCACATTGCTCTTCACAGATTCAAGTGTCACACCAAAATAAATCTGCACTGCTCCATCTAAAAATGTAATTAATGTTAATGTCTGCAGTTTAGATTACAGTAAATTCAGGTTCCAGCGCACCTCATAACCACTGATGCGTCAACAAGAAAACAGGCAATATTGCCACATACAATAACCAATCCAAAGTATCAGCTGACATTGGATTACAAGGTCAGTCACCACTTTATCAAGGTCCTTTTGAAAATGGTACTCTATAAAATGCTTTGCTATAACATGGATCCATTCATTAATGAGAACGCTTCTATGAGTAATAAGTGTGGCGTGCGCCTTTGAGCAAAGCCTGATAAAGAAGTGTATCTGCATGTGCGTGCACGGAGTGGATGAGAAGGTGCACATGTGCAAGAGGAGGTGTGCGCATGCATGGTGGAGAGATCATCTGCAAAAGTGTGTAATTGTATTGACTAGTTTGGAAATTAAGAAGTAATCCATTCAGCCCTTCATGTTGCTGGTCATTTTTTCCATTCTCTCCCCATATCCACTTAAGTCCTTACAAAAAATATTCAGTTACTTGTCTCCACTGTCCTGTATGGGCAAGGATTCTGGAGGCTCACCACTAAGAAGAGGAATCACTCCCTAACCAAAGTCCCTGTATTCTGATCCCCATCAAGCATTCGGTCCGGTTAGTCCTGTTAGATCTTTGAACATCATTAAGCACAGGTCAGGGAGTCTACCACAGAATTAATACCCCTATTTGATTCTCAGACTGTGCTGGGTTAACTGACGTTGAAAGGGTTACAATAACTGAGCCAGTGGGCTGGATAATTCAGGGACAACAATCACCTACCTCAGGAAATGGAAACTTATTTGGATTCCTCTTACCACTACTTCCAGCTCTAAATTATGTGTGAGGATATTATGACATGAACGTTATCAGGTTCAACTCCAGTCACGTGATAAACAGCTTGGGCTGACACTGTCGGAGGCAGCCGTACACAAATAAAAGAGAAGCATCTAGAGGAATTGCTTACATTTTTACCAGCCACACAGCTCAGAGAGGAAATTTTCTCTCGCATTAGTAGCTGAAGTGATGTAAACAAACTGACTAAATGAGTAATGGCTGAAAATAGCAACAGGGTCACGGACAGCAATTAATCCTCACTCACTGAACTGTACAGCAAACCAACCATTTATCATTATTTAAATGACAATCTAGTTTAATCATATTTAACGCCTTAGTCCATGGGACTCAGCTTTGAGTGTGGCTGGCACCAGTTTAAGCTAACAAGCTGAGTAAAGGAAAAAGGAAGTGCTTTGTTGAAAACTAGATTTGGGAGTCATTGTGCAAATCTTGAAACTTGTTGAAACTATGGCTAAATATGGCTAGAGCCATCAGCTAGTCTATCAGATTCTTCAGTGGATAGCTGGACAGATGAAGCAGAAAGAAGGAGAGGTTCCTCCAGCTCCACAGGTACAAGTCCTCCAGGGTAATGCTAAAGTGGCCATGGAAGAAGATAGCTGCCAAGGTCAAAGTCCTTACATATATGGACAAGGTCAACAAATAAACAAAGTTCAAAGCAAATCTGTTATCAAAGTATATATATATGTCACTATCTACTACCCTGAGATTCGTTTCCTGCAGGCATTCACAGTAGATGCAAAGCATCACAATGCAATCAATATGAAACTACTCACAAAGACAGACAAATAACTAAATAAAAACAAATCGATAATAATGATCTGTAGAGTCCTTGAAAGTGAGTCTATAGGTTGTGGGAACAGTTCGATGTTGGGGTGAGTAAAATTATCCGGTCTGGTTGAGAAGCTTGATAGTTGAAAGGTTATAACTGTCCCTGAACCTGGTGGTGAAGCTCCTGTACTTCCTTTCTGATGGCAGCCGTGAGGGAAGAGCGTGTCCTGGATGGAGAGGGGTCCTTGATGACGGATGCTGCTTTCTTGTGGCAGAGCTCCTTGTAGATGTGCACCGTAGAGGGGAGGGCTTCCCCTGTGACGGACTGGACTCTGTCCACTCCCTTTTGTTGACTGTTCCATTCATGGACATTAGAGTTCCCATACCAGTCCATGATGTAACCAAGTTCAAGTCAAGTTTAACTGTCATTCAACCATACATGAATATAGCCAAACGAAACATCGTTACTCCAGGGCGAAGGTGCAAAACAGTGTCAACAGTCATACGTGGCACGTATAGCACATAAGATAGCCATAACACAAAAGAATTTAAGTCTAAGTCCATGAATATTGCAGCAGTCTGCAGTCGAACATAATACATCTTATCTTCTGCTGAGTGAACACTGGAGAGCAGCACCAAAGCTGCCAGCATGCATGCCGTATCACACAGCCTCCAGCAGTGACTCTGATGCCTCTGGCAGCAAACAGGCAACATGTCAGCTTGAGGCCTTGTCCTCACAGCACTCAGTCAATACACTCTCCACCTATAAAATTGTCAAAGTTTTAGATGACATGCTGAATCTTTGCAAACTTTTAAGAAAGCAGAGGCTTTGTCGTGCCTTTTTGTAATAGCACTTATGTGCTGGACCCAGGACAAATCCTCGGGTCTCGGTGTTTTCTTTTTGCACAAAGGTATTGCCTTGCACATTTCTTTTTCCTCTGTATGGTTTAATTTATGGTCTGTGTGATATGTGAATCTACCATACATACTAACATGCATGTACTAAATGTACTTTTACCTCACCCTTCCTGTCCACATGACAATAAACTTAACATGACTAAACTTGTGCTCATCCCCGATGAGAGTCAGAGTCATAATACACTACAGCACAGCGAAAGGCCCTTCAGCCCATCTAGTCCATCCCATCGAACTGTACCCAGACCATAGCCCTCCCATCCAAATTTCACTAAAGTGATAATATTGAACCTGCACTCATCACTTGTGCTGGCAGCTCACCACCCCCTCTGAGTGAAGATCATCCCCCTCAGAAATATGACTGTCTCTGCACATGCCACGCTGTGTGTGTTTTTTTAACTCAACCATTCCTCACTGTGCTTCAACAGTCCAGTTGCCATCCCGGGTTTGTTTTAAAATTACCTCGTCGCCACTTATGTTTTGTGACTTCAAAACATTAAACTAATTTAAAAAGGAAAACTAGAGAGCCAAGAGATGCAAGTTTTAGTTCATGTTTACTTTAAGCAAGGCACAAAATATGGTCGCATCATAATATATGTAATTCAATTTTTTTAAAAAACATAACTGGTAATGAATTATTTAAACAAAGAATGCTTATTCAGCAACTTTGGCAAATTACTCAAATATTACTGCGATATTTAATACACAACTGGCACATATCATCCACTTGTTTAACCATACTTGGGGAAGAAAGGTAGACTTGTGAATGAGTTACCTTGTTGTTGCTTGTGTGTGGGAGGGGGGAGCTGGGGGGGCTTTGGGGTTCTAACATTTTACTGTCATTTATTCTTTGGGGCTCTCCTCTGATTTTGTGGATGTTTGCTAAGAAAAAGAATTTCAGGATGTGTATCGTATACATTTCTCTGACATTAAATGTACCTATTGAATCCTACCTATTGAGATTGGCTGGAGTGTGGGAAACCATGTATTAAACA
The DNA here is from genome assembly GCF_030144855.1 of Hypanus sabinus. Taxonomy (NCBI): domain Eukaryota; kingdom Metazoa; phylum Chordata; class Chondrichthyes; order Myliobatiformes; family Dasyatidae; genus Hypanus; species Hypanus sabinus. The sequence continues at coordinate 137,250,166 of NC_082711.1, forward strand.
AGGAGAGAAAACTGAAAAGTAGCAATGTCTTCAATTCAATAAAGTCAATCCAGAATATAATTTTTTAGTTTCGATACTCAGCTGCAGATATAACTCCATAAGTCTATATTGCTAAACTAAGGATTCCTTTTTACCAAATGGGACTGCCCATTGTATACCATTTCAAAAACTATCCCACAGTTAGTCAAAAGTGTCTGTAAAGTAAGAAGGCTCTACTGATCACAAAAAGACGTTACATCCTCCTGACCACAACACACTTGAAAATTACAACCCACAGAAAAGCTAAATTACAGTGTTTATGGCTTGCACCAAACCCACAAATCATGTTTACAGTGGACTTTATTGTATATGTATTTGTAGTTTTATGACAAACTAGCTCAAAAATATTCAAATTCCAGTCATTCGTTCAAGGCGCAGAAAACTGAAAGAAGCAACTGATGAGCCATTGTCATTAATCATCTTATCAGATATTCAAAAAATGTATCCCAAATTGTTTTTAGCTCCAAAGGATTTCAAGTTCTTTCAACTGGAATGTATACCAACACAATTTACAATAGAATAAATGAAGTGACAAATCCAGTCAAAACATATTAAAAATAATGATAGATGATGCAAAACTTAAGGCTCAAAATCTGCTGGTGAATGAGAAGGAAAGTGAATAGCATAGATTTGAGCTGAAGTTTCAAAGATGGTGAAGTCCTTCAGGCCAATGGAAAACATGGGAGAAAGGCACACTGAAGCCAAAGATCAAGATTTTGAAAGGCTGCAAGTCTATTTTTTTTAAATGACATATGTCATTTCCTGTGTATTTCCACGTCACTAAAAGTGTGAAAATGATGGGTGCTGATAATGCCAACAAAATGTTCACAAAAAGGCTAAGATGGGGGAGAAAGGAAAACGCTGGAAAATCAGAATTCGTTTATTTGTGGATTTCAAAACAGAGGATCCCCAAGCCTGTGATCACTGTATCTCTTAGTGGAATTTCCCTTTTCAGAAAAAAAAAGAATACATTTCCATAGAATATGCCAACCATACAATCATGTAGATACAGATCTTATTAACCATTGTTTATATATCTTATATACAAAGAAGGAAATTCTCTTACATCTGAACAATATTCTGTTTGACCTAAGTTATAAATGGAAATTTCTGGGAAGACTCGAAGAGGGACAAAAGATTAATCTTTCAAATGCATGACAGGTTGCTTTTCCAAAATACTGCTCTCATCTCAGATTTCTAGTGTACTATTAAACTATTTTGCAATTCATTCGATGTGATTCAATCTGTGCCAGACAAAAATGTAACTATCGATGGCTGGAAGGCCTGAAAAGTCAGTAAAAACAATGCCTGCAAGATTCAGCTGCACTACAGGTTGTTTTGCACAATGGATACTGTTTTGATTCCAATAGTTTCTGAGCAGAACAAGCATGTAATTATAGTGAAAGCCAATGAGACTACCTGGAAGGACATTATTACATGCAATGTAATAGCAACCCGAAAGTATGCAGAGATGGCAGGGCAGGACAAATCAGCATTTCCACAATTTAAACAATGTTATATGAAGTGCTGAGGATCAAAAGCTTAGGTGATGTATTAACTAGGGATTCATTTGTCATTTTGAGTTTTCGTGACAGATTGCAGACTCTTTACAGGTACCTGAAGGCTGTATTACACATTTCCCTTAAGGAATAGCATGAAATGGGGAAAAAAAAGTGAGAAAATATTGAGCAACACTGGGTGGAGAAAAACTTGTAGGATTGTCAGTGAACAATGCTGGCCTTCGTACCTCAATGAACAAAGGCACATTTTATAACTAAGAAGCAGTCATATTACATCAATTTTATCCCAACCAAAGTCCTCAACATACTTATGAGCCACCCCTGTAACAAAGGATAGCTATTCTCTAACCATGTCCCACTATATTCTGACGTGCCACCAATGCATCAGGACTATGCGGATTTACCACCAGTCACAGCTGAGAGTTGCAAGTTCCTCAATACAAATAGCACCAATAGCTTGTCCTGGTGTTATGAAAAGAAAGCACACGAGCACTTCGACTTTCCCAGAAGGCAAAGGAAATTCAGCAGTTCCCTCACAACTCCAAGTTTTACAAATACACTATAGACAGCATCTTATCTGGATGCATCAGTTTCACATGGAAACTGTTCTGTGCAAGACAGCAAAAACTTGTAGAAACACGTTAACACAGCCCAGTCTATCACCAAATAGAGTCTCTCCCATCCCCACACTTCACTGACTCTTTTATACTTTCCTCTACCTTGGGACAGACATTTCTGCCGAGCTGTTTGTAGCTGGGTGGTATGGAGCAGATGTAATACATCTTACTTCATTCATTTTCAGGAATGACTGAAACTAGGATGGTACAACAACTCTCAATCCCCACATAACACAACCTCTGTCCAGCGCAACTTCATCAAAACACTTGTGTAATCTTTGTGCATCAATGGTGTGACTACAGGAAGTGATGCTTAAAGAATTCACACTTGTTGGTCATGCTGAGACCATAACCTTTTAATCTTTTTAACAATGTTTTGAGATTTTGGAGATACTCCTCGTCATCCTCACTGGTAACAATGATGTCATCCAAGTAACACCGAGTACCTGGACAGTCCTGCGACATCAGGTCCATAGCTTTCTGCCAGAGTGCAGGTCCAGATGCTACTCAAAAAATAAATATTTTAGTGATAAAGCCACTTGTAAGTGTTTATGGTGAGAAGTACTTTGGACTCATCTTCCATCCCGATCCATACGTAGGCCTCAGCTAAGTCCCCTGTGCTGGAGTTTTCCTGCAGAAATGTTTGCTAAATTACCCTCTATCCAGGATGGAGGATATTGATCTGCTTTCAGTACTGAGTTGATGGTGACCTTAACATTCATCACAGATCCTGACAGACCCTATCCTTCTTGGCTACCAAGACCACCAGCGTTGTCCATGGGCTCCAAGCAGCCTTAGAAAGAATTCCTTCGGTCTCCAAGCTCGAACTAACTCCTTGGCTACTTTATCGATACAAAAAAATCGGACGGGCTTTGCAAAACTTGGGTGTAGCATTTCAATTTTGGGTGTTTAAATTTCCAATGCCATCCTTGTGCACTGCTGTGGTATCATCCAGTACCTTTCTTAAATCACTTTTAATTGGATCTCAAGGCCCCACAATGCTGCCCTTCCTGTTCTTACCACATATATACCCAATGTGGCCCTTTGGTTGTTGTATTTCACTGTTGCGGATGTCATACCTATTGGAGTCATCTTTTCTTCAGTACAAGTTCTTAGTTTGATATCTGCAGGCTTCAATTCAATATCTTTGAAATGCCATTCAAATTCATTTTGTGGAATGACTGAAATAGCCAAGACATTGTCCAATTCCATTTTAACTAATTTGCTGTTTAATTCTGGTGTAAGCCATATTGCACATCTATTGTTATTTTTAACTTGTAAATCTTAAGGCTGCTCAGTCCTGTGTCACTCTCAATGTCGATTTTTCATCTACAGCATGCAGATTAGTGCTCTTTTAGTGCTCAACTTGACTTTTTTTCTTTTTCTCTTCCCTGTCTAGTCCATTTATTTTTGTCTGCCAGACATGCTCTTCGTATATGTTCTACTTTGCATTTTCTGCAAGTTTTGTCTTTAAACCTGAATTGGTTTGGGGTGTGTAAGCCCCAACATCTAAACAGAAACTGGCCTGGTGAACAAACAACAACAGTTTGTTCACCAGGCCAGTTTCTGTTTAGATGTTGCAATTTTGTTCACTCTTTCTTTCATTCTTGATTGCAACTCTTAATTCCGTCTGTCTTCCGTTTCCATTGATACAGTGATTTCAACTGCTCTTTTAAATGAGAGGTGTCCTTTAGTTTGGAGTAATCTTTGATGCTTTCTTGTAAGACTCCACAAACTTAACGATCTCTCAGTGCAACCTTGAGCCCATCACTGAGATGGCAATGCTGAGACAATTTCTTCAATTCAGCCACATAAGCTGCAATGGCCTCCCCTTCCTTTTGATTCGATGTATGAAACCTAATGTATTCTACAATGATAAGATCATAAAAGATAGCAATAGAATTAGGCCATTCAGTCCACTGAGCCTGCTCTGCCATTTCACAGCTTATGCATTTCCCTCTCAACCCCATTCTCCTGCTTTCTCCCCATAACCTTTCACACCCTGACCAATCAAGAATCTATCAACCTGCCTTAAATGCACCCAGTGACTTGGCCTCCACAATTGCCTATGGCAACAGATTGCATATATTCACCACCCCTTGACTAAAGACATTTCTCAACTGTTCTAAATGGACATTTTGAGGCTGTGCCCTCTGGTCTTAGACTCCTCTACCAAAGGAAATAGCCTCTTCCACTCGATTCAGGCCTTTCAACATTTGATGTTTCAAAGAGACCCTCTCCCCCTCCACTTAATCTTCAAAATCCAGTGAGCACAGGCCCTATGCCATCAAACGCTCCTCATATGATAACCCTTTCATTCCCAGAATCATTCTTGTAAACCTCCTCAAAACCACGTCCTTTCTTAAATAAGAGCGCTGTTGCCATTACCCAGTGTTCTAAAGGAAATGACTGTCCAGGTATTAGTAATGATCTTTAATGAATCAATAGACTCTGGCATGGTTCCAAACGACTGGTAAATTGCAAATATTACTCCAAAATGGGATGGAGGCATATGAAAGGAAATTATAGGCCAGTTAGCCTGACCTGAATGGTTGAGAAGATATTGGAGTCTATTGTTAAAGTGGTAGCTTTGGGGTACTTGGAAGCACATGACAAAATAGGCTAAAGTCAGTATAATTTCCTTGAGGAAAAACCTTGCCTGGCACATCTGTTGGAATTCTTTGAGGAAATAACAAACAGGACAGACAAAGGAGAATCAGTGGATGTCTAGTTTGACACCTCCCCCTACCCCAAAACTAACTGAAGTCAGAGAACTCATCAAAAAGGCAATGTCAGGTCTGAACAGAATTCCTTACAAGTTCTACAAAAACTGCCCTCGTGTTAAATATCCTGAGGAAGCCAATGAGAACTGCTTGGAAAAATGAGCACAAATGCCAATGGACCTATGCCTCATCAGCTCATCAACTTTGTGATGGGAGTTCTTTTATATTCCCAACTGCATTAGAGATTACTTCAGTGACCAATTTCTTCAGTGACCTCCAGATGGGCTTCTCTTTGAGATTTTACAACAGGGTGGCAGCAGCTCAAAGCCGGCATTGCAATGAGATGTTCCATCTCTCCTATCCTGTTTGTGGCAGCCTTCGAGATAATCCTTACTGGAGCAAGGCAAGTGTTCCAGATTCCTCCACTAAGAAGCTACATGGATGTTATCATAAGCATTCTTCAGACAGCTGCATGCACAAGATGACTGCTGAAGAGGCTATTTGAGCTAGTGATACAGGCAACGATGAAGATCAAACCCTCCGAGTCGTAAAGCCAATCCCTCCGAGAAAGGGTCAGAAGTGACAACATCACTTCTGTTGTGGGGGAGATGAAATCCCATTGTTGGTCAGGCAGTCCATCCAAAGCCTTGGGAGGCCGTAGATCACAGAGCTCTCTGAGTAGCAGATGGGAAAAGTAGCACAGAAAGAGCTCACAGAGGGCCTGACCAGAACCAACTAGAGCTAACTATCTGGAAAATATAGTGTTGTGCTACCAGTTCACACCGTACCAAAGGACACGGTGGCTCCTGAAAATGTGCAAAATTCCCTCATCAACAGCTGGTAGCTTGGATGGGATAGCCAATTTGTGCATCTGGAAATGGCTGGGGCTATCTCAGAGCTTCTCAGACACTGGCTTCGTCAGGAAGATGTTACAGCTGCCACTGAGATACATCAGCCTGGAGTACAAGCAGAAGAAAACCCGAATGGTCGCTGAGCTGAGTGAGTTCACCAACCCACTGGTGAGGAGCGCCAATGCCCCGATCCATACCAGCTCAAGCTGAAGCAGACCAGGCCATCAAGCAGGCTGCAGCACCAAGAGGCTGTCAGCAGAGACCAGGCCGGACGTGCAGGGAAAGAGGAAAGCAGAAAGCCACATTAGTAGAGGAAGTGACAAGGAGAAAACAGGCACATTACACAGTGAAGGTAGTGGCATAGGGCTGCCAAGGAAGCTGAACAACATGAGAGGGCACCATCAACAGGTCACTCAGAAGCTCCCACAAACCAGACTCAGTTTCCTCATCAGGGCAACTTATGACCCCTTACCATGCCCCCAAAGACTTCCCCAGTTGTTGTTCAGCCTTCTATGTGATACCACCAATGCCAACCTCCAACACATCCTGGCAGGATGCATGACTGCGCTGTCCCAAGGATGTTACAGATGGCGACACAACCAAGTCCTAAAGGGGCTTAATGTACCACCCAGGAGCTTCTTCAGGATGCCTCTCCATAGGTAAGGAGTGGAACACAAGGGCAGATCTTAGCAGAAATCACCAGCAACCATCTCCACTCAGACATAGCATTGAGTCCACTGCCGCCAAGACAGTCCTCTTTGAGTTAACAATCTCGCAGGAGGAAGGAGTGAAGGTTGCCCATAAGCAGACCTGGCAGCTGAGTGCAAGGAAGCTGGCTGGAGGACTGTCATCTAGCCTGTGGAGGTAGGATGCCAGGGCATTGTTGGAGCATCACCAAGGTTACCCCATGATATGGCAATGACTGAAGCGAGGCTCGGGGGCCACCAGAGAAAAGGCAGAAAGGGCAGCTTTTTGATGTGTCTGAGGAGGAAGGACAGGAATTGAGGGACCGACTAACCCCAATAAAAGCTGCAGATGGTGGTAGGGAGACATCCCTGCCACTGCTCTGCAACCAGATATACCAGGGCTAAGGGAATGAAACATCAATGAGCAGTGGTCCCCAGCTGATGACCCTGCAGTTGACCGAACAACAATGTTGGAGGCAGCAATGCCAAGCAGGAAACATCTTCCTGCAAATCTCATTGGCAAGCAAGATTAAGGAGAATCCAAAAATTTTTATTTCCTAAGAGTAGTTATAAGAAAAAGTTTGGAGGTTTTCGGCATTACTCACAAAATGTGGTCTGATCTTCATCTAAGTCACAATAATAGACAAACACAAACACTTGTACTTCTCTCGTCTTTGTTGAACACATTATTTAATCACAGTCAGGCTGGAAAAAGTATGCGAACCCTTATATTTAATAACTGGAAGAACCTCCTTTACTAGTAATAAGTTCCACCAAAAGTTTCCTGTAGCTGCTGATCAGACTTACACAACCATGAGGAGGAATTTTAGACCATTCCTCCATACAAAACTATTTCAGTTCATCAATATTTCTGGGATACCTTACATGAACAGCCCTCTTCAGGTCATGCCAAAGCATCTCAATTGGGGTAAAGTCTGGACTCTGACTTGGCCATTCCAAAACATGAATTTACTTTTTAAACCATTCTGTTGGTGATTTACTCTTGTGTTTCAGATTATTGTCTTGTTACATCATCTATCTTCTATTAAGCTTCAGCTGATAGTCTACTACAGTGACATTCTGCTGTAAAATGTTTTCAATCGAATTTTGAAATCATTGCTCGCTCAACGATTGCAAGCTGTTCAGGCCCTGGGGCAGCAAAGCAGCCCCAAACCGTGATGTTCCTTCCACCACATTTCACAGTTGGGATGAGGTTTTGGTGTTGGTGTGCAGTGCCCTTTTTCCATCAAACATAGTGGTGTGCATTTCTGCCAAAAAATTCAAATTTATCTCATCTGTCCACAGAACACTGTCTCAGAAGTATTGTGGTCTTTTGCAAACTTGAGAAATGCAGCAATGTTTTTTTTTGGAGAGCAGTAGTTTCCGTGGTGTCCTTCCATGAACACCATTCTTGGTCAGTGTTTTTCTTATGGTAGACACATGAACAGAGATTTTAGCAAGTTCTAGAGATTTCTGCAGCTCTTTTCAAGTCGTCATTTTTTTATTGTCACTTCGACCATAACTGCTGGTACAGTACACAGTAAAAACGAGACAATGTTTTTCAGGACCATGGGACTACATGAAACAGTACAAAAACTACACTGAACTATATGAAAACACAGAAAAAAAGAAACTACACTAGACTACAGACCTACCCAGGACTGCATAAAGTGCACAAAACAGTGCAGGCATTACAATAAATAATAGACAAGACAATAGGCACAGTAGAGGGCATTAAGTTGGTGTCAATTCAGTCTCTGGGCATTCAGGAGTCTGATGGCTTGGGGGAAGAAACTGTTCCATAGTCTAGTTGTGAGAGCCTGAATGCTCCAGTGCCTTTTCCTAGATGGCAGGAGGGAGAAGAGTTTGTATGAGGGATGCGTGGGGTCCTTCATAATGCTGCTACCCTTGGGTTCTTTTTCAGCTCCTTCAGCAATGCATGTTGTGCTCGTGATGTGATCTTTGCAGGAATACCAACTCTTATGCAGAGTAGCAACAGCACTGAATTTACTATGAAAATTGAGGGAAGTGCAAGACAGATATATTCTAAATAAGAAGACATTTTTGAATGGAAGGACACTACCATGGCTCACAAGTGAAGTCAGAGCCAAAGTAAAATCAACAGAGAGGGCATACAAGGAAGCCAAAGCTAGTGGGAAGATAGAGGATTGGGAAGCTTTTAAAAATTTGCAGAAGGAAACTAAGGTCATTAGGAAGGAAAAGATAAATTATGAAAGGAAGCTGGCAACTAATATCAAAGATGAAACTAAAAGCTTTTTTAAAGTACACAAAGGGTAAAAAAGCGTAGATGGAAGATATAGTTCCAATACAAAATAACGCTGGAGATATTGTAATGAGAGATGGCAGAGGAACTGAATGTGTATTTTGCATCAGTCTTCACAGTAGAAGACATCTGCAGTATACCACACATTCAAGAGTGTCAGGGAAGTGAAGTCTGTGCAGTGACAATTACGATTGAGAAGGTGCTCAGGAAGCTTAATGGTCTGAGGGTGGATAAATCTCCTGGACCTGTTGGAATGCACCCTCAGGTTCTGAAGGAAGTAGCAGGAGGGATTGCAGAGGTATTAACGATAATCAAGAATCAACAGATTCTGGGATTGTAGTGGATGACTGGAAAATTGCAAATGTTTCTTCGCTATTTAAGGAGGGTGGGAAGCAGCAGAAAGGAAATTGTAGACCTGTTAGCCTGACATCAGTGGTTGGGAAGTTGTTGGAATCGATTGTTAAGGATGAGATTATGGAGTACCTGGAGGCATTAGACAAGATAGGCCAAAGCAAGCATAGTTTCCTGAAAGGAAAATCCTGCCTGACAGACCTGGTGCAATTTTGAAGAAATGACAAGCAGGTAGACAAAGGAGATGCAGTAGATGTGATGTACTTGGATTTTTAGAAGGCCTTTGACAAGGTGCCACACATGAGGCTGCTTAGCAAATTAAGAGCCTGTGGAATTATAGGGAAGTTACTAGCATGGGTGGAGCATTGGCTGGTGGGCAGGAAACAGAGTGGGAATAAAAGAATCCTATTCTGGCTGGCTGCTGGTTACCAGAGGAATTCCACAGGGGTCAGTGTTGGGACCACTGCTTTTTATGATGTAAAATGATTTGGACTATGGGATTAGTGGTTTGTGGCTAAATTTGCAGATGACACAAAGATAGGTGGAGGAGCGAGTAGTGTTGAGGATGCAGAGAGACTTAGATAGTTTAGGGGAATGGGCAAAGAAATGGCAAATGAAATACAATGTTGGAAAATGTATGGTCATGCACTTTGGTGAAGAAATGAATGGGCAAGCTATTATTTAGATGGGGGAAAATTCAAAATGCAGAGAGGTAAAAGGACTTGGGAATCCTTGTGCAGGATGCCCTAAAGCATTAGATATGGCAAAGTTATTTCCCATGGTAAGAGATTCTAGGACAAGAGGGCATGACTTCAGGACGTCCTTTTAGAACTGAGGTGCGGAGAAATCACTTTAGTCAGAGGGTGGCAAATCTGTGAAATTTATTGCCACGAGTAGTTGTGGAGACCAAGTCATTGGATGCATTTAAGGCAGAGATTGACAGGTTCTTGATTAGCCAGGGCATCAAAGGGTTTGGGGAGAAGGCAGGGGAGTGGGGATGACTGGAAGAATTGGATCAGCCCATGATTGAGTGGTGGAGCAGAATCGATGGGCCGAATGGCCTGTTTCTATTCCTATACCTTATGGTCGTACTCTTATTTGTAGACAATTTCTCTTGCTGTGTATGCTGAACACCCAGGTCTTTAGAAAAGCTTATGTAGTCTTTTCCAACTTGATGCATCTCTACAATTCTTCCAAGGTTCTCTGAAAGTTGTGTATGTGTGTGTATATTATTGTGATTTAGCTGAAAATCACACCACATTTAATGAGTAACTAATGCCAAAAACCAGGTAATTACAAAGGTTCACAAATCTTTTCTTGCAACTGTACATCCAGAGCAAGAGAATAACTAAGGAACCTGTAGGTTCCTTCAATAATCAAAACAATTTGTAGAGACGAGGAAAATTAGTGGGATCCTTCTCGTTGGTATTCACCAGGGAGGATGTGGAGATAAGCAAATGTTAGAGAGATTGACACATGTTAGGGTGAATAAATCCCCAGGCCCAGATAGAATCGATCCCAGTACCCCCCCCCCAAACTCCAATACCAGACGGAGATTCAGCCTGTCAGAATGCTCTCTACTGTACATCAGTAAAGTTTGAGTGTTTTAGGTGCCAAACCAAATCTCCTTGAACTCTTAATGAAATCTAGCTGCTGTCTTGCCTTCTTTATAGCTGCATCGATATATCGGGACCAGACTAAATCCTCAGAGATCTTGACACCTAGGAACTTGAAACTCCCCACTCTTGGGGGCTCTGGTGACGTCATCATCCAGAATGGCAGCTAAAAATAATAGCTCCTTCGGAAAAACTTTTATTTTACCCATATAATCCGCCAAATACAAGATCTCTCGAAAATATCTGAACTGGTAAGGGGGGGGGGGGGCAAGAATGGGGAAAAGGAATGGAGACAAAAAAAGCATCACTGCGGAGCCTGTGGAAGAGAGGGGTGCAACGAGCGGCTCTCCTACACGTGTGTGTGGTGGCGAGGCTGACGCTCGGCTTTGTTCAGGTGAAGCAGCAAATTTAGTAAAAATTCTGGAAGAGATATGAGAATTCCAAAGACATAAAACAGCAACTAAATGAAATCAAGTCAGAGCTCACCAACGTGAATCAAAAAATAGTGGTGGCAGAGACATGAATTGCAAAGGTGGAAGATCACGTCAAAATTTGGAACGGATGCTAAGTAAGATGACAAAAGTGTTAAATCAACAAGAAAATAAACTACTCGACCAAGAAGGAAGGTCATGACAGAAGAATATCAGGATTATAATGCTCCCGAAGGAGCGGAGGGGTTGTCTATGGTGGAGTTTGTAGAAAAGTTATTACGGCTCACGCTGGAGATTCCTTCAACCATGGCACTCGACATTGAAACAGCATACCACGTACTCGTCCCAAGGCCTTCTGGTGACAGAGAAGATAAGCCATGGTCAATACTGATTAGATTCCTTCAGTACAAAACCAAAGTAGAGTTTCTGGGGAAAGAAGGTGGTACTTCTGAACGGGAAATTGATATATTTTGAAATAGATTGCTCCCCAGTGATCCTGCAGAAACGCAAGGAATATTCTGAAGCGAAGCGAGTATTAAAACAAAGAAAGGTTAGCTTCCAGACTCAGTACCCTGCTAAACTGCCAGTGTTTTATGAAGATGGTATGCAACAGTGGAAGAGGCGACTCCAGACATGAAGGCCAGAGGCATGTTACCCGTCAGCATGATCAAACCGAGGGAAAGCCTGGCTGAGCAGCTATCCTGCTTTGCTTGGAAAATAGTGAGAGAATCGAAAAAGCAGGGGACGGGAAGAGGGTGAGAGGAGAATATCAGGAAGAGACTGAGTTTTCAGAAGACAGCCTTCGCCTCCTCCAGAAGAGCCATAAGGTCTGACTAATTTCAAAAGTATTGATAAGCTGAACAGAAGCAATAATAGTCGGTGCTATACTTACCTCAAGAAATACATATTACAATGCGGATTTTATATTACTCAATTATTTTTTATTTTTAATCATTCATTCACTCCTCCCCCCCCAATTAAATGAGAATATATACATGGGAGGAATGCACAGGGAAATCTTTTCTGTGTAATGGACATAGATTTTTTCCACTTACTTTTATAGGTACTGCAGTAGGGCCTTCAACTCACAGGTAGGAGAGGCTATCCCCCACGGCTAGACATTTCCTCTAGCTCAACCCAGGGTCATCTACTTGAGACCTCAGCCTTGGAATCACACCTTCGTTACCTTTGTTTTTATTCACATTTCTTGGTTATTTGTTCAGGGAGTAGATCGATAAAGTTTTATTCTGTTAATTTCAATGAGATACTGACAGATAAATACACATGGCTAAGGACGAAGTAAAATTCATTTCTTTTAATGTCAATGGGCTGTTAAATCCAATCAAATGCAGTAAAATTCTATCAAAAATGAAGAAAGAACAAGCCCATGTAGTATATTTACAGGAAACTCACTTAAGAGGTAATGATCATGGAAAACTAAAGAGAATGGGTTCACTAATTTGTTTTTCTCCTCATATAAATCAGGACAGAGAGGAGTTGCTATTCTCATCTCGAGCAAGCTAAATTTTGAAAAAGTATTCAAAATGGGAAATAAAGAGGGCAGATATATTCTGGTAAAGGGGAATATAGATGGAAATTCAGTTACTCTATTGAATATATCCGCATCCCCAAGAAGTGATACGAGTTTCTTTTAAAAAATTACTAATATTATGGTAATGAAAACAGAAGGTCTCTTGATATGTGGGGAAGACTTAAATTTACAATTACAACCAAAGTTAGACTCTTCCAATAGAAAAACCTATGAAACAAAGTCCAATATCTGTTCTTAATGTGGATTATAGATTATTTACCTCCATCATAGCCAAATGATTAGAAGAGTTCCTACCCACACTGATACATAATGATCAGACAGGTTTTATACAACAACGCCAAACACAAGACAATATACGAAAGACACTTCACTTTATGGATCATATACAAAAAATAAAATTGAAGCAATAGTGTTAAGCGTGAACGCTGAAAAGGCATTTGATTCAGTTATTTGGAATTTTCTTTACAGAGTTTTACATAGATTTTGTTTACATTACAAGATTATTAAAACTATACAGGCACTATATGACAATCCTACTGCTAGGATTAATATCAATGGATATTTATCAAATAGTTTTACCCTAGAAAGGGGCACGAGACAGGGCTGTGCATGGTCACCGCTACTCTTCACATTATATCTGGAACCATTAGCTCAATACATCAGACAAAATGAAGATCAGGGCAATTACTATTAAGGGGACAGAGCATAAATTGGCCTGTTATGCAGATGACATTTTTAATCTATCTAGGGCAACCAACATACTCTTTGCCTAAATTGATGCAATCCTTTCAATAATATGGTCAATTATCAGGATACAAGATCAACATAGATAAAACCCAATTATTTTCATATAACTTTAGCCCACCAAGAGAAATTGAAAGCAGATATCCTTGGGCATGGCAAACAGTCTTACAAATATTTGGGCATCATTATGCCAAAAGATTTGGCAAAATTATCAGAATGCAATTATTCACCTATATATTAAAAAAAAATTAAGGAAGATATAACAAGATGGAACCCAATTCCTTTTTTTAGTCTTAGTTCAAGGATTGAATCCATTAAAATGAATATACTGCCCAAACTATTATATCTCTTTCAGACCCTACTAATAGAGATTAACCAAAAACAATTCAATGAATGGAATAAGATGTTATCAAGATATTTATGGCAGGGTAAAAGGCCTAGAGTCCATCTCAAAACTTTGCAATTAGCCAAGGAAAAGGGGGGATGGGGCCTACCTTATCTTAGAGATTATTATTTTGCAGCACAGTTGAGAGCTGTGATATGCTGGTGCAACCCATCATATGATGCTCAATGGAAGAATATTGAAGAGAGGATACTTTCCATCCCCATACAGGCAATTTTGGCTGATAACAATCTACAAAGTTACATAAATACTATTGATAACCCATGGGTGAAATTGACTCTTAAAATATGGAAATTATAGAAGAATCTAAACTAGAGGGAGATATTGCAATTCTTAAATGGTGTACATATGACTCAGATTTTACACCAAATAAACTGGATGCTAGATTTAAGGACTGGACAGCTAAAGGAATAATATTTCTTTGTAATATAATGAAAGAAGGAACACTTCAGTTTTGAAATGCTTAAAGAGAAACACTTAGTAGAAAAACAAGATTTTAAAAATCGGTATTTACAGATGCAACAGGATGTTAACAGGAGGGTTAAAAATAACCAAGGCAAGTACATGTTTGATAGAGCTATTTAGAAAAGCATATAATTCAGATAACGGTAGTAGAATCATTTCAAGCATGTATAAGGGGTTGTCAAATCTGAAAACACATTCAACTTCATACATTAAAACAAAATGGGAGAAGGAAGGAGGGATAATTATATCTGAGGAAGAATGGACAATAATATGGAGGTATCAATGGAAGTGTACCAGTTCACAGAGATGGAGGGAGTTCGGAAGGAAAAACTTGGTAAGATATTTTATTACACCCTCTCAGAAATCCCATTATGATAGTAACCTCCCTGTTTGCTGGAGAAATTGTGGAAGTCAAAATGCAAACCTTTATCATATGTTCTGGGAATGCCCCGGTATCAAAGACTATTGGAGTGGGATACACAATGCCCTACAAGGCATCTTTAAATGTGAAATACCCTTAGAAAGTAAGACCATATATTTTGGGTATATAGCTCAAGAATGATTGAAAAGAGATCAATATTTAATGAATATACTGTTGGTGGCTGGTAAAAAGACTCTTACCAGGAAATAGTTATCACAGGAGAACCCAACTTTAAACGCATGGATGGAAATTACAATGGACATTTACAAAATGGAGAAGATAACAGCATTTGTTAATCATAAGCTGGAACAATTTGATTCATATTGGGAAAAATGGTTTAATTACATAATGCCTCATAGGCCTGGTTTTATTCTCACAAACCAATGAATCTGTTGTAAAAAAAATAAAAATCACTCCCTGCTTGTGCATAGTTTTCTCCATTTGCTTGTTCTTTCTTTCCTTTTTTCTGTAAGTGTATACCTCAGATAAATATTAAGGGGAGATTTGTGGCAAATATAACTATATGATATATATGTACAGTACCTGAAATACATCTTGTGGAAATGTTTGTTTGATGATGAATTTCAATAAAAAAATAAATTACAAAAGAAAAGAAATTGCCCACTCTCTCCACTTCTGACTTCTCTATGAGGATTGGTTCATATTCCTTCCTGAAGTCCACAATCAGCTCTTTGGTCTTGCTGATGTTGAGTACAAGGTTGTTGCTGTGACACCACTCAACTAGCTGACATATCTCGCTCCTGTACACCCTCTGATCTCCATTCAAGGTTCTGCCAACAATGTTAGATCGTCAGCAAATTTATAGATGGCATTTGAGCTATACCTAGCTACACAGTCATGGGTATAAAGAGAATAGAGCAGTGGGCTAAGCACACACTTCTGAGGTGCACCAGTGTTGATTGTCAACAATGTGGAGATTTTATTTCAAATCCACAAAGATTGTGGTCTTCTGGTTAGGAAGTCGAGGGTCTAATTGCAGACGGAAGTGCAGAGGTCAAATCTGGAATATAATGAGCAGTTTTATTTAGAAATATATGATGGAACAGGACCTTCTGGCTCAGTGAGCCACACCACCCACCAATTTAACCCTAGCCTAATCACATGATAATTCACAATGACCAATTAACCAGTACATCTTTGGACTGTTGGAGGAACTGGAGCACCCAAAGAAAACCCACCAACTAACAGGGAGACGGTACAAACTCCTCACAGAGAGCAATGGAAATTGAGACCAGGTCCAGCTTTGTAATACTGCTACACTAACCACTACACTACTATGCCACCCCTCAGATGGTCATTCAGCCCATCTCATCTGTACTTGTCAAAAATGAACTACCTGCCCTAATTCAACTCTCCATTGCTCGATCTGCACTTCAGGGTTTGCTAGTATACGATCGTACACTCCTTAGTTAAGTCTCTCTTACCACCTCTAGGCAGTAAGAATCAAGATTTGGGGTTGATTCTTGATTCCTCTGTTTAGAGAAATTCTGCTTTGTCTTTCTTGGTCCACATTATGATATAGTATTGCATCAACTTCCTCAGTTCCCAAGAATATAATCCCAGTCTTACTTCAGAGCTAACATTTTTCCAAAGGTAGTAACACTTAATTGATCAAAATTTTTACTCCACTGCTATCATCTTTCATGTAATGTCTTGACCTGTACTCAAGCAAACTGAGGAAATACAAAGTAGGAATATAACAAACAGTAGTTTACTTTTAAGCTGCTACTTCAAAATTAATCCATCATCATGGACATGGGGCCATAAGTGGAGACTGCTGAAGGGGAGATTTCAGACTAACATCAGGAAGCATTTCTTTACACAGTGAATTGTGGACATGTGGAACAATCTACCTAGTTGTGTAGTTGAGAGTAGAACCTTAGTCTTTCAAATCTAAACTCCATAGTTATTTCAACACACTACGCGAATAGGAATTTGGTAAGCTTTGTTGGCCCGAATGGCCTGTTCTTGTCTAAAACATTCTAATGCCCTATTTCCAAAATAAACTTATTGCTCTTGATTTCTATGCCTCAGCTTGCTAGGACAGTTTATCTGTATGCTTTTTCACCACTGTACATACTGTATCTGCTAAGTATCTCGGAATGAATATTCAAGGTCTTTCTGTTCCTCCACATTTGTCAGCATCTTCCCATGTGTTTATAATTCCATGTCTTTTTTATACTTTCCCAAAAGCACCATCTCATTTTCTGTATTAAATTCCTTTTTCTCTGACCAGACCATAGCTAACCTCATGGAATCATTTTTCCTCACTGCACCACTCAACTCATTGTTAGTGGATTTATTTACTATACCTCCTATATTTCAATCATAAATCATCATTAACATGTACAAAGCTGGGAACTTGTGCACCTAGTCTTATGGTTGCCATTAGTAACAGCTTTCCTGTCATAAAAATACTTGTTAATTATTACTCTTTGCTTCTTGCTACAGAATCCAGTTTACATTCAACTTACCACTCTCCCTCAGATCTCATGGGCTTCTGCATTTGACCATAAGGCATAGGAGAATTAAGCCATTTGGCCCACTGAGTCTGCACAGCTATTCCATCTTGGCTGATTTATTTTTCCTCTTAACCCCATTCTCTTGACTCCCCATAACATTTTATGCCTTTACAAATTATGAACCCATCAAATTATGTATACCCAATAACTTGGCCTCCACAGCCCTCCGTAGCAATGAATTCCACAAATTCACCATCCTCTGGCTAAAGAAATTCCTTGCCTCTATTCTGAAAGGATGTTCTTCTATCCTGAGAAGGCCCTCTGGTCTTTGACTCTCCCACTGTTGGGAAGATCTTTTCCACATCCACTCTATCTAGGCCTTTCCATATTCATTAGGTTTCAACGAGATCCCCCCCCCCCCACCCCCAATTCTTCAGAACTCCAACAAGTACAGGGCCAGATCCAAATACTCTTCATATGTTAACCCTTTCATTACTGGAATCATTGTCATAAATCTCCTCAGGATTCTCTCAATGCCAGAACATCCTTTCCTAGATATCAGTTATTGTGATGCTATTATTGCTTGTGGCGTTCCAGAATTCAATTCCAGTGGTGTCCATAAGGAGTTTGTACATTTTCCCCATGATCACATGGGTTTCCTCTGGATATTCCGGTTTATCCCCACAGTCCAAATATGTACTGGTTAGTAGGTTAAATGGTTATTGTAAATTGAAGCAACACAAACACACACACAAAAAAAATACTGGTGGAACACAGCAGGCCAGGCAGCATCTATAAGGAGAAGCACTGTCAACGTTTCAGGCCGAGACCCTTCGTCAGAACTAACTGAAAGGAAAGATACTAAGAGATTTGAAAGTAGGAAGGGGAGGGGAAAATGCAAAATGATAGAAGACCGGAGGGGGTGGGGTGAAGCTGAGAGCCAGAAAGGTGATTGGCAAAAGGGATACAGAGCTGGAGAAGGGAAAGGATCATGGGACGGGAGGCCTAGGGAGAAAGAAAGGGTGAGGGGAGCACCAGAAGGAGATGGAGAACAGGCAGAGTGATGGGCAGTGAGAGAGAAAAAAAAACAAATAACTAAGTATGTCAGGGATGGGGTAAGAAGGGGAGGAGGGGCATTAACGGAAGTTAGAGAAGTCAATGCTCATGCCATAAGGTTGGAAGCTACCCAGCCGATATACAAGGTGTTCCTCCAACCTGAGTGTGGCTTCATCCTGACAGTAGAGGAGGCCATGGATAGACATATCAGAATGGGAATGGGACGTGGAATTGAAATGCGTGGCCACTGGGAGATCCTGCTTTCTCTGGCGGACAGAGCATAGGTGTTCAGCGAAACGGTCTCCCAGCCTGCGTCGGGTCTCACCAATATATAAAAGGCCACACTGGGAGCACTGGACACAGTATACCACACCAGCCGACTCACAGGTGAAGCATCGCCTCACCTGGAAGGACTGTCTGGGGCCCTGAATGGTGGTGAGGGAAGTGTAAGGGCAGGTGTAGCACTTGTTCCGCTTACAGGGATAAGTGCTAGTACTGAATAGGTGGGTAGCTAGGCGGTGCAGC
This sequence comes from Hypanus sabinus, assembly GCF_030144855.1. Lineage (NCBI taxonomy): Eukaryota > Metazoa > Chordata > Chondrichthyes > Myliobatiformes > Dasyatidae > Hypanus > Hypanus sabinus. The sequence goes on from NC_082711.1 coordinate 137,268,933, forward strand.
CTTTTGGGCTGGAAGGGCCTGATCAGAGCTGTATTAATAAATAAAATAAAATCAGCAATTCTAGGATGCTAAAGTAAACATACTTAAAATGAACTACAAGGCTCAAACATAAATTCAAGTGAAATTAAAATTGCAGCAGTGAAGTACAATGCAGTATTAAAATGCTTATCACAAAGCGATTTCTATTAATAAGTTATATTTCAGTGGTTTAAAGCTATTGTTTGAAGTACTGTAAAGGATGAGCATGAAGTAGCTACATTCACTCAGGATGAGGTAAGGCAGCATTTCTGAATAGACAATCTCTCTCAAGGAAGCAGCTCGATTGAAATGTTAATAGACACAACTTGCATCAGAAGAGAATACAGTTTCTGACAATTATTGACTGAAAAAAGAAGGCAACTCTGACAGGAAATATTGCAGCTGCAAGATTTCAAGCCTCATAGGTTTCCCAACTGTTTCAAAATCTTGAAGGAAAACACGTCATTAAAATAAAGATCAAATCTGCATGTTGGTACCCTTTCCAAATCCCTCCTTCCCGCCATCACAAAGGATTTATAGACATTTAAGTAATGAAAATCACTGTTTTAATATAGTAAACATAGCCAATTTGGATCCACCAGTATGGTAATAACTAGACAGTTGGCTTTAAGGTGTTGAGTCAAGAATAGTATCTGAAATAATACTTAAACCACCCAATGCCCTTTGCATTCAGTCAACTGTCTCAGAGGTGCAGATGTCCAAGTTTTTTTTTAAAAGGCATAATTAAATCCATAATATGGAGTCACAAGCGAGAACAATTGTATCAACTGAAGTATTTTAAAAAGACTGTCATTTACTATTAGAACAGTGATACGTATGTTGCTGTCAAGTGGCAGTTTGCAAGAGTTCTTATCAGGGGTCATCCTGAGCAGCTGGGTAACAGAGGACTCTGGGCTGCTCACAGTGAAAGTCAACTGGATGAAAGGAGCACTTTGATTGGAGTAGGGAAGGATTGCTATCCAGCGTCCCACCACCACTAGACAGGTACATATTGTCCAAAGAGGCCTCATGAGTGGCACTGGTGCTTTGTACCTAGAATGGGTTAATTGGATGACTCAAATATATATACATTGGACACTAAGTGACTAGGTCCCATATAACAGCCTCTCAAAAGCATTATGGGTAAAGTACTTAGAGGAAATACAAGTGGATTTTTAAAAAATAAACAAAGTATTAACTATCAAGACAGCGTCAGTGAACAATATGATCAATGGAGATGTCCTTCAGACAGTTCACAAAACTACTTCTTCCAAATATGATTCTATTGTCCCACAAGGATCTGTTCTGGGACCTCTACTTTTCGCGATTTTTATTAACAACCTGGATGTGGGGGTAGAAGGGTGGGTTGGCAAGTCTGCAGACGACACAAAGGTTGGTGGTGTTGTAGATAGTGTAGAGGATTGTCGAAGATTGCAGAGACACATTGATAGGAAGCAGAAGTGGACTGAGAAGTGGCAGATGGAGTTCAACCCGGAGAAGTGTGGGGTGGTACACCTTGGAAGGACAAACTCCAAGGCAGAGTACAAAGTAAATGACAGGATACTTGGTAGTGTGGAGGAGCAGAGGGATCTGGGGGTACATGTCCACAGATCCCTCAAAATTGCCACACAGGTAGATAAGGTAGTTAAGAAAGCTTATGGGCTGTTAGCTTTCATAAGTCGAGGGAAAGAGTTTAAGAGACGCGATGTAATGATGCTGCTCTATAAAACTCTAGTTAGGCCACACTTGGAGTACTGTGTCCAGTTCTGGTCGCCTCACTATAGGAAGGATGTGGAAGCATTGGAAAGGGTACAGAGGAGATTTACTAGAATGCTGCCTGGTTTAGAGAGTATGGATTATGATCAGAGATTAAGGGAGCTAGGGCTTTACTCTTTGGAGAGGAGGAGGATGAGAGGAGACATGATAGAGGTGTACAAGATATTAAGAGGATTAGACAGTGGACAGCCAGCGCCTCTTCCCCAGGGCACCATTGCTCAAAACAAGAGGACATGGCTTTAGGGTAAGGGGAGGGAAGTTCAAGGGGGATATTAGAGCAAGGTTTTTCACTCAGAGTGGTTGCTGTGTGGAAGGCACTGCCTGAGTCAGTGGTGGAGGCAGATACACTAGTGAAGTTTAAGAGACTACTAGACAGGTATATGGAGGAATTTAAGGTAGGGGGTTATATGGGAGGCAGGGTTTAAGGTTAGGCACAACATTGTGGGCTGAAGGGCCTGTAATCTGCTGTACTATTCTATGTATCTATGTATTACTAAGCTGTGTGCAAATGGAACCTGTGATTTACATTTTGATGGTGTGTTTTTGGGCCGATTGAGCTATCTGGTGTTTTGCTGTCTCCGAGGAAGTTTGCTGAGGTTTGGAGCAGGGTGCATGGCCTGGAAGCCAAGAAGCCTGGAGGCCTGGAGGCCACGATTGACTCCATTTCTCGACAATATCGACGATTAGTGTTGAGTAAGACAAATCAACAAGGATGAGAGCAGTAGGCAAACGAGTGTTCAGTGCAGTCTGCCTGTGTTGACCTCTCTCTCCCTCTCCTGCCAAGGTTTGACATCCAGGACATTCACTCTTCTCATTACTACCATCAGGGAGGTGGTACAGGAGCCTGAAGACACACACTCAATTTAAGAAAGCACTTCTTCCCCTCAGCCATCAGATTTCTGAACAGTCCATGAGGCCATAAACACTACGTCGCTATTTCTCTTCTGCACTATTTTTAATGCAACTTAGTTATTTTTCTTTGTCTTGCTCTGTACTACTGTCATGAAACAAATTTCACAATATGTCAGTGATAATAAACTGGACTCTGATTCTCAAGTCTGGAAATAGGCAATGCTACCCACTCTCCTTGTTTATCTGTTGCATTGAACACTTCGCCAAACCCATCAGTGACCAATCATGACAAATACATGTTTAACAGTCTAATTCACAAATTAAACAAAGCAGCATCATTGCAATGTTATCATGCACAGTAGCCTTTAATCACCAGACCACAAGACTATACAAGCCAAATCGGGCCATTGGGGCTGACCCACCATTTCATGATCCATTCATACTGCATCATTCATGGTGACAGATGACGTAGCTCTACACACCAGGAGAAGAAGGATACTTATGTGAGAATGCTGTGAAGCTCAGAGACCTCTGCCGTCACCCTGCCTTGTGCAGCTGGAATCAGGACTTCTTGTCAGATTGCTGGCAGGTGGTAAGAGTGGGTGCCTCTCCTCTGCCCTTCAACACAGGAGGCCCCTAGGTCTGTGTCCTAAGCCCCCTCCTTTACTCTCTGAGCACCGACGATTGGCGCCACCCAATCTGCTAATAAAATTTTCAGATGATTCTACATTGATTGGCCTTATTTCAAATAATAACAAGGCAGCCTACAGAGAAGAAGTCATCACCCTGACACAGTGGTGTCAAGAAAACAACCTTTCCTCCAATGTTGCAAAAACAAAGGAGCTGGTTGTGGACTACAGAAGGAACAGATACAGGCTCATCCCTATTGATATCACTGAATCTGGGGTGAGAGGGTGAACAGCTTCAAGTTCCTCGGAATACACATCACCAAGGATCTCACGATCTCTGCATACTGGCTGGCTGTGGAATAAAAGTACAACAGCACCTCTCACTTCAGACAGCTGAAGTAGTTTAGCATGAGTCCCATATCAATAGACAATAGGTGCAGAAGTAGACCATTCGGCCCTTCGAGCCTGCACCGCCATTCTGAGATCATGGCTGATCAATTCCTATCAATACCCGGTTCCTGCCTTGTCCCCATATCCCTTGATTCCCCTATCCATAAGATACCTATCTAGCTCCTTCTTGAAAGCATCCAGAGAATTGGCCTCCACTACCTTCCAAGGCAGTGCATTCCAGAACCCCCACAACTCTCTGGGAGAAGAAGTTTTTCCTTAACTCTGTCCTAAATGACCTACCCCTTATTCCCAAACCATGCCCTCTGGTACTGGACTCTCCCAGCATCTGGAACATATTTCCTGCTCTATCTTGTCCAATCCCTTAATAATCTTATATGTTTCAATCAGATCCCCTCAATCTCCTTAATTCCAGCGTGTACAAGCCCAGTCTCTCTAAACTCTCTGCGTAAGACAGTCCAGACATCCCAGGAATTAACCTCGTGAATCTACGCTGCATTTCCTCTACAGACAGGATGTCCTTCCTTAACCCTGGAGACCAAAACTGTACACAATACTCCAGGTGTGGTCTCACCAGGGCTCTGTACAAATGCAAGAGGATTTCCTTGCTCTTGTACTCAATTCCCTTTGTAATAAAGGCCAACATTCCATTAGCCTTCTTCACTGCCTGCTGCACTTGCTCATTCACCTTCAGTGACTGATGAACAAGGACTCCTAGATCTCTTTGTATTTCTCCCTTACCTAACTCTACACCGTTCAGATAATAATCTGCCTTCCTGTTCTTACTCCCAAAGTGGATAACCTCACACTTATTCACATTAAACGTCATCTGCCAAGTATCTGCCCACTCACCCAGCCTATCCAAGTCACCCTGAATTCTCCTAACATCCTCATCACATGTCACACTGCCACCCAGCTTAGTATCATCAGCAAATTTGCTGATGTTATTTTCTATGCCTTCATCCAAATCGTTAACGTAAATGGTAAATAGCTGTGGTCCCAATACCGAGCCCTGTGGCACCCCACTAGTCACCACCTGCCATTCCGAGAAACACCCATTCACCGCTACCCTTTGCTTTCTATCTGCCAACCAGTTTTCTATCCATGTCAATGCCTTCCCCCCGATGCCCTGAGCTTTGATTTTACCCACCAATCTTCTATGTGGGACCTTATCAAATGCCTTCTGAAAATCGAGGTACACTACATCCACTGGATCTCCCCCATCTAACTTCGTGGTTACATCCTCAAAAAACTCCAACAGATTAATCAAGCATGATTTACCCTTGGTAAATCCATGCTGGCTCGGCCCAATCCTATCACTGCTATCTAGATATGCCACTATTTCATCCTTAATAATGGTCTCTACCATCTTTCCCACCACCGATGTCAGGCTGAAAGGTTGATAGTTCTTGTTTTCTCCCTCCCTCCTTTCTTAAAAAGTGGGATAACATTAGCCATTCTCCAATCCTCAGTAACTGATCCTGAATCTAAGGAACATTGGAAAATGATTACCAATGCATCTGCAATTTCCAGGGCCACCTCCTTTAGTACCCTAGGGTGCAGACCATCTGGACCTGGGGATTTGTCAGCCTTCAGTCCCATCAGTCTACTCATCACCGTTTCCTTCCTAATGTCAATCTGTTTCATTTCCTCTGTTACCCTATGTCCTTGGCCCGTCCATACATCTGGGAGATTGCTTGTGTCTTCTTTAGTGAAAACAGATCTAAAGTACTCATTAAATTCTTCTGCCATTTCTCTGTTTCCCATAACAATTTCACCCAATTCATTCTTCAAGGGCCCAACATTGTTCTTAACTATCTTCTTTCTCTTCACATACCTAAAAAAGCTTTTGCTATCTTCCTTTATATTCCTGGCTAGCTTGCGTTCGTACCTCATTTTTTCTCCCCATATTGTCTTTTCAGTGTTGTTCCTTACAAACTTCCCAATCATCTGTCCTCCCACTCACCTTAGCTCTGTCATATTTCCTTTTTTTTTTAAATGCTATGCAGTCTCTGACTTCCTTTGTCAACCACTGAGGCCCCTTTCCCCCCCTTTGAATCCTTCCTTCTCTGGGGGATGAACTGATTTTGCACCTTGTGCATTATTCCCAAGAATACCTGCCATTGCTGTTCCACTGTCTTTTCTGCTAGGATATCTGTCCAGTCAACTTTGGCCAGCTCTTCCCTCATGGCTCCATAGTTTCACCTGTTCATCTGCAACACTGACACCTCCGAGCTGCCCTTATCCTTCTCAAATTGCAGATAAAAGCTTATCATATTGTGATCACTACCTCCTAATGGCTCCTTTACTGCATGATCGCTTTATCAAATCCTGTTCATTACATAACACTAAATCCAGAATTGTCTTGTCCCTGGTCAGCTCTCGTACAAGCTGTTCCAAGAATGCATCCCTTAGGCACTCTACAAACACCCTACCAGGGGTCAGCAACCTTTACCACTGAAAGAGCCACTTGGACCCGTTTCCCACAGAAAAGAAAACACTGGGAGCCGCAAAACCCGTTTGACATTTAAAATGAAATAACACTGCATACAACGTTTTGTCTTGCCTTTATGGTATGTATAAACAAACTATAATGTGTTGCATTTATGAAATTGATGAACTCCTGCAGAGAAAACGAAATTACATTTCTGCATGCCACAAAAACATTTTGAACTCCGAAAAAAAGACGTTGGGTTGAAGGTTACTTTTAAGTAAAATACTCAACGTCTATTTGAGTCCTTCTTGTATTTATGAAAAACGCCAAACTTAAATTTACAGCCAGCAGCAAACCAAAAATAACGTCAGCCAGCTGTCAACCTGAAAAATAAAAGGACTATTTCACTGAACAATGAAAACATATGAATATACGTAAAATAATAGGCAATTAAAATATTTATCATACTTGGTCAGGTTGACTCACACCTGACAATGCAGTCGTATTCAGTAGGGATGGATCGATGCTTAGGGGAGTGACCGGGAAGGATAATGTGTTTTTTTCCTCTCTGAACTCACAGAAGCGTTTCCCAAACGATGTTTGCATTGCGATGATTGCAGAATGTAAATACTCCGAATTTATCATGTCGTGACCTTGTTTGAACTCTCTCAAATTGGGGAAGTGAGACAATGTGCCTTTCTGTAAATCTCTGGCAAGCACTGTCAACTTGCGCTCGAATGCCAAAACATCCTCCAACATGTGCAGGGCTGTGCGTCCTTTCCCCTGAAGAGCTGTGTTCAGCGTGTTCAGGTGCGCTGTCATGTCTACCATGAAGTGTAGCTTTTCCAGCCACTCTGGCTGTTCCAGCTCAGGAAAGGTGAGCCCTTTGCTGCCCAGGAAAGTTTTCACTTCTTCCAGACACGCGACAAAGCGTTTCAGCACCTCCCCTCTGGACAGCCAGCGATAAAAACACGTTGTAGCGGTGTGCTACACGCAGTCAGTAAACTGCAGTCAAAGATAGCTTTATTCGAACTAAACAGCCTTGCTTTTAAGCCTCCCTCATCCCGCCACCCATGGGCGCGGATGCTGCAAAAGACACGTACTCACAAACCCCCGTAGGCTATCTCCCTTAGCCTGAACGCTGGCTAATTGTGAGCCGGTTCGGATGTGTCAGGAAATGGGTCGCCCGCCACAACGTCTTATTTAGATTGTACAAGATCACCATAATCTTCAAATTTAGAATTACATTTCAAAAACTAACAAACTAACATAAAATACATTTTAATTAAATACTGACCAATTATTTCCCAAAGCAACAGGGAGCCGCAGCACAGACGTAAAAGAGCCACATGTGGCTCCGGAGCCGCGGGTTGCTGACCCCCGCCCTATCCTGTGGTCCAGCACCAACCTGATTCTCCCAGTTCACCTGCATGTTGAAACCCCCCATAACTACTGCGACACTACCTTTGCCACATGCCAATGTTAACTCCCTATTCAACTTGCACCCAATATCCATGCTACTGTTTGGTGGCCTGTAGACAACATCCATTTGGGTCCTTTTGCCCTTACTGTTCCTCAGTTCTATCCACACAGACTCTACTTCTCCTGACCCTATGTCCCCCTTGCAAAGGACTGAATCTCATTCCTCACCAACAGGGCCACCCCACCCCCTCTGCCCACATTTCTGTCCCTACAATAGCACGTATACCCTTGTACATTCATTTCCCAGGTCTGATCTCCCTGCAGCCATGTCTCCGTTATCTCAACAACATCATAGTTACCCATTCGCACCTGGGCTTCAAGCTCATCCGCCTTATTCCTGACACTTTGTGCATTCAGATATAGAATTTTTAACCCATTTCTCCTCTCTTTGTTTGAATCGCTGCCTAATGTGCTTAACCCAGCTCCCCGAACTCCCATCGGGTTATACGCCCCTAGAATTTTGTTGTCCTTCCTACATTTACTTATTCTTTCAACACATTTAACTCCATGTTCCGTCAGACCATCCCCCTGTACACGAGTCCTCCTTATCACTTGTTCCACCCCACCTTCCTCTACTACACACTTAATATTCCGGAATCGTGTCCTCCCCACCTGTCCTTTATTCTTCCGCTCGCTATCCTCTCTCACATTCTGGATCCCCACCCCCTGCAAATTTAGATTAAACCCCCCCAAGAAGCTCTAGCAATCTTCCCTGCAAGAATGTTAGTACCACTCCAGTTCAGGTGTAAACCGTCCCTTTGGAACAGATCCCACCTTCCCTGGAACAAGGCCCAATTATCTACAAACCTGAAGCCCTCCCTCCTGCACCATCCTCTCAGCAATGTATTAATCTTTATAACCCTCCTGTTCCTTGCCTCACATGCACGTGACACAGGCAGCAATCCTGAGATTGTTACCCTGGAGGTCCTGCTCTTCAGCTTCGCACCCAACTCCCTGAACTCCCTATGCAGGACCCCCTCACTCATCCTACCCATGTCATTGGTCCCTACATGGACCACAACATCTGGATTCTTGCCCTCCCTCTCGAGAATAACCTGCACCCGATCTGAGATGTCTCGGGCCCCGGCACCAGGGAAGCAACATACCATCCGAGACTCCCGATCTTCCCCACAAAATCTCCTATCCGCCCCCCTGACTATAGAATCCCCTATCAATACCGCTCTCTTCCCTTCCCTCCTCCCCTTCCTAGTCGAGGGTCCAACCTCAGTGCCAGAGACAGGACCACTGCAGCTTGTTCCTGGTAGGTCATCCCCACCAACAGTATCCAAAACGGTATACTTATTTTTGATGGGAACGGCCACAGGGGTGTTCTTCTCTCTCTGTCTGCTCCCCTTGCCTCTCTTGACTGTCACCCAATTACCTACCTCCTGTCTTTTCGGTGTGACTACCTCCCGATAACTCTTATCTATCTCTGTCTCCCGAATGATCCGTAGTTCATCCAGCTCCTGCTCCAATTCCCTAACTTGGTCTGATAGGAGCTGCAGCTGGATGCACCTACTGCAGGTGTAGTCATCAGGGACAACTGCGTTGACCCTGACCTCCCACATACTGCATACGGAGCGCACCACTGCTCTAACCGTCTCCCCCATTACCTGATCCCAGATTAGTCAGAGTAAATGAAAAGCAGGCTTCTTGCCGAAGTCCTCTTGCGCCAAAGCCCAGCCCTCTGCTCCTGCGCACTCCGCTGCCCGCTCCTAAAAGTGGGTCACTTTTTAAAGTCCGCACTTGCGCAGCTTTACCTTCCTCCTCAGGTATTCTCCAGGTAGGTCCGAGGGTCCGAGATCCTGAGGACTTTCTACAGGGGCAGAATTGAGAGCATCCTGACTGGCTGCATCACTGCCTGGTATGGGAACTGTACTTCCCTCCATAGCAGGACTCTGCAGAGGTGATACAGACAGCCCAGCGCACCTGTGGATGTGAATTTCCCACTATTCAGGATATCTACAGTGTCAGGTGCGTAAAAAGGACCCCAAGGATCATTGGGGACCTGAGTCATCCCAACTGCGCCATTCCGGGAAATGGTACCGCAGCATTAAAGCCAGCACCAACAGGCTCCAGGCACCTTCTTCCACCAGGGCATCAGACTGATTAATTTATGCTGATGCAATTGTATTTCTAAGCTATATTGACTGTTCCGTTGTACATCTACAATACATACTATTACAAAATACTACAATTTGCACATTCAGACTGAAACATAACATAATTTTTAACTCCTCACATATGTGAAAGATGTAAGAAATAAAGTCAATTCAATTCCTTTTAACTCCAATTTCCTGCCTTCTCTCCCTATCCCTTCATGCCCTGACTAATCAAGAATCTACCAACCTTTGCCTTAAACATACCCATTGACTTGGCCTCCATAACCACCTATGGCAACAAATTCCCTAGATTCACTATTCTCTGGATAAAGAAATTCCTCGTCTCCATTCTTAAAGAATGCCTCTCTATTCTGAAGCTGTGTCCTCTGCTCTTTTCCATTCCAGTAAATACAACCCCAGAGCCATCAAACATTCCTCATATGACAAGCCTTTCAATCTTGGAATCATCTTCTCACAAGGTGGTTTTCAAAGCATCAGGACAGATCTCCTTGGAACCAAGCTTGAGAAGTTAACACAACAGATGTTCAGAGAATAGATCACAAAAAATATTGTCCCTAACAATTAGTTCAGTAAGTTTAGGACAGAATAAAAGTCAGTGAAAGTAACCTTAATATAAGATACAATATTTTTTTCATTAAGTAGCTGAGATCTGCAATGCAGTACATGAAAAGCTAAGCTAACTAGCCTTCAGTGCTATAAATTGTTATGATTCATAGCATTTGTTTTTCCTTGCATGCTGAGTAAACAATTCATTCATAAAACTTTCCGTCGTGACATTATAACTCAAGTTCTACTTAGCTAGAAATGGTGAAGTTTGACTGAAATGCAAACAGCTTGTTACAACTTTGTCAGATCAGTTACCAATCATATTGCCAAGTCTGATGACATACATGGCCAGACCAGGCAAAGATGGATGACATTCTTCCCGTGAGAACTTTAGTGGAACATTGACAGTTGGTGAAAGGGTATTGCTTGAACACTGAGAAATATTTGTGCCCTTCTTCAAAAGGCTCATAGTTTCATTTTATTGTTAAAGTATGCATGTACAATACAACTGATATTTGTCTTCTCCAGATAGACATGAAATACAGAAAAACTGTGGGAGTATTTGAAAGAAAAGACATCAACACCCCCCCCAGCACAAAAAAGAAAAAGAAACAAAAACATGCAATGCTAGATCATTCGACTGAATCCCAAACTGCATGTCACAGGGTGTAATACAGGTGTCCCCCGTTTTTCGAACGTTCACTTTATGTCAACTCCCTGTTACGAAAGACCTACATTAGTTACCTGTATTCGCTAACAGAAGGTGGTTTCACTGTTATGACAAAAGGCAGTGTGCGCCAAGCAGCCAAGCTCCTCCCCAGGAACTGCATTCTAGCCAGCATTGCTTAAACATGTGCCTGTGAGCATTTGTGCTTTATGTCCATTTATTTTGTGCATCCATTAGCAAGATGAGTTCTAAGGTATCAGAAAAGCCTAAAAGAGCATATAAGGGTGTTACACTTAGCATAAAACTAGACGTAATTAAGCATTTCGATCATGGTGAACGAAGTAAGGACATTGTGAGTTTGGCTAAGGGTTTGTGGTAGTTGACGAAGATGATGTTGAAGAGGTTTTGGCATCTGATGACCAAGAACTGAGAGATGTAGAGCTGATGAAGAGGAAAGGATAACAATTGAAGCTGAATGCAGTAGCAAATGCCCCGGAAGTGAAGTCGTCCAAGAACTGAACGGGAAGCAATTGTGTGAGATTTTCGCTACGATTGACAACGCTGCAATGATTGCAGAAAAGTATTACTTTAATTTTGAAAGGTTACGTAGGTTTAGGGCAGATTTGCAGGATGGTTTGAGTGCTTACAAAGAACTGTACGACAGAAAGATGTGCGAGGCTAAGCAGTCAAGCATACTGTCGTTTTTCAAGCCTTCCACATCAGCCACAGCAGACGACGAAACTCAATCTTCGACATTGAGGCAGGCAGACATAGAAGGTGAACTGTCTGCCCTGATGGAAACAGACGATGATGAGATGACACCCCAGTCTTCCACCACCCAACCTCCGACGACTCAGCCTAACACACCATCATCAATGTGCTCACTAAGTGAACTACACTGGATGTACATTATTTCTACTTTATATAGGCTGTGTATTTTTATGTGTTATTTGGTAGCTTCATAGTTTAAAGGTTACTGGAAAGAGTGCTTCTGCTGGGAGCACTTGTGTGTGTGTTTTTGCCGCGAGTGCTGCCGAGAGCGCTTGCGTGAGATTTTCGCTGCGGTGGACAGTGTGCTGCAATAATTGCAGAAAAGTATTCCTACATTATATAGGCTGTGTATTTATCAGATCATTCCTGCTTTTACTATATGTTACTGTTATTTTAGGTTTTATGTGTTATTTGGCATGATTTGGTAGGTTATTTTTTGGGTCTGCGAATGCTCACAAATTTTTCACATACAAATAAATAGTAATTGCTTCTTCAGTGTACGACATTCCGACTTACGAACCGTTTCACAGGAACGCTCTACCTTCGAATAGCGGGGGAAACCTGTACTTTCCATAACATAATCAAGAAAAAAGAACAAGCAGAAGATGTACAGAAAGTGACATAATTGGAGATTTGCTACCCGAAGATGTTGCCCAAGGAATCGTAGTTCTTAAAGAGCATCAAAGATCTTGCACCTCTACTCAATAAAAAAAAGCAACATTCTGTAAAGTAAGTTAGAGTAGGTAGAAATTTCATTCAGAAATGGGCTGCCGAACAGAACGTGTTAAAGTGCTCAGTCATACACATTAAATAAATGCCTAACTGGGATTCCCATTGTGAATAAATGTGTTTCTAATTGGTAATTAAAAATGAGCATACCACATCCTTGGAAGTTATGATTTCAACCCATGCTTGCACACTTGTGCATTTGCTGTAAAATTCAAACAAAATATACATGCCTTTGTTGATCCCTTCAAGAAATTTGCAGATTTGTTAAAGCCAAATAAGCATGCAATATACCTTTACTATTAAAATTAGTGCTTGGTTTTATGATAGCTATGCCTATGCCTAATTTTTCCAGTTTGGATATTGCAAAGTTAAAGAAGTGGATTCCAGTTAATTGAGCCATTAGTTAATCAGGGCAGCTGCTTATTTGGGACAACTCCTGAAGAACAAAAGCTAAATCAAGAAAATTGCCAGGATTTCCTAATTTTATTTGGGGCACTATTCTGCATAACTGGGACAGGAAACTGGTGCCAAACTGGTTCTAACGAAAGTCAGTCTCGTGCACTTGTGTAGCCATTAGACAGAAGATGCGCTTACAGCGAACAGTTTTTAAAATAGTGTCAGTTGTGCAGATTTGCATTCAAAAAGGAGTGATTTTTGTCACTGAAAGTTGGCAAGAAATATACAGCAAGACAATTCAGAACTGTTTTGCTCACTGCGGTTCCAAGAATTCAGGTTTGATGTTACCATAAAATAGCCAGGAGTGAAAATGAAACAATTTCACTAATTCAACAAGCTTGCAACTACAATGAATTTTAAGGTATCAACAATAATCTTGAATGTTACAATTAAAATGAAGATTTGAAGGATGCAATTGTCAATAGCACTGTATGAAGGCAGTCCATTGTCTACAGTCAATGTCTGTGCTGATTTTGCTAATTAAGTACAGTGGATGAATTCCTCCGTCGATAACTGTTAGGAACTAGTACAGTTTTATAGTGCTGTAGTCTATTGATAATGTTATAATTTGTCCTTTATTTAAATACATAATTTGTTACTCACTTTGTCTTTTTATATCTTTTAACTACTTCCATAAAACTTTGGCTAATTGGGCCAAATAAGCTGGTCCCCGAGTCCCAATACCCGAAACCCACTGTACTTCCCATGCCAATCATGCCAATTGATCACAGAACAAAGAATAAGTTGCAAACATACCTATACAAATAGACTTAAATCATTAAACAGCCTATATTAGGTATACTTACTTTCTTACATCATTTCAGAAAAATATTACAAACACTTCCTTGTATTTTTTAGGTCAGTCATTTATTTGCGCATTAGAACATATGAACAGAAATAATCACCAAATGATCAATTGAGCCTGCTGCAAAGTTAATGCACCCGCTTCATATTTTATACTTTAATCTGACGGTCTATCCTGGACTATATTCAGTTTGAATCAGCTATTGTCAAAGTCTGTTTTTTGCTAACTGACGCACAGAACTAAAACTGATTTTAAATTGACAGTGTGCTCAAAGGTTTGTAAGGTTACTCTCATCCTTGAGAGCTAACAAACCTATGGTTGAAAAGTAAAGGCAAGCAAGACAACAGATGCTGGAAATCTGGAGCAACACACAAAATGCTGGAGGGAAATAAACAGTCAACACAGAGTTGAGATCTTTCATAAGTACTGGAAACAAAAGGGCAGAAACTGGAATAAAGGGGTGAGTAAGGGGGAGGAGCACGAGCTAGTGGATGATAGGCAAATCCAGATTTTATTTTGGGGGTGGGGTGGGGGACTGAGTGAGAATGATGTGAGAAGCTGAGAGGTGATAGGTGGAAGAGGCAAAGGGCCGAAAAAGATGGAATCTGATAGGAGAAGATGGTAGACCAAGGACTAAAGACAATGAGGGAGGAAGGAGTGAGTATTGGATAGTTAGAAGAAAATGAAATAGTAAAGGGACTAATGCGATACAGGGAAAACCTGAGGGTGGACATGGGGGAACAAACAGAGTGGAATCTCCTACATCTTGCTCCCTGGATGAATTAAAAACATGTTGCAACAGATCTAGTCCCAGTTAAGTGATGGAAGCATGAGACAACATTTTCAGGAAATGGGAAAAGTGGTTCCATCAGCTACAAGTCCAAATCAGCTGGGAATAACTACATATACAGCAGTGTAATGAGTACTCAGAAAAGGTGGGGAGGGAAGAAAGAGACAAGTATGCCCTTCAAACGTTCTTGCAACTTAGCAAATCTTCTGGAATCAAAAACATTTCTTTTTTCCCCTCACCTTCAATTACTGACTGAGCCATATTGCATTTGACCATATTTTGCTAACTACTTTGTGCCACATACTTTCTTTCAAACTGAAAGAAATGACTCCTGTTTCCAGGGCAACACACAAAACACTGGAAGACCTCTGCAGGTCAGGAGCATCTAGAAATAAACAAACAGACCACATTTTGGGCTAAGAACCTTCATCAGCACTGGAAAGGAAGTACCACCAGAATTATTTATTTTCTCAGCCGAATCACTGACAAGTTGCATATACCAACAAATTGGCTTATAAAAGCCCAATCAACTTCTAACAAGTTATTTCATGCAGTAGGTTTAAATTAGAACAACTGTCCACATGCAATTCCAGGATACTTAGCAATACTTAGTGGGTTATGGTAGGGTTCCATTCCTGTGAAGTGTCAGTAACCTGAACAGTTCGCAAATCAGAAATATGCTATAAGTCAAGTTCCCATGTGAAAAAAGATACTTGCAACCCACAGCTGGCAAATCCATCCAGTGGGCTTCCAAATGCTTGTTCATATGTAGGGGCTGTACATCACTCCAGAGAAGACCTGAAGTAGACTGCAGGATTAGGAGAAAGCTGGGGCACCGGACTAAATTCCCAGATTATTGACAGATAAACAGAATATCTGTTTAGATATCAGTTTAGGGAAATGCAAGGAAAACCATCTTGGAGTACATCTGTTAAAGGTGAAGAGATGGAAGGTGTGCAAGCCATTCCTTTGCAAATGGCAAGGCTTTTGGCAGCCATTACACAACACTGGGCCAGCTTCCACAGCTTGCCTAATTCAATTTGTGTAACGCTACAAGCTTGCATTAAGAGGAAGCTGAAATTACATAACCAAAATTCCTGTCTCTCTCTCTCTCTCTCCTTCTGAAAATAACCTTCCTCACTGACTCTTTTCCCTTCTAGAAGTCGTCAGTTCACCAATAGTGCAAACTCGATTTCTTACAGCACTTGTGCTCTTTGGAGCTTCTTTTTACAATCCTATTTATTCAAGTACCTGACATTTGGTTTAAGTTTGAGATTACAAAGGTAGTTCAACGGAACCTCCTCTAAGTGTCAGTTTGCAAGAACAAATGGCTGCTTTGTGTTTGACCAAAGATTATCAAAGACCCCCACCACCTGGGCCATACCACATTCTCAGCTACCATTAGGCAGCAGAGACAGAAGTCTGAAGTCCAAGTTTAAAAATCAGTTACTTCCTTTCAACCATTCTTCTGGCACAGCCCTCATCGCTATCTCAGTAATAGCAACACAATGACCACTTTGACAACTTTACACCGCAACAGTGTTTTTGGTCTAATCTCCCTTGTAAACACAAAACAGTACAGCACAGGGCCTTTGGCCAATGACATGCTGACCTTTTAACCAACTCCAAGATCTAACCCTTCACTCCCACAAAGATCTCTATCTTTCAGCCATGTACTTAGTCTCTCGTGTCCCTAATGCATCTGCCTTGCCTACCACCACTGGCAGTGCATTCCACACACCCACCAGGGTAAAATAAAAACCTACCTCTGACTTTCCCCCCATACTTTCTTTCAATCATTCTAAAATTACACCCTCTGTTATTAGTCATTTCCACCCAAAGAGAAAGACACTGTATCTACCAAATCATCTCTCATCCTCCTTCACTCCAAAGGGAAGAGCCCAAGCTTAACCTTTTCTCATAAAATGTGCTCTAATCCAGGCACCCTCTAACATGCTCTAATCCAATCTCCTCCGCATCCTCTCTAAAACATCCACATCTCCCTGTTATGAGGCAACCAGAACTGAAGACAATACAGTCGGCCCTCCTTATCCGCGAGGGATTGCTTCCAGGACCGCCCCATGGATACCAAAATTTGCGGATGCTTAAGTCCCTTATTCAACCTGTCTCAATATGGTGGACCTTAGGACCCAGCAGAACCCCAGACCTTATTTAACCTGTCTCAGTGCGGTGAACGTTAGGACACGGTGTCAGAGCTCTGAATCAGCAGTGTTTCTGTTCACAAAAATAATCACGATCACGATTGAAAATGAAGTAGAAATAATAAAGCGATCGGAAAGAGGTGAAACATCATCGGCCACTGGAGGAGCGTTAGGCTATATCGGTCAACGATCGGAACAATTTTAAAGGATAAAGTGAGAAAGGCTCTGCCCCGATGAAAGCTACAATTATTACTAAGCAACGCAGTGGTTTAATTATTGGGTTTTGGGTTTTTGATCCTCCACATCAACCCGGCACGGTGGAGAGCACACTTGGAAGTGGTCTGTCACTGGATCGAACTCGGGAACTTCCTGAGCCCAGCGCTGAAACATACGTTCTTGAGCGTTTTATATGCATATAAAGGTAAAAAATATACTTTATACTAAGATAAACATTTGACTAACTGACTAAATAATACTGGATGTACCTGTTCCGACTTACTTAGGAAGAGAACTTTTGATTTTTTCGATCTCAATCCACAATAACCCATGCATATCCTCCCATATACTTTAAATCATCTCTAGATTACTTATAATACCTAATACAAAGTAAACGCTATGTTAAATAGTTGTTATACTGCATTGTTTACGGAATAATGACAAGAAAAAAAGTCTGTACGTGCTCCAATGACAAGTGCTGGAAGAGCACTTCTGGGTTTTCGCAATTGGTTGAATTCGTGCATGCGGAATTCGCAGATACGGAGGGCCAACTGTATTATAAGTGTAGTCCCACCAAACTTTTATTGAGCTGCAACATTACCTTGTGGCTCTTGGACTTAATCCTCTGACTACTGAATGGCAACACACCATATACTTTATTAAACAACCCATTAACTTGCTTTACACGGCAAGTTTCAGGAATCTATGGACAAGGACACCAAAATCCCTCTGTTCTTCTACCCTGCTAAAAATTCTGCCAATAACCCTATAAACTGCCTAAGTTAACAGGTCTTTGTGAATTGTCCCATGGTTAAGCTAGGGGGTTAAATAGATGGGTTGCAGGGTGGTGCAGCTCAAAGCGCCCGGACCTGTTCCATGCTGTGTCTCTAAATTAATAAAACAAAATGCTTCACTTCATACTTACCTGGATTGAATTCCAACTGCCCATTTTTCAGTCCAGCTCTGTATCCCATCAATGTCTCTTGTAACTTATGGCAACCTTCTACACAATTTACACTGTCAATCTTCATGTTATCTGTATACTCACTAACCCACCGTTCCACTTCCTCATACGTCATTTATAAAAATCACAAAGAATAGGAGTCCCAGAACAGATCCTTGTAGACTACCAGTGGTCATCGACCCCCAGGCAGAAATCACTCAGTATACTACCACCCTTTGCCTTCTGTGGGCAAGTTAATTCTAAATCCACTCAGCCAAATCTCCCTGGATCCCATACCTCCCAACTTTCTGAATAAGCCCATCACGAGGAATATTATTGACACGTTACTGAAGACCCCATCTACTGCTCTTCCTTCATCAATCTGTCACTTCCTCAAGAATTCAATCAGGCTCTTGGGGCATGAGCTGCCCCTCACAGCACAATACTGATAATCCTTAATCTGATTATACATCTTCAAATGCTCATAAATCTTGTCTCTAAGAACCGTCTCCAATAGTTTGCCCACCACTAACATGGGACTCACTGGACTGTAATTCCCAGAATATTTCAATTAACTTTTCCTTAACAAAGGAACAACATTTGCCACTCTCCAATCATCTGGTACTACTTCTGTGACCAGTGAACACACACAGATCAATGCCAGGGAAGGCACAGCAGTCTCTTCCTGTAATAACCAGGCATATATCATACCCCAGTTAGCCCCAGGGACTTAACTACCCTAATATTTTTCCAAAAGTTGCAGCTCATCCTCTTGCTGAACATCAACATGTCCCAGCATATTAGCCTGTTCTACACCGTCCTCACATTCATCAAGGTCACTCTTAACTGTGAATACTAAAGCAAAATACTCACTAAAGATCTCCCTGCCTCCTCTGACTCCAGGCACATGTTTTTTCCTTTATCTCTGATTGCTCTTACCATCACCCTACTCATCCTCCTGTTCTTCACATACATAGACTGCTTTAGGTTTTTCTCTTATTCGCCAAGGCTACCTCAAGTCCCCTTCTAGCTCTCCTAAGTCCCTTCTTAAACTCCTTCCTGGCTCTCTTATAACTCTTAAGAGCCCTGTCTGATCCCTTCTTTCAGTGTATATTTTGTTTAATTTATGATTTTTTTGTGAATGCTACGCATCGATGTTATCTGCATGTATTGCTGCTGCAGGAAAGTTTTCATGTACTTGTGCATAACAATAAACTCAATTTGGACATTGAGAACCAAGTACAATGGACAGTGAGCAAATTCATTATTGATCATATGTAAATATTATTTGCAAGTATTTTCTACAAAAAATAAATTGTTTTAAATTCCCCTCCACATGGTACAATTCCATTGTTTAATTTCTCCACTGTTCATGGTTCAAGAAAATCATAAAGACATAACATTTCCAATCAGGTCTAGATGCCACATTTTCACAGGTGGCATGGTTGGTGGCATCCAAGGTTTCTGTAGCAGAAGATCTTTAATGTAGTCAGGCAATGACCTTAGAGACACTGCTCCACCACGGTCTCTCTTAGTTAATGCCCCACAAGTTGATGAGGAACACCACTCTACCACATCTTTAGGGAGATCCAAACTTCTTTGCAATTTAGCTTATTACGCATCTCTCTCTCTCTCTCACACACACACACACACAAATTATCATGATTCATCACCTGATGTCAATATATAGAAATCATTGGCTGCTAGGAGATGGATTGACTTTTTCTAGATTAAATTACTACTGCCAAGTAGATTTTGGATGAAGTGTCAAAAAAAAAGACCATGCTTGGATGCAAGAAGTATGTGAACAGAGTTCGCCCAGCACCCTGGAAACGATTTATTCTTCATTATTATTTGTAAAAAACACATTGTGCATTCATTAACTCATTATAGAAATAAGTACATTTTAAAAACGATGAACAGGTTGTAAAGCATTTTAGGTTACCTCAGAATTTAAGAAAAACTTTTTTTGTTCAACAGAAACTAATTGCAAGAACTTGTACAATAAACTCTATTTTTTCTACCTGTGGTAAACTTTGCCAGACTAATGAAAGGACAGAAATTGTTCAATATCCAAGCTGTACAAGCAGAATTTTTTTTAATGTAGTGGTTAGTGAAAAATTCACTAATGAATAATTCACTTGCCAAATGCCCTTGTATCTGAAGCACACACTAGATTAAAACAGATGAAAGCTTAATTTCACACATTACTCTCAGATTATAAACGACAGAAGTGAGGTGGGCTGTGGGTTGAGTTGCAGCCCGACTGACTGCATGAAAAAAAAAACAATACTGAATTTCTGGCAACAAAGCTGATGATGTGGCATGTTGGATGCAACTAGATAGTTTCATTGGCTTCTGACTGATCAAGCCTACTCAACATTACTAAGCCAAGGTCAGAACTTATGTGGTCACAGGGAGGGATTAAAGCTGCTTTGATAATGATTTAGACAGGTTAAGTGAATGGATGGGTCATGGTAGATAGAATATGACAAATTGTAATGGTACATTATATTTTTTAAATGATGAATACTGAATGGTTCTGGAGATCGGGGTGTCTGTACAGAAATCAATGAAATTAACTATTTACTTTTGAGCTACAGCACAAAGTAGGTCCTTCCAGCCATGCAGCCCACCAACCCCGATTTAACCCTAGCATAATCATAGGACAACTTACAATGACCAATTAACCTACCAATCAGAGGAAACCGGAGTACCTGGAGGAAACCCACACAGTCAGACGGAGAACGTACAAACTCCTTACAGGCAGCAGATGGATTTCAACTGTGTTGGTTTTCATCACAAGATTAGGATACAGGAATTGAGGAACCAACAGGATATAATTACAATAAAGGGCATACAAAGGTGTAGCAAGCTTTAGTTGGGATGGCAGGTTTGTCATATGGAGAAATGGAGCAGGCTTGGGCCCATATGCTATGAAAGCCAGTGGCATGAGAAGTAATCTCATGAAACAACAACATCCTTACAGGGCTTGACAGGAGAAATACAGGGATGATATTTTCCTGGTTTGGTTGGTCACAATAACAATATATATTAAAAAAACTCTTCACCCAGAAGGCATTCAATCACTGAAATTTTCCACTTCAGGGCCAGAAGACTTATTGCTATGTTCAAAGCAGGAACTGATTCATTTTTAGATATTGAGAGTAATCAAGAAAAACGAGATTGCGTATTTATTGTTCTAATTATGTTTTCTCATTAAAACTGTATAATTTATTTTTTTTTCTTGTGAATACTAATTCCAATGATGCTATGTGCCTGCAGCGTTGCTGCAAGTCAGTCTTTCAGTGCACCTGTGCAGACATGTATTTGTGCATATAGTACCCAAACGGGCCCTTCAGTTCAACTGGTCAAGAGTAACTGTGTTGCTCAGGGAACTAGTCCCATTGCCCTCTGAACCCTCCTATCCATGCAGTCACCCAAATAGCTTTTAAATACTGTTAATGTGGCACCATTTCTGTTAGCTCATTCCAAATACACACCATTCTTCGCATGAAGACATTGCCCCTGGTGTCTCTATTAAGTCTCACCTCTGATCTTAAACCCATGCCTTCTTGCGTTTAGCTCCCCCTCCCTGAGAAAAAGACTATATGCTTTCACTTCATGTGTCCATCAAAGATCCTCACCACCCAGGTCATGCTCTGTTCTCACTGCTGTCATTAGGTAGAAGGTACAAGTGCCTACGGACTTGCACCACCAAGTTCAAGAACAGTTACTACCCTTCAACCATCACGCTCTTGAACAAAACAGGATAACTATACTCATTTAAGGACTCTTATTTCCTGCGCATTATTTATTACTATTTATTTATATTTGCATTTGCACAGTTTGTTGTCCATTGATCTTGTATACATTTACTGCTCTATAGATTTTCTAAGTACGCCTGCAGAGAAAGAATTGTATGTTGTGTATGGTGACATATGTACTCTGATAATAAATTACTTTGAACTTTGAATCGCAGCCTCACCAACATCTTATAGAACTGTAACATAACATGCCACTCCTATACTTAATGCCCTGACTGATGAAGTCTAGCTTGCCAATTGACTTGTTCATCATCCTATCTACATGTGACACCACTTTCAGCAAAATATGCACTATCACTCCTCGGCCTCTGTTCCATAGGGCCTGCCATTCACCATTCAAGCCCTACCCTGGTTTGATCTCCCAAAATGCAATACCTCACATATATCAGGATTCAAATCCACTTTCCAATCCTCAGCCCACATACCAAGTTGATCACGATCCCCTGTAATTTTTCATAACCTTCTACACCCGAGTGAGCCTTAGACCATCTGCAATTTACTGACCATCTCGACAAGTCTACAATAGGTCTCACTGGCTCTCCATTCAGCTTTGGAGCACCCAGACAACAGCAAAACACACGTCAGGCTGCTCGTTATCTATAACAGCTTGGCATTCAACACCATTATCCCCTCAATCCTACTTATCAAGCTTGAAAACCTGGGCCTTGCTCCCTCCCCTCTGTGACAGGATTCTCAAATTCCCTATCAGGAAATCATAGTCAATGCGAATCAGTGATAATATCTCCTTGCTGACAATCAACACAAGCACAGCTCAAAATTGCCTGCTTAGAGCGCTGCTCTACTGTCTCTGTACTCAGAACTGTGTGGGTAGGCACAGCTCAAAAGCCCTCTATAAGTTCATTGATGACGCCACTGTTCTTGGCAGAATTTCAAGCAGCAACAAGGTGTACAGAAGAGAGACAGATCAGCTGGCTGAGTGGTGTCATAACAACAACCTCGCTGTCAATGTCAGCAAAAGCGAGGAATTGATTGTGGACTTCAAGAAGGGGAAGTTGGGAGAAAACATGCTGATCTTCCTGTCATTACTGGAATGGTGCTGACTACTGACTTAAAGAGGAGGAAACCAGAGGTCCATGAGCCAGTTCTCACTGGTGGATCACAGATGGAGAGGGTCAGCAACTTTAAATACCTCAGTGTTATCATTTCAGAGGACCTGTTCTGGGCCCAGCACACAAGTGCAATTATGAAGAAAGCACAGCAGCACCTCTACTTCTTTAGGAGTTTACGAAGATTCAGCATGAAATCTAAAACTTTGACAAACGTCTATAGATGCGTAGTGGGAAGGATATTGACTGGCTGCATCTCAGCCTGGTATACAAACACCAATGCCCTTGAATGGGGAAAATCCTACAAAACGTAGTGGATACAGCCCAATCCATCATGAGTAAAGCCCTTCCCAACACTGAGCACATCTATACAGGTTGTTTAACAAGAAAGCAACATCCATCATCAGAGACCCCCACCAGCCAGGCCATGCTCTCTTCTCACTGCTGCCGTGAGGAGGGTACAGCAGCAGCAGGACTCACAGGAACAATTATTACCATCAAGCTTTTGAACTGAAGGGGACAACTTCAGTTGCGCTATCCTGAAATGACCCCACAACCTATGGACTCACTTTCAAGGGCTCATTTGAATATCTTGATACTTTTGATAATTATTATTACTTTTTCTTTTTGTATTTGCACAGATTATTGTCTTTTGCACACGGGCTGCATGGCCAGTTGGTGCAGTCTTTCATATGATTCTATTCTGGTTACTGGATTTATTAAGTATGCCCACATGAAAATGAATCTCAGGGTTGCATATGGTGATATATTTGTACCTTGATAATAAATCTACTTTGAACTTAGAGCAAGTTTTCTGTTTCTTCAGACTGACCAAAGTGGAAAATGTATCATAGTTCCCTTACAAGGCTAGAGTCATGAGATTGATCAAGAACATCAAGGTAAAAGCACTTAAAGTGGTGGATTAACATGGATTCACTCCTTCAATATATCTGGATTAACCACAGCTGGGAACACACTACAGCTCTCTCAGGTCCCAGCTGTCAAAAGGATAAATCTCATTACCATTAAGACAAAACCACTTGAGAGGGTGCAGACTTTAACTCATTTAAAGGAAAAATCAGTTTAACAGTTTTGCTTTCCACTAAAGTTTAAAATGTTATTGCCATGAGCCAACATGAGATACTATTGCAATTGAATAAGGCTAAAAATTATTGACGTATAATTGTGCTACAACACAACAAATAAAATCATTCCTTACACAGGGTTTATCTGACTAGACAAGGAAAAAGTTATCTCTGGCTAGATTACTGATACAACACTTTTAATACACATCTACGCTCTTTTAAATAATTTCTACTCGTATTTTAAGGCAGAATTTCTAGAGGGCTCACTGCTGAGAAGGAGCCTTTTAGCATATCATCCTGTATATGATACACCTGCCAGTAAACAACTTTCACACGGCACACAGTCCGTTACAAACACTATAAACATAAATCACACGTTCTGCTTTCCAATGCTTACTCATCCCTCACGACTCAGTCTTGCAGTACACCTTTCCTCATCACGATAATGAGGAAGATCCGCAATTCCTCATCCAATAGTCAATTCCACTTCCACCATGCAAAACGTGATCCTGTTTCCCTACAAGTCATAATCATCGAACCTTCAAAGTATCTTCCCAACCCCATCTTCCCTTTCATCCCAGAATGTCCAGTAAAGACTTCACTTCAGTCTAAAATGCCTGGGCATTCTCGGCTATCGTCTGCCCCCCTCAACCCCTCCCCACAGTCGTCTGCCCCCCTCAACCCCTCCCCACAGTCGTCTGCCCCCCTCAAACCCTCCCCATCATCAACCCCCCCCCCCCAACTATAGCCTGCCTCTCCTCAGTTTCCTCCCTGAGACGGAGTCGTGGTCCAGTAAGTTCCGGTGGCATCCGCGGATGATCTAGGGCAGGGAGACGGTCTGGACTGGACGGAGCTCACTCACCATGGCGAAGCCGGATAGCAGCGCTGAGGTCCGGCTCGACGCCTTTAGCTTGGCCCGGCTGAGGTAGAGCTTCCTCCAGGATAGCGCCTGCACCGAGTGATGGTTAGAGGACACCAGCTCCAGGTAGCTACGCCGCACCCAGTCACGATAGTCAGCCGCCCCACCTTCGGGCTCGGAACAGGGAGGAGCAGGAGAGCCGGCCGGCGCTGACCGCTCGGAGCTCATCGCCACACCGGAGTGGGAGCCCGCCTCACTCTGCCCGCCGCCCGCCGCCGAGCCCGAGCCCGCGCCCGCGCCCGCGCCCGCGCCGCCAGAGGGAGCTCCTCCCCCGCCCCTCGCTCCACCTGGGGAGGCTGGGGATCCAGCCAATCACCGGGAGAGAGAACAGGAGTTCAACCAATCACTGCGAGAGAAGGCATTCAATCCCTCACTGGGGAAGGGGTGGAGAGCAACAAGGAATAGACCAATTGCTGGGAGCGAGAGCCTGGATTCAACTAATAACAGAGAAGGAGGAATCGCCGGGAGAGGAGGGTTTCAACCAATCACCAGGAGGGTAATGTTCAACTAATCATTGGAAGAGCAGGATTTAAGCCGATCCCTGTTTTATTGGGGGTGGGGTAGGGGAAGCCTCATTGGGAGCAGAATATTCTGCTAATCACTGCTTTATTAGGGAGTTGCAGGGTATTCAACCATACAAAGCTTCACCAGGATAGGGCAGTCAGCTAATCGTGCTTCATTAAGGTGGAGACTCAGCCAATGTTTCACACCGTGGGGGAGGGGGAGGTGTGGTTGCCACTTAGCCAATCACTACTTCGCTAGGGAGGGTACCCATTCAATCACTGTCACCATCAAGGGCTGGGGTGTTGCGTTGCATTGTGGTCTGGGTTGGAGTAAGGGTAAAGTAACAAGTTATTGACCATTAATTGGTGGCAGGGATCAGTGTGATCATCAGCAAGTATCAAGTCTGCTGGGAAGGGTGGGGTTGTTTACATCATCAGGACCTAGGGACTGGTTTGGCAAGTATGTCACAATGGTGACGGTAGAAGACATGAATGTACAATCTACACCTCTCAAGCCTGCTCTGCCATTTAATGAGATTGTGATTTGGTGACTATTCCCTTAACTTGCACATTCCTATTTTTCTCAGCAACCTTTCATCCCTTGGTTGTTAAGTGTCACTACTCCCACCTTATTAAATATACAGATGTTATGTTTCCTCCTCTTCTTGTGGCTTCACATGTCTCTGAGAGAAAATGGTTTACCTCACCTGTAAATTAATAATTCCCTTTTAAACAGTGACCCTCAGTTTTAGTTTCTCTCACAAGGAAATATCTTTCTCTATTCATTCTATCGTAACCCCTCAGGATCTTAAAATTTCATTCAAGGCCCTCTCATTCCAGTGGATATATGTTCAACCTCCACATATAAGACAATCTGGCCATTTGAGCCGTTAATCCAGTGAACGTTCAATGAAGTGTACTTATGTTTTCAAAGGATGACCTGCAAAATGAAGTTTTCTCTGTAATGTGACAACAATAATTCTAATATCAACATATTAAGATTTTTCATTGGTAGTTAGTATGAAGGTCAAATATAGAGGAGGCAGTTCAGTAGTTTACAGTGCTTCTAATGAGCTGGAATCTTATTTAGAAAGGCCCTGCTTAAACCAAATAAGCGGCCCTATTAAACCTGGTTGGACCATGATTGCCCAATGACAGACAAGCCAGGAACTAAAATTTCTCATTTCTGCTGGCAACACTCTTACATGGAAATTACATCAATAAAATTTCCTTTGCAAAGAATAGATGATCTACATAGCCACACTTTAGGACAATTTGTTCTTTACAGTATTTATGAACAAATTGGTTTGCCAGAATTTATCATTGACACTTTGTGTACTGGAAACATTGATACTTCTGCACGTAACTCTGAAATAAAACAGCCTCCAGTTTATTGATTTTCTGTGCCAACCTTTGGGCATCAGCTCCTCGAAGTTCTGGTGACCTGGTCTTGGGTGCTGCCTGTGCAGAGTTTGCATGTTCTCCCTGTGACCATGTGGCCCTTCCCCAAGAGGTTTGTTCCCGTAACCCAAAGATGGTTAGGTTGTAGGTTAATTGGCCAGATGTATTGCCTTTAGTGTAGATGAGCGATAGAATCCAGAGAGTGCTGAGAAATAGGGCAAATAGGTTACTGGGGAAATTTGCAGGGAATGGGGATTGTTTTGTGAGCCAGCATGGATATATGGGCTGAATAGCCTTATTCTATGATGTAATAAAATATGGATACTTGCAAGTTTCAAGTTAGAAGATAGTAGAAAGAGGTCCATAGTAATAGGGGACTCGATAGTCAGGGGTTCAGACAGGCCGTTCTGTGGAGGTGATTGGGAGTCCCGGATGGTAATTTGCCTCCCTGGTGCCAGGGCTCGGGACGTTTCTGATCGCGTCCAAGATATCCTGAAGTGGGAGGGTGAGGAGCCAGAGGTCGTGGTACATGTAGGTACCAATGACATAGGTAGGAAAGGGGAAGAGGTCCTGAAACGAGAGTATAGGGAGTTAGGAAGGCAGTTAAGAAGAAGGACCGCAAAGGTAGTAATCTCGGGATTACTGCCTGTGCCACGTGACAGTGAGAGTAGGAATAGAATTACGTGGAGGATGAATGCGTGGCTGTGGAATTGGAGCAGAGGGCAGGGATTCAAATTTCTGGATCATTGGGACCTCTTCTGGGGCAGGCGTGACCTGTTCAAGAAGGACGGGTTACACTTGAATCCTGGGGGGACCAATATCCTAGCGGGGAGGTTTGCTAGGGCTACAGGGCAGACTTTAAACTAGTAAGATGGGGGGGCAGGAATCAAGTTGAGGAAACCATGGGAGAGGAGGTTAGTTCACCAGTAGAGCAAGTAAATAGACAGTGTGTGAGGGAGGAAAGGCAGGTGATGGAGAAGGGATGCGCTCAGCCCAAAGATGTAGGGGAGAAGAAAGAAAAGGATAATAAATTTGAATGCATTGTTAGGGATGAAAAGAGAGGAGGGGGTGGAGAGTATCTTAAATGTATCTGTTTTAATGCTAGGAGCATTGTAAGAAAGGTGGATGAGCTTAAAGCGTGGATTGATACCTGGAATTATGATGTTGTAGCTATTAGTGAAACATGGTTGCAGGAAGGGTGTGATTGGCAACTAAATATTCCTGGATTTAGTTGCTTCAGGTGTGATAGAGTAGGAGGGGCCAGAGGAGGAGGTGTTGCATTGCTTGTCCAAGAAAATCTTATGGCGGTGCTTTGGAAGGATAGATTAGAGAGCTCCTCTGGGGAGGCTATTTGGGTGGAATTGAAGAATGGGAAGGGTGTAGTAACACTGATAGGAGTGTATTATAGGCCACCTAATGGGGAGCATGAGTTGGAAGAGCAAATGTGTAAGGAGATAGCAGATATTTGTAGTAAACACAAGGTGGTGATTGTGGGAGATTTTAATTTTCCACACGTAAACTGGGAAGCTCATTCTGTAAAAGGGCTGGATGGTTTAGAGTTTGTGAAATGTGTGCAGGATAGTTTTTTGCAACAATACATAGAAGTACCGACTAGAGATGGGGCAGTGTTGGATCACCTGTTAGGGAATGCGATAGGTCAGCTGACAGATGTATGTGTTGGGGAGCACTTCGGGTCCACTGATCACAATAGCATTAGCTTCAATATAATTAGGGAGAAGGACAGGACAGGACCTAGAGTTGAGATTTTTGATTGGAGAAAGGCTAACTTTGAGGAGATGCGAAGGGATTTAGAGAGAGTGGATTGGGTCAAGTTGTTTTATGGGAAGGATGTAATAGAGAAATGGAGGTCATTTAAGGGTGAAATTATGAGGGTACAGAATCTTTATGTTCCTGTTAGGTTGAAAGGAAAGGTTAAAGGTTTGAAAGCACCATGGTTTTCAAGGGATATTAGAAATTTGGTTCGGAAAAAGAGGGATGTCTACAATAGATATAGGCAACATGGAGTAGAGGAATTGCTCGAGGAATATAAAGAATGTAAAAGGAATCTTAAGAAAGAGATTAGAAAAGCTAAAAGAAGATACGAGGTTGGTTTGGTAAATAAGGTGAAAGTAAATCCAAAAGGTTTCTACAGTTATATTAAAAGCAAGAGGATAGTGAGGGATAAAATTGGCTCCTTAGAGAATCAGAGTGGTCAGCTATGTGTGGAGCTGAGGGAGATGGGAGAGATTTTGAATGATTTCTTCTCTTCGGTATTCACTAAGGAGAAGGATATTGAATTGTGTAAGGTGTGGGAAACAAGTAAGGAAGTCATGGAACCTATGACGATTAAAGAGGTGGAAGTACTGGCACTTTTCAGAAATTTAAAAGTGGATAAATCTCCGGGTCCTGACAGGATATTCCCCAGGACCTTGAGGGAAGTTTGTGTAGAAATAGCAGGAGCTCTGACGCAGATCTTTAAGATGTCATTAGAAATGGGGATTGTGCCAGAGGATTGGCATATTGCTCATGTGGTTCCATTGTTTAAAAAGGGTTCTAGAAGTAAGCCTAGCAATTATAGACCTGTCAGTTTGACATCAGTGGTGGGTAAATTAATGGAAAGTATTCTTAGAGATAGTATTAATAATTATCTGGATAGACAGGATCTGATTAGGAGTAGCCAGCATGGATTTGTGCGTGGAAGGTCATGTTTGACAAACCTTATTGAATTTTTTGAAGAAGTTACAAGGAATGTTGACGAGGGTAAGGCAGTGGATGTAGTCTATATGGACTTCAGCAAAGCCTTTGACGATGTTCCACATGGAAGGTTAGTTAAGAAGGTTCAGTTGTTAGATATTAATGCTGGAGTAATAAAATGGATTCAACAGTGGCTAGAAGGGAGATGCCAGAGAGTAGAGGTGGATAATTGTTTATCAGGATGGAGGCCAGTGACTAGCGGGGTGCCTCAGGGATCTGTTTTGGACCCAATGTTGTTTGTAATATACATAAATGATCTGGATGATGGGGTGGTAAATTGGATTAGTAAGTATGCTGATGATACTAAGGTAGGAGGTGTTGTGGATAATGAGGTGGGTTTTCAAAGCTTGCAGGGAGATTTATGCCGGTTAGAAGAATGGGCTGAACGTTGGCAGATGGAGTTTAATGCTGAGAAGTGTGAGGTTCTACATTTTGGCAGGAATAATCCAAATAGAACATATAGGGTAAATGATATTGAGGAATGCAGAGGAACAGAGAGATCTAGGAATAGCAGTGCATACTTCCCTGAAGGTGGAGTCTCATGTAGATAGGGTGGTGAAGAAGGCTTTTGGAACGCTGGCCTTTATAAATCAAAGCATTGAGTACAGAAGTTGAAATGTAATGTTAAAATTGTACAAGGCATTGGTAAGGCCAAATTTAGAATATTGTGTGCAGTTCTGGTCACCGAATTATAGGAAAGATATCAATAAATTAGAGAGAGTGCAGAGATGATTTACAAAGATGTTACCTGGGTTTCAGCACTTAAGTTACAGAGAAAGGTTGAACAAGTTAGGTCTCTATTCATTGGAGCGTAGAAGGTTGAGGGGGGATTTGATCGAGGTATTTAAAATTTTGAGAGGGATAGATAGAGTTGACGTGAATAGGCTGTTTCCATTGAGAGTAGGGGAGATTCAAACGAGAGGACATGATTTGAGAGTTAGGGGGCAGAAGTTTAAGGGAATCACGAGGGGGTATTTCTTTACTCAGAGAGTGATAGCTGTGTGGAATGAGCTTCCTGTAGAAGTAGTAGAGGCCAGTTCAGTTGTGTCATTTAAGGTAAAATTGGATAGGTATATGGACAGGAAAGGAGTGGAGGGTTATGGGCTGAGTGCGGGTAGGTGGGACTAGGTGAGATTAAGGGTTCGGCACGGACTAGGAGGGCCGAGATGGCCTGTTTTCATGCTGTGATTGTTATATGGTTATAAGTTCTTCTAAAGTTCAAAGTATATTTATTATCAAAGTATATACACATTGCACAACCCTGAGATTCATTCAAACTTTGGGTCATTCCTTGCACTTGTCTCCTTATAGGCAGCTATAGAACAAAAAATAAGAACCCTTAAAAAAGATTGAGTCCTTTGAAGATAAAATTATAAAGTAATTGGGGAAAGTAAAAATAAATATTAAAATTATTTTGAACTCCATGGAGCATGTGGGGATCCTCCGATATCCAGGCAATCTTTTTCTTCTTTCTTTAGATAAGGGTTGGGGGGGGGGAGGGTTAAGGATTAATATTATTTTTCTTTTTCTTACTAATTTTTCATTACATTTATTCTTTGTAATTTTCTAAAAAATTAATAAATAAATAAATGTTTTAAAAAAGATTGAAAAACACCCAATTGCAGACAGAAAAAAAGACAAATTGTGCAAACAATGTAAGTAAGCAAATAGCATTCAGAACAAAAGTGAGTCCATAGACACGAAGCTTGGTGCAGCCGGAATAAGCTACAACCTCAGTCACAGTTTAACGCAGAAGCCGAGAAAACATCATGGAGCCTTCAGACACAAATCCCGGAGCAGGCCACTGCCTGAGCCTCAGTTCAGTGCAGAACCGAGTAAATGTCACAGAGGAGCCAGCAGAACCGGCCTGACTCTTGCCTCTTGTCCTGACACCCTGCCTTCTCAATCTGCCTGGCCTGTCATTTAAGTCATCCAAACTTTGGGTCATTCCTTGCACTAGGACTTTTCCAAGAAATACAAACTAAAGTTATTTTATGGGAAGACCTGACCTTTGTTTAAGGTTTCATTTCAAATACTGTGCCTCCTCAATACTGAAATGAAGGCTTGGTTGATGTGTTGTGTCCATTGTTTATTATATTATGATGCCTTGTTGAATAAACTGCCACTTAACTAGTTAAAGATCATATTCAGAAGATTGTATTTATTAGCTACATCAGTAGACGCAGATTACGAATATGCTTGCAATTTTTATGTGAATTTATGGAATGCTCAGAGTTTTATTGAATTAAAAAAGGAATTATTCCAACTGAATTTCAACCTAAAGTTTAAGACAATTAGAGAATTCCTGTTGCTGTCTGTAAGGAGTTTGTGCATTCCCCCCATGACTATTTGGGTTTCTTCCAGGTGTTCCGGTTTCCTCCCACAGTCCAAAGACATATCGATTGGTGGGTTAATTGGTCATTGTAATTAGGCTAGGGTTAAATTGAGTGCTGCTGGGCAGTGCAGCTCGAAGGGCTGACTCCATGCTGTATTGCAAATACAATACAAAAATTCCTTTATCTTGTACTATGTTTGTTATGTTATCTCCTTCAGAAACAAATGGATTGGCAGCATAGTCCAGTTACTGCATACACAGGTGTCCTTTAATGATAAGAAACTAGCAGGGAAGGTTAAACAGAAATTTGACAGATATGATAAAAGAAATCTAAGTCGGTGTCAAGTTTAGTGTCAAATGCACTGGTAAAATGTAAAACTCACAGCAGCATTACAGGCACGCAGCAGATTAAAGACTAAAACTTAGTTTTATTTCTTACATACGCATTGAAACATCAAAACATAAAGTGAAATGCATTGTTTGCCTTGATGGCCAGCGCAGTCTGAGGATTATGCTGGGAGAAGCCCACAAGTATCACCACACTTCTGGTAAACCCTTCCCTGCCACTGAGCATATCTACACGAAACACTGTCACAGGAAAGCAGCATTCATCATCAAGGACCGTGCTCGCTTCCCACTGCTGCTATCAGGACTCACTGCTCCAGGCTCAGGAACTAATATTATCCCTCAACCATCAGACCATTGAACTAGAGGGGATAACTTCACTTGCCCCATCACTTTCAAGGACTCTTCCTCTCATGTTCTCAATATTTTCTGCTCATATATTTCTTACTATTAGGATTTTTTTCTTTCTTTTCATATTTGCACAGTTTGTTGACTTTTGCACATTGGCTGTTTGTCCAACCTGTTGGGTGTGGTCTTTCATTGAGTCTATTGTGTTTCTTGTATTAAGTGTGATTGCCTGTATAGTGTATTCAATATCTCCATAATATTTGAGTAACACTGTAAATATATTGTTTGATTAAGCATCCTTTGTTTACATTTTGATTATGCATTATATGTAAGACTTATGTGAATGGCATAAATCATTATATCACCACAGCATATGTGAGTGACCTCACCAAAAAAAAACAAAGAAACACTAAGTAGGCAATTATCCTGACTCTTGTGTTTTCCTTTCAATTAGTTGGTGAGTTACAAAACATAACATAGGCTAGGAGAAACCTTTAAAACAAATCTTGAAGCACGGCATGTTTTTCTTCCGAAGGACAGAGAAGCATTCGAGTTAAAAAAGGTAGAAAATGGGCAAAGTTAATAAGCAACGAGTATGACCATGGTTCATAATCAGTGAGTTTGTTCGTTTGTTATGTGTTGTGTCATATGAGATAGGCAGTCAAGGTCTTTCCATTATCATGATTGTTCTTGGCATATTTTTCTACTGAAGTGGTTTGCCATTGTCTTCTTCTTGGCTGGGTCTTTAGAAGATGGGTGACCTCAGTCATTACCAATACTCTTCAGAGATTGTCTGCCTGGTGTCAGAGGTCACAAAACCAGGACTTGTGATATGCACTAGCTGCTTATACGACCATCTAGCAAATCTCTCATGCCTTCACGTGATCTGATCTGAGTGCTAAACAAGTGCTACACCCTGCCCAAGGGTGACCTGCAGGCTAGCAGAGAGAAGGTCTTATACCTCCTTTTGTAGAGAAATATCTCCACCCCACCACCCAAACAGTGATTACTGTGTGATAATAATGATAAATTTTTAAAAAATCAGAAATGACTGGCTACATCAGAAAGATAGATTGCACAATGGTTAATTGGAAGATGTATACTGAAAAAATTGAACAGTATTTTGAACTAGACAATAAAAGATAAGTGTCAGTGTTGCTGAGTGCAATGGGTGGAAAAGTATGCAGTTTGCTTAGAAGTTTAACTGCTGCAGCCAAAACAAGCTAAGATAATATCATGAACAGAATGCAGGAACATTTGGAACCAAAACCATTGATTGCAGGAAGGGGAGTTCACTTCAGCTTACTTTGCTGAATTTAAAAAAAATTGTTTGAGAACTGTCAGTTCAGTCATAGGCTTAATGATGCACTGAGAGATCATTTAGTTTGTGGAATCTTACAAGAAAGGATTCAAAAATGGCTCTTAACTGAAGCTCACCTCACATTAAAAGAGCAGTTGAAATCAGTGTATCAATGGAAACAGCAGCTAGACAGGCAATTGAGTTGAAATGAAAATGAACATGAACAGAATTGCAAGATCTAAACCAGGGGTTCCCAATCTGGGTTCCATGGATCCCTCTGTTAATAGTAGAGGTCATGGCATTAAAAAGGCTGCAAACCCCTGGTCTGAACAGTAACCTTCTTGCCAAACAAATTGTGTTACCGTTGTGGCATGGGTTCACATACACCAGAGCAAAGCAGTTTTAAAGGAGAAACTTGCAAAAAATGCAACAAAGTAGGATATGTGGGGCAGACAAAATTAATGGACTGCACAGGGAAGAGATAAAGATAAAAGGTCAAGTATCTTCTATATCTTGCTACAAAAACCCTATAGACAACTACACTATCCATAGGGTCGCCATGACTCTACAATGACCTGACGGTACTCCACATCAACATACTGTATACACACTGGAGGGAGAGAGGGGAGGGAAAGGTGGAGGGGGAGAGCTGGAGGGGGGAGAGAGAGGGAGGGGGAGAGAGAGAGCTGGAGGGGGAGGGAGAGGGGTGGTGGAGAGGGGAGGAGGGAGGGGGAGGGGGAGAGGGGTGGGGGAAGGAGGGGAGGGGGAGGGAAGAGGGGAGGGTGGAGACGGGGGGTTACAGAAGAATGGGGGTTGAGAAGAAGGGGACAGAGGAAGGGGGAGAGGGAGGGGGAGAAGGGAGAGGGGAGAGGATGAATGAATGAATATAGGTTGAAATGCATTCCATATTAAGTTGGAATTTATTGGTAAACAGTGTATATTATACTTCAGTAATATTGTAAATATATAGTTTGAATAAGCATTCTACATTCATTTAAATATTTCATTAGGTTATGTGTAAAAGTACATGAATGGCATATGTTATTGTGCCATCACAAGTGTGCATCTTGCTTAAAGTAAAATGAACCTGAGACATGTTATTCCCATCTCCATGTTTTTCTTTCGATTAGTTTTATGTTTTGAAGTTATAAGACATAACTTGGTGCATATTTTGCCCTTTTCCCCCTTTCTGAAGCCAACAACCAGCTCTTTAATTTTGCTGATATTGAACGAGAGGTGCAGATGTGGCACCACTCAATCCTATCTCATTACTGTGACTCATCCATCAACTCTGGTGTCATCAGTGAATTTATATGTAGTATCGGAGCTGTTGTGGGGAGTAGAATGAGGACAAAGCATGCACTTGTGCAGGAAGAAGGGAGAAGGTGAAGGGACCCATTCCTGAGCAGTGTTCACATGATATGGAATTGCCTGAGTGTGAAATGATGGAAACAGACTTACAGAAAGGAACTGTTGAAAAGGAAAGAAGGTTGACACTTTAATATAGGGGAAATGCTAAAGGTCTAACAAGAAAGAAACTAAGTTATTGCTTTATCCTTTCACGGCATTGACTTGTGCCACAAAGGGGAACTGCCTATGGACATAGACTATTTTCTATAAGGAGCAAACCCAGTCTTAGCATTGACTCCCTGCAGAAGAAAGTATGACATGTCATTTATATTATAGTCAGATATACTGCTGAAGGCAACGGTGGTTTAGATGAAGGCTCTGACTAGGTTAAGAAAGATGAATATAGATACAGATACACCCACATCCTGTTATATATGTCCTACAGTTGATCACTGAATCAGAATTAGTATCTGGTTTATTATCACCAGCATATGTTGTGAAATTTGTTGTCCTGCAACAGCTGTACATTGCAATACACAATAATAAAAGCTGTAATTGACAGTAAATATATATAGAAAAAAAGTTCAATTAAATAAGTAGTGCAACCAGAGAAAAAGAAGTAGTGAGGTAGTGTTCATAGGTCCAATATCCATTCAGAAATCAGATGGCAGAGGGGAAGAAGCTTTTCCTGATTCATTGAGTGTATACCTTCAGGCTCCTCTACCTCCTCCCTGATGGTGGCAATGAGAAGAGGGCATAACCTGGGTGATGGGAATCTTTGATGATGGTTGCCAAGTTTTTGAGGCATCACCTTTTTAAAGGTCCTGGATACTGGGGAGGCTAGTGCCCATGATGGAGCTGTCTGACTTCACAACTCTCTGCAGTTTATTTTGATCCTGCGCCTTGCACCCACCCCACCTCACCCCCCATAGTAGACAATGATGCAGCTAGCTAGAATGCTCTCCATTGTACCTCCATAGAAATTTGCAGGAGTCTTTGGTGACAGACCAAATCACCTCAAACTCCTAATGAAATATAGCCACTGTCGTGATTTCTTCGTAGCTACCTCGATATGTTGGGCACAGAATAGATCTCAGAAATGTTGACACCCAAGAACTTGGAATTGTTCAGCCTTTCCATTTCTGATCCCTCAATGAGGATGGGTGTGTGTTCCCTCGACTTCCCCTACCTGAAGTCTGCCCACAATCAATTCTTTGATCTTACTGACATTGAGTGCTCCTCCTCATCACCATCTGAAATTCTGCCAACAATAGTTGTGTCATTAGCAACTTTAAAGATGACATTTGAACTGTACCTAGCCACACAGTCATGGGTATAGAGTGTTGAGGAGTAGGGTAAGCACACATCCTTGAGGTGCACCAGTGTTGATTGTCAGTGAGGTGTAGATGTTATTTCCAATCTGCACAGATTGTGGTCTTCCATTGAGGAAGTCGAGGATCCAGCTGCAAAGTGAGGTACAGAGTTTCCGGTTTGGAGGTTTTGGATCAGAACTGCAGGAATGTTTATGTTAAACGCTGAGCTGTAGTCAATAAATAGCATCCCAACATAGGTATAAGTATTGTCCAGGTGATTCAAGGCCACGTAAAGAGTCAATGAGTTTGCATCTGCCATAGACCTATTGTGGCAATAGGCAAATTGCAGTGGGTCCAGGTCCTTGCTGAGACTAGAGTTGATTCTAGCCATAACCAACCTCTCAAAGCACAATAGCACAGTAGATATGAGTACTGCTGGACAATAGTGGTTAAGGCAGTTCACTCTGCTCTTCTTGGGCACTGGTATGATTGGTGCACTTTTAAAACAGGTGGGAACTTCCAACTGTAGCAATGAGAGATTGAAAATACCTGAACAAACCAGCCAGCTGGTTGGCACAGGTTTTCAGAGCCCTACCAGGTACACAATTCAGGGCCTATCGCCTTCTGAGGGTTCACCCTCTTGAAAGAAGTTCTGATGTCAGCTTCTAACGCAGAGATCACGGGGTGACTGGATGCTGCAGGGATCCTGATAGCTGTAAATTTATTCTCCTTTTCAAAGTGAGTATAAAAAGTGATGAGCTCATCAGGGAGTGAAACATCACTCATGAAGTTAGGTTCTGTTTTGTAGGAAGTAATGACCTGGAAAACCTACCGGAGTTGATGTGTACCAGATTCCACCTCTAACCTCAATCTAGCCCTCAGCAGACTATGAATAGGGTATGTATAGTATGTTCTCGCAGGCACCAAGATGAATTCCTGAATATAGTCCAGTCCCTGTGATTTCGAAAAGCAGCCCATCATGACACCCCAGGAGCGGGTCCCATCACTGCAAAGAGCCAAGGACTGACTGTAACTTCAGGTCAGGCTCTTCAACAGAACCCACTCACCCTGAAAAGGAAAAAGAGAGATATCAAAGGTAGAAATTAAGCTGTTTTCGCAGATGAATTCTGCCTCCACCTCGGTCAGGAAGCAGGCTGGTCCACGCCTCTACATGTATCAGTGATGATGAGATGGAGATTCAAGTTCCTAAATGAACATTTAATATCATCAATAGCTTTTCCTGATCCAGCCATGTAGATACTATGGCCAAGAAAACACACCAGTACCTTTACTTGCTCAGAAGACTAAGGAAATTTGATGTGTCCTTTTTGATTGACAACTATTTTTGCAGAAGCAGCATAGAAAGCATCATATCCAAATGCAACCAGCTTGGTGTGGCAAACGCCCTACGCAAGACCACAACATATTGCAGTAACTTGTGAACACAGCACAATCTACCACGAAATCTAGCTACTTCCACTGAGTCTCTCTACTTATCCTAAGGCCTTGAGAAAGCAGCCAACGTAATCAAAGACCCCTCTCACCCCTTCCACTAGGCTGAAAACACAGAAGCTTGAGACTATTTACCGTCAGACTCATGAACGACCTCTGTCCTGTTAATAGACCCTCTGATGATCTTCAAAGTGCATTTATTATCAAAGTATGTGTGCCGAGTACAGTTCTGGGATTCACCCTACTACAGGCAGCTATGAAACAAAGAAACACCATGGAACCCCTTTAAGAAAAAAAAGAACAAATTGTGCAAATGGCAAAAAACGAATGAGCAACATGTAGAACATAGAACATCAAACCAGTCGTATTCATGTTAGTTCAGTTCAGCGCCGTGCCGCTAGCCAATGAGCCATAGAGCTATTCTTCGCCGAAGAGCCCCAGCCCACATCAACCACTTTGATCAAGCCGCTCAAACAGAAAGACATAGTAACCAGAATCCAGGAACACATGCAACATGAAACTCAAAGTCCCTCAAAACGAGTCCACAGCCTTGCCGATCAATCATGGTAACGCGGATTCCAAGGCTCCTGCACTTTCCTCCAACAACAGCGAGCGTGAGAGAGAGGAAGACTGATCAGACACAGGCACCCCATACCCACCCATCCACTGCTCTCGTCCTCGCCAAGTTCAACCTTGCTCGACGCCTCAATTGGGGAGAAGCAATGGAGTCAATTGTGGGTTTGTGTCCCATCTTCAGGCTCCAGACCACCAGAGTGCACACTCCCCGCACCAAACCTCATTGAACTTCCTCGGATCACTCAATCTGTCCCAAAACACACCACCCTAGAGTAAATGTCAGGATCCAATTGCACGCAGCTTAGCAGCGGGAATCGTATATGAAAGAAGGTAGTAAAAGAAGTAGTTTAATGCTCTGTCTGCAGGACATCACCGTTAATCACGTTGCTCGCTGGCGCCATCTTGAAGCAATCTTGTAGGATAAAGAACTTGTGATCTCTCAATCTATCTTGTCATGGCCCCTACATTTGATTTGCCTGGCTGCAGTGCACTTTCTCTATAACCGTAACACTCTATTCTGCACTTTGTTAATTGATTTTTCTTTTTGTGCTAACTTGACATAATTCTGTATGGCATGATCAGACTGGATGACATGCAAATGAAGTTGTTCATTTATCTCAGTATATATGATAATAAAAAACAATTACCAATCGTATGAAAAGCTCCCATTGTTTACTCCCTGTGCATATTGTCATGTCCCTATTTATCCATCCTCTGCAATCACAGTCCAACACAATACGATGCATCTTCCCAATAACTAGCCTGGTCTCATACAGGAATTATAAGATATTATACAGGAATACAGGTCTTTTATTCCCCTGTGGCTGGAGGTGAGCAGTGAGCACAAGAGAGAGAGACAAGGGATTGGCCATGGCCTGCAAGAGATACCAAGCTGATATCAGAAGATATCTAAGAAAGGAAGTGTTGGCATAGGAGAGGGTCCAGAAGATGGTCACGAGGATGATGCCAGGAATGAAAGGGTTAACATGTGAGGAATGTTTGATAGCTCTGGGACTGTACTTGCTGGATTTTAGAAGAATGAGGGGGGGATCTCATTGAAACATATGAAATATTGAAAGGCCTTGAGAAAGTGGATGTGGGGAGGATGTTTTTTATAGTGGGGGAGTCTAAGACCAGAGGGCACAGCCTCCAAGTAGAAAAACATTCCTATAAAACAGAGATGAGGAAGAATTTATTTGGCCAGAGAGTGGTGAATCTGTGGAATTCATTGCCACTGACAGCTGTAAAGACCACATCATTGGGTATATTTAAAGTGGAAGTTGGTAGGTTCTTGATTAGTATGGGCATCAAAGGTTACAGGGAGATGCCAAGAGAATGGGATTGAGAGGGATAATAGTCAACCTTGATGAAATGCTGGAACAGACTCCAAATGGCCTATTTCTGCTCCTATGGTTGTGGTTTTATGATATAGACATGGGGTGGATTTTGGCCAGTGGTTAAAGTCCCATCCATCCCACCATTTGTCCACTGTAGATTAAAGGTCACTGATCACCTCACTGTCTGAGAAGAATGTTGGTTCAAGTCCTACCCCTGAGACTTTACCAAACCCAAATTTCTGCTGGAAGAGCATTGTATTTTGTAGGGTGAGAGAAAGGTGTCACTTTTCAGAAGCATGTAAATAATCCCGTGCGATATATCAAATAGTATACTTACGCCCACTGGTTCTAATGAAGACTCTTCTACATGAAACATTAAGTCAGTTCCTTGTTCCACGGGCGCTGCCTGACCTGCTGAGAGTTCCCAGCACTTTCTGCTTTTACTTCAGATTTCCCAAGTCTGCTATTTTTTTCCACCCTTTTCATGTCCTTGGTAATATGTAATCCTTAGATGGTGCACAATATCTTGTTGTATGCAGACGGTTGCCTTTCAGACAGTTCAAGATTAGTTACACTCTAGAGAACTTTAATTGCTGTAAAGCCCTTTGGGTCATACAGAAGCTGGAACAAAAACAAAATATACACATGCTGGAAATGGGCACATCAAGCAGCATCTCGGGAGGGAGAAACAGAGTAGATATTTTAGGTTATTGACCTGATAAATGAGTCTTCCTCTTATCTTGAAGAAAACAAAATTGAACAAGCAGAGTGTTGACAATTCTCCAGTATGAACTACCAAACTGCCACTCTAAATAAAAGAAAATATCGACTGTCACATTTATAATTGGAACATTAATTATTCTATATGAAGAAAAGTGTAACCACAGAGGATGATTTGATGGCATTGTTCTATAACTGGTGGTAATACAAAAGACCATAGAAAGAAGACAAAGGTCCAGACAGGCAAAACCCACACATGTTCTACAGAAATAAAGGGTGAGAATTGTAAGCTGCTGGGCTGGGTGGATGGAGGAAGGGGGGGGGGGTCATTATGTAAGAACATTAGGATGTTACAAGCAGTGGCAGGTGACCAGCATCTCTATGTTGCTGAATTTCTTCAATCCAAAATTGAGACCTTAAATTTAAATAAAGGAAGCAACAAAAGAAGTGAAATCACTTGGGAGCTTTATTAAAAGGCATAGCAGTGCATAAGCATTAGGACCAAATGCAGGAACTGCAACAGTTTTTCATTTGTTTCGGGAACAAAACCTCAAATAGTGA
The DNA here is from genome assembly GCF_030144855.1 of Hypanus sabinus. Classification (NCBI taxonomy): domain Eukaryota; kingdom Metazoa; phylum Chordata; class Chondrichthyes; order Myliobatiformes; family Dasyatidae; genus Hypanus; species Hypanus sabinus. The sequence goes on from NC_082711.1 coordinate 137,309,933, forward strand.
AGTGATCCAACCGTGGATATCAAAAGAAGTTAATAATATTAAATCCGAAGAAATGACATGTAAAATTGACAAAATATGGAGCATATTTGAGGACTGGGAGCATTTCTAAAATCAATGAGACAGAACCAAGAGCTTGAGTTGTTAAAGAGAAATTAGAAATGAGAGACATTTTGAATGAAAGGACAAAGATTTCTAAAGACAAATGTAGGTCCCTTGCAGACAAAATGGATGACCCTACAAATGAGGAACAAGAAATGGCAGAGTAAATAAACAAGTACTTTAGTTCTGTCCCTGCAGGCAAACTCAAATAACTTCCCAGAAATACAAGGGAATCAAAAGTCTAATGAGAAAATAGAACAGAATTGGTGAGAAAACATTTCTGGACAAATTAATAGCATTGAAAACTGATACATCCCCTTGGCATTGGATCCCAGAGTACTAAAAGAAACCATTGGAAACACTGCATGCACTGTTCATCATCAAGACGGTGCTGATAAGGGGCAATTCTTTCTGTGCAGCTCTGATGGAATCATCATATGATTCAGGACTATTGCATACAACAAGATACCTCTACAGCTGAAATCCACAGTCATAGCCATGGGTTTTTCAGAAAGCAGCCTGGGCTTCTGTACCTCCCTCATTGGGAGACCACAGTCTGTGCAGATCAGAAATAACATCGCTGACTATCAAAACTGGCACACTTCAATTATCTGTGCTTAGCCCACTGCTCTACACCCTCTACACCGATGACTGTCTTGCTAGGGACAGCTCAAACGCTGTCTATAAGTTTGCTGATGACACAAGTATTGTTAGCAGAATTTCAGATAGTGACAAGGGGGCATACAGGAATGAGATAGATCAGCTGGTTGAGTGGTGTTGCAACAACTGCAGTAAACATCAGTAAGATCAATGAATTGATTATGGACTTCAGGAAGGGGATGTCGAGCGAACACACTCCAATCCTCACTGAGGGAACAGCAGTGGAAAATGTGAGAAGTTTCAAGTTCCTGGGTATCAACATCCCTGAAGATCTATCCTGAGCCCAACATACTGATGCAATCACAAAGAAGGGGTGACAGCGGACATATTTCATTAGGAGTTTGAGGAGATTTGGTATGCAACACCAATGACTGGCAAATTTCTGCAGATGTACCATGGGCAGCATTCTAACTGGTTGTATCACTGACTGTCATGGAAGGACCTCTGCACAGGATTGGAAAAAGCTACAGAAAGTTGCCCCAACTCAGTCAGTTCTGTCATGAGCTCTACCCTGTCCAGCACTGAGGACACCTTCAAAATGTGATGCCTCACAAAGGGGGCATCTATCATTAAGGACCCCCTTCACCCAGTTCATGCACTCTCTTCATTGCTACCATCAAGGAGAAGCTACAGGAGCCTGAAGACACATAGTCAGTGTTTCATCGTCTTCCCATCCACCATTGGATTTCTGAATGTACAATGAACCCATGAATACTGCCTTACTATTTTTCCTCTCTTTTTGTACTACTTACTTAATTTATATATTTATAATATATGGTTCCTTAAGGTTGTTACAGCTGGGGGGATGCTAATGGGAACAAGCTCTCACTACCTTTTAAGTGCTCCCAGTGGCATTCACCACAAATAGCCTCTGACAACCAAGTCAAGGCCCTGGCCTTCACGTGTGGCTTACCACTAAATCCAATGGAACCATTTTTACTGACGAGAGAAAGGACAACAGTGGGTTACCGGCACCTTAAAACCAGTCACTTCAGGCAGATGAAGCTCATCAGTCGTGATCGGCAGCTCGTCTAGGAGAAGGAAAACTCTGATCTCAGACCTCCACTGCCTTGTGGCCATACCCACCCATGAGAAAGGGTTAGGGAATAAACCCCAGGGGAATAATCTAGAGCTGGAGTCCTTAAGGCAATTCAACACTGACTGGCAACTCTTGCGATGTTGCTGGTGCCAAACTATCGGTCTCTGCCATTGTTTTAGGTTCATCAGACACCTGGAGAGGGGGTGCTCGCCATATTGCATTTCCCAGGCTTGCATATCTAGATAGCTAGGATGCAATATCCATGATCGACCCTGACCGACAGAGGACTCAGCCTCAATATTATATATGCATATACCTCCTGTAAATTGTAGTTTTTATTATGTACTGCCACTGCAAAACAACAAATTTCACAATTTACACCATTGATATTAAACCTGCATCTGATTCTGATTCTGTCATTGTTCAACATTCTGTAGATTTCCTAACAGTTCCTGCAGATTAGAATGTGACAAGCTTAAGCCCATTCTCTCCCCAAAAGGTGGGAGAGAGAAAGCAGGGGAGTGTAGCTCTATATCATGGGATTAAACAAGGTCAATATAGATGTATGACAGGCAAATCAAGTTGGACAAATCAAATCAATACACACAAAATGCTGAAGGAAGTCAGGTCAGGCAGCATCTATGGAAAAGACTAATCAGTCAATGTTTTGGGTTGAAGCCCTTATTCAGGACTCTGGAAAATTGAGAGGTGTTGTGAGTGGTACAGAGGGTGCAAACAGGCCTCATGTGCAAACACCAAGCAGGCACAACATGAGATGGATGGAAGAGAAGTTATCCATTCTGGTTAGAAAAGAAACTGATTCAACAGTTAATAGACTGGGAAATGTTGGTGTGCAGAGGGACCTGTTGATCTGTGCACCAGTTACTGAAAGCAAGCATGTGCTTAAGATGACAAATGTGACATGTGCATTCATTGCAAGAGGTTTTGAGTACAGCGGCAAGGATGTCCTGCTACAATTATAATGGGCCTTGGCAATATTGAGTCATTGTCAAAGAATCAAAGAGAAACATGCCACAGAAACAGGTGCTTTAGCCCAACTCATGCATGCGGATGAGAATCCGTCTGAGCTAGTCCATTTGCCTGCACTTGGCACATACCCCTCTAAAGCTTTTCAATCTGTGTACCTGTTCTGATGTAATTCAAACATCATAATTGTAGCCTCCTCTACAGATCCTTCTGGCAGCTTGCTTCACATGCTCACCACCCTCTGCATGAAAAAGTTTCCCCTCAGGTCCCTTTTAAATCTTTTCTTTCTCAACTTATCTCCACATCGTTTAGTTTTAGAATCCTGACCCAGGGCCAAAAGCTGTGACCTTATCTATGTCCCTCATGATTTTATGTCGCTATATTATATTATGTCCCTATATTATTCCCCAAACCCCGGGGAAAATGTCACAGTCTATCCAGCCTTTCTTTATAACTTAAGACCTCCAGTTCCAGTAACAACTTTGTGAATCTTTTCTGCTTCCTTTCCAGTTAAATGACATCCTTTCTTAAGCTGGGCAACCAGATGTATCACACTACTCACGTGCGATCTCACCAATGACATGTGCCCTGACCAACGAAGGCAAGTGTAGCAAGCACCTTAATCACCACTCTGTCCACCTGTGTCAGCACTTTCAGGGAACTACAGTGTGTCCCTGTAACCTTAGGTACCTGAGGTTCTCTATTCAACAACGTTCTCTAGGGCCTTGCCTTTACTGTGTAGGTTTTGCCCTGGTTTCACTGAACAAGATGCAGCACTTTGCCTTTGTCTGAATCAAATTCCATCTGCCATTCCTTGATCCACTTCCCTGGTTCACCAGGGTCCTGTTGTAATTCTAGATAACCTTCTTCCCTCTTCACTACGTCATCAAATGTGATGTCACCCTCCAATTTACTAATCATTGCCATTAAAACTGTGAATACAGATGACAAAACAATAGTGGAACCAGTACCAATCCCAGTGAGACACCACTGGTCACAGGCCTCTAATCTGAATAACAACTCTCCACTACCACCCTCCATCTCCTTCCACCAAGCCAGTTTTGTATCCAATCACAAACGAGAAAAATCTGCAGATGCTGGGGAGCCAAGCAACACACACAAAATGCTGAAGGAACTCAGCAGGTCAGGCAGCATCTATGGAAAAGAGTAAACAGTCGACGTTTCAGGCCAAGACCCTTCTTCAGGGCTCATGAAGGGCCTCGGCCCAAAACGTTGACTGTACTCGATTCCATAGATGCTGCCTGGCCTGCTGAGTTCCTCCAGCATTTTGTGTGTGCAATTTTGTATCCAATTGGCTAGCTCACCTTGGATCCTGTGTGATCTCATCTCCAGACCAGCCTACCAAGTGGGATCTTGTTAAGATCTCAACTTATGACATAAGTGATAAAGTCCTATGTTGACTTTATCAACATTCCTAAAGCCTTCCTAAAGTCTATGTTGACTATGCCTACCACTCTCGTCAATATTCTTCGTTACTTCTCCAAAAAGCTCAAGAAAATTTGTGAGGCATCATTTTCCACACCTGAAGCCATACTGACTGTTCTTTATCTGCCCCTGCCTTTCCAAATGCTGGTAGATCCTGTCCCTCACAATCACTTTTGGTGACTTTCTTACTACTGACATTGGGCTCACCAGCCTGTAGTTCCCTGGCTTTTGTGCAGGTTTGGTCTCTGTATCTGAGAAAAGGAATACTTGTCATAGAGAGAGTTCAGCAAAATGTCTACAGACTGATTTGTGAGATGGCAGCACTGTGGCTTATTTAGAGATTAAGGCCTTTATTTAGTCAGGCTTAGAACAACAAAACATACAAAGTTCTGATTGGGCTAGACAGATCAGTTGTAGTGAGGACATTTCCCCTGGTTGGGAAGTGCTAAATGGGAGGTCACAAGCTCTGGATACAGAGTAAGACATTTTGTACTAAGATGGGGAGAAATTGCTTTCCTCAGAAAGTGTTGAGAGGCCAAGATGCTGAATATATTTAAGGAAGAGGTAGATAGCTTTCCAGACCCAAAAGGGCATCAATCGATATATTGAGAGTGGGGGAATATGTTATCGAGATTGATGATTGGTCAAAATAGTAATGAATAATAAGCTACCATCTTCAGCTGCTTCAATGGGAACCTTTTATTTCATAATATGGCCTGATGTGGAAATGTTTGATGATGTTACACACATTCAATTCCATTCAAGTCAAGTTGAATTTATTGTCACGTACACAAGTCCGGTGAGGTACAGGTACAATGAAAATCCTCTTTGAAGCAGTGTCACAGGCATGTACGTTCAGACCTCACGTGGAATATAAACATAAATTATATAAGAGAGTGAAAAACAAAAATGTCTTGTGTGTAAACAAGGTATTAGTTGAAAAAAGATACAGTCAGAGATAAGTCCATGGCAATAGAAGGGGAGGGCCATAGTGTTCCATTGTTGAGAGGATTAGGACTGTGCAGGTCAGTTCAAGAACTTGATGGTTGTAGGAGGTAGCTGTTCCTGAACCTGGTGCTGTGGAAATTCAGGCTTCTGCAACTCCTGTCTGATGCAGCAACAAGTAGAGAGCACGACCCAGATGAGAGCAATCATCGATAAGAAATGCTGCCTTCTTGAGGTAGTTTCTCCTGTAGATGCCGCCAATGATGGGGAGGGCTACGCCTGCGATGGACCAGACTTTGCCCATGACTCTCTGCAGCGTCTTGTGTTCCTGTGCTTTGCCATTCCTCACCATCATCTTACAGAAGTCACCATTGACCAGAAATTTAAATGGTCCAGTCATACCATTAGTTTGACTATAAGAGTGTGTCAGAGGGGCTACCCTGTGGATTACAAAGCCTTTGCAACATTTGCAAGACAGATGTCAGGTATGTGTCGGATTACTCTAGTTTGCCTGAAGCTCCAGCAGCATCAAGAAACTCAACACCATCCAGGACAATGCAGTCCTTTTGAAATGTACCCCACTTACCAGCCGAAACATTAACTCCCACCTGTACACGGCAGCTGCTGTGTGTATCATCTTCAAAATGCATTGTAGTTATTTGCTTAGGCTACTTCAGCATACCCTCCCAAAGCCACACTCTCCAGCACAGGTAGGACATGGGTTTGAAATATATGGGAGCCACACCAACATTTCTCCTTCAAGCTGCATACCAATCTGACTTGGAAACACATCGCCAATCCTTCAATATGACTAGGTCTAAGTTCCTGGAACTGCCTCCCCAGCAGTACTGTGGGACCACCCTCACCAGAGGGACTGCAGTGGTTCAAGAAGGCACCTCACCCCCACCTTCTCAAAGGTGGTTAAAGATTAAGGGCACTAAAACCTGGGTTTGTCAGTGATGTCCATATCCAAAAAATTACATTTAGAAAAAAGATCAAAAGGTGATATTCCAAATATGCTCCCAATATTTCTGCCTCAACCGGAATCACCAATGCAACTAACTATTAGGTGTTCAAAAACCTGTACGCCTTCCCACCTTTTGTGATGTAACCAGACAGAATTCTGTCAACTTCACATCTGTAGAAATTGGTTAGTCTTTGGTGACATACCAAATCTCCTCAAACTCCATATTCTCTTTATACAGTTGCTGCCGCTCAATTTTTCCTACATTTTCTAATTATTGGGCTTTAGCCCAACAGTTTTCTCTAAATACCAGTCAATCATACTGGAATAATGCTGAAAGTTAATGCCACGTTAGTTGTCATGTACTGGTTAACCCTTCCAGAATTTTTTTTTTGCCATTGTCTCTGTTCTTTGCGTGACTTGGTAGTTGAGGAACTGAACATGCATTTTACTAAAACTGGTCTGTTTATTCTAATAGTCTGTCCAAACTGGTTTGGCAGGTATTCACAAGCAAGTGTTACAACATCGGCAATTGTTGACTACATGAAGCACTTCTGTATTACAACCCTTATGGCAGCGTTTCCGGTTTTACACCCAGTACTAAACACACTAGGATGATACAGGATACTCTAGATTCTGGACTACTCTAGAACCATCCTTTGACAACTACAGACCCCTCCTCCCCACCACCTGGCCCCAGCTCAAACCTCTGCCCTGTCTTCAACATCACCACTGACCTTTTTATTTCCAATTGCTGACCCGACATCAACCATCCTAACTTCCCCACTCCTCTCAGCCACTTCAGCCTCGCCCCTTATGAACACACTCTTCATCATGCACTCTGTACCAATCCCAATCTCCCCATCAAACTCCCAGGAAGTGGTGCTGCCGTAGCCTGGCGGACTGACCTCTGCCTTTCAGAGGCCAGGAGGTAGCTCTTGGAAACTTCCACTTACCTACCAAACAAATGGTTAAAAGCAAGTAGCTGTTCTTGAACCTGAGACTACAGGTTTCTCTACATCTTGCCTGATGGTAGCCATGATGAGACAGCATGGCTTGGATTTTGAGGATCTTTGATTATGGATGTTTGGTGTGTTTCATGACCACACCAAGGATCAGCAGGCCACTGTCTCCAGTGGCGTATCTAAGGTATGGCAGGTATGACACGTACCCTGGACACCACTGAGCAGTTTCTATTAAAGTCAGATAAGCCATCCTCAGAAAGTGAAAAAAGAATTTTCTTCAGATGTATGATCTGACTTTGATTATCACGGGTCAGAAGCACTAGGATGGCCTTATTTCAGAGCATTGTGTAAGAAGACCATGAAACGTTTCTTCAGGAAGAAGAAGGAAAGTGGAGCTGAAGAATGGAAAAGACGAAAGTTGGAGGCGGAGGAAGCCAAGAAGTCGAACAAGTTCTTCTTGCCCTTCTTTGAAAAGCACAAGTAGTTCAACATGTTCCATGGAGTCGCCTGCACCTGCTACAAGTCTGTTAGAATCCGAAGGTGGATCAAGTACAAATGTGTCACAAGCCGAGGAGGAAGTCAAGTCAGATAAGTCCGAGTATGACGAGATTAACAGTGAGGCTGTCACAGAGAATGTGGACATGACAGGAGGAGAAGACGATGGTGGTGGTGGTGGTGATGTTGAGTTTATTGACAAGATTTTACCTGATGAGGTTGAACCTGACAACACTGAACCTAGTGAACTGGATGATGTCAAAGAACCTCAAACTGTCACACCAGAAGTGATTGAACAGCATGACATTGGACTTCTGAAGTTCGACAAGGATACTGGAAAAGCAATTCTGCCTGATGCATTGAGAACAGAAATAATAAAGCTGGGTTCAAAGTATTTCTAGAACAGTGAGGGGCCTTTCCTGCCAACAAATAATCGTTCAATGAAGAAAACTTGGTTCAAGGGGAAATTGGGAAATGGTCGTGGTGAGGAAGAGACTCGCTCATGGCTAGTCTATTGCCTTTCTAAAAAGTCTACGTTTTACATCAGTCGTCTTCTCTATTCCCAGTCAGACCTTCAATTGCCATTGGAGCAGTAAAGTGGATTCAACCAGTGGAAAGCACCTGAAAGGATTAGTGTTCATGAAAATGCCAAGAGTCATCGGGAATGCTTCACACAGTGGAAGGAAATGGAAAGAAATTTAGCTGGAAACAGAGGAGTTATTGACACGGTTATTGTCAGATGTTTGGACAGGGGCACAATTTCAGTGCTTGCCATAGACACTATTTTTCGTAGATATGCCCCTGACAGTCTCTGTTGATGAAGTTTTGGCCAAGTTTGCGGATAATACAAAGGTAGGTGAAGGACATGCTGTGGAAGCAGGGAGTCTGCAGAAGGACTATGAAAAATAGGTGAAGAAGTGGCAGATAGATTATCGTATAGAGAAGTGAACGGTCATGCACTCTGGTAGAAGGAGTTAAGAAGTAGATTATTTTCTAAATGGGTGAAAAATTCAGAAATCAGAGGTGCAAAGGGACTTGGGGGTCCATATGCAGGATTCCCTAAAGGTTAGCTTGGCAGGTTGAATCAGTGGTAAGGAAGGTAAATGCGATGTTAGCATTCATTTCAAAAGAACTGGAATATAAGAGCAAGGATGTTTTGCTGAAGCTTCATAAGGCATTGGTCAGAACCACACTTGGGGTACTTTGAGCAGTTTTGGGCCTCTTATCTAAGAAAAGATGAGCTGGTGTTGGAGAGGGTCCAGCGGAGATTCACAAAATGATTCCATAAATGAAAGGGTTAACATGTAAGGAGCGTGTTTGAAGGATTGGGGCCTTTACTTGCTAGAGTTTAGAGGAAAGGAGGGCATCTCATTGAAATCTATCAAATATTGAAAGGGCCAGATAGAGTGGTTGTAAAGAGGATCTTTCCTTTAGTTGGGGATTCTAGGACCAGAGGGCACAGCCTCAGAGTAGAGGGATGCCCCTCTAGAAAAGGGATGAAGAGGAATTTCTTTAGCCATACAGTGGTGAATCTCTGGATTTCATTGTCATGGACAGCTGTGGAGACCAAGTCATTAGGTTATTTCAAGTAGAGGACAATAGGTTCTTGATTAGTAAGATGGGGGAATGGTGTTGAGAGGGATAATAAATCAGTCATGGTGAAATGGTGGAGTAGACTCAATGGGCCAAATGGACTAATTCTGCTTCTATATCTTGTGGCTTTATGGTCTCAAAATCATAACAAAATTAAAGCATCCAACATCAGAGCTCCTCAAAATCCAGGCCATACTTCCTCCTCACAACTGCCATCAGGCAGGATGTACAGTAGTCCCACCACACCAGGTTCAAGAACAGTTACTTCCCTTTAAACGTTTGGTTCATGAACCAACCTATATAACTCACCTCAGTATGGAAACACTATGACTATTTTGATAACTTGCACTAAAATGGACGTTGCTTTTCTTTTGTTCTGTGTTCTTTATTGTAAAAATTGGGTATAATTTATGCTTTTTTTCTTGTTAATACTGCTTATATGATGCTATGTGCCTGTGACACTACTGCGGATAATCATTTCATCGTATCTACCCATAAACATACTGGCACATATGACAATAAACTTGACTCTGACTTTGTGGTCACATCACTTTTGGAGATCTCCCCTCCATAACTAGAAGGGCATTGATCTAAACCATCAGCTATCCATTTCCCTACCTCAACCACTAAGCTTTTGCACTAAACACACCATGTTTGTCTGAGATAATTCATCTCACCAATTCTCATTAAAGTGAAAGTACTATTGCTTTGGATCAAATTTCACATTGTGTTATTTTCCTTTCTTCTCAGGCAGTCCCTTGGAACGGGAGTTGACTTGCTTCTTGTGGCGGATGAGTTCAAAGGGAAATGGAGCAGGAGATGCTGACAGATGAGTGGTTAGATGAGGAGGTGGTGCACTCTTCCCTCCATTTGCACAGAGCAATGAACACAAAACTCAGCAGGCTGGGCAGCATCTATGGAATGAATAAAGAGTCGACGTTTTGGGCCGAGACCCTTCATCGGGACATACTCAGTGCATAAAGCATAAAATCAATCACCTCTGGGTAAATTTTGCCTTACACTGCAGACACTGTCAACTTCCAGTGCAAATATTTCACAGTTTCATCATTCAGCACCTTATGAAGAATGTTAGTGAAATTAACCTCTCAGACAGTAAACTTCTATAATTTATTACTAATGTTATGATTGGAAATTAGATTGTATAATGTTGCTTGTTTTGATGTGCATCAAAATACATTATTCCTCATGCCACACTGGCATTTGAAATATTGTGGGAAAAATGGCACCACGATGTGTTGGAACAGCCAAAGCTGGCAACTCCTAGGACAGGGGTCGGCAACCCGCGGGTCCGGAGCCGCATGAGACTCTTTCATCTCTGTGCTGCGGCTCCCCATGGTTTGTTAGTTTTTGAAATGTAATTCGAAATTTGAAGATTATGGTGATCTTGTACAATCTAAAAACGTTGTGGAGACCCCATTTCCTGGCACATCCGAACCAGCTCACAATTAGCCACCGTTCCGGCTAAGGGAGATAGCCTACGGGGGTTTGTGAGTACGTGTCTTTTGGAGCATCCGCGCCCACAGGGGACGGGTTGAGGGAGGCTTTAAAGCAAGGCTGTTTAGTTCAAATAAAGTTACCTTTGACTGCAGTGTCTTTATTTTAGCGCTGCGTGTAGCGCTACACCGCTACAACGTGTTTTTTATCGCTATTAATATACATCACCACTGCCTGACACCTGCCAGTGCGCGCTTTCTTTTAATTTTTCGATCCAAGGTAGGCTAACTATGGAGTAACCTTCAACCCAACGTCTTTTTTTCGGAGTTCAAAATGTTTTTGTTGCATGCAGAAATGTAATTTTGTTTTCTCTGCAGGAGTTCATCAATTTCATAAATACAACACATTATAGTTTGTTTATACATAGCATAAAGGCAAAAAAAACCCGTTGTATGCAGTGTTATTTCATTTTAAATGTCAAACGGGTCTTGTGGCTCCCAGAGTTTTCTTTTCTGTGGGAAATGGGTCCATATTGGCTCTTTCAGTGGTAAACGTTGCCGACCCCTGTCCTAGGACAACTGAGTCTTTACTCCAGTGGGCTGCGGAACAAGTTCGGCAATTGAGATCATGAGCATGCAGGTTCCAGCTAACTGCAAATTCAGTATGCTGGTATTTAACACCCTCCTTGTTGTTCTAGTCTTGACGAGACTAGACCAAAAGCACAGCAATGTTTACACCACCTCCTTACCCTCGTCCCTGTCTGGGAAAGAAGACTACCATTTCGATTGATGCTATAAAGAAGCAGTACTCATTTAGAATTTAGTTATTGCTTCTAGCTGCAGTGTTGACGTTTAACTATCAGTTTGAGTTTTAGTTAACAGTCCTGTTGGTCTTGCGTTCATTGTTTTTCTTTTCCTTTAAATTCTGCAACAGTTCTCATTAAAATCAGTGAACTGTCATCTCACTTCAGTGTCTCTGTCTCTCTGCACCTGAGCCATAACCAAGCATTTTGACAGTGGGAGGAAAGGAACTGTCAGCGTTTCAGATCAAAACACTGTATTAAAGTTTCAACCTGAAACGCTGACATTGCTTGTCCCCTCACAGAAGATGCTCAATCCACCGAGTCATTCTGGCAGGACTACGGGGAGTCAAAGTCAAGTTTATTGTTAAATGCGTAAGTAGATGTACGCACAAGTACAATGAAAAACTTACTTGTAGCAGCATTCTGGGCATATAGCATCACTTAAGCTTATAAGGTAAATCTGCAGTGCCATATTTATCATCTATTTCTTTGGCCCCCACTCCCTCAATGGCATCAACTCTCCTGATCCCCCTTACCCATTTGTTGACCTTCCTCCAGTCCCCTGACAGACCAAATCCTGCTTGTACTCCAATCCATAAAGCTCTCTTATTATCAGGATTTTTTTAAAAAATCCACAGATGCTGTGAAAATGAAATAAAACAAAAACTGCTGGAAATACTCAGTCAGGCAGCATCTGTGGAACAAAGAGCAGGGATGACATTCTAGAAACTTCAGCCTGACTCTTTCCTCTTTCCACAGATGCTGCCTGATCTGATAGTATTTCTAATACCTTCTTCCTTTACTTCCCTTGCTGCCTCCCAAGGCCCCAGGTCTCTACTCTTGAATTTCTGGGCTCTGGATGGAGCTTTCTTGGCCTCTGACCTTTGTTCTAAGCTGTGAGAATTTGCTCAGAGTAATATTTAAAACTGGGCAATGTCAGGTTACCTCAACACGGCTACAGACCTCCAGCCTTCGCTTGAACAGCACTGGTGAGCAGAGAATTATGAAGCAGCTGCTGCACCAGCTGTGAATGCCATATCTGGGTACATTTACCACAGGGAGCTTCAGCTGATACCACCAGCATCTATTGTTTTCTGCTGTCAATCCCCAAATGAGTAATGTAACAGGTAATTATAAACGATCTTCATTTACCACAGAGCTTCTATTTCTCCTCTTCTCACACTCAAAAGTACAGAGATACATTTTAAATACAAAGGCAACAATAAATGGTTAACTATGGTTTCATTATCTACTTTACCCTTTTGAAGTTTTGACAAGCACATTTTGCAGAAATATCTATTTACCACAGGCACACATCCAAATGCAAACCCATTTTCGATATTCAAATATGGAAGAGTTTCTGAACACAAATTTTAGACACCCACAAGATACCTCTTGTGTTACAGTGCTGAGGGATATTTCCCTGAATATATATATATATATATATATATATATATAGCCAGACTATTAAATAAAAAAACAGTAGCAGGGATATGCCTTTAGAAGTAATTTAACACAGGATATAGCCGATTAATTACTTCCCTGATCTCATCATGAAGGTTTCAATGGACACAATTACATAATCTCCAAAATTAATAATCTCCTTCATTAGAAGTTTGAGAATATTTGTCACGTCATCAAAGAGACTTGCAGATTCTGACTGGTTGCATCTCCACCATTGAGGACGTCTTCAAGAAACAGTGAAGAAGGTGAATCTATTATTAAAGACCCTGGCTTTCTGGGTCATGTCCTTGTCTCATTACTACCATCAAGGAGGAGATACAGGAGCCTGAAGACCCACATTCATCATGTTAGGAAAAGCTTCTTACCCTCCACCATCGTATATCTGATATGCTCCTTTTCTATTGAGTGCAGGTCAGGGGCAGGCTAACACCACGTGAACAATGTGTAAGCTATGTGCTGCAATGGAGACAGTGAAATTTGATAGGAAATGCAGCAACTGGAACTTACAAAACAAAAATTACTGCAGATGCTGCAAATTTGAAATACAAACCGAAAATGCTTTAATTACTCAACAGGCCAGGGGATAGAAAATAGAGCCGCACCTTTTCTGAACATCTAAAGGATTTCTGTCCTGAAATATTAATTCTGTTTCTACTGATGTTGCCTGGCCTGCTGAATGTTTCCAGCACTGGCTGTTTCCGTTTCCGTAATAGAGTTACTATTTCATGTCGATTATCTTGCATTAGAACCAAACATCTGCTCTGACGAAATGATACTGATCTGAAACGTTCATGCAGTTTCTTCCTCTACAAGTGGGGCTCCATCTGCTGATGGTTTCTAATATGAACTGTTTTTATCCTATAAATGGAGTTATTTATCACTTCTCTGAAGAGGGGCGATGTTACATAGGAAGAACTACCAACAGTCTCTGAGGACATCAAGTCTAATTAGTGAGAACTTTTGAATTGTTTGCAAAGAATGCAACTGGGCATGGTGCACATTATAATTTGTAGTATTGCCTATCATAGAGTGTATAATTCTCTTGTAGTTCCTGTAATTCTCTATTATTTACAGTAATGTACAACATATTACTTACTACCTGTTAGGCCTGGCGCGTAGGGCAGCAATAAAGGTTCCCCCTCTTGAGTGGTGTTCAGAACATTGTTCATTGTGTCAGTAACTGCCTCTCAGTTTTCACTCCTGTCAATCATGCAAGTCCCAGGAGAAGTCTCAGGAATACCTTCACACTCAGATGTAGGTGAATTCTTCATTGTTGTTTCTGCAACAATTTTGTTTTACCACTCAGGGTTGTTAGCCCTGAGCTGAACCCCCAAACCTGGAGGACCGGTGAACCACTCCTAGCCTGGCCTCTACCCTTTGACCTGGTTGACATGAGTGACCCTACCAAGAATGAAAGCATAAAGCCCTGACTCTAGCAAACGTAGCTCTCCAGGTTATTAAGGCCTTCCAAATCATGACAAGGTTGTATCTTCCAAGGAGACCACAACATATCAGTTGTAGTGTTAATACTAAGCTGTGCTAATCTCTACATCTTGGCTGGATTACACTACCCGGCAGAGTGATACAGTTGTCAGTGCTGGCTGCCTAACATGTTCAGAGACCCAGGTTCAAACCAGAGCTCTGGCTCTGGCTCTGGCTCTGTCTGTATGGAGTTTGCACGTTCTCCCTGTGGCCATATGGGTTTCCTGCAGGTGCTCCAGCTTCCTCCCACATCTCAAAGACGTACTGGTTGTTAGGATAATCAGCTCCTGGAAGCTGCCCCGTGTATGTAGGTGAGTGAGTGGTAGAATCTGGAAGTGTGGGGTAAAATAAAATAGGAATATGTCTATGAAGGTTCTCAATCATTCAGATCATTGTATATCAAGCAGTAGTAAATCAAGGCAACTGGACTTGCTGTGTTGTCTAGAAGACATTTCACCACTCATCTGAGAGGCTTCTTCAGTTCTGATCCATGGTGGGTAGTTTTCCAGCTTATGAACTCTGAGTTGTTTAATGGTATAGCAATCACATGAGGGTCATTAAGAGTCATCGAGATGATAAGACTAATAATCCTCTCATTACCTCTAGGACTCTTAACCACCCTCATGGGATTGTGATGTGATTAGGGATGCCTGCTCGGGGTATGATAGCACTAGATTGTCTGTAGTCAGTACAAGTTTCAGTTGATAGCAGGAATGACAAGGAAGTTTTTTCTTCTGCTGAGCTGAAGGCCTGTGCTTTGTAAATTACTGCACTAGTCAGTCATTCATACTGGTACTCTCTCATCCCAGAGCATAGTACCTTGAATTAAAAATGTAGGTGTAGCACTTAGCACAGTACAGCAGAAATAAGGCCTTTCAGCCCACAAGGTATGTGCTGAATATACCAAATTAAATTAAACCTTTTCCTCCTGCACATGATCCAAATCTCTCATTTTCCTGCATATTTGTGTACCTATCTAGAAACCTCTTAAATGTCACTATCATATCTGCTTCCTCCACTAACCCTGTCAGCCCCTTCCAGACACCTACCACACTCTGTGTGTTTAAAAAAAAAATCCTGCTCTGCATATAAACTTTAAACATTTCCCCTCTCCATTTACCTCTAAGTCCTCTAGTATTATACTTTCCTATGCTGGGTAGGAGGTTCTGATTGTCAACCTTTCCATGCCTTTCATAATTTTATAAATTTCTGCCCGGCCTCCCCTTGGCCTCTGATACTCCGGAGAAAGCAGCCCAAGTTTGTACATCCTTTCCTTGCAGCTAATATCCTCTAATTGATGAAACATCCTAGTAAACCTCTTCTGCACGCTGTCCAAAATCTCCACGCCCTCCCTGTAATGGGGCGACCAGAACTGCACACAGTACTCCAGTATTCCGGCTGGCAGACTGGAGATGCATCTCTACCAAAGGAAGTTTAAAGTGCTCCTTCCTCGCCTAGCCAGACCACCCCTGGGCAAGGTGCTTAGCCCCTCAGTTAGGGTCAGGTGAAGCCTTTGGAGCAGGGTCCTATGAGCAGCTGGAGCACATCCCAAGTCCTAGTTATGTGACCACTGACACCAGGCAGACAATCTCTGAAGAGTATTGATAATTGCTAGGGTCACCTGTCTTGAAAAGACACTGCCCAGAAGAAAGCAATGGAAAATCACTTTTGGAGAAAAAATTGCCCAGAACTATCATGGTCATGGAAAGACCATGATCACCCACATCATGCAAAATGGCACATAATGAACAAACTCCAGCATTGGTGTGACACTCCAGTAATGTCCTAACCATACCACTAAACAGCAAAAAGAATCATCACAAGCCAATTGAGTTCATCCTCCTCTTAACCGAATGCTACATAAAAGCATCACTGAAGATCTGTAGTTTAGTTGCTACTTATTTTTTCAGGCTTTTGTTGTAACTTGTACTGGGTGCAAGTTTCAGTTGACAACAGAGAATGTCATGACAGCCTTTTTTTCTGCTGACCTGAAGGCTTGGACCAAGAGCAGTCATTCCCAGCAGGAGTGGTCTAGTTCAGACTAGGGAGGCAGAATAGGCTAGTGGGAGGAGGAAAGGAGGTGGGAGCTGTGGAAAAACTCAGAATGAGACTATAACCTTCAGGTTGTACTTGGAAGCCAGTGACGACCATCACTTGCGGTGCCAGCAGCTGATAGGGGGATTGTCACTGAAATCTGACATCTGTTCCAACCATAGCCTTAACTTCAGAGCTGGACCAGAACTGCCTATGACTGAAGGGAGACTATGGAACTGGGCTTACATCTACCTTTCCCTGTCTTAACCATTGCTGGTGAAATCGGTCTGTAAACACTGAGAGGGCTATAAAACTTTCTAATAGAGAATACATGCAAAGAGCATGTGAGGGAGGCAGAGCACGAACAGGATGCTATTGAATACAATATTTCTTCACAGATGCTGTCTGATCTACTGAGAATTCCCAGTATTTTGTGCTCTACATAGCACCAGAGGCAAATGAAACTGAGTTCTGTGTAGCCTGTGCTTGGTCCAAAGATGCAACCAGGAACCGTTCCGGTTTTGGTAGCTGTACAGACATTGATCATTTGGAATATTGTGCTCCTGGAAAAGTAATGTGTCCTACTGGTAGAATGTTTTGGTCTTGGCTAAGATAAGGAGTCCTGTTGTTCAAATTATGAATGTTGTGTCAGCCAGTCAGAATGGTGGGATCTGGAGTAAGAGAGACAGGTTGGGATATTTGTGACCAACTGTAGTCTAGCTGGGGATCTTTTGGGTGGAGCTGTGGAGTGGGACAGAAGGGAAGGTGCCACAGAATGCTGTATATATATTGAAGTTTGGAATGTGGCTGACACTTTCGTGCAAGCCATGGGTTCAGCACCATGAGTGACAACTATACTCAGCTTTTGGAATAGACAAGCTCCAATGGTCATGTGCACATTCAGACTGGTTTAACTGTAAGGGGCCCTCTTATTTTTTCTTTTCTTTCTTATCTTTCTATTACTAACTGTTTGATAAAGCTGAAATTAGTAAGTATACTTCCTTTATAATTCTATGCAGAGAACAATGTGCTATCGCTCGTCGACTGAAAACTGCTTATGGGCAGTGTTTACACAGTATTTGCTCAAATCGAAGTTTCCTTAATTGGAACATCACGACGTTCCTATTTGGTTGAACCCAAAATCATATCGACTCTAGGCAGATATTGCTGATGAAAGGTGGCCTTCTCACCACTGAGTCACGTGGCCATTAGCAGAGTTAGATATCGAGCCAAATTTGCATACGAGCCTAGTGAGGGTGTTAAACAACAATCAGAAGACACTTGGTCAAGTATGAGGCTAAGAAAGGTTTAAGGGATAAGGGCCAAATGCAAGCAGATGCAACTGGTTTAGATGGGAATCTTGGTCAGTTGACCCAAAGGGCCTGTTTCCCTGCTGTGTGACTCTATGACTCTGTGGTTAATATTGGCCGCAGGCAAGAATCATGGCAATGAACAGCAGCAAGACGTTGTGGCTGTTTCTGGGTTTGAATCAAGGGTGCATGTTACTAGTGCCTCACAATCACTATGCCAATGCTCAGGGTTAATTCATTTTCACTCCCAATAGAGTCAGCAGTTTCTATCTCATCTCAGGAGCAGAGATCTCTGTTGGTTAAAACAGCCCAATGAAAATTGAATAACAACTCCCAGTTTCTGCACTCAAGATGGGAATGAAATATTAAACTGGCCTCCAATACACACATGTCTGAACTGGCTTACCCAGAGAAATGTAATGCTTACTGTTGTTTATGTACTTTTAAGTGCTTATTATACATGATCTACTTGAAATGATGCCCATTATCATCTATCATTCATACTCTTGGTGCCTTTCTGCAGCTTGAAACTAGCTCATTATCAAAGGGTGGTGGTACTTTCACTGTTTATTGTGCCTAAAGCTCATAAAGAAATCACAGAGTATAAACTTATCAATCATATTTATGGCTCTTAAACAAGTACCCTTCCCCCTTGTAGCTCTGCTCTAGATATTAGAGCACAGACCATAGAGCAGTATAGGAACAGGCCTTTTGGCCCACAATGCTGTGCCTAACCAGCTAAAAAGTAAACCAACCCTCCCCAAAACTAATCCCTCCTACCTACATAATGTCCCTATCCCTCCATCTTCCTCAAATTCATGTTTGTATCTAAATGTCTATTCTCTCTACGAAATTGTATTTCAGTGTCTGAGTCTTGCCAGTTCACATTTGAAGCAATGTCCATTAAAAGATACTTGAGAAGGGAAAGATAACATTCAGGGGGTTGTCTTTAACTGAGGGGTGAGGATGTGACTGACCAGAGTTGCATTAATTGTCCATTCCGCTTAGTTCCTTTTTGACCTGTAGTGTAGTGCTGTGCATTACTGTCACACTCTAGTGTAGTGGAGTGGCTTTCTGGCCTGTTACTGATGGTGGTGAAACATCAGCTACAGTGCTGCGTGTCTGGAGACACATGTTGGCCAGACCAATGTTAGTGAAGGACTTCTTCCCTCTGAGAACATTACTGAAACAAGCACGTTTTTACTGATACTAACTTCTCTTGTTTTGATGACTTAAATAATTAGGTTTAAGGTATGGCACAATGACACGGGTGGTGGTGTTGCTGTCTCAGAGTTCAATTCTGACCTCTGCTGCTGTCTGTGTGGCACATGAACGTTCTCTCTGTCACCTGGCTTTCCTCTGGGTTCTCAAAGATGTGCAGGCAGGGAGGTTATTGGCTGTTGTAGATTGACCCTACGATGTTTATAAACTGGGGAAAGTTGATGGAAATGTGGAGAAGATAAAAGAACTGGGATTTGTGTATTTGTTTGTCCGATGATTGGTGCAGACTCAGTGGGCTGAGGGTCTTGCTTCCAGGCTGTCTGACACAGTGACTCAACTTTACCACTTGTGTCATCGAACTTTAGTTCACCACTCCAGGTTTCTAGTCAAGTAAACAGTATATTATCATTCTCAAAAGTTACAACTAAAGCTAAAGGCAACAGTAATACAGAAACTTGCAAAACATAAAGCACCTGTGAACGAATTACAACCTCAGTGTTTACCTTTGTTAAAATGAAGTTTCTGGATTTGATTTAGTCAGAGTTCAGTAAAATAAGTCATGCCATAGTGTGGTTTAGATGGTTATAGGCTCAATTTTGAGCTTATTTGTCATTACTCAGACCCTTCAGGCAGTTTAACCACCAATTCTCACTTTGGCAATGCACTGCACACAAAATGCTGGAGGTGCTCAACAAGTCAGGCAGCACCTTCTTCAGCCCTTTGTCCCTTCCACCTATCGTCTCCCAGCTTCTCACTTCATTTCCCACCCCCCCAACCAGTCATCTGCCAGCTTGAACTCCTTCTACCTTCTTATTCTGGCTTTGGCCTCCTTTGTTTCCAGTCCTGGTAAAGGGTCTACGTTTGAAATGTTGACTGTTCATTCCCCTCCATAGATGCTGCCTGACTTGCTGAGTTCCTCTAGCATTTTGTGTGCGTCCTTCAAGATTTCAAGCATTTAGTGTTTATGATTCTCACTTTGGATTGCTTTGCTGAGCTTGTTCTGCCTTAAAGCGCTGAGCTCCGTGCCTTGTCACGGAGTACTTATGATCTGCATTTGCATTTGAACAAAGAATGCTTTTTATTCCCATAGTCTTAATGCCTGAAAACTAAAGCAATTAATAATGAAGACTTCGGCAGGAATGAGTTGAGCTGGTTGGGAGAGGAGGCTGAAAGGGGCATCCATTTTCGTCTTTTTTCAGGGACTTGTTTTGTAGGGTCTGAAGTAGTTAATGAAACCAATGTTGGAATCACAATCTATTCCACAGCTGGGCCAGATGGGAAGTGGTCCACTCCTTAGCACCACCAATACAGGAATTCTGGGTGCTTGTAGGGCAGTGCCATTGGTGGAAAGGGACAGAATGTAATTTGCAACCACCAACATGGAGCTGGGCTTTCACTTCAGAAGCTGGTAGGATGTGATGTCATAAAGGGTTTTTACTGCACTGTGTGTTGAGTTTTTTGGAGTTCGATATATAAGTTGAACATTTTTTTCTTAAACATAAAATGTCTTATGTCATTTTATTTGCAAAAACCTACATGCATCTGATTCATGGCCTCAAATTCTCAGCACCATCCTGAATTCCCCCACTTTGAATGGTCACCGAATTGAATTTCCATGGAGTCAGTAGCGATGTTCCATTTCTTCAAGAAGGGTTTGAGCACATCACTGAATTTATGTCTCTGTCCACCTGCTAATCTTTTCCTCATGACGGAGCTTGGAACAGTGTGCCTGGTGTCAGGCGTATGAACAATATAACTTGTAATCTGAAAGTAATAGGGGGCAGAGGACTGGGAAAATTAGCCTGGGAGAAGATGCAGTTGATCTGCTTTTCTTTCAAAGACTTTGGCAGACTCTCACAGAAATAATTCATAGCACTTTTCTGGTGCCTTGAAATGTCAGTGGCAGTTATTCTAGGTCTCAGAAGCATCTTGGAAAGCTAAGATCAACACTGTGAGTATTGTGTCAAATCTGAAGTCTTTATCTTCGTCAGGACCGAAACGTTGACTGTACTTGTTTCCAAAATTGCTGCCTGGCCTGTTGAGTTCCTCCAGCATTTTGTGTGTGTTGCTTGGATTTCCAGCACCTGCAGATTTTCTCTTTTGTGATGTGACACCTTTGAACATGTTTATTACAACCAAAGAGAGACAAATATATCCTTGTATATTTCTTAAGCAGAAAATATACACCAATACCCCCAAACAATTATCCAGTCATTTTTCACTGGTGGACAGGCAACTTTCATATTCCCACTTCTGGCCCAACATTTAACTTTGAGGAAAATTAAAGAAATTAAATCCAAGCTCCGAAAACTCTCCATCTCTCTACTGTTCTTTACTACTTCAGGGTGGCACGTTAATGTAATGGTTAGTACAATACTGTTGCAGTGCCAATTCTCCCCCTGTCTGTAAGGATTTTGTATGTCCTCCCTCAGACTTCCTCCCACATTTCAAAAGACGTACAGGTCAGTGGGTTAGTCGATCACATGGGTGTAATTGAGCAGTGCAGGCGGTTGGCCACAAGGGCTTGCTACCCTGCTGTATCTCTAAATAAAATGCATTAAAATTTGCTTTGGCGGCACAGCTGCACAGCCAGTGGAGCATGTGTCTCAGAGGTCTAGTTTGATCCAGCCCTCTGGTGCTGTCTGTGCGGTGTATGCGCATTCTCCCTGTGACAGTGCGGCCTTCCGCAGGAAAGTGAGTAACTTGTGGATGAATGGTTAAATCAGGGGGAGGTGGGGCTAGTGACAACTTAGGGACTAATATAAGTGGGTTGTGGTGGTCGACATGGTCTTGGGAATGATATTTCTAATCTGATCCCCATGAATGCTATCTGTAATAATTAATTGTGTCATGATGTGCTGTTCACAATGTGATTCTTGAAATGAAATATCTCCTTTAACACAGCAGCTGCCAACTGCTTCCAATCAATTCTCATTGCCTTTCTTACCTCGAAACTGTCTGGCCCACCTGTTGCCAAATGCAGGTCTGAAGATCGCCAAATCGCACATCCTGTAACTTCAGCAACACCTAAACCATAGCATTGGGTTAGTTATACACCAATGAATCAAACCCCAAGGTATCCGAGAAATTAGCACATTTTAATTGAAACTGCAATCAGATGAGGTTGAACTAAATGCTAAAGTTCTTTGCAAGTATAAATAACTTATTATCTTACATGACTACCAGGCTTTTTTCTCTTGAGATTAGCATTCTGCCCACCAATCCCACAAGTTCATGTCCAAATAACTTACAAGCTCTTTCTATTGTCAGAACCATAGCATTATGTAGGATTAGAAGTATGGAGAACTATTCCTCCTTGCCCGATTCAGATTGCCTGCAGCAACTAACAGAGTTAACCACATAAAGTCTGCTGGTGTTTCTCCCTCTGTCGGATATTTCCTTTCTATCCCATCACAACCAAGGCACCTCATGCAGTCTGTGAACTCTATACCTTAAGTCCTGCAAGGAACATCCCTTGCCCCTATCTTTTCTCATTTACCTTCTCAAGTCAAGTCAAGTCACTTTTATTGTCATTTTGACCATAACTGCTATGTAAAGTACATAGTAAAAATGAGACAACGTTTATCAGGACCATGGTGTTACATGACACAGTACAAAAACTAGACTGAACTATGTAAAAAGCAACACAGAGAGAAAAAAAACAACTACACTAGACTACAGACCTACCCAGGACTACATAAAGTGCACAAAACAGTGCAGGCATTACAATAAATAATAAACAGGACAATAGGGCAGAAAGGTGTCAGTCCAGGCTCTGTGTATTGAGGAGTCTGATAGCTTGGGGGAAGAAACTATTACATTGTCTGGTCGTGAGAGCCCGAATGCTTCGGTTCCTTTTCCCAGACGGCAGGAGGGAGAAGAGTTTGTATGTTTGTATGAGTTTCTCGATGATTATCTGAAAATTCATGCTCTGTGAATGACATTCCATCCGAGTCCACTTTGCCAACATCTCCTTTTGATCTGTCACTAGAGCCACAGAGCACAGAAACAGACCCTCGGGCCTGTTAAATCTGTACTAACTATTCATCACTGTCTGTTATGGAGGGGCTACTGCACAGGACCAAAAGAAGCTGCAGAAAGTTGTAAATCTAGTCAGCTCAATCTTGGGCACTAGCCTACAAAGTACCCTGGACATCTTCAAGGAGCAGTGTCTTAGAAAGGCAGCATCCATTATTAAGGACCTCCAGCACCCAGGGCATGCTCTTTTCTCACTGTTGCCGTCAGGTAGGAGGTACAGAAGCTTGAAGGCACACACTCAGCGATTCAGGAACAGCTTCTTCCCCTCTGCCATCTGATTCCTAAATGGACATTGAAGCTTTGGACACTACCTCACTTTTTTTAATATTCAGTATTTCTGTTTTTGCACATTTTAAAAAATCTATTCAATACACGTAATTGATTTACTTGTTATTTATTATTATTATTTTTTTTCTCTCTCTGCTAGATTATGTATTGCATTGAATTGCTGCTGCTAAGTTAACAAATTTCATGTCACATGCCGGTGATAATAAACCTGATTCTGATTTCCACCAATCATACACTAATTTCATTTCATACTGCTCATCCTCCTATGAATTGCCTCTCCATCACCACCGCCTCCTGCCCCTCCTACTCCCATGAACTCTACCAGTTACCTAACTCTGAATAATATAAACCATGAACACAAGCATACCTGTTGTTGGAACACGCGAGGAAACTGGAGCACCCAGAGGTAACCCACACAGTCGCAGGGAGAACATGCAAACTCCATGCAGGCGACACGCAAGGTCAGGATTGAACCAGGATCACTGGAGATGTGAGGCAGCAGCAGAACAAGCTCTACATGTGGCACCTCATTTGTTATCATGCAGAACGTGCTTGAAACACCTTTGTCAGGATAGGCAGAAGATCAGTCCAAATGTTAGGAAGACAATGGTCAATAAGACCATAAGACATAGGAGCAGAACAGGCCGTTCAGCCCATGATCCTGATGTTACTGATGACAGTTGTCAGCAGAGACATCTGGAATTTAGAAGGGTGATAAAGGGGCACAACTCTCAGAACGTTCTGGTTTCCTCCCACATCATACGGATTGATGTTAATTGGCTGTTGTAAGTTGTCCCCAGAATATTGATGAATGGCAGAATCTGGGGGGGATAACGGGTAATGTGGGGAGGACAAACTGGGTATGGTAGAGAAGAATTGGTGTAAATGGGTGTTTGATAGTTTGTTCAGACTTGGTAGGCAAAGGCAGCTGTTTCTGTGCTCTATCACTACACAACAGCAAGGGTGCTTATGGCATTTTAATGCCGTTATTATGATACTGAAATGGAAGGTGAATGTGGAATAAAACAGAGCATGGCACATTGGAAGGTCATTGCTCTGAAGCGTTCACTATGTTTCTTTCTCAAGGGCGGTTAGGCTACGTCGGAGTAGCGTGTAAAGTTCTGATCACTGGAGAGAGTGCAGAGGATGTCCCCAGACCATTGCCTAGATTGAAGGACTTTAGTTATGAGGAGAGGTTGAATATTGCTTTCTTTGGAGCAATGGAGGAGAAGGAATGGAGGAGGAGAAGGTATAGCAGATTATGGGATTATAAGAAATTGGAGCAGGAGTTGGCCATTTAGCCCATTGAGCCTGTTCCACCATTCAATAAAATCATGGATGATCTGCCTCTGGTCTCAGATCTACCTACCTGTCCTTTCCCCATAACCGTTAATTCCCCTGCAATGCAAAAATATATCTAGCTGTCTCTAAAATATCCACACAGTGGCCACTTTATTACTTACAAGAGTTAGGTTCATGCTCTTCTGCTGCTGTTGGCTATCGTTCGATGAATTGTGCATTCAGAGATGTCATCGATGCACTATTCTCTTCTGTAAGTATACAGAACTTTGTAGGCTTGATCCCATTTTGTTAGATGTTTGCTCTCACACTCAGTGTTTTCAGGTCACTATTGAACTTCACAATGTTTTTCAAGTTAGGTAGCAAGAATGGGTAGTTTTCATTCACTGCTTCACATAATCTCTCTTCCCCCCCAAGAAGCAGATCTCTGGAAAATATACACCGAGTGGCCACTTTATTAATTTCCTCCTGTACCTAATAAAGTGGCCACTGAGAGTATGCTTGTGGTCTTCTGCTGCTGTAGCCCATCCACTACAAGGTTCAAAGGGTTGTGCATTCAGAAACGTTCATCCACAAACCACTGCTTTAATGCATGGTTATTTGAGTTACTGTCGCCTTCCTGTCAGCTTGAACCAACCTAGCCATTGTCCTCTCTCATTAACAAGGTGCTTTTGCCTCTCACGAGATGGTTTTTATTTGCATCATTGTCTGTAAACCCTAGAGGATGTTGTGCATGAAAATCCCAGGAGATCCGCGGTTCCTGAGATGCTCAAACCACCAACAACCATTCCACGGTCAAAGTCACTTAGCTCACATTTGTTCCCCACTCTGATGTTTGTTTTGAACAATAACTGAACCTCTTGGTCATGCCTGCATGCTTTTATTCATTAAGTTGCTACCACATGTTTGGTCATTAGATATTTGCAGGTATGCAAGTGTACCTAATAAAATGGCCACTGTATGTATTTAATGAGGCAGCCTCTACCACTTCTCTGGGCAGAAAATTCCACGGATTTACTCCCCTCTGGGAAAGGCAGCTTCTCCTCAGCTCCAACCTAAATCTCTTCCCCCAAATCTTGAGGTTACTGTATCTCACTTGGTTTTAGTTTCACCAGTGGAAACAACTGTTCTGCTTCTAACTTATCTATTATTTTCATTAGTTTATGTTTCTATAAGATCCCCTTTCATTCTTCTGAATTCTAGCGGTATTGTCCCAGGTGACTCAGTCACTCCTTGCAGGCTAACACCTTTATCACCGGAGTCAATCTGCTGCACTTCCTCTCATCTGCCTCCAAAGCCAGTCTATCTTTCCTCAAGTAAGGAGACCAGAATTGTATACAGTACTTCACATGTGCCCTTAGGAGTAACCTGTACAGTTGCAGCATAACGTCCCTGCTCTTAAATTCAGCCCCTCTACCTATGAAGGCCAACATTTCATTTGCCTTCTTGGCCACCTGTTGTACCTGAAAACCAAGCTTCTGCAATTCATAGACGAACACTCTCAAGTCCCCCTGCACAATGACACACAGCAGTCTTTCACCATTTGAATAATAACCTGATCTCCTATCTTTCCTTCCAAAGTGGATGACCTCACATTTACTGTTTTGTATTCCATCTGCTAGAACTTTGCCCATTCACTTAACCTATCAATATCTCTACAGACTCACTGCATACCCATAGATGGTATAAATAGAATAAATTTCCTGTGGTTGGGGTGTCAAAAACAAAAGAACAGAATTTTAAGATGAGTGATCGGAGATTTGAGGGGAAGTGAGGGGTAAGTCTTTTTTTTTTCATAACATGGTTGATATCTGGAATGTGGTGTCAGAGAAGCTTGAGGAATCAGAAATGCCACTACATTTAAGAGACATTTAGGGAGACACTTAAACTGGCAATGGTACGTTTTGTAACTTCAAAACATTAACTAATAGGAAGACACAGAAGTTCAAACCGGGAGTCTAACTTCATGTTTACTTTATGTGAGGTGTGCACCTATCATGTAGTAGTGTCATGACATATGCAATTCACATACTTATAATGCAATGAATTATTTAATGAAAAGAATGCCCAGTCAATCAAAATATACAAGATTAATCAAATATTACGCAAATGTGAATACACAATGGCAAGGCACAGAAAGAAGATTGGTGTAGACAAATGTGAGTAGAGAAATGGGGTAAAACAGTTGGCATAGGTTAAGGTGAGTTGAAGAGCCTGTTTCTACACTGTATATCTCTGTCTGCCTAAAGCAGCAAAGCACAGGCATTGATAAGATAGCTTGGGCCAGCTGAGGAAATCTCAGATACGTATTAATTTCTTAATAAGAATATTTTTTTTACTCAAAAGGTCAGAGTTGATATTGATCAGGACTTTTGTGAGACATCTTAATTCTGAAATTTTGGAATCCTTTTGAAAAATTTGTTTCACTTCACTTGTAAAATGCAAATAAGCAGCCAGGACTATGATCTGTCTTGTTCCTCAAGTGCAAATGTGAAATGTGACAGAATAACATTTGCTTTATAAAATACAAATGAGTTCTGATTTATCCAAACTGGAAAATTAATCACAAGAGCAGTTTTAATTGAGTTTTTTGTTTGTAAATTGAGAATAATCAGCATTTTAGTCTGAGGACGAGAGAATTACAAGAGTTTCTGGGGCTCAGAGATTAGTTGCGTGCTCCTCCCCACTTCTCCAAATTACAAAACTTGAATCCATAGAAACATAGAAAACCTGCAGCACAATACAATCCCTTTGGCACACAATGCTGTGCCAAACACATACCAATTTTAGAAATTACCTAGGGTAACTCATAGCCCTCTATTTTTCTAAGCTCTATGTACCTATCCAGGAGCCTCTTAAAAGACCCTATTGTATCCATCTCCAGCACTGTTGCCAGCAGCCCATTCCACTCACTCACCACTCTCTGCATAAAAAACTTACCCTGACATCTCTGTATCTACTTCCAAGCACCTTAAAACTGTGCCCTCTTGTGCTAGCCATTTCAGCCCTGGGGAAAAGCCTTTGTCATGATCAATGCCTCTCATCATCTTGTACACCTCTATCAGGTCACCTCTCATCCTCCATTGCTCCAAGGAGAAAAGACCAAATTCACTCAACCTACTCTCATAAGGCATGCTTCCCCAATCCAGGCAGCATCCTTGTAAATCTCCTCTGCACCCTTTCTATAGTTTCCACATCTTTCCTGTAGTGAGGCAACCATTACTGAGTACAGTACTCCAGTTGGGGACTGACCAGGGTCCTATATAGCTGTAACATCGGCTCTTGAACGCAATCCCTCGGTTGATGAAGGCCAGTGCACTGTATGCTTTCTTAACCACACAATCTACCTGTGCAGCAACTTTGAGTGACCTTTGGACCTCTGATCCTCCACACTGCCAAGTCTTACCATTAATACTATATTCTGCCATTATATTTGACCTACCAAAATGAACCACCTCACACTTTGGATTGAACTGCATCTGCCACTTCTCAGCCTATTTTTGCATCCTATCGATGTCCCATTGTAACCTCTGAAAGCCCTCCACACTATCCACAACACCCCAACCTTCGTGCCATCAGCAAATTTACTAACCCATCCCTCCACTTCCTCATCCAGGTCATTTATAAAAATCACGAAGAGCAGGGGTCCCAGAACAGATCCATGAGGCACTCCACTGGTCACTGACCTCCATGCAGAATATAACCCATCTACAGCCACTCTTTGCCTTCTGTGGGCAAGCCAATTCTGGATCCAGAAAGCAATGTCCCCTTGGATCCCATGCCTCCTTACTTTCTCAATGAGCCTTGCATGGGGTACCTTATCAAATGCCTTGCTGAAATCCATATACACTACATCTACTGCTCTACCTTCATCAATGTGTTTAGTCACATCCTCAAAAATTTTTATCAGGCTCGGAAGGCATGACCTGCCTTTGACAAAACCATGCTGACTATTCCTAATCATATTATGCCTCTCCAAATGTTCATAAATCCTGCTTCTCAGGATCTTTTCCATCAACTTACCAACCACTAAAGTAAGACTCACTGGTCTATAATTTCCTGGGCTATCTCTACTCACTTTCTTGAATAAGGGAACAACATCGACAACCCTCCAATCCTCCAGAACCTCTCCCATCCTCATTGATGATGCAAAGATAATTGCCAAAGGCTCAGCCTCTGCCTCCCTCCCTCGCCTCTCACAGCAACCTGGGGTACATCTCGCCCGGTCCTGGAGACTTATCCAACTTGTTGCTTTCCAAAGGCTCCAGCATATCCCCTTTCTTAAAGTCTATATGCTCAAGCTTTTCAGTCAGTAAATCATCCCTACAATCTTCAAGATCCTTTTCTGTAGTGAATACTGAAGCAAAGTATTCATTAAGTATCTCTGCTATCTCTTCTGGTTCCATATACAGTTTTCCACTGTCACACTTGATTGGTCCTATTTTCTCATGTCTTATCCCATCCATAATTGGTGCTTATAAGGATTTACATATCTGAAACATGAATAGTGGGTGTTATGTAACCTTAGTGCCTACATCACAACTGGAAAAGGTGTAGGCAAAACCACTTTTTCTATACATTTCAGATGAAGGTACCTCATGCGTCTCTATCATGTGTCTGGACTTTGATGCTGGAATAACTAGCCGCTTAGTTAGGAAGTATACCTTTGTGAAATAAACAAGCAGCCTTAGATGTCCTGTCATCTCATCAGAAGTTTTTTTGTACTAAATTTCCTCTATAAGATTCAGCCCCGGAATGTCTGGACAGTGAAGATTCATACCTCAGGATGCTCTCAATTGACTACAGTTCTGCATTCACCACTCTCACTCCTGAATCTAATCAATAAACATCAAGACCACCTTGTGCAAATAAATCTTTGACTTCCTCACTTGCAGACCCCAGTAAGTTCAGATTGGGAACAACATCTCCTCAACAATCACCATCAGCAGATGTGCACCACAGGCTCTGTGTTTTGCCCCCTGCACTACCCACTTTAGACCCATGACTGTGAGATTAAGTACAGCTCCAATGTCATGCTCAAGTTTGCAGATGACACCAATATTGTTGGCCAAGTCAAAGGTGATGACAAATCGGCATATAGGAGAGAGATTGAAAATTTGGCTGAATGGCACCACAAAAGGAACCCCACATTGAAAGTCAGCAAAACCAAAGAGCAAATTATTGTCTGCAGGAGGGGGAAACTGGAGGTCCATGAGCCAGACTTCATCAGGGGATTGGAGGTGGAGAAGGTTAATACTTTGACATTATCATTTCAGAGAATCTGTCCTGGCACCACCACAGAAGTGACCATTCCCCTCAAAAACAAGCATACCGCTTGCAATACTTTTCTGGAGGATGGCCAGCCAGGAGAATGCCATGGCAACTGGGTTACAGGCACTGACCATGGGTCCATGGTGCAGAAGGGAAAGAGAGAGAAGAAGGGAGTGGTAGTGACAGGGGACTCAATAGTGAGGAGCAGACAGGAGATTCTGTGGACGTGAACCAGACTCCCGGATGGTATGTTGCCTCCCAGGTGCCAGGATCAGGGATGTCTCAGGTCGCATTCATAACATTTTGGAGAGGGAGGGGAAGCAGCCAGATGTCTTGGTACACATTGGTACCAATGACATAAGAAGGAAAAGCAATGAGGTCCTGAAAAAAGAATTTAGATAGCTAGGTAGGAAGCTGTGGAACAGGACCTACCAGGTAGTAACTTCTGGATTGCTGCCTGTGCTATGCACCAGTGAGGGTAGAAACAGGATGACTTGGCAGATAAATGCGTGGTTAAGAAGCTGGTGCAGGGGACAAGGCTTCAGGTTCTTGGATAACTGGGGGAGGTATGACCTGTTCAAAAGTGACGGGTTGCACCTGAACCCAAGGGAGACCAATATTCTCGTGGGCAGGTTTGTTAGAGCTGATGGGGAGAGTTTAAACTAATTTGGCAGGGGGGTAGGAACCAGAGTGAAGGGACCCAGGATAGGTCAGATGGTAAAAAAGACAGCATGCAGTCAGATTGTCAGGAAGAGCAGGCAGGTGATGGGACTTAGCTGCAGTCAACAGGCTGAGTATCAAATCATTAGGGATGCAGAGTCAGAGAGATGGCAAATACGGTACTCAAGGTGTTGTATCTAAATGCATGCAATATAAAAAATAAGTTGGATGCTTTTGTTGCAGTATTACAGATTACCAGGTATAATGTTGTGGCCATCACTGAATCATGACTGGAGGATGGTTGTAGTTGGGAGCTGAATGTCCAAAGTTACACATTATATTGGGAGGGATAGGAAGGTAGGCAGAGGGAGTGGTATGGCTCTACTGGTAAAAAAATGGTATCAAATCAGTGGAAAAGATGTGACATAGGATCAGGATGTTGAATCCTTGTGGGTTGAGTTAAGAAACTGCAAGGGTAAAAGGATGTTGATGGCAGTTATATACAGGCCTCCCAACAGTGATGGGGGGTGGACCACAGATTACAACAGGAAATAGAAAAGGCGAGTCAAAAGGGCAATGTTATAGTAGTCATGGGAGATTTTAACATGCAAGTTAATTGGCAAAATCAGGTTGGTAATGGATCTCCAGGGACTGAGTTTGTTGAATGCATTAGAGACAGCTTTCTGGAGCAGTTTTCATTGAGCCTACTAGAGGATCAGCTATACCAGATTGAATCAGATTCAGAATCTATAGTTGTACCATATAACTATAGAAGTTTTTGAGTGTATTTGTTGACATGCTAAATCTCTTCAAACTCCTGATAAAGTATAGCTGCTGTCTTGCCTTTATTATAACTACATTGATATGTTGGGACCAGGTTAGATCCTCAGAGATCTTGCCACCCAAGAACTTGAAGCTACTTACTCTCTCCACTTCTGATCCCTCTATGAGGATTGGTATTTGTTCCTTTGTCCTACCCTTCCTGAAGTCCACAATCAGCTCTTTCATCTTACTGACGTTGAGTGCCAGGTTATTGCTGTGGCACCATTCCACTAGTTGGCATATCTCACTCCTATACGCCCTCTCATCAGCACCTAAGTTTCTACAAAAAGTGGTTGTATCATCAGCAAATTTATAGATGGTATTTGAGCTATGCCTAGCCACAGAGTCATACGTAAACAGAGAGTAGAGCAGTGGGCTAAGCACATACCCAGGATCGTTGATCGTCAGCGAGGAGATGTCATCACCAATCTGCACAGACTGTGGTATTCTGGTAAGGAAGCTGAGGATTCAATTGCAGAGGGAGGTACAGAGGTCCAGGTTCTGCAACTTCTCGATCAGGATTGTGGGAATGATGGTATTAAACACTGAGCTATAGTCGATGGACAACATCCTGACGTCATTGTTCGTGTTGTCTAGGTTGTCTAAAGCCATGTGGAGAGCCACTGAGATTGCGTCTGCCATTGACCTATTGTGGTGACAGGCAAATTGGAAAGGGTCCAGGTCCTTGCTGAGGCAGGAGTTCAGTCTAGTCATGACCAACCTCTCAAAGCGTTTCATCACTGTTGACGAGAGTGTTACCATGAGATAATCATTAAGGCAGCCCACATTATTCTTAGACACTGGTATAATTGTTGCCTTTTTGAAGCAAGTGGGAACTTTTGCCCATGTGATTGTGAAGACATAGCATTGAGGCAGAAAGAATGAGAGCTTGGAAATAGATCCTTCAGCCCATCGAGATTGCACTGACCGTTAATCACTCATTTCCTTACCTTATCCTATCCTTATCACTTCCTCATTTTCACCTGAATTCCCACCAAATCCACCCCAAATCTAACCTCACCTGCACATCACATACAATTTGCAGTGGCCCGTTAACCTATCAACCTGTACATCTCTAGGGTGTGGGAGGAGACAGGAACTCTCGGAGGACCTTCTGTCTCCTCCCTCAGAGAGGAGATGCAAACTCCCCCCAGACAGCACTGGAGGTCTGAATTGAACAAGAGGGTCTCTGGTGCCGTGAGGCATTGGATCTACTGGCTGTACCACTGTGCTGCTCTTAAATACACGGTAAAAGAGCTAACACATTGCACGGATGACACAGCTACACAGGAGAGAAGAAAACCATTCACATCTTCATGCCTGTGACAGCTGGTACTGCCATTTCCCCGCTGTTTTACCACAGCAATGTAATTAATTTCTTCTTCAAGATTAGAAAGTGTTGGCGTTCAGAAGGACTTGAATCATTGAAAGTTAATGTACAGGGATGACAACCAACTAGGAAGCCCAACAGCAGGTGAGGCTTTATTGCAACAGGTTTTGCAATTATAGTAAATGGGAAGTTACTTTATTAATATCACATGTACCAAGGTACAGTGAAAATCTTGTTTCGTATACCATCCATACAGATCAAATCACTACAGCAGTTCATTGAGGTAGTACAAGGTAAATCATTAGCCGAATGCAGGATAAAGTGTTACAGTTACAGAGAAAGTGCAGTGCAGGTAGACAATAAGGTGCAAGGACATAACGAGGTAGTAGATTATGAGATCAAGTGTCCATTTTATTGTACTTGGCAACCGTTCAGTAGTCTTATAACAGCAGGGTAGAAGCTGTCCTTGAGCCTGGAAGAGTGTGTCTTTGGACTCTTGTATCTTCAAGTCTAGTCAAGTCAAGTCAAGTCAAGTCAAGTCAACTTTTATTATCATTTCGACCACAACTGCTGGTACAGTGCATAGTAAAAATGAGACAACATTTTTCAGTACCATGGTTTACATGACACAGTACAAAAACAAGACTGAACTACGTAATTAAAAAAACAGAGAAAGCTATACTGCAGACCTACACTGGACTGCATAAAGTGCACAGAAACAGTACTGGCATTACAATAAATAATAAACAGGACAGTAGGGCAAGGTGTCAGTCCAGGCTTCGGATATTGAGGAGTCTGATAGCTTAGGGGAAGAAACTGTTATATAGTCTGGTCGTAAGAGTCCGAATGCTTTGGAGCCTTTTCCCAGATGGCAGGAGGGAGAAGAGATTGTACGACGGGTGCATGGGGTTCTTCATAATGCCGTTTCCTTTGCGGATGCAACGTGTAGTGTAAATGTCCGTGATGGTGGGAAGAGAGACCCCGATGATCTTCTCAGCTGACCTCACTATCCGCTGCAGGGTCTTGCGATCTGAGATGGTGCAATTTCCAAACCAGGCAGTGATGCAGTTGCTCAGGACACTCTCAGTGCAACCCCTGTAGAATGTGATGAGGATGTGGGGTGGGAGATGGACTTTTCTCAGCCTTCGCAAAAAGTAGAGACGCTGCTGGTCTTTCTTTGCTATGGAGCTGGTGTTGAGGGACCAGGTGAGATTCTCCATCAGGTGAACGCCAAGAAACTTGGTGCTCTTTACGATCTCTACCGAGGAGCCGTCGATGTTCAGCGGGTGGTGGTCACTCTGTGCCCTCCTGAAGTCAACAACCATCTCTTTTGTTTTGTTCACATTAAGAGACAGGTTGATGACTCTGCACCAGTCCGTTAGCCGCTGCACCTACTCTCTGTAAGCTGAATCGTCGTTCTTGCTGATGAGACCCACCACGGTGGTGTCATTGGCGAATTTGATAATGTGGTTCGAGATGTGTGTTGCAGCACAGTCGTGGGTCAACAGAGTGAACAGCAGTGGACTGAGCACGCAGCCATGGGGAGCCCCCGTGCTCAGTGTGATGGTGTTGGAGATGCTGCTCCCAATCCAGACTGACTGAGATCTCCCAGTCAGGAAGTCTAGGATCCAGTTGCAGAGGGAGGTGTTCAGGCCCAATAGGCTCAGCTTTCCAATCAGTTTCTGAGGGATGATTGTGTTGAATGCTGAACTAAAGTCTATGAACAGCATCCGAACGTATGTGTCTTTTTTGTCCAGGTTTGTTAGGGCCAGGTGGAGGGTGGTGCCAATGGCATCGTCTGTTGAGCAGTTGGGATGGTACGCAAATTGCAGGGGGTCCAGTGAGGGGGGAAGCAGAGTGTTGATATGCCTCATGACGAGCCTCTCGAAACACTTCATGATGATGGATGTAAGTGCAATGGGACGATAGTCATTTAGGCAGGATACTGAAGACTTCTTCGGCACGGGGACGATGGTGGCGGCCTTGAAGCACGTTGGAATGGTGGCGCTGCTCAGGGAGATGTTGAAGATGTCAGTGAGAACATCTGCTAGCTGGTCTGCACATCCTCTGAGCACTCTACCAGGGATGTTGTCTGGTCCAGCAGCCTTCCGTGGGTTGACCCTGCACAGGGTTCTTCTCACATCGGCCACGGAGAGACACAGCACCTGGTCATTTGTAGGAGGGGTGGACTTCCTCGCCGCCATGTCAGTTTCCGCCTCAAACCGGGCACAGAAGTTATTCGGTGCATTTGGGAGGGAGGCATCAGCTGTACAGTCAGGTGATGTTGTCCTGTAGTTGGTGATGTCCTGGATGCCCTTCCACATGCGCCGCGTGTCACCGCTGTCCTGGAAGTGACTGTGGATTAGCTGGGCATGTGCACGCTTTGCCCCTCTGATGGGTCCGGACAGTTCGGCCCTTGCTGTTGTTAGAGCTGCCTTGTTGCCTCTTCTGAAGGCGGAGTCGCGGGACCTCAGCAGCGCACGCACCTCTGCGATCATCCATGACTTCCGGTTGGCACGTGTAGTGATGGTCTTGGACAGAGTAACATCATCAATGCACTTGCTAATGTAGCTGGTCACTGATGCCGTGTACTCCTCTAAGTTGGTAGAGTCGCCATCAGTTACAGCCTCCCAGAACATGTGCCAGTCAGTGTGCTCAAAGCTGTCTTGAAGAGCAGAGATGGCTCCTGCTGGCCAGGTTTTCACCTGCTTCTGAACCGGTCTGGAGCGCCTGACGAGCAGTCTGTATGCTGGGATTAGCATAACAGAGATGTGGTCTGAGTATCCGAGGTCGGGGCGGTGCTCTGCCCGGTATGCGTCGGGAATGTTTGTGTAACACCAGGTCCAACGTGTTCTCCCCACCCCACCCCCCATTGCAAAGTCCCCATACTGATGGAATTTGGGGAACACTGACTTAAGATTCGCGTGGTTAAAATCACCGGCGACAATAAACAGACCATCAGGGTGTGCGTTTTGCAGTTTGCTAATAGCCCGGTACAGTTCACAGAGCACCTCCTTAGCATTAGCGCTGGGGGGAATGTAGACACTGAATATAAGGCCAGAGGTGATTTCCCGTGGCAAATAAAATGGTCTGCATTGAACTGCCACAAACTCCACTAACGATGAGCAGTGTCTGGAAACCAGCACAGAGTTCTTACACCATTCCGTGTCGATGTAAACAGACACCGCCACCGCGGACCTTACCGGAGACAGCTGCATCTCTGTCCGAACGAGCCCGTCTAGCTGGATGGCAGCGTCCGAAATCCCATCAGTGAGCCACGTCTCTGTGAAGATATACGCGGAGCAAACTCTGTACTCCCGCCGAGTATTACGTTGGAGTCGGATGCAGTCCATTTTATTGTCCAGAGAGCGGACATTGGAGAGCAGAATGGACGGGAGAGCCGGCTTTGCTTTTAGCCTGGCACAGACCCCTGCCCGTTTGCCTTGCTTCTGCTTCCTCGCACATCGCTTTCGACGTCTCCATCTCTGGCTCCCAGCATCAGGCAAGTCCAAGGATTGTAGGCCCATTCCCCTCAGCAAGCCGACGCCGCGTAATTCAGCAAGCAGATCTTTGTGAAGGTTTGTTTTTGGGCGATCTCTGTATTGTAGTAGTATCTGGCGATGGTAGATAGCCGCTCTGTTATCCATGTGCCCTAATCGAAAATTGTGTATCAAACTTAAAATAGAAAATTAAATTAAAGTAACACCAGGTCTGAAAGGCCGCTGCTGCCGTGCTGCCGGCCTCATACTTCTGCCTGATGGGACAGAGAAGAAGAGAGGATTTCTGGGATGGAGGGGGGGTTTGATTATGTAAAACCCTGGTGAAATTGAACCTGGAATTTTCCACATTCATTCCGCCTGCCACCTTGGAAGAATATATAACAATAGAGCAAATGCAAGGAAATTCATCAGACTGGTTCTAGAGAGATCCGGTGGAGTCTGTGAAGAGAAGTTAACTTGGTATCAGTTGAGAAGAATGAAAGATTATCTCATCAAGCTATCAAAAAATCCTTACCATTACTTGGAAATTCAGGGATGATATTTCCCTTGGATGGGATTGCCAGGTTTTGCATATAACTGCGATCAGTTCAGGAATATAGCGCTGAGGTTACAGATCAGAGTGTTCTTTTTGAATTAAGTGTGAGGAGTAGGCATGGGGGGGGGCGGGTACGAATGGCACTCCCACTGTCGCTTCTGACACTTCTCCCACTGTCATTTCCATTACTTTCTTGAAAGTTATTATTTGAAATGTTTTACTATGCTTTCAGGGAAGTTTTTTTTTATATAAGAACTCTTTTCTCCTCCCTTCTAGCTTAGGTTTCATGTTGGTGGAAACAAATTTTCCTATCTCCCTCTTGTCATTTTGGCCAAGTCTTTCAAATCTTCCCTTAAGCTTTTCTACTTTGCAAGTATGATTCCATCTGTTCTCATGTCTTCATATGACCGAATTCTCTCGTTCATATTCCTCAGCCTTGTATTCCCTTCTACAGTGTGATGTCTAGAAATGGGCATCAGAATGAAATCCAAATACTGAATCAGAATCAGAATCTGGTTTATTATCACTGACGTGACGTGAAATTTGTTAACCTAGCAGCAGCAGTTCAATGCAATACATAAGCTAGCAGAGAGAAATAAATAAATAAATAAATAAATCCATACCAGACCGTGATGCAGCCTGTCAAAATGCTGTCCATGGTACAACTATAGAAGACTTTGAGTGTACTTGTTGACTTGCCAAATCTCTTGAAACTCCTAATAAAATATAGCCTCAATCTTGCCTTCATTAAAAGGAGGGAGAGAAAAACCGGAGAATCATAGACCGGTTAGTCTGACATCGGTGGTGGGGAAAATGCTAGAGTCGGTTATCAAAGATGTGATAACAGCACATTTGGAAAGAGGTGAAATCATTGGACAAAGTCAGCATGGATTTGTGAAAGGAAGATCATGTCTGACGAATCTTATAGAATTTTTTGAAGATGTAACTAGTAGAGTGGATAGGGGAGAGTGGATGTGGTATATTTAGATTTTCGAAAGGCTTTTGACAAGGTCCCACACAGGAGATTAGTGTGCAAACTTAAAGCACACAGTATTGGGGGTATGGTATAGATGTGGATAGAGAATTGGTTGGCAGACAGGAAGTAAAGAGTGGGAGTAAATGGGACCTTTTCAGAATGGCAGGCAGTGACTAGTGGGGTACCGCAAGGCTCAGTGCTGGGACCCCAGTTGTTTACAATATATATTAATGATTTAGACGAGGGAATTAAATGCAGCATCTCCAAGTTTGCGGATGACACAAAGCTGGGCGGCGGTGTTAGCTGTGAGGAGGATGCTAAGAGGATGCAGGGTGACTTGGATAGGTTAGGTGAGTGGGCAAATTCATGGCAGATGCAATTTAATGTGGATAAATGTGAGGTTATCCACTTTGGTTACAAGAACAGGAAAACAGATTACTACCTGAATGGTGGCCGATTAGGAAAAGGGGAGGTGCAACGAGACCTGGGTGTCATTGAACACCAGTCATTGAAGGGGGGCATGCAGGTACAGCAGGCGGTGAAAAAGGCAAATGGTATGTTGGCATTCATAGCAAAAGGATTTGAGTACAGGAGCAGGGAGGTTCTACTGCAGTTGTACAAGGCCTTGGTGAGACCACACCTAGAGTACTGTGTGGTGTTTTGGTCCCCTAATCTGAGGAAAGACATTCTTGCCATAGAGGGAGTACAAAGAAGTTCACCAGATTGATTCCTGGGATGGCAGGACTTTCATATGAAGAAAGACTGGATTAACTAGGTTTATACTCACTGGAATTTAGAAGATTGAGGGGGGATCTTATTGAAATGTATAAAATTCTAAAGGGATTGGACAGGCTAGATGCAGGAAGATTGTTTCCGATGTTGGGGAAGTCCAGAACGAGGGGTCACAGTTTAAGGATAAAGGGGAAGCCTTTTAGGACTGAGATGAGGAAAAACTTCTTCACACAGAGAGTGGTGAATCTGTGGAATTCTCTGCCACAGGAAACAGTTGAGGCCAGTTCATTGGCTATATTTAAGAGGAAGTTAGATGTGGCCCTTGTGGCTAAAGGGATCAGGGGATATGGAGAGAAAGCAGGTACAGGGTTCTGAGTTGGATGATCAGCTATGATCATACTGAATGGCAGTGCAGGCTCAAAGGGCCGAATGGCCTACTCCCATACCTATTTTCTATGTTTTCTATGTTTTTTCTATGTTTACATTGATATATTGTGACCAGGTTAGATCCTCAGAGACCTTGATGCCCAGGAACTTGAAACTGCTCACTCTCTGCACTTCTGAATCCTCCATGAGGATTGGTATGCATTCCTTCATCTTAAGCTTCCTGAAGTCCACTATCAGCTCTTTCATCTTACTGACGTTGTGTACCAGGTTGTTGCTGCGGCACCATTCCACTAGTTGGCATATCTCACTCCTGTACGCCCTCTCATCACCACCTGATATTCTACCAACAATGGTTGTAACATTAGCAAATTTATAGATGACATTTGAGCTAAGCCTAGTCACACAGTCACATGTATATAGAGAGCAGAGCAGTGAGCTAAGCACACACCCTGAGGTGTGACAGTGTTGATCATCAACGAGGAGAAGATGTCATCACCAATCTGCACAGACTGTGGTCTTCCGGTTAGGAAGCTGAGGATCCAATTCCAGAGGGAGGTACAGAGGCCCAAGTTCTGCAACTTCTCGATCAGGATTGTGGTGTTAAATGCTGAGCTATAGTTGATGAACAGCAGCCTGACAGCTGTTTGCGTTGTCCAGGTGGTCTAAAGTCATGTGGAGAGCCATTGAGATTGCATCTGCCGCTGACCTATTGTGGTGATAGGGAAATTGCAATGGGTCCAGGACCTTGCTGAGGCAGGAGTTCAATCTAGTCATTACCAACCTCTCAAAGCATTTCATTACTGTTGATGTGAGTGCTACCGGGCGATAGTCATTAAGATAGCCCTCATTATTCTTCTTGGGCACTGGTATAATTTTTGCCTTTTTGAAGCAAGTGGAAACTTCCGCCCATAGCAGTGAGAGGTTAAAAATATCCTTGAATACACCTGCTAGTCAGTTGGCACAGGTTTTCAGAGCCTTACCGGGTAGCGCAGGTGCTATGTAATGAACTGGAGATGATGAGGGAGCTCAAGGTAAAAGAACCCTTAAGAACCAGTGATCACAATATGATTGTGTTTAACTTGAAATTTGATAGGGAGAAAGTAAAGTCTGATGTAGCAGTATTTCAGTGGAGTAAAGGAAAATACAGTGGTATGAGAGAGGAGTTGGCCAAAGTAAATTGGAAGGAGCTGCTGGCAGGGATGTCAGCAGAGCAGTAATGACGTGTGTTTCTGGGAAAAATGAGAAAGATACAGGACATGCGTATTCCAAAAATGAAGAAATACTCAAATAGTAAAATAGAACAACTGTGGCTGACAAGGGAAGTCAAAGCTATTGTAAAAGCAAAAGAAAAGGCATACATCAAAGCAAAATTTAGTGGGAAGATAGAGGATTGGGAAGTTTTTAAAAACCCACAGAGAGCAACTAAAAAATCATTAGAAGGGAAAAGATGAAATATGAAAGCAAGCTAGCTAATTTTAAAGTGGATTGTAAAAGTTTTTTCAAGTACGTTAAAAATAAATGAGGAATGAAAACGGGTATGGAACTGCTAGAAAATGAGGCCGGTGAAATAGTAACAGTGTAGAAGGATATGGCTGATGAACTAAATAAGCATCTTGTGTCAGTCTTCACTGTGATGACACTAGCAGTATGCCTGATGTTATAGTGTGTGAAGGAAGAGAAGTGGGTGCAGTTACTGTTACAAGAGAGAAGGTGCTCAAAAAGCTGAAAGACCTAAAGGTACATAAGCCACCCAGACCAGATGACCTGCACCCTAGGGTTCTGAAAGAGGTAGTGTTAGAAACTGTGGTGGCATTAGAAATGATCTCTCAAAAATCACTGGATTCTGGTATGGTACCAGAGGACTGGAAAATTGCAAATGTCACTCCACTCTTTAATAAAGGGGGAAGGCAGCAGAAAGGAAATTATAGACAAGTTAGCCTGACCTCAGTGGTTGGGAAGATGTTAAGAGTCAATTGTTAAGGATGAGGTGATGGAGTTCTTGGTGACACAGGACAAGATAGTACAAAGTCAGCATGGTTTCTTTCAGGGAAAATCCTGCCTGACGAACATGTTGGAATACTTTGAGAAGATCACAGGTAGGATAGATAAAGGGGATGCAGTGGATGTTGTATATCTGGACTTCCAGAAGGCCTTTGACTAAGGTGCCACACATAAGGCTACTTACCAAGTTAAGAGCCCATGGTATTTCAGGAAGGTTACAAAATGGTTAGAGCATTGGCTGATTGGTAGGAGGCAGCGAGTGGGAATAAAAGGATCCTTTTCTGGTTGGCTGCCAGTGACTAGTGGTGTTCCACAAGGATTGGTGTTGGGACCTCTTCTTTTCATGCTGTATATAAATGATTTAGATGATGGAATAGGTGGCTTTGTTGCCAAGTTTGCAGATGATACAAAGATTGGCGGAGGGGCAGGTAGTGTTGAGGAAACAGATAGGATGCAGAAGGATTTAGACAGATTAGGAGAATGGGCAAGAAAGTGGCAAATGGAATACAATGTTGGAAAATGCAAGGTCATACACTTTGGTAGTAGAAATAAATGTGGAGACTATTTTCTAAACTGGGAGAAAATCCAGGAATTTAAGATGCAGAGGGACTCAGGTCCTGATGCAGAACACCCTGAAGTTTAACTTGCAGGTTGAGTCAGTGGTGAGGAAGGCAAATGCCATGTTAGCATTCATATTTCAAGAGGTCTAGAATACAAGAGCAGGGATGTGATGCTGAGGCTTTATCAGGCACTGGTGAGGCCTCACCTTGAGTATTGTGAACAGTTTTGGGCCCCTCATCTTAGAAAAGATGTGCTGGCATTGGAGAGGATCCAGAGGAAGTTCACAAGAATGATTCCAGGAATGAAAGGATTATCATACGAAGAACGTTTGATGGCTCTGGGTCCGTACTCGCTGGAATTCAGAAGGATGAAGGAGATCTCATTGAAACCTTTCAAATGTTGAAAGGCCTAGACAGAGTGGATGTGGAAAGGATGTTTCCCATGGTGGGAGAGTCTAGGACAAGAGGGCACTGCCTTAGGATAGAGGGGCAACCCTTTCAAAACAGAGATATGGAGAAATTTCTTTCGCCAAAGGGTGGTGAATTAGTGGAATTTGTTGCCACATGCAGCTGTGGAGGCCGGGAGTATTTAAGGCAGAGATTGATAGTTTCTTGATTGGACATGGCATCAAAGGTTACGGGGAGAAGGCCAGGAACTGGGGTTGAGGAGGAGATTAAAAAAAGATCAGCCATGATTGAATGGCAGAGCAACTCGATAGGCCCGGGGTCCTACTTCTGCTCCTATGTCTTATGGTCTAATGGTCTAAGTGCCATTACCAAGAAGGCAAGGCAGTGCCTCTACTTTCTTAGAAGTTTGCCCATTTTTGGCAAATCACTTTAAACTTTGATAAACTTCTATAGATGCAAGGTGGAGAGTATCCTGGCTGGTTGCATCATGGCCTGGTATGAAAACACCATCAGAAAAGCCTACAAAAGAAAAGTGGATACAGCCCAGTCCATCACAGTTGAAACTCTCCCCACCGTTAAGCTCATCAACAAGAAAGCAGCGTCCATGTTTGGGGAACCCCCACCATCCAGGCCATACTTTCTTCTTCTCACTGCTGCCATCAGAAAGGCGGTACAGGAGCCTTGGGTCCTACACCCTCTGGTTCAGGAACAGCTGCTACCCTTCAAACATCAGGTTCCTGAACCAGCATGGATAA
This sequence comes from Hypanus sabinus, assembly GCF_030144855.1. Classification (NCBI taxonomy): domain Eukaryota; kingdom Metazoa; phylum Chordata; class Chondrichthyes; order Myliobatiformes; family Dasyatidae; genus Hypanus; species Hypanus sabinus. The sequence goes on from NC_082711.1 coordinate 137,352,456, forward strand.
CTTCACTCACATTAACACTGAACTGATTCCACAACCTATGGATTCACTTGCAACAACTCTACAACTCATGTTCTCAGTATTATTTATTACCTATTTATTCATTATTATCATCTTTTGGGTTTCTTTCATATATTGGTTGGTTGTCCATATTTGTATGTAGTTTTTAATTGATTCTACTGATTTATGTTTTATATATCTATAGGTAGTACCCACCAGAAAATGAATCTCAGGGTAGTGTAAGATAAGATAAAACTGTATTCCTCCCAAAGAAAATTGTTGCAAGGTTGCTCAGTCAGAAAGATATACTTTAAAATACAAAATGAGGTAAGAAAAAAAATACAGAAGGTATATGGTGACGTATATGTACGTTGATAGTAAGTTTACTTTGAACTTTGACTTGGGACACAGAGTTTATTTGAATACGTTTTTGCAGGAGTGGGTGAATGCAGACCCAGTAGAGGGGTTAAAATAAGTTACTCAGAAGGCAAACTGGATTCACTGTAAACTATAACTGTTGTATCTTTCATGTTGGAAACAATCTGCTGAAATGTTCTGTTCTCCAGCTGACTTTTTGTTCTGTGAATTCTCAGCTAGTGTGGACAGAATGTAACACCCCACAACTCTTACACTAAGGAAAAGAAATGAATCCCATTGTCTCTGATCAATCTCCTAATTTAGAACATAGAATGTGAGGCAGAACAGCAGAGTACAGGCCCTTCAGTCTGCAATGTTGTGCCGACCTGTTAACCTACTCCAAGATCAATCTAGCCCTACCCTCCCACGTAACCCTCCACTTAAACCTGGAGGAATATGTTTAACATATTTGGATACGATATTGACTTGCTTGAACCTGAAGCTCAGACTAAAATAACCAAACACAAACTGAAGCACTGTGAGATGGATGAACCATTAGAATCACTTTGGGTGGCATCAAGTATGGATTGTTGACATGGGGGTGGGATGGAAGCAAATATTGAGATAACTTATCAGTTACACTGAACAACAAAGATTTTGTTTCTTTTGGGTGTAGCTTATGAACTTCGGGCTGCTGAAAGTCACCTTGAAAATTCCCTATGAAGCATTGTTTTTTTTTGAAATTGCCTATATTTATTATTTCAATTCATACCTCAAGTCAGAATAACTTATGCCAGGATTAAGGAAGGCATTTTCGTTGGTCCACAAGTCAAACAGGTCATCAATACAGAGCTTCTAGTGGGACCGGAGAAAATCGCATGAAAGGCATTCATGAATGTTGTTGAAAAATTTCTTGGCAACTACAGAGCACCAATCTACGTGCAACTGGGTAACAATGTGCTTCAAGCACACAAAACAATGAAGTGCAACATGTCACTGAAGATCCATTTTCTGCATTCTCATTTAGACTTCTTCCCTGCAAATCTTGGCGCTATCAGTGAAGAGAATAGTGAAAATTTTCATCAGGATTCACGGCTATGGAGAAACGGTACCACAGCAACTGGAATCTATCATTTCCAGCTGATTACTGTTGGAAACTTGAGGGAGAAGCCTTAGACACTGAGTACAAATGAAAGACATCAGTAAAACATTTTAGCTTAATTGAACTATTGCAAATCATCAGCACCGTTAACCAATTAAATGCATTATATTCATTGTTCAACGTGATACAAGTTGTCTGAAATTATGTTTGTGTTCAGCTTCAAGCAGTCTATCATTAAAAAAAGCATCTGAGGAAGCAACAATTTCGGAAAAAAAATTGTTCTCTGGTGTTATAAATAGGAAAGCATGAATTTTTGTAATCCAATTGATCATTGTTATCTGTTGGCTATGATGTTTAATTTTAGCGCTTCAGAAAGCATCCCATCATGCATTACAATTATTATACATTATGATCTGGCATGGCAACTGCTCTGCCCATGACCACAAGAAACTGCAGAGTTGTGGACACTGCTCAGTACATCCATGAACTCTTTCTACACTTCTCGCTGCCTCGATAACGCAGCCTACATAATCGAAGACTCCTTCCACTCAGGATATTTCCTGTTCTTTCTCTTCCCGTTGGGCAGAAGATACAAAAGCCTGAAAGCATGTAACGCCAAGCTCAAGGACAGCTTCTCTCTGGCTATTATAAGACTATTGAATGGGCCTCTAGTATGAAAAGATTTGATCTTGAACTATAATCTAACTTGTCATGGCCTTGCAACTTATTATCTGCCTGCACTGCATTTTATAACAAGAACACTTTATTCTGCTTTTTCGATGTACTGAGGTGATGAAATGATCTGTGTGGATGGCATACAAAACAAAATTTTCCACTGTACCTTCCACATGTGACAATACGAAGCCAATTTACATTGAGCAGTGAAGGAGAAAAGTGAGGCATAGGAATTGTGATGTCCTGACTCAGAAAGAACAGGGAAAGCCAGCTGGGTCACAACAGTAGTCTCTGAGGAATGGACTCCTGGTGCCAAATGTCTTCAAGAAAGAATGAATAACTCATGGTGAAACAAAGACGGACCAAGAAATTGTCTGCATTTCCTTTCGCATGGCTTATTGGGGAACTTCTCAAATTGGCTGAAAACTGGAGAGGAAATCCCAAAGTATTTGTTTACGCAGTGAAGCTGTTTTCGCTGGACCCTGCGTTACAACATAACTAAATAACAAGTCATAGCATATATAGACAAGAAGGCTCTGTTCTCAACAGGCAGCCAGAACTGTAAATAATCTGGGGAAATATTTGTTCTGTTTTTGGACTGCTGGTACACTCACACTCATCTCCATTAAAGCACCACTGTTGCATGATTGTTTGGAGACTAAATGCTCTTGTATTAGGCAAATTAGATAAAAATTATACAATCAGAGAGGTAGGTTCTGTTACCCAAATTGTCATGGGTTTTGCAAGGAGAGATCAGAGAGAAAGAGGTCAATTTGTAGAAACTTGTAGATAGAACAACGTGAATGAGCATACAGGTGAGTTCAATCTAAAATTAATTGGAGTTAAAGATTAAGTGTTGCTTAGGGTTAAAAGAATAGTTTGTTAGGGAACTGCAAACTGGATTGCCTACCTGTAAAGAGGAGTTACAGTTAAGGTGATGCAGAATGTGATGCTGGACTACCTTCAGTAATTTCATGTAACATTTATGCCATATTATTTGTTGTACTGCTATTTATCTAATCTCAGTTTTTCGTATTTGGTTGAATTTAAATAAACGGCTTTAATAGAATTCTAGGTTGTGCTGCTCAGGACTAGAAGGGGTTCAGGTCAAACTCTGAGGACGGGGAAAGGAGAAACTACCTCCAGCTCCCCTCCCTGTTGCTACCTGCTGTAGTCCTGTCCCTCCCCAGTGCTCACCCCTCTGCAGCCTCCACCCACCTCTCGCCACAAAGCACAAAGTAATGCTTCCAGGCAGTGCATAAGAAAGCAACTATTCAGCTTGAGTATTTATTGCTATATTTGTTTGACTGGCTCCTAGTGAACACCATTAGACATAGGGGCAGAATTAGGCCATTCAGTCCATCAAGTCTGCTTGCCATTCCATCATGGCTGATCCCGGATCCTGCCTCCTTGCCATATCCTTTGATGCCCTGACCGATCAGGAAACTATCAACCTCTGTCTTAAGTATACCCACAGCAGCCTTCCACTGCAGTCTGTAGCAGAGCAGTCCACAGATTTACTACTCTGGCTAAAGAAAAAAATTCTCCTTACCTCTCTTCTAAAAGGTTGCCCCTCAACTTTGAGGTTGTGCCTTCTAGTTCTGAATACCCCCACCATAGGAAACATCCTCTCCACATCCATCTTATCTAGTCCTTTCAGCATTCGGTAGGTTCAATGAGACCCTTCCACATTCTTCTAAGTTCCAGTGAGTACGGGCCCAAAGCTGCCAGACAATCCCCTTGGAATCATCCTTGTGAACTTCCTCTGGACTCTCTCCAATGACAACACATCCTTTCTGAGATATGGGGCGCAAAACTGTTGACAATACTCCAAGTGTGGCCTGACTAGTGCCTTATAAAGGCTCAACATTATCTCCTCCTTGCTTTTATATAATATTCCGCTTGAAATAAATACCAACATTGCATTTGCCTTCTTTACCACAGACTCAACCTGTAAATTAACCTTCTGGGTGTATTGCACAAGGACTCCTAAGTCCCCCTGCACCTCTGATGTTTGAACCTTCCTCCCATTTCGATAATACTCCACACTATTGTTCCTTTTACAAAAAATGCATTATTGTACATTTCCCAACACTGTATCCATTTGCCACTTTTTTGCCCATTTTCCCAATTTGTCTAAGACCTGCTGCAATCTCATTGCTTATTCAGCACTACTAACCGCTCCTATCTTGGTATCATCTGCAAACTTTGTCACAAAGCTATCAATTCCATTATCCAAATCATGACAAACAATGCGAAAAGTAGTGGTCCCAATACTGGCCCCTAAGGAACACCACAAGTCACTGGCAGCCAACCAGAAAAGGCCCCCTTTATTCCCATTTGCTGCCTCCTGCCTGTCCATGCCAGTATCTTTCCTGTAATGCCATGGGATTTTAGCTTGTTGAGCAGCCTCATGCGTGGCACCTTATTAAATGCCTCCTGAAAATCCAAGTAAATGACATCCACTGCCTCTCCAATGTCCACCCTGCTTGTTACTTCCTTGAAGAACTCTATCAGATTTCCCTTTACAGAAAATATACTGACTTTGACTTATTTTATCATTAATCTCCAAGTATCCCAAAACCTCATTCTTAATAATAGACTGCAACACTTTCCCAACCACTGAGGTTAGGCTAACTGGCCTATAATTTCCTTTCTTTTGCCTTCCTCCCTTCTTAAAGAGTGGAGTGACATTTGAAATCTTCCAGGACCATGCCAGAAACAAGTGATTCTTGAAAGATCATGACCAATGCGTCTGTTATCTCTTCAGCAACCTCTCTCAGGACTCCGGTATATAGTCCACCTGATCCAGGTGACTTATCCACCTTAAGGCCTTTGAGTTTGCTTGGTACTTTTTCCTTTTAATAGCAATGATACTCACTCCTGTTCCCTGACACTCATGGACCTCTAGCACACCGATAGTGTCTTCCACAGTGAAAGCTGATGCAAAGTAAGTTCATCTGCCATTTCTTTGTCTCCTAATTACTACCTCACCAGTATCATCTTCCAGTGGTCCAATATCAATTCTCATGTCCCTTTTAATCTTTGTATAACTGAAAAATATTTTAGTATCCTGATATATATTACTGGCTAGTTTGCCCTCATATTTCATCTTTTCCCTTCTTATAATTTTTTTTTTTTGCCTTTTGTTGGATTTTAAAACCTTTCCAACCATCCAACTTCCCACTCACTTTTGCTACTTATGCAATCCTCAACTTCCCTTGTACCTTAATGCCTACCCCTACCATTTGAGAACTACTTCTTCTGTTGGGCATATCTATCCTACACCTTGTGAACTATTCTCAGAAGCTTCAGCTTCTGTCACCCCCGCGGGTATCCCCCTCCAATCCACCTCGGCAAGCTCCTCTCTCATGTCACTGTAATTCCCTTTATTCCATTGTAATACTGATACATGAATTGTTTCTCCCTCTCAAACTGCGGTACGAATTCAATCATACTATGGTCACTGCTTCTTAAGGGTCCCTTTACATGAAGCTCCCTAATAAGATCTGGGTTACTACACAACACCCAATCTAAAATAGTCTTTCCCCGAGAAGGCTGAAGTACAATCTGCTCTAAAAAGCCATCTCGTAGGCATTCTACAAACACCCTCTCTTGTGATCCTGTGATCCCACACCAGCCTGATTTTCCCAGTCCCCTTGCATATTGAAGTCCCCATCACAATTGTGACAGTACCCATATTGCATGCCTTTTCCAGCTCCCTTTGCAATCTCAACTTCACATCTTGGCAAATATTTGGAGGCCTATATATGATTCCCATAATATTTATTTTTACCCTTGCAGTTTCTTAATTCCACCCACAAAGATTCAACTGCCACTGACCCTATGTCACCTCTTCCTAAATATGTAATTCCGTGTCTTACCAACAGAGCCACACCACTGCTTATGCCTTCCTCCCTGTCCTTTCAATACAAAGTATGATCTATGTGCAGTTGCTGCTAAATTTAAACCAAATTTTAAATAGTACCAGAAGTAGCTTGTTGCTGTTTTTTGCAAACAGATGTATCTGCCTTCCAAGTGTGAACTTTGTTGACCGTTTTAACCATTTTCCAATGCTAATAACCACAATGCCTTGTACTCCCCCTGTTTCCTGTCACACTATCTCATCAACAACTCCACCCCTTGCTGAGCAAGTTCTGAAGCTCCATCCCAGCTGGACAGATTGTGCTTCTGACCCTGAGCTCTCACTCACGTCCCATCATTGGTCTTCACATCTGTTGCTGAGACCCCTACCTGTGGCTTTGCTGTCTCCAGCAATGTGTCAGAGTGATACTTTGCCCACCAGCCTTCTATCTTCTGAAAATATGAAGTCTTCCAAATCTCTGCTCCGATTCTGCATCTAACCTGTCACTCTTTAAGAGTTCTCTCTGTTTCAATCCGATCACCCCATCCCCCTCCATTCTGCTAAACTTTAGAGAATACAGACCCAGCCTACATAATCTCTCCCCATAACTCAAATCCACCGTCTCAAGAGTCAATATGTTGATCCTTTACAGTAGGTCCTCTGTCACAGATCTATCTTGTTTGTGTATGGAGGCTCGACCTGCACGTAATATTCCAGCTACAGTCTCACAGAGTACTGCCAAGCTACATGCTTCTCCTGTCATTTCCATGCAACCTCAGCCTGGCCTACAACCCTGAGGACCTGGGCCTCCCTTGTACATGCTTAATTTTCTTTACCCCAACATTTTCAGCAGTCTTAACTCTGAGCTCTGGAATTCTCTTTCTCAAACACAATGTTCCCTTTACTTCTAGTTTTATTATGTTCTTTACAATGTTGACAAATCTTTTTATCATCTTATCTCTATGGTTTTAAAATTTTTATTGAGATACAGCACGTAATAGGCCCTTTGATCCACACCGTCCAGCAATCCTGATTTAAACCTAGCCTAATCACAGGTCAATTTACAATGACCAATTAACCTATCAACCGGACTGCGGGAGGGACCCGGAGGAAACCCATGCGGTCACAGGGAAAACATACAAGCCCTTACAGAGAGTGACGGGAATTGAACCCAGATCACCTGTAGTGTAAGACATTGGGCTAACCACTACACTACTGTGCCACCCCTTGTGACTTAATGTCACACTTTATTTGATGAAAGTCCCTAGGATGCCACATGAACGCAGATTGTTATTGTTAAAGTAATCTTTCCACTCTACATAGCAAGGTACCATCTTTGTTTATAAAGTGCCTTTAAGCTCTCAGGGTGTTCTTGTGTATCTCAATATCACTGGTGAAACATCGAATTGAAAGCTGCTAAGTCACAAAAAGCAGCAATGAAAGAGAAGTCAAGATTCTAGAATAATCGACAGACATTTGCCAGGATGTGTAAATTCAAAACACTCATGGAGTTAGTAATGAGCCATTTGGCTCCCTGTGCGTAGTCTGATATTCAGTAAGATTGTGGCTCATTTTTTACGTCTGTACCATTATCTTAGAGTAAACTCAAATCCTTTGATTTTCTTTGTATCTAAAAATCTACAGATCAGTGCTTGAACATAGTCGGTGAGTGATCCTCTATACTCTCCTTTTGTGTAGAGGATCCTGAAGATTCTCTTCCCCTTGGGTTAGAAATCTCTCCCCTCCTTTCTGTCCTGAATTCCATATTTTGAGAGCATGATTACTGCTTCTACACGTACAAACAGGCTGGATGAACTTAACAGGTCGGGCAGCATCCGTTGACTGCTCGTTTCCGCGGATGCTGCCCGATCTGCTGAGTTCATCCAGCTTGTTTGTACATGTTGATTTGACCCCAGCATCTGCAGTGTACTTTGTGTTTACTGCTTCCAGATGTCTCACAATGAGAAGCCCTGCAGGAGTTCTCTCTGTTTCAATGAGATCACCCTCTTATTGTTCTAAATTGCAGAGGGCACAGATCTAGTCTACTTGCTCTCTGCCCATGAGATGAACTCTTGATCTCTCAGTCTACTTCACCAAGACATTTATACCTGTCTACATGCACACACTCTCTCTATATCTGTAACACCCTATTCTGCATTCTGTTTTCCTTGCATTACCTCAACGTACTGTACTTGTGTAAGGAATGATCGTCTGGATGGCAGGCAAGCAAGTATCTCAGTACATCTGACAAAAATAAATCAATTACCAATCCATATGACAAACCTTCACTGCACACCCTCTATTGCAAATATACTCTTGCTTGGATTTGAGGCCACATCTGTACATTTTATTCCAGATATGGTCTCACATAGGCCCTATTTAAAAAGTAAGATATTTCCACTCTTGTACTCAAATCGTCTTGCAAAAAAGTTTGTACCAGTTGCTTTCCTTATCACTTGCTGTTGTTACAATGATAACTTTCAATAATTTGTATATTATCTCTAATCATCATGTTCCTTAAGGTTGTTATAGCTGGGGGTGGTAATGAGACAAACCCTACTACCTATTAAATGCTTCCAATAGGGTGCGCCTCCAATACCCTCAGACAACCAAGTCCAGGTCCTTGGTCTTCATGTGTGGTTTAGTTACTAATCCCGGTGGAACCATTTCTACTGACAGGAGAGGGGGCAAGGGTGGGTTACTGGAGCATTAAAACCAGTTGCTTTGGGCAGATGGGGCTCGTGAGCCATGGTTGGCAGTTCATCTAGGTGATGGAAAACTCTGATCTCAAACCTCTGCTGCTACACCCACTCATGGGGAAGGCTTTGGGAGTAAACCCCGAGGGAGAAATCCAGAGCTGGAGTCCCTAAGGCGGGTCTACACTGAGTTCAATGTTGACTGGAACCTCCTGCGATGCTGCTGGTTCCCAACTGTATCGGTCTCTGCCGTTCTTTTGGCTTTATCAGACGTGTGGAGAAGGGTAGCTTGCTATATGGGCAACAGCTTGTTCTCCATATTCATATTGTACTGCCCAGGCTTGAGTATCTGGACAGCTAGGGCACAATATCCACGGTCAACCCTGACCGACCGCGGCCCTCAGACTCCAATCATCAATACATTTCAATCTCCCACCATTAAAAATATTCTGGCTCTCTATTTTTCTACCAATGTGGGGTAACTTTGGTCTGTGTCTTTGCTATTGCTTAGCACATGCTTGGGCTCGGTGACGGTACTGATGCGTTTGTTTTTGCTGGTGGGGGGAGGGGGATCATTGCTTGCTGCCACTTGCGCGTGGGAGGGGGGAACTGGGGGGACTTGGGGTTCTCATGTTTAACTGCCATTCATTCTTTGGGGTACTTTTCTGTTTTTGTGAAGGAAAAGCATTTCATGATGTATATTGTATACATTTCTCTGACATTAAATTGGACCTTTGAGCCAATGTGGAAGACCTCAGGGTATTCCACATTACTTTCTGTCTGCCACGTCCAATCCATTTCTCCAAAAGTTTCTCTGCGTCCATCTCGCAGCTAACACTGCAACCTTGTAGGAATAATAAAATGATTAAATCTGTAACCCTATTTTAAAATGTTCCTGATGTGTCGTATTGTCTTGATGTTGCAAGAATGGAGCAGTATTGTAAAGAAGTTAAGATAACTGCAATAAAACAAAACAAGTATATATCAAAATGCAAAAAGGTTGAGAAATTAAGCAATCAAGTGCAATATGATCAAAGTGAATGTGGGAGGAACCACAGAAGCCAGATGCAGCCTGTGCAGTCACAGGTTGAAGGTGTAATTCGACGCAGAGTGCACCTGCAGTCAGGACTCAGACTGGACTGCTAACTCTGTGAGCCACGGACACTACCAGCTGCACCACCGTAACTCCTTTGGTTGTAAAACATGATCAAAGAGAAACCGTGTGGTAAGAGTGGGACCAGGGAGAAAGCATGAGACCTGATCATGAGGAAGAAACTCTGTGTTAGCCGAGGGAGAAGGGATGCATACCACTGTCACTCAGAAGGGAGGCTCCAAGGCTTCGAAGAACAGGCCATTTTTTAAGTATTGCTTCTTGGGACTGGATGCAACTTACTCAAGAAGTTCATGGTGCTTGTATCATGGCTTGTAGTAGTCCTAAAACAAGTCTCTTGAGTTAATTTAAATTAGCTCTTGAAAGGAAAACAAAATTATGAATTCATGTTATCATATGAAAATATGATATATTAACCCTGATCCAACTTGACTGACAACTGAAAACAGATATTACTATATAACTAAGACAACAGACATGAATCTCATCACTTAATTATCAGTGTAGAGTTAATTATTCTTATCAATAGTACCTCATTACCAAGATGCCAACTGGGATCACTGTGGAGATTTTAAAGTTGTAAATCAGTAAGATGTGAATGTGCAAATACAGAGACTGTTAGAGGAGTCAACACGAGTGAATCTGCAGATACTGGAAATAAATAAAAACACAAAATGCTGCAGAACTCAGCAGGCCAGACAGCATCTATGGGAGGAGGTAGTGACGTCGTGAAAACCCTCCTGATGAAGGGTTTCGGCCCGAAACGTCGTCACTACCTCCTCCCATAGGTGCTGTCTGGCCTGCTGAGTTTTGCCAGCGCTTTGTGTTTTTATTTATTATTAGAGGAGTGTCTGAATAAACATTTGAGTGTAATTTTTCAGGATTCTGTGGTGACATTTATGTTTATGTGATCAATAATCTTCAGCATTCTTCTGTTCTAAAGCTGTAAAGTTCAAAGTCTCCTTGAACAATTCATGGTTGTGTTTTCCAGTTGTCTTGGCCAGTTCACTGTACTTCCTGAGCTGATTTAGTGTAATGCTGAGCTTTAAGATGCCACAAGTTGTAATACTTTTCTTCACCCACACAATGTTCAAAGTTTAAAGTACATTTACTAGCAAAGTATGTATACATTATACAACCTCTCCTTATAGGCAGCTACGAATCAAAGAAACCTCAAAAGAAAACATTAAAAAAGACCATCAAACATCCAATGTACAGAGAGGGAAATAAAAAACAAATCATGTATACAATAAAAGTAAGTAAATAGCACCAGAACTGAAGTTTTACAAAGACACAAAGCCGGGCATCGCATCACTGCGGCTGGAGCAGGCCCCAGCCTCGGCTCGTCACCATGCTGAGTAAACTTTGCAAGACCACAGATGCAAAGCCAGGTATCACTGCGGCTGGAGCTGGCCCCAGACTCAGTTCATCACAAAGCTGAATAAACGTCGCCAAGCAATGAACAGAACCAGCCTTCACCTCGTGTTCAGTCCTGACACTCTGACCTTTTCTATCTGGCCTGTCACTTAAATCATCCAAACATCAGGCCGTTCCTTGCTCTTGGACAGTTTTGGGGCCTGAGCCTGACTTTCCAGTTCAACCCGACACTTAAATCGATCAGACATCAGGACTTCTGCTTCAACCCTGCCTCCTCCTTTGCTTGCCTCAGCCAGACCTTCCCTGCCTCTGCCACTTGCCTCCACTTTCCTCGACCATTTCTCATCTGTGCCTCCACCTGTGACTGAGAGAGTGGAAGGGAGAGAGCAAGAGTGAGCACCAAACGAGAAAATGAAGGGGATAGTGTGGGTGAAGGAGAGAGAGAGAGAGAGAGAGAGAGAGAGGAGAGAGAGTAGGAGAGGCAGAAGAAAGGGAAGGGTGAGAAGGAGAGCAAGATTGGAAGAAAAGGAAAAGGCCATGTTGAGACGATGTTTGGATTAATCCAATGTTCCGGGGAATAGGCTGTGCCAAATGAAAGATTCTGTGTTACATAATGAAAAATAAAAGCACAGGGCCTCATATTTTAAGATGCAATGCTCCTTTAAGAAGCTGTGTGAGCCTGAGGGCTGTATGAGGTTCCAACTACTTTATCTCTGTTCTTTTGTTCTTTGGCATGAGTGTTTAAATTTTAATTCACTGTGGAAATAAACTGTTTTTAAGCTTTAATGTTATCTGCAAAGATTTCTAAAGAAGGAAATTAAACATGATAATAAATTTGTGCATTTTATTTTGTTCTGAGCATATTCTCTTTATTTCTTTTCTGTTTCCAGTAGTCTCAGGCTACTTTGTTTTATTCATTTATAATGTACATTAATATCAGAAATAACAAAGACTATAGCCACAATCTTCAAGTTAATGTTGGAAGTTACGTAACTGTATTGTAGCCACAAAGCAACACATCTCACAATATATAAGCCAGTGATATTCCACCTGATTCTGACTCTCTGCATTAATAGATCTGGACGAGATGCCCCCTGTATTAATAAATTTGCAGTAAGGGAATCAGTGACCTTTTGGCAAAATAGTTCAGGAGCAACTGGACTGTGATCATAAATATTGGCTGCCTTAAGAGGACATTTTCTACCTTTAGATTAACAATGATAAGAGCCAAGGCTTTTGCTGTTCTGTTTGATTTTTGGTACCAAGATTTTAGTTTTAAAGATAAATAAATTAAAAGAATAAATTAGTTGTAATTCACTAAGCTGAAATGCTTCCGGAGTGGATAAACTCTCAAACATTAACCCTTTGTACTGGGCACTTTTGTTTACATTTTTAATGGACATCCTTTCAGTGGGTGAACAGTTAGAGCACTGTGACTACACCTCAAGTTTTATTATAGAGAAGTTTATAAGTTTATGCAGGAGTGTATTGGAGCAGGGCAAATTATGAGAGCGTTAGGCAGGAACTGGGGAGAGTTAATTGGGCAAGTCCATATCCTACATGTTTAAAGACCAAGTACACAGAGTACGGGACAGGTACATACGTTCCAGTCAGCAGGAAGGACAAGGATGGCAAAGCAAGAGACCCTTGGACAGTGACAGAGGTGATGAATTGTCAAGAAGGAAAAGAAGGAGAATGTCAAGTTTATGAAGCCAGAAACAAACAGAGCCCTTGAGGATCATAAAGAAGCCAGAAAAGACCTCAAGAAGGGAATTAGGAAAGCCAGGAAGGGCCATGAGAGGTCCTAGGCAAGTAGGATTAGGGTGAATCCCAAAGCATTCTATACATACATCAGGAGCGAGAGGATAACTGGGGAGAGGGTAGGACCACTCGAGGTTAAAGGGGGAACATTTGGTTGGATGTGGTGGATGTGGGTGAGGTCCTTAATGAGAACATCAGTATTTACCAAAGGGAAGGATGTGGAGGATAAGGAGATCAGTGCCAAGTGAATTAACATGCTAGGGCATTTTGTCCTCTCTAGCAACAGGTGAAGTCCCAGAGAACTGGCAAGTAGCTAATATTGTTCCATTATTCAGGAAGGGAACTAGAGGTAATCTTGGAAATTATGGATTGTGTCTCACATCGGTGGTAGGGAAGTTACTGGACAGAATTCTTAGTGATAGGTTTCATGAGCATTTGAAAAACCATGACCTAATTAGGGAGAGCCAGCATGGCTTTTTGTGGGGCAAGTCATGTCTTACTAACTTGATTGAATTTTTTGACGAGTGATGAAGTTGATTGATAAAGGCAGAACTGTGGATATTGTCTGCTTATCTGTGTTTGAGAAGTTCCCTCAGGGGAGACTCATCCAGAAGAGGAAGATGCATGGGATCCATGGTGAACTGGCCATTTGTATTCTGAACTGGCTTACTCATAGAAGACAAAGAGTAGTGGTTGAAGGGACTTACTCTAGCTGGAGGTCTGTCATTAGTGGTGTACTGCAGGGATCTATACTGGGACCTCTGCTCTTTGTGATGTATATATATGACCTGGATGAAAATGCAGGTAGAAAGGTGGGTTTGCAGATGATATGAAGATTGGTGGTTTTGTGGATAGTGTAGAAGACTGGCAAAGAATTAAGCAGGAAATAGACCATTTGCAGATGTGGGCAGAGAAATGGCAGATGGAGTTTAACCTGGATAAATGTAAAGCGTTGCACTTTGGTAGAGAAAATGTAAAAAGATAGTATACTGTTAACTGCAAGATCATTAACAGTCTGGATGATCAAAGGGATCTTGGGGTCCAAGTTCATAGCCCCCTGAAAGTGGTTACACTGGTTGTTAGGATGGTTAAAAAGGCATACGGCATGCTTTCCTTTATTAGTCAGGGCATTGAGTTCAAAAGTCAAGAGGTTATGTTGCAGCTTTATAAACCTCTAGTTAGGTCACATCTGGAGAATTGCATGCAAGATATCAAGTCTTTGGAGAGGGTACAGAAGAGGTTTACCAAGATGTTGTCTGGAGTAGAGAGCATGTGCTATAATGAGAGGATAGACAAACTTGGGTTGTTTTCTCTGGAGTGAATGTCTCCAGACCAGACAATGCTGATTAAAATTCATTTGGATGACTGCGGACGCCAGTGGAGAGGTGTGAAGGTTGTATGTAGTTTCAAAGAATGCATTGTAAATACCGAACTGGACTTTGATGTTTGGCACATAAAATATCGAGCCCCACGTTGGGCCAGCAGACCTTTCAAGCAAAAGCGTCTCCATATGATGCCTGCTGTACCTGGTTTTGTCGAATAAAGAAGCTGCTCTGTACCTACTAGTACTTTTCTCCAGTAACTTCATTCACGCAACATTTGGTGTCCGGAGTGGGATACCTTCGTGTGACCCATCGTATAGTCAGGGGTCTTAGCAGTCTAAGTAGGTAAGTATTTTAAAAATTAGCGCTCACGCTTGGATCTGCTCGGGTTATCAAGAACACGGAGAGCTGAACTGGTAGTGTGTGTGCATGCATGTGTGTTTATGTAAGAGACGGAACTTTGCATGTTAGTTTGGTGAGACAGGGCCACCTCTTACGAAGGGCGGTTACTGATGGTTTAGGACGCCAGAGATACTCGTTCGGGGAGTTGTATTTTCGTGTACACGTTTTGCGACTGTGATGCAAAGGAATACAGCTGGCATCCTGAGTTCAGGCGCTCAAAAGTGGCAGATTGTGGAGTTCATACTCCGCGGTTTAAGTATGTGCTGTTTAACTGGTACCCATATTTTACATTTTGTGAAGTGTGGGGATTCGTGTGGGGATTCGTGTGGAAATATTTCAGAGAGAGATTTTACCCAGATATATCTGTCAGGATGAGGTCCAGCAACATCAGGCCGAGAATCTTAATCATCTGAGCCAGCCTGTGACTCTGATTATGACCATTCATAAGCCCTTCACCCCCCCACCCCAGGAGAAATACAGCATCTTGTCTGAGTTGCCCTCATTTAAGCTTGCCTGTGGGAATTCGGAATTCAGGCACAAGCTTGAGGAAATAGTTGAAATTCAGCAGATGCACCCTAAAGATATACACGTGTTGGTAAAAGCGAAGTGCCCAGGGAATGTGTGGGACAGTACAGCCCAAGGGGTGCTGGATGGTATTGGGCAACTGCTGGGAATGCCATCGATGAAGAAAAATATCGTTCTTTTAAAGGGAAAGTGAGGCAGTGTCTAGCAGGAGGTGAGAATAAATGAGAATGATGAGGAGTATTCCGGTTTGGATAATCCAGGGACGAATGACCAAGTCTTCCTGAAAATCCTGAAGGAAGGCCTGAGCTCAGCCCACCAGAAAGTTTTAGATTTAGGCATAACGGTAGGGTCAACCTAGTCTGCGTTAGCTTCATGGGCCAGTGAGATAGACCAAAGAAAATACAAGAGAAATCGTAAAGTGGCCGTGGTGGATGCAGCTGCTGTGATGTCCCAGAGGGTTTGTTTTGCTTGCCGGCGGCCAGGGCACGAAGTGAGGAACTGCTAGAAGAGACGTGGGAGGGTGAAGGAGTTGATATGCTACAGGTGCGGCCTATCGCGACGTGGTTGGAGGCAGAGTCCGAACAAGAGGAAAGAAAAACAGATGAACGTCACGGCAGACACGCACTGTTTCACCCCATGGGTGCCCAGTCTGACCAGTCTGACTGCTGATCAGACCATACAGCTGGTGAGGACAACTTCTAGGTCTGAAAAAGATGTAGCACCAGCACTGCCAGCACTGGTGACCCACGGTTAGGAGGTCGGCAATGTGATAAGTTAGTTGACACAGAGGCATCGGTATCGGTAACTGACCTACCCTTGTCAACAACTGGACAGGCAATTCATATAAGGGTATAGCAGGGAATACAGTGAAAGCAGAGAGAAGCCAGCTGCAGATGCTCAAAATTGGTGGAGTACAGCTTCCAGTTTACCTCTGGGCCTGTCCGGATAATGAGGATACCATCCTTGGGATAAACGCGGGAAAAGCTTTCATGAGCCTAGGTACTGACAGAGCTCTAAAAAAATCACAAGGTTGCCAGGAAGGAGCATAGAATGAAATTAGGAGAGCTAAAAGGGGCCATGAGAAGGCCTTGATGAGCAGAATTAAGGAAATCCCCAAGGCATTCTACAAGTATGTGAAGAGCAAGAGGACGAGCTATGTGAAAATAGGACCAATCAGGTGGAATAATGGAAACGTGTACATGGAGTCTGAGGAGGTAGTGGAGATACTTAATGAATATTTTGCTTCAGTATTCACCAGGGAAAAGGACCTTGGCAATTGTGGGGATGACCTACAGCAGACTGAAACACTTGAGCATATAGACCTTAAGAAAGAGGTGGTGCTGAGCTGTTGAAAGTTGCCAGGCTACTTTGGGAGGTGAAGAAGGAGATTGCTGAGCCTCTGGCAATGATTTTTGCATCATCAATGGGGACGGGAGAGGTACCAGAGGATTGGAAGGTTGCAAACATGGTTCTCTTTTTCAAGAAAGGGAGTAGAGATAACCCTGGAAATTATAGACCAGTGAATCTTACTTCAGTGGTGGGCAAGTTGTTGGAGAAGATCCTGAGAGGCAGGACTGTCTCTGGGTGATGCATCAGGGAAGGCAGAGCATGATCACAACCCTCCAGCAGGACTGGTGGTGGCCAGGGATGGGTGGGGATGTTGAGAAATTCTATCGCCATTGTGTCATGTGCCCAGCATAACCCCAGTAAGGGCAGAAAGCTACAGCTGGCGAGCCAACCACAGCTGAGGGACCCTGGGAAAATATCCAGATGGACTTAATGGGGCCCCTGCCAAAAAGCAGGGGGAAGGTACTGTCTACCCAGTGGGTAGAGGCTTTCCCAACAGGGCACTGCAGCGCTGAACGGATTCTAGTTCAGGAATTCCTCCCAAGGTGGGAACCCCGGTTCAGGTGTACTCGAATCAGGGAGCACATTTCACAGGGAAAATGATGAAGGAAATGTGCTGACTGTCAGGGATTTGGAAACAGTTCCACATACCCTACCATCCTCAGAGTTCAGAAACGGTAGAAAGGATGAACCGAACAACCAACGCCTGAGCCGAGGCTATAGCCGAGACAGGAAGGGCACAGGTTGATGTGTTACCAGGAATCCTGATGAGATTACGTACAACCCCAAACTGCACGTGGGGTTGGGTAACTACGGGTTGCAGGGAGCCTGGGGCTTACAGGGATAAAATGACACAGTATGTGTAAGGCTTTTGTAACCAACTAAAGTGTTCAAGGACTGAGCAAAACAACAGCAGCGCATTGCTGAATGGAGAGAGCCAGAGGGAAAGGAGATAGTCCTCCCACAGCCGGGCGACCAAGACATGGTGAGGGTGCTGCCTGAAAGAGCAGGGTTTGCTCCCAGATGGACAGGGCCACAGATGGTGCCTGTTACAAGTGACCCTTGTGTCTGAGGCAGCCGTTGGAAACACTGGACTCAGGTTAAACTGTATGACTCACCTTCTTGTTGTCCCCACAGACAGAGCAGAGAATCAAGTTACAGAGAACCTAAGAGATGAACACCAGCCAGCCACCCCAGACTTGACCACAGCTGATGGAAACACAGCCACAGGAAACGCGAAGGCAGAAGACACCGAGTGTGACAGAAACCCGTGAACAGCATGCTAAAGTGTGATGGTGCGGGCACTCTGTAATGAAGGCTGGTTGCTGATGCTGCACGATTAGATGAACAGCATAGAGCAGAAAAGATACTGGGGAAAATAGATGGGGAGGGATTTAAGTTAATGCAAAGACAGCAAGTTCCACAACTTCGATAGCACAGCAGGCTGAGAAAGATTGCACACACATCTGAAGACAGTCACCCCGGTCCGAATGGGGAGAGGATACAAATGAGCTGGGTCCTTTCAGCAGTCGGGCCACTTCACATCTGAAAATGTGTTGTGGATTTAATTTGGAGTGCGGCTCTGAACAAAGCCATAAATCCACATCCAGACAATGCTGATTAAAATCCATTTGGATATCTGTGGTGTGGAAGTGAATGGGGAGGTGTGAAGGTTGTATGTAGTTTTAAAGAAAACATTGTCTCTACATTGTAAATCATTCTTTGATGTTTGGCATGTAAAATATCAAGCCTCACATTGGGCCAGACAGACCTTTTATCCAAAAGCGTCTCCATACGATGCCTGCTGTATCTTGTTTTGTGGAATAAAGAAGCTGATTTGTATCTATCAGTACTTTACTCCGATGACTTCATTCACACAACAATAAGATTATGAGAGGCATAGATAGAGTGCATAGACAATATCATTATCCATGGGTTGAAATGTTTAATATCAGAGGGCATGCATTACAGATGAGAAGGGTTAAATTCTAAGGAGAAGTGAAGGATGCGTTTTTCACCCAGAGATTGGTGGGTGCCTGGGGGAGGGGGAGAGGTAGAACCATTTGTGAATTTTAAGAGACGTTTATATAGGCACACGAATGTGAGGAAAATGGAGGGGTAGGAACAAGTTGTAAGCAGAAGACATTAGACAATAGACAATAGGTGCAGAACTAGACCATTCGGCCCTTTGAGTCTGTGCCGCCATTTTGAGATCATGGCTGATCAACTACTATTAGTCATTTGACTGGTTAAGCACAACACTGAGGGCCAAGGGGCCTGTTCCTGTGCGTAACAGTTAACAGAGGGCATAATCGACATCTTTAATATCTCTTTAAAACAGTCCACTGTCCCTGCAGGCTTCAAGGCAGCCACCATCATTCCGGTGCCCAAGAGAAGCACCGATTACCGCCCATTGCCACCAACTGCAACAATCATGAAGTGCTTTGAGCAGCTGGTAACAGATCAAATGAAGTGCCATCTTCCAGCTACATTGGACAGTTTACAGTTCACCTACTGATTCAACTGTTGCATTGATGTTGTCATAGCCTCAGCCCTCTACTCTGTCCTTCCTATCTAGAAAAACAATGCCTCGTATGCCAGGATGTTGTTCATCGACTTCAGCTCAGTGTATAGCATGATCATACCTCATAGGCTGGTGGTTAAATCATCCTTATTGTGACTCACATCCCTCTGTGTGACTGGAACTTCTTAAAGGAAAGACCCCAGGCAGCAATATCTCAGGCTCCATCATGCTGAGCACCAATGCCCCCCACCCCCAGTGCTATTTGCTCACCAGAGTCAGCCTAGCGCTGTTCACACTCCCGACTCACGACTGCACCGGCAGATCCAGCTCAAACCGCATCATCAGGCTCGCTGATGATTCAACAGTGGTTGGCCTCATCAGCAACAATGATCAGCAACAGCGTACAGAGAGGAGGCAGAGAGGCTTGTCAAATGGTGTAGGAACAACAACCTGAGTTTCATGTTGGACAAGACAGAAGAGGTGACTGTGGATTTCAGGAAGGTGCAGATCGACCACTCTCCATTGCACATCAACGGCTCTGCTGTGGAGAGTGACGAGCCCTGAGCCCCTTGCTGTGCATCTTCCAGACGTTCTAACCTGGACCCACACATCTTCTTATTGGTCAAGAAGGCACAGCAGCATCGGCTCTTTCTGAGGAGACTGAGATGAGCAAGGATCCCTGCCCCCATTCTAACAACTTTCTGCAGGAGCACCATTGAGATGTCCTGCATCCTCGTGTGGTATGGAAGCAGCAAGGCATCGGACCGCAAGATCCTACAGAGGCTTGTTAAACCCGCAAAGAGGATCACTGTGTCTCCCTCTCCCAAATGTGGCATTCACCAGGTACGTTGCAAACAAAGGGCCCAAAGCATTGTTGAGAATCCCACCACCCACCCCACAATCACTTTGACCCACTACCACCAGGAAGTGGGTACAGAAGCATTAGGACTAGGACTGCCAGACTGTGTAACAGCTTCTTCCCTCAGGCTGTGATACCAATGAATACCCTGCCACCAACGAGGTCTTGTCACTAGGTTAGCGAGCAGGTTACTGTACACTCTACTGTTTAGAGGCGATTTACCAGGATGTTGCCTGGATTGGAAGGCATACCTTATGTGAATAGTTTGAGTGAAATTGGCCTTTGTTCCTTGGAGCGATGGAGGATGAGAGGTGACCTGATAGAGGTGTTTAAGACGATGAGGGGAATTGATGCTGTGGTTAGCCACATTTCCCAGAGCTGAAATGGCTAACACAAGGGGCCACAGTTTTAAGGAACTTGGAAGGAGGTACTGATGGGAGGTCAGGGTAAGTTTTTCCACACAGAAAGTAGTGGGTGCATGGAATGCACTGCTGATGGCAATGGTGGAAGCGAATACAATAGGTTCTTTTAAGAGTCTCTTAGATATGTACATGGAGCTTAGAAAAACAGAGTGCTGTGCGCTAGGGAAATTCTAGGCAGTCTCTAGAGTCAGTTACATGGTCAGCACAACATTGTGGGCCAAAGGGCCTGTAATGTGCTGTAGAGTTCTATGTTCTATGTTCACTGTTTATCTATGCAGCATGTATTTTGAATTATATTTATTAATATTTTCATAACTAAAATATTTATGATATTTTACTGTGTTGTGTGTGTAATATGTTTTGTGGGTGCAGCCTAGTCTGATGGAACGTTGCTTTATTTGGTTGTACTGTATACATACAGTCTGATGAACTTGAACTGTGCTGTACTGTTCTATGTTCTTTGACAAGCGGCAGAATATCGCTTTGGCTTAAGCAAAACTATAATAGTTCTGCTCTTGTTAAACAGTTTATAATGGCTTTAGAAATGCAAACGATGGTGCAAGCTATCCCCCATCGATCTTTTTTTTTGTGCGTGGTTTTTCACAGATTCTGCTGCATTTCTTTATCTTTCCTGGAGATGCCTGCAAGAAGATGAATCTCAAGATGGTGTACGGTAACATATATGTACTTTGATAATACATTTACTTTGACTTTGTCTTTAACTTTGAGTGATTTGGAACAAGTGCAAAAATTAGCTTGCTTAAGGTAATATTTAAATCTTGATGCAACTTGAAAAAGCAAATTCTGAGGCTTTTTTTGAAGTTAGTAGATCAAAAATGAACCCAGCTTAACTTGTCAGTCTAGCAGTAGATTTTTTGATGGAATGTGAAAGCAAGGGGTTATTATGTGCACCTGTACACCTGCTTGTTAATGCAAATATCTGATTAGTCAATCATGTGGCAGCAACTCAATGCAAATATGGTCAAAAGGTTCAGTTGTTGTTCAAACCAAACTTCAGAATGGGGAAGAAATGTGACCTAAGTGACTTTGACCATGGAATGACTGTTGGTGCCTCAAGGGGTGGTTTGACCATCTCAGAAACTGCTGAGCCCCGGGGATTTTCATGCTCAACAGTCTCTAGAGCTTACAGAGAATGGGGAATGAACAAAAAACATCCAGGGAGTGGCAGTTCTGTGGGTGAAAGCACCTTGTTAATGAGAGAGATCAGAGGAGAATTACCAGACTGGTTCAAGCTGACGGGAAGGTGACAGTAACTCAGATAACCACACATTACAACAGTGGTGTGCAGAACAGCATCTCTGAACAAACAAGTAGTCAAACCTTGAAGTGGATGGGCTGCAGCAGCAGAAGACCACAAGCATACACACAATGGGCACTTCATTAGGTACAGGAGGTAACTAATAAAGTGGCCACTGATTGTGTAATGATTCATCAAGGCAGTTCTGTGAATTACTTCAAAGAAATCTGTGCTCATAACTTAAAAAAATCAGAAGCAGGAAATCGGAAATGCAAACGGAAAATGAAGGGAAACCTCAACTGTGAAAAGGAAACCGCTGTTAATCCCAGTCCTGAGGAACAGTCTTGGCCCAAACTGTTTATTTTTTCCCATTGACACTGCCTGATCTGCTGGGTTACTCCAGCATTTTGTGTGTTTCTCTGTTAATATTTCGGGTTGAAGATGCTATGCCAAAACTGCAAAACCAAGAGAACAAGTTAGTTTTAAGTTGACACAGAGAGTGTGACAGGGTTGGATAGGATAAAGTGGATATCTCTGATAGGTTGCGAGATGATAACCGGTTAATGAATCGGTTAATAATTGGTTAATGAGGGAAGTTAAAGACAGAAGGAGGTAATTAAAGGAGTATGTAAACATTGTGAAATGCAAAGTCATGGAATGGAGCCAGTAGATAAAGGGAAACTAAGTTAATATCAGAATCAGGTTTATTATTACTGAGTGTATGTCATGATTTTGTTGTTTTGTGGCAGTTGAAGGCTATTAGCTGTAATGAAAATAAATAAATCAGCAGCACATAAGAGGAATAGCAAGGTGGTGTTAATGGACTGTTTGGAAATCTGATGGTGGAGAGGAAGAAGCTGTTCCTAAACTATTTGGTGTGGCTGTTTAGGCTCCTATACCTCCTCCATGATGGTAGTAAAGAGAAGAAGGCATGTCCTGTGAGGTGAGGGCCCTTACTGATGTGTGCCATCTTTTTGGAACTCTGCCTTTTGAAGATCTCCTTGATGGTGGGTAGGCTTGTGGCCATCTTGGAACTGCCTGAGTCTGCAGCCTCTTATGACCCTGTGCATTGGAGACAATTGTAGAACTGCCCAGAAATGATACAAACAAAGAAATGGTTACTGAAATAGTTGAGTGCCATATAGAATCCAGGAGGCTGCAGTGTGCCCAGAGGAAGGGGAGGTGATACTCAACAATCATTCTGTTGAGCACTGAAAATCTCTTAATCAATTTTTGCCGATAGGCATTCTGAGAGCTTTTTCATATTAGTGATAACTTTTAACTGAGAAATCAAGAAAGTGAACATGTCACCCAAGAACGGCGACACCCCTATTGTCCAAATAATAAAGGTTTGTCAGGCCAATCTAATTATAAGAGGAATGCAGATATAAAAATGAGGAACTTGGCTGATGTCTGTTTGATCAAGGTAGGGAGGCAGACGTTGTTAGGACTGATACTAAAAATTCCTAGTCCATATGTAGGAGCCTAAAAATGATGTGACATGGAGATAAACATTAATGTTCTAGATTACAATAATTTGACATATTAGTTATAACCCCAGCTCAGTGACAGGATCACAAGATCACAGCTAAATATGATTACAGCTCAAAATCCCTAAGTAAGGAACAAATGTGTAATGTTGTAATAAGCTGAAATGTAATGGAGGGATTGGCTTAGAACTGGGAGGATGCCCACATCGAGAATTACCATCCAACTGGTGGGTAGCCTGGTTCTGTGCTGCATTTTTACAAAATTATTTCTGTCTTCAAAATCTCAGCATAGAAACATAGAAAATAGGTGCAGGAGTAGGCCATTCGGCCCTTTGAGCCTGCACCACCATTCAGTATGATCATGGCTGATCATCCAACTCAGAACCCTGTACCTGCTTTCTCTCCATACCTCCTGATCCCTTTCGCCACAAGGGCCATATCTATCTTCCTCTTAAATATAGCCAATGAACTGGCCTCAACTGTTTCCTGTGGCAGAGAATTCCACAGATTCACCACTCTCTGTGTGAAGAAGTTTTTCCACATCTCGGTCCTAAAAGGCTTCCCCTTTATCCTTAAACTGTGACTCCTCGTTCATGGCCCAAAGAGTTTGAATAGTCTCATAAACAGCAAAATTATCATTATTGCCTGATTCATTGTGATGATAAATGACAAGCTAATGGCTAAGCAATAGAGAAACTTTTGCTGGAAGAAATGAGGGCGCAGTAAGAACTTCAGTTGCTGTAATTGGCATGAGATTGATGTGAAAGTGCTGGAGGACTGGGAGGTTGCAAATGTTAACACCGCACTTTGGTGACAGGAATGAAACAAGTAATTACCAATCCGCCAGTCTTAACAATGGTGGTATACAAATGTACACAAGCAATAAGAAAGGACAAGATTAATTATAATTTAGTAAACAATGATAGTTATTGTGGGTTTAAGGCAAAGTGCATGTAAGTTTATTCAGAAAGAGGTTAATTGATCAGTGTTGTCCTTTGGGACATATTTTGATAAATGTTGCACATTGAGTAATAAAGCAGAAGGCAGTGAAAGGGCAGATTCAAAAGAGATGAAGGGCAGAAAGCAAGGAACTTTAGCATATTCATTAACTAATTGGATTTATGACAATCTTATTTCAACATTTGAGCATAGCATGTTGAACTGTAGCCAACAGAGGGGCGATGTTCAGGAACAGAGGGAGGTTAACAAAACAGGCAAACTTGTATCATATTTTTATTCAGAGAAGTGTTAAGCATTTTGGAGGAACAAATGAAAAAAAGTATAAAATACTATAAAATACCCAAGGTGCAGAGGTTCACACACCGCCAATCCCTGAAGGACAAGTTGATAAAATATTACGAAGTGCACATGGTTTCCTAGGCTTTAGAGACAAGGGCATAATGTCACAACCAGGGATTGTTTTCTAAACATAAAGGAATTTTTTTTTTTCAGTTAGTATGTGGATTGTATTTTCTTGGTGTACCCTCACGAGGATGGGACTGTGGTAGAGCAGCCCTGGCTGGAGTATCTGGAAGCAATCCAGAAGGCACAGGATATACACTTCCTGATGTAGAAGTACTCTAAAGGAAACAAGAGAAGTCAAAGCCAAAATAAAGGCCAAAGAGAGGGCATAAAAAAGAGCAAAGATTAATGGGAAGTTAGAGGATTGGGAAGCTTTTAAAAATCAATAGAAGGCATTAAAAAAGTCATTAAGAAGGTAAAGATGATACAAAAGTAAGCTAGCAAATAAAAGGATACCAGAAGTTTCTTCAGAGACATAAGATGTAAAAGAGAGATGAGAGTGGATATCAGACTACTGGAAAATGATGCTGGAGAGGTAAAATGAAATATTGGACAAATTGAATAAGTATTTTGCTTCAGTGTTCACTGTGGAAGACAACAGCATTATGGTGGAATTTCCAGATGTCAGGGGGCATGAAGTGTGTGGAGTTACTAGAGAGGAGGCTTTTGGGAAACTGAAAGGTCTAAAGGTAGATAAGTCACCTGGACCAGATGGTGTACACCCCAGGATTCTGAAAGAGGAGGCATTAGTAATGATCATTCAGAAATCACTAGATTGTGGAATTGTTCTGGAAGACCAGAAAATTGGAACTGTCATTCCACTCTTCAAAAAGGGAGAGAGGCAGAAGAAAAGAAACTTTAGGCCAGTTAGTCTGACTTCAGTGGTTAGGAAGATGTTGGAATCACCTACAAAGTAACCAGGACATCTTTACGGAGAAGTGTCTCAGAAAGGCAGCGTCCATTATTAAGGATCTCCAGCACCCAGGGCATACCTTCTTTACATTGTTACCATCAGGTAGGAGGTACAGAAGCCTAAAGGCACACACACAGCGATTCAGGAACAGCTTCTTCCCCTCTGCCATCTGAATCTTTGGACACTACTTCACTTTTTAAAAAAAATACAGTATTTCTGTTTTTGCATGTTTTAATCTATTCAATATACATATACTGTAATCAATTTGCTTGTTTATTATTTTTTATTTTATTTATTATTTTTGTCTGCTAGATTATGTAATGCATTGAACTGCAGCTGCTAATTTAACAAATTTCACATCACATGCCAGTGATAATAAACCAGATTCTGATTCAATATTTGGATTTCATTCTGATGTCCATTTTTAGGCATCACACTGTAGAAGGGAATACGAGGCCGAGGAATATGAACGAGAGAATTCGGTCATGTGAAGACATGAGAACAGATGGAACCATACTTGCAAAGTAGAAAAGCTTAAGGGAAGATTTGAAAGACTTGGCCAAAATGACAAGAGGGAATTAGGAAAATTTATTTCCACCAACATGAAACCAAAGCTGAAAGCGTAGTAAAACATTTCAAATAATAACTTTCAAGAATGTAATGGAAATGCTAATCAGAAATGATAGTGAGAATGTGATTCATACCCACTCCCCCCCCCCCCCATGCCTGCTCCTCACACTTAATTCAAAAGGATCATTCTGATCTGTAACCTCAGTGCTACATTCTTGAACTAATGCCTGTTATGTGCAAAACCTGGCAATCCCATCCAAGGGAAATATCATCCCTGAATTTCCAAGTAATGGTAAGGATTTTTTGATAGCTTGATGAGATAATCTTTCATTCTTCTCAACCGATACCAAGTTAACTTCTCTTCATAGACTCCACCCGATCTCTCAGGAACCAGTCTGATGAATTTCCTTGCATTTGCTCTATTGTTATATATTCTTCCAAGGTGGGGGGGGGGGGTGATAAATGTGGAAAATTCCTGGTGCAATTTCACCAGGGCTTTACATAATCAAAGACCACACCCCAACCCCAGAAATCCTCTCTTCTTTTCTGTCCCATCAGGCAGGAGATACAAGAGTCCAAAGACACACTCTTCCATGCTCAAGGACAGCTTCTACCCTGCTGTTATAAGACTACTGAACAGTTGCCAAGTACAATAAAATGGACACTTGATCTCACAATCTACTACCTCGTTATGACCTTGCACCTTATTGTCTACCTGCACTGCACTTTCTGTGTAACTGTAACACTTTATTCTGCATTCGGCTAATGATTTACCTTGTACTACCTCAATGAACTGTTGTAGTGATTTGATCTGTATGGATGGTATACGAAACAAGATTTTCACTGTACCTTGGTACATGTGATATTAATAAAGTAATTTCCCATTTACTATAATTGCAAAACCTGTTGCAATAAAGCCTCACCTGCTGTTGGGCTTCCTAGTTGGTTGTCATCCCTGTACATTAACTTTCAATGATTCAAGTCCTTCTGAACGCCAACACTTTCTAATCTTGAAGAAGAAATTAATTACATTGCTGTGGTAAAACAGCAGGGAAATGGCAGTACCAGCTGTCACAGGCATGAAGATGTGAATGGTTTTCTTCTCTCCTGTGTAGCTGTGTCATCCGTGCAATGTGTTAGCTCTTTTACCGTGTATTTAAGAGCAGCACAGTGGTACAGCCAGTAGATCCAATGCCTCACGGCACCAGAGACCCTCTTGTTCAATTCAGACCTCCAGTGCTGTCTGGGGGGAGTTTGCATCTCCTCTCTGAGGGAGGAGACAGAAGGTTCTTCGAGAGTTCCTGTCTCCTCCCACACCCTAGAGATGTACAGGTTGATAGGTTAACGGGCCACTGCAAATTGTATGTGATGTGCAGGTGAGGTTAGATTTGGGGTGGATTTGGTGGGAATTCAGGTGAAAATGAGGAAGTGATAAGGATAGGATAAGGTAAGGAAATGAGTGATTAACGGTCAGTGCAATCTCGATGGGCTGAAGGATCTATTTCCAAGCACTCATTCTTTCTGCCTCACTGCTATATCTTCACAATCACACATGGAACACCCTGGTTTCCTTGGCTACGTAAGTCTGGGGAAGACACTCTCAAGTCCGGCCAAACTCGTGAGATTGTGATAGCTCGTCCCACCCCAATCCCGAGTATGTGTGGATGCGGTGTCATTTGCTATGCTGTTACAAATCAGTGCCATGAAATAACAGACAGCACACTACATACGATTAAAGGAATTATATTTATGAATTTTAACTTAATTAAAGGGTTAGTAAATGTAACACTTACCCAACAGGCTGGTATATGTCTAGGGGAAAAGGAGATCCAGCCACACACCAATCCCACCTCCCGTACACGCAGGTGCTGTGAGAATCGAGTTTATGCCTCGCGTCCACCCACAGTATCAAACCCACAACAAATACCGTCATGAAATACACTTTAAAGAGTTTACTAAAATTAAAAGAGTATTAGACAATACAATATATATGCAAGGGAAAAAAACAAAAAGGCGCCAACTTATCAAAGTTCAGTCAGTTTAGTGCACATCGTTGGAGCTCAAACATCGAACCATTCGACCTCTCGTTGTTTGCCTCCAACCTCCATGTCTTCACACCTAGGACCACGCCCGGTGGTCTTCCGAGCAGTTCAGCGCACGTCCACCTTCCTCAACGTCTTCCTCCCGCTCTCTCCCAAAAGCCCGCGAAAAACCCCTCCCCCAAGTTCCCAGCCTCACAAGACAAAATAACATTCCCCATTGGTTAACAAATGAATACAATTACCATATCAACAAGTATAAAGCAAAACAACTGCGAGAGAAACACTTATCAAAGAAGCATTCCTACTCTTAACAAACCAAAAAACCCATTTTGAGTAACATACACAGGACATTGTACAGTAAAGAATAACAAAAAGAAAAGGGCCCATTCTAATTAACAGTCAAATGTGCACAAATTGGAGCTCACCTTGAACTTCTCTGTCACTCACGCACTGGGCCCTCGGTCAATGTGAAAGCATCCACCACATTCTGAACATTGTTTGCAATCCATCTCGAACAAAACAGGTCTCCCACCGAAACGCATGTTACGACTGATTCTCCCCAGCACCTTCTCTCTCCATCTCCTGCCAAACAGTTGCCCAAGACCAACCTTATTGTCCCTCACCACGAAAGCCGCCCACTAATTGGATGGCAAACATTCCACATCATCCTTCATCTTCAATAATAACCCAGCCAGGCTGAAAACAGAACAAACTGTTTTTTTCACAGAGCTGGTAAATAAAATACCTACAGCATAACAGTAAAGATGTGAACCAGGGCATTACACATATGCTCCAACATAGCAACAGAAAGCAATCTGCATGGCTGTCTCTGGGCCTGCACTCAATGCAGTTCAGATGGCTGAGGTGGTGGGGGGGGGGGGGTGTGGTATCTCATTGAAACCTACCAGATACTCAAAGGCCTGGACAGAGAGGACATTGAGAGGATGTTTTATCAGAGGAGAGTCTCGGATCCAAAGGCACAGCCTCAGAGTAAAGGAGCATCCCTTTAAAACAGAGGTAAGGTAGAATATCTTCATCTAAAGGGTGGTGAATCTGTGAAACTTATTGACGCAGACAACTGTGGAGAACAAGTGACAGGGTGCATTTAAGGCAGAAATTGATAGGGTTTTGATCAGTAAGGGAGCGGGGGTCGAGGTAAAGGTTGCAGAGTGAAGGCAGGAGAATGGAAATGAAAATAATCAGCCATGATTGAGTAACAGTAGACTTGCTGGGTGAATGGCCTATTTCTGCTCTATATCCTATGGGTCTTATGTATCCTGTTACGTGCAGACCAAGAAATGAGACAAGGTTTTCTGCTGTCTAAGCTTTCAGCCACAAACTATAAATAAAAGATAAAATTAAGATAAATATATAATAGAATTTCCTAAGGTTTACAGAGCATTTTCCAGACCGGCAGTCACAGTCAAAATCTGATGACCTCAATAATTTTACTTCATAACAAGGAATCACTTTCAAGCTTAAATGTAATATGATCCATTTGTCACAGAACACATATTTAACAAACACGTCAGTTTTAGCTGACCGCTAGAACATTCCTTGAGAACTAATAAATAGAAATGTACTTTCCAGTGAGATGTGGGTTGATTCCTGAATAGTTACGTTGAGATCTGGTTACTGCTACTCTTATGTTTCCATCCAGGTCGCTGAGCTAATGTTAGTTTACAGCATTTCAGCAGTGGAATATTTCAGAAATGTAACTGCTTCACGTTTTACCACTTGCAAATTATAGTTATATTAGACTTATTGTTTCTGTCCAACATGAAGCTCCTGGTAATTATTTGTACGGGATTCGTCACCTTTAAAATATCCAGGCCGAATTTCAGGTGATAGTTCACCTTCTGAGGAGCACAGGGAATCTTGTAAACTGGGAAGACAGCGGGAGTGTTAGACATGAAAGAATGAACAATCTGTGGTGGGAGGGGGGATGTGTGGACAAGGAACTGCTGACATTTTGGGTCAAAACTGTGCACCGGATTTTTTTGTTGCTCCAGATTTCAACACTGGTGGACGCTTGTGTCTGGATTTTAAATAATTGCTGGAGTTTGTTTTATCTGTGGAATGTCATAACTGTGACCTCCCTCTGCTGCAGGGGATAATCCTATCACTGTCACCATCTCTATGAATCTCTGCTCTCCCACAGTTCCAGCCAAATCTCCCATGTGCAAGCCCAGATACTACGGCCACTGTTCCACTTCTTCTTCTGGAGACACTCCCTGGCCTGGTTTCCCTTTAGATTATTTATTGTTTATTTATTTAGAGATACCACGCAGTAACAGGTCCTTTCAGGCCAATGAGCCTGCGCTGGCCTCTGACCGATGATCCCACGTGGAATGAGGGTAGAAACTGGAGCTCCTGGAAGAAACATGCACTATCATGAGAAGGTACAAACCCTTACAGAACTAGAACTGAACTAGAGCACTGATGCTGGGAGTAGTTCCACACTAACTGCTTTGTTACCTTATCACCCACTATCCAAGCATCTTGTGAAAGGCCAGTTGAGGCATCTTCCTCACACTCTGGGCTTACAGCCAGACCAAGCTCCCTGTCTCTCCTGTACCCTTAACCCGGTATCCCTGCCTCTTTCCCCAAATCTCCTGCTCTGCTTCTTCCACCCGCTTCCTCTGCATGCCATTCCATCTCTTTTCACCTCTCCCACCCTGACTCCCCACATCTTCCGATTTACCTCTAATTCCTCCTGTCACCCACCTCGCCTCCTCCCTGTCACACCACCTCCTCCCCTCCTGTCACCCACCTCGCCTCTCCCCTCCTGTCACCCCACCCCACCTCCTCCCTCTGTCACCCACCTCGCCTCCTCCCCTCCTATCACCTACACCTCCTCCCCGTCACCCCACCTCCTCCCCTCCTTTCATCTACACCTCCTCCCCGTCACCCCACCTCCTCCCCCGTCACCCCACCCCACCTCCTCCCTCCTGTCACCCCACACCTCCTCCCCTCCTATCACCTACACCTCCTCCCCATCACCTCACCCCACCTCCTCCCCCTCCTGTCACCACACACCTCCTCCCCGTCACCCCACCCCACCTCCTCCCCCGTCACCCCACCCCACCTCCTCCCCCGTCACCCCACCCCACCTCCTCCCTCCTGTCACCCCACACCTCCTCCCCTCCTATCACCTACACCTCCTCCCCCGTCACCCCACCCCACCTCCTCCCCCCATCACCCCACCCCACCTCCTCCCTCCTGTCACCCCCACCTCCTCCCCTCCTAACACCTACACCTCCTCCCCGTCACCTCACCCCACCTCCTCCCTCCTGTCACCCCACACCTCCTCCCCTCCTATCACCTACACCACCTCCCCCTGTCACCCCACCCCACCTCCTCCCCCCGTCACCCCACCCCAACTCCTCCCTCCTGTCACCCCACACCTCCTCCCCTCCTGTTGCCTCCTGTCAACCCCCTCCTTTTCTCCAGTTGCCCCCCACTTCCTTCGCTCGTGTTGCAATTCCACCTCTTCTGTACTGCTTCTATCTACCTTTCTTCACCTGCCTCCCCCACTTGGTTCCCACTTGGTCCCCACTTCCCCTGACCCTCCCATCCTGCTATCCCTCCTGCTCCTATCCTGCCTCCTGTCCCTCCCTCTCCTCACTCTTGCACTTGGCCCCCCCTCCTACCACTCCCATCCCTGTATCCCTACAGAAGGGAGGTTGTTAATGCTGACACCCGATTCTGCACTTGGATGGTATCACTACTCCTCCACATTTCACTCCTGGATGTGACCGCCCAAATTAGGTCCTCGTCATCTGTGAAGTTAACAAGTTCACATTAGCAAACTGGCCTTGAGACAAAAACGAGACTACAAAAAGTAGTGGGGAGAGCCCAGTCCATCACAGGTAAAGCCCTCCCCATCATTCAACACATCTACAAGGAGCTCTGCTTTCAAAGACTCTTCAATCATGTTCTTGATATTTATTGTTTACTTACTTCACTTTCTTTTTTTAAATTACTGTATTTGCAGTTTGTTGTCAGTGCACGTTGGTTGTCTGTCTTATTTAGTTTGGTCTTTCATTGATTCTATTGTGTTTCTTTGTATTTACCGTGAATGTGCACAAGAAAGTGAATCTCGGGGTAGTACTTGGTGATATACATGTATTTTGATAATAAATTTATTTTGAACTTTTTTGTATTTCTCTGTTCTACAGTGAATGCTTTCGATGCTGAGGATGTTTTACGAGTCTGTGGTGGTCAGTGCTATCATGTTTGCTGTTGTGTGCTGGGGCAGCAGGCTGAGGGTAGCAGACACCAACAGAATCAACAAACTCATTCGTAAGGCCAGTGATGTTGTGGGGGTGGAACTGGACTTTCTGATGGTGGAGTCTGAAAAGAGGATGCTGTCCAAGTTGCATGCCATCTTGGACAACGTCTTTCATCCAATCCATAATGTACTAGTTAGGCACAGGAGTACATTCAGCCAGAGACTCATTCCACCGAGATGTAACACTGAGCATCATAGGAAGTCATTCCTGCCTGTGGCCATCAAACTTTACAATCCTCCCTCGGAGTGTCAGATACTCTGTGCCAATAGGCTGGTCTTGGACTTATTTCCACTTGGCATAATTTACTTATTATTATTATTTAATTATTTTTGGTTTTATTTTGCTACATTTCTACACTACTCTTGGTTGGTGCAACTGTAACGAAACCCGATTTCCCTCGGGATCAATAAAGTATGTTTGTCTGTCTGTCTTTTAAGAAAATGAATCTCAAGGTAGTGTACATACTTTGATCATAAATTTACTTTGAACTGACATAGCAGTTAGTGAAATACTAACACAGAGCCAGCAACACAGGTTCAGTCCCTGCCGCTGTCTGTGAGGAGTTTGTACGTTCTCCCCGTGACCACGTGGGTTCCCTCCGGGTGCTGCAGTTCAGCCCACAGTCCAGTTGGTAGGTTAATTGGTCATTCTAAATGTCCTGTGACTAGTCTAGGGTTAAGTAAGGGTTTTCCTGGGTGGCACAACTCAATGGGCTGCAAGTTCCACACAGCATCTCCAAGTAAATAGCTCTGAACTAGAGGAAAGTTTAGCAAAGGTGTCAGAGGTAGGTGAGATCTACCAGGGAGTGATAGGTGCCTGGAACAGACTAGCAGAGGTGGTGATACAATACAGACATTTAAATGGCCCTAAGATAGGCACATGGAGGTAAGAAAGGTGGTGGATTACCAGCTGTGTAGGAGGGAAGGATTAGATCTTGGAGTAGGTTAAAGGTCAGCACAACATTGTGGGCTGAAGGGCCATACTGTGCTGTACTGTTCTATGTCGATGAATGGGAATGGTCCTCTTCCCCTTAAAAGTAACTTCAATGCTTACTATTCACCACTTAGTCCACTTAAACCTCCACAGTTGCTGTCAGTTCTTGTTTTCAATCAAGTCTCCAATTGTGAAACAATCCCCATCTCGTCTTGTTCTTCAGCACATTCATCCACACCACTGATCCTCATTTAGAAATAAACTTCCCTCTTAACTCCTTTGCCAGCTGCATTTTCAAACTCCTCGCAATCTAACCATTGCTGATAAAGTCATTTCTCCAAGGAC
Source organism: Hypanus sabinus (assembly GCF_030144855.1). Lineage (NCBI taxonomy): Eukaryota > Metazoa > Chordata > Chondrichthyes > Myliobatiformes > Dasyatidae > Hypanus > Hypanus sabinus. The sequence goes on from NC_082711.1 coordinate 137,385,946, forward strand.
TGACCTGCCCTGCCACCTTGTCCTTGATACCTTTACCCCTTGTAACCCCTCAAGTACAGGAGCAAAGGCACAAAGATGGTCCAAAAGAGTATATGGCAGACACATTCTGTACATTCTGCAGCAGATTTGGCCTGCCAATAATATGCATGATTGGGTCCCGTTTCCAGTAGCTAAACTGATCATTACTCAAAGGTTGCCCAGGAAGGCCAATGTAATTTCATCTTTTCATCACAATTGTCCTGTTGGTCGTCCCTCCTAAAGCTACTTCATTCCTGAAGCCATCAGGTAGGGGAGACTCAGAATACACTCAGGAGAACAACTCAGAACTTGACCAAACACCACAGATAAAATAATGTAAAAGCAGGCACTACAGAGGAAATTACACACGATGCTGCTTGAGATTACTGAAGGTGTGATATAAAGCTTTGCAAACAAATGGGCCTCTCTCTGTATGCTGTAGTTTACGTACTTCAACCCTTAGTTACTGTTACCAGCCTCTCTTTCCTCACAGGAGGTGAATTCTCTTTACTGTTGCCTAGCAAGCTACACCTTTGTGGTGAACTACATATACCTGTCTGGACACGCCCCCTGCGCCAGCTCTTCACTCTGTTCGGGTATCCCTGCTATATCCACAGTGATAGAGGGTCCTCGTTTATGAGTGACGAGCTGCGCCGGTACCTGCTAGCTAGGGGCATTGCTACTAGTCGGACCACGAGTCATAATCCCCGGGGTAATGGACAGGTGGAGACGGAGAATGCCACAGTGTGGAAGGCCACACTTTTAGCCCTTAAGTCAAAAGGGTTGCCGGTCTCTCGATGGCAGGAGGTCCTCCCTGAGGCACTCCAACTCTATCCGCTCTCTGTTATGTACGTCCACCAATGCCACCCCTCACGAGTGCCTATTCTCTTTTCCCAGGAAGTCTGTCACTGGGACCACCCTACCAGTTTGGCTGACGTCCCCGGGGCCAGTGCTGCTCCGGAAACATGTGAGGAGCAATAAATACTCCCCGCTGGTCGAGAGGGTTCAGCTTCTACATGCGAACCCCCAGTATGCCTTCATGGTGTTACCTAATGGGCGGGAGGACACGGTCTCCATCCGCGACCTTGCGCCTGCAGGAGCAGCAGACCACTACTCGGAACACTCCACAGTAACTATGAACCCTGTACCCGAGGTGACACCGCGCACACCAAGCCCTACACAGACTCCTCACGACACTCATATACCGGGCGTTTCGTACGCGTATATGCCAGGCACCTCGCACATGCGTGAGGGATCACTGACGCTTAGTGGGCTGACACCTCCAGTTAGGCCGGAACCAGCACAACCACTGTCTCCGGTGCAATCACCACCACCGGCACCTGTGCAATCACAGCCGGTGCTACGTAGATCGCAGCAACAGATTCGACCACCTGACAGACTTAACCTAAAAGAAACTTCGCCACATGGGGACTCTTTCAAACAAAGGGGGGGTGAATGTGGTGAACTACATATACCTGTCTGGCCTAGCTTTGCTCCCGTGTCTTAAGGTCAACATTACCTCATCTCTAACTCACACTGATGTTAGAATGAACTCACTTTGTGATTATTATAAATGGCTCGGATGAGGAGCTGGGAGGACGGGTTAGGAAGTTGACAGATGACTTGAAGGCTGGTGATGCTGTGAATGGTGCAGTGGGTTGTTGCAGGTTACAACATAATATTGACAGGATGCAAAGCTGGGCTGACAGATTGAGGCCAAACCAGAGAAGTGTAATCTCTCAAAGCCACCATGCAAGTTGACAGGGCGGTAAAGGTGGTGTATGGTTTGCTGGCCGTCACTAGTAGGGAGACTGAGTTCAAGAGCCACGAGGTAATGTTGCAGCTTTATTAAACTCTGGTTAGATCACGTTTGGAGTATTGTGCTCAATTCTGATCGTGGGAAAGATATGGGTTCAATAGAGAGAATGCAGAGGAGATTTTCCAGGATGGATTAGAGGACCAACACCATATGTTCCATCTAGGCAGCCTCCAACTTGATGACATGAACATCATTTTCTTGGACTTCTGATAATTGCCTCCCCCTTTCTCCCTCACCATTCCCTCTCACCTTATCTCCTTCACACAAAAATACAACTGCAGATGCTGTGGATCAAAGAATACGTACACAACGCTGGAAGAACTCAGCAAGTCAGGCAGCATCCGTGAGAAAAGAGTAGCCAACGGAAACGTTGGCTACTCTTTTCTCACAGATGCTGCCTGACCTGCTGAGTTCTTCCAGCATTGTGTACGTCACCTTATCTCCTTACCTGACCATCAGCTGCCTCTGGTGCTCCTCCCCTTTCCCTTTCTTCCATGGTCTCCTACGCTCTCCTGTCAGATTCCCCCTAGCCAAGCCCTTTAACCAATCAACTTCCCAGTTCTTTACTTCACCCCCTCCCAGTTTCACCTATCACCTGCCATTTTGTACTTCTTCCTACCTCCTCCACTATCGAAACACTGACTGTTCACTCTTCTGTATAGATGCTGCCTGACCAGCATTTGCTTTGGATTTTCAGCATCTGCAGATTTGCTCGTGTTGGTGATGCTACTACACAGCAAAGTCTCTTTCAGAGATGCCGACCCTGAAGAAATCTTCCCCTCAGGAGTTCAGTGAAACCCTCTCTCACAGCTCCCCCGCTGTGATCTTGGCTGCTGTCCAGCCACGTGCTACCGCAATCTCATAGTCTTCCTGAGAACTTGTTTTCGCCACTGCCTTGTGCCAAATGGCTTCCAGATCTGTTTTCAGGCTTCTCTGTTTGGATCCACCAAGGACCACAGGTACTCACATTCAACTCGCTGCTACTCCTGCCGAGTTCTCAGCGCCTGCCATCCGCCATGGGGAGGTACCTGGTGGCCCTGCCTGAGTCGCAGCCACACCTCCAGGAGTCTCTCTCCTCCACGTACAATGGACCTCTCCTATACATTATTCCACTGGATACGTGCTTGCATTTGCCAGTTCTTCAACTTTCTCATGTCCAGCAAGGATCAGAAGATCACCTGTCCCCAGACCGCGGATCCCGTTTTCAAATCTGGCAACCCTGATCCCTGCTGCCTCTCTCTCGGACCTCGATTCCGAATCCAACCCCAATCCCGAAGGCACTGGGCACTTCCAGACCGGTGATACTAACATTGCCAACCTGGTTCCAACGATCCCAAGCAGATTCAGAACCCAGATTCCACCACTGTCCGTGCTGGTTCCAATGACCACAAATACCTTCAAACTGCTAGTTGTGCAACCTGTAACTTCAACTCCAGCCTGGACCTTGACTGATAGCACCTCCTGTCCAATACCTTATGCTCTGCCACTGGAACGCTAGTCTCCCCTTCCCTCACTATTACTCTGGAATTCCATTGCTTTTGGGTCCAGGGAGCGGCCATCTTCCTCCCATCCCACCTTCCCTGAGCACCCCAACCATCATCTCTCCACAGACTCTACCAAACCTCTGATCCCAGCTCTCATCCATACTGGGTTTTCACCATTTCCTCTGACCTTCCCCTTTCTGAGGCAGAATTCCTGTCCTCAGTAAGGGCCTCAGCATTGTCCCCCGCACCCACACCTCAGTGAGTTCCAAGCCCACTATGATGCCAAGCTGTTCTTCCATTGCCCCCATCTCTGTGCGTATTTCTTTGGCAAGGACTCTCCAGCCCACACCAAGGACTCCTTCTCCCATCTTTAACCCTCCTCCTCTTCCTGGACACTCCACTCTGGTCTTCTGCCTGCTCTGGATCGAGAACTGCTGACAGGACACCAACTGTCTGGACTCGACTTTCACACTCCTTCCTCCAATTCTCTCTCCCTTCACTCTCTCCATTCTCTTTGCTCTAAATCCAACTTCACCATCAAACCCACAAATTGTGGGGTGGGGGCTTTAGTAGATCTCTATCTGTGACTCCTGTGGTGAACTACATATACCTGTCTGGACACGCCCCCTGCTGACTGTTCCTGTGGCTCCTCCTGTATGTGACCCCTGTATAAAGGTGATTGAGGCCTGAGCCCGGCCTCTCAGTCTCCAGGATGTAGTATGGTGGTCACTCACTGCTTGTTCCTTCTTCCAGTCAATAAAGCCGATATCTCGACTTCACGTCTCAGAGAGAGTTATTGATGATGGATCAATTCTATTGACTGGAAGTTTTAAAACATGGAAAGCGTTTTACGTCCGGAAAGATTGGATTTGGATCCCCAAGACCCTGAAGCAGCTCTTGCCTTTGAACTCTGGCTTGCATGCTTCCAATCATACTTGGAGGAGGTTAGTGCAACTGAACCCGCTGTTATGCGCCGAATTCTCCTCTTGAGGGTCACCCCGAAAGTTTACTCACTTATCAGAGGCCTGCCGACCTACAAAGAGGCACTGGACGCCCTCAAAAGACAGTACCTGTGGTCGGTGAACACCATCTACGCAAGACATCGCTTAGCTACGCGACGACAGCGGCCTGCAGAGTCGAGCGCCCAGTTTCTCCGAGCCCTACAGACACTCGTGCGAACTTGCGATTGCAAAACACTCACAGCAGAACAGCATGCAGAGCTGCTAGTACGAGATGCCTTTGTTACAGGAATCAGGTCAGTGTATGTGCGCCAGCAGCTGCTGGAAAATGCCGATCTTACCTTACGCTCGGTGATCGAGACGGCCAACACGCTGGAGGCTGCTCTGCACTACGCTGATGCTGTCCAGCCGCGTGATCCCCCACCAGTTCTGTGGACATCTCAGACCCCGCCACCGCCGGTTCCTGCGCAGTGTTACTTCTGCAGACTCGAAAAGCACCCCCGAAAACGCTGCCCGGCCAGAGAAACTACCTGTTCCAGCTGCGGGAAGAAGGGCCATTTCACCAAGGTCTGTAAGTCTAAACCACAAGCGGGGTCAGGCAGCGCTGCGTGTAAGGCATGGGAGTTGCCATCTTGCATGCCCAGATGGGGGCGGCCATCTTTGTCAGCGCCAACATGCCCCACCCCCTACCCACCGGTGCTTACCGGGCACCAAGACGGCAGTTCAACTCTGGCCACCGTAACCCTCAACCAAAGCGCCCCATACCAGCTTGCAAGGTCAATGATGGACATCCTGGTGGAGGGGCAGCACTGAGAGTTTTATTGACCCAGACACAGTGCAACATTGCGGACTCGTGACACGGCCAGTAAGCCAGAGGGTCACCTTGGCTTCTGGGTCGTATTCCACAAACATCCGGGTGGGTTGTGTAGCGACATTGGTGGTGGAGGGCACAGAATATTGGAACTTTGCGCTACTGGTCATGCCTCAACTGTGCGCGTCTGTGCTATTGGGGCTGGACTTCCAGAGCCACCTCGAAAGTGTGACTATGGTATATGACGGGCCCCTCCCACCACTCACTGTCAGGTATCCTCAGTTTTGTGGGACCTCGCCATATACCCTGCTACTGACCACACACACACACACGGGCCCACACGTCCCGCCCAGCACCATGCCGACAGCTGCGCTACCGATACCACTTGCAGCCTCTCCACCCTCAAGATCCCTCCCCCACCGCTATTTGCCAACCTGACCCCCGACTGTAAACCTGTGGCAACTAAAAGCAGGAGGCACGGTGCGGGGGACAGGGCCTTCAATCAGTCAGAGGTGCAGCGGCTGCTCAGGGAGGGGATCATTGAGCCAAGCTCAAGCCCTTGGAGGGCCCAGGTGGTTGTTGTTTGGACCGGGCAGAAAAATAGGATGGTCGTGGACTATAGTCAAACCATCAATAGGTTCACGCAGCTTGACGTGTACCCCCTACCCCGCATCGCGGATATGGTCAACCAGATAGCTCAGTACAAGGTGTACTCGACAATAGATCTGAAATCCTCTTATCACCAGCTCCCCATCCGCCCAGAGGACCGCCCCTACACCGCTTTCGAGGCGGGCGGCAGGCTCTATCACTTCCTGCGCGTCCCCTTCAGTGTCACGAATGGTGTCTCGGTCTTCCAGAGGGAAATGGACCGGATGGTGGACCAGTGTCAACTGAAGGCCACGTTCCCATATCTGCATAACATCACCATCTGCAGTCATGACTGGCAGGATCACGACACGAACCTCCTACGATTTTTTCAAGCAGCCAAAGCTCTTAACCTTACTTATCACAGGGACAAGTGTGTGTTTGGAACCACCCGACTTGCTATCCTTGGGTATGTTGTGGAAAACGGGGTCATTGGCCCTGATCCCGACCGTATACACCCCCTGTTAGAACTCCCTCTTCCCACCACTCTCAAAGCCCTCAGACGGTGCCTGGATTTACACCCAATGGGTCCCCCATTATGCAGACAAAGCCCGCCCCCTGGTCAAGTCCACCACTTTTCCCCTCTCTGCCAAGGCCTGCGCGGCCTTCAGCTGCATTAAAGGGGACATTGCCAAAGCAACGATGCATGCGGTGGACGAGACCATTCCCTTCCAAGTAGAGAGTGACGCCTCCGATTTCGCGCTTGCTGCTACCCTCAATCAGGCAGGCAGGCCAGTAGCATTCTTTTCTCGCACCCTTCAAGGCTCTGAAATTCGGCACTCCGCGGTGGAGAAAGAAGCCCAGGCCATAGTGGAAGTTATTGGGCACTGGAGGCACTATCTCACCGGCAAAAGGTTCACCTTGCTGACTGACCAGCGCTCAGTTGCGTTCATGTTCAGCAACCAACAGCGGGGCAAAATCAAAAATGATAAACTTTTGCAGTGGAGAATAGAACTCTCCACCTACAACTATGACATCCTGTACCGGCCTGGCAGACTCAATTAGCCCCTTGATGCCCTATCCCGGGGTGCCTGTGCCAGCGCACAGCTCGACCAGCTATACGCCCTCCATGCACATCTTTGCCACCTGGGAGTCACCCGATTTTACCATTTCGTGAAAGCCCAGAACCTGCCATACTCCCTTGAGGACATCAGGACGATGACCAGGGACTGCCAAGTCTGCGCTGAGTGCAAACCGCACTTCTACCGTCCTGAAAAGGCGCAACTTATCAAGGCCACCCACCGCTTTGAGCGACTGTCTTTAAGGGCCCCCTTCCCTCCACCGATCGCAATGTCTACTTTCTCAATATTATCGACTAGTACTCGCGGTTCCCCTTTACCATCCCCTGCCCCGACACCACTGCCACGTCCGTCATAAAAGCCCTGTGCCAGCCCTTCACTCTGTTCGGGTATCCCTGCTATATCCACAGTGATAGAGGGTCCTCGTTTATGAGTGACAAGCTGCGCCAGTACCTGCTAGCTAGGGGCATTGCTACTAGTCGGACCACGAGTTATAATCCCCGGGGAAATGGACAGGTGGAGAGGGAGAATGCCGCAGTGTGGAAGGCCACACTTTTAGCCCTTAAGTCAAAAGGGTTATCGGTCTCTCGATGGCAGGAAGTCCTCCCTGAGGCACTCCACTCTATCCGCTCTCTGTTATGTACGTCCACCAATGCCACCCCTCATGAACGCCTATTCTCTTTTCCCAGGAAGTCTGTCACTGGGACCACCCTACCGGGTTGGCTGACATCCCCAGGGCCAGTGCTGCTCTGGAAACATGCGAAGAGCAATAAATACTCCCCGATGGTCGAGAGGGTTCACCTTCTAGATGCAAACCCCCCAGTATGCTTACGCAGTCTTACCTGATGGGCGGGAGGACACGGTCTCCGTCCGCGACCTGGCGCCCGCAGGAGCAGCAGACCACTACCCTGAACACTCCACGGTAACTATGAACCCTGTACCCGAGGTGACACCACGCACACCGAGCCCTACACAGACTCCTCATGACACTCCTATACCGGGCGTCTCGTACACGCACATACCAGGAGCCTTGCACACGTGTGAAGGATCACTGACGCCTAGTGGGCTGACACCTCCAGTTAGGCCGGAACCAGCACAACCTCCGTCTCCGGTGCAATCACCACCGGCACCTGTGCAATCACAGCTGGTGCTACGTAGATCGCAGCGACATATTCGACCACCTGATGGACTTAACCTGTAAATATATTTGTAAGAAACTTCGCCCCATGAAGACTCTCTTTTAAAGCCAGAGTTCAAAGGCTTCAGGGTCTTGGGGGTCCAAATCCAATCTTTCCAGACGTAAAAGGCTTTCCATGTTTTAAAACTTCCAGTCAATAAAATTGATGCACCATCAATAACTCTCCCTGAGACGTGAAGTCGAGATATCGGCTTTTACGTCTCAGAGAGAGTTATTGATGGTGCATCAACTCCTCACATAATTTTGAATCTTTTTAATGACTTTAAGTTCTCTGGCCCTGATCATCTCATTTTCACTATGGATGTCCAGTCCCTATCCCCAGTCAGAAAGGCTTTAAAGCTCTCTGCTCTGGACAACAGACCCAAACAGTTCCCCTCCACCACCACACTCCTCCTTCTGATGGAAATGGTCCTCACCCTCAACAATTTCTCCTTCAGCTCCTCCCACTTCCTTCAAACCAAAGTGTAGCCGTGGGCACTTGCAGGGGTCCCAGCTATGCCTGCCTGTTTGTCGGCTACGTGGAACAGTCCATGTTCCAAGCCTACACTTGAATCGTTCCCCAACCTTCCCGACGCAATATTGATGACTGCATTGGTACTGCTTCCTGCATTCATGCTGAGCTCGCTAATTTCATCAACTTTTCCTTCAAATTCCACCCTGTCCTCAAATTTACTTGGTCCCTTTCTGACACCTCTCTCCCCTTTCTCGATGTTTCTATCTCCATCTCAGGAGACAATCTATCACTGATATCTTTTATAAGCCCACTGACTGTCACAGCCACCTGGACTACACCTGTTCCCATGCTGTCACCTGTAAAAATGCCAACCCCTGCTCTCAGCTCCTCTGTCTCTGCTACATCTGCTCTCAGGATGAGGCTTTTCATTCAGAACAACTGCATTGTTGTCCTCCTTCATAGAAAGGGGCTTCCCTTCCTCCTCCGTCAACACTGCCCTCACCTGCAACTCTTCTATTTTGTGCACATTTGACCTCACCCCATCCACCTACCACCACACCAGGAATAGGTTTTCTGTTGTCCTCACCTACCATCCCACTAACCTCCACGCCCAGCACATAATTCTCCATAACTTCTGCCATCTCTAACAGGACCCCACCCCTACACATCTTTCCCTCCACTTTCTGCTTTCCACAGGGATTGCTCCCTTCACATCTCTGTTGTCTACTCGTCCCTCCCCACTGAACTCCCTCCTGGTACTTATCCTTGCAAGTGGAACAAGTGCCATACCTGCTTTGACACCTCCTCCCTCACTACCATGCAGGGCTCCAAACAGTCCTTCCAGCTGAGTCAACGCTTCACCTGCAAGTCTGTTGGGGTCACCTGCTGTGTCCGGTGCTCCCGGTGTGGCTCCTGGTGTTTATCAGAGAGACCTGATGTAGACTGGGAGACCATTTTGTCAAACACATTCACTCCATCTGCTACAAAAAGTGGGAATTCCCTGGTGACCGCCCATTTCAATTTTACATACCATTCCCATTCTGACGTGTCAGGCCATGGCCTCCTCTACTGCCATGATGAGGCCGCCCTCATGTTGGAGGAGCAGCACATAGTCTGTCAGTTGCCATGACCATCGATCTCTCAGACTTCCGGTCATTAACCCCTCCCCTTCTCTCCTTCACCATTCCTCATTCCTGTTTCCCTCTCTCACCTTACCTACCCATCACCTCCCTCTGCTGCTCCTCCTCCTTCCCTTTCTTCAAAGGCCATCAGTCCTCTCCTACCAGCTGCCCCCTTCTCCAGCCCCGTATCTCTTTCACCAATCAACTTCCCAGCTCTTTACTTCACCCCACACCCCAGCTTCATCTATTACCTGGTGCCCTATACTTTCTCCAACCACCCCCCCCCCCACCACCCACCACCTTGGTAGTCTGACTTCTTTCCCCTTCCTTTCCAGTCCTGATGAAGGGTCTCTGCCTGAAGTGTCGACTGGTTTCTCTTTTCCATAGCTGCTGGCTGGCCTGCCGAGTTCCTCCAGCATCATGTGTGGAACACGTCGATTTCCAGCGTCTGCAAATTTCCTCGTGCTGCTGACTGGATTAGAGAGCGTTCCCTATGAGGAACAGTTGAGTGAGCTTGGGCTTTTCTCTTTGGAGCAAAGGAGGACGAGTTGTGACTTGGTAGAGGTCTATAAGATGAGAGGAGGCATAGAAAGAGCGGATGGTCAGTGGTTTTATCTCAGGATGGTGATAGCTAATTCAAGAGGACATATTTTAAGATGATTGGAGGAAAATATCAGGGGGATGTCAGAGGTAGTTTCTTTGCACAGTTGTGTGTGCTTGGAAAGCACTGCCAGGGATAGCGATAGAAACAGATACATTAAGGACATTTAAGAGACTCTTAGTTAGGCATATGGATGAAAGAAAGTGGAGGTCTATCAGGAAGGAAGGGTTAGATTGATTTTGGAGTATTTTGTTAAAAGCTTAGTACAATATCATGGACTGAGGGCCTGTGCTGTCCGGTACTGTTCCAAGATCTATGTTTACTTTGCTGACCATTCAGGCTAATCTACAGATGTAACAAGGAGAGCATTCTAACTGGCTGCATCACTCGTTTGTTGTGAGGGGAGGGCGCTCTGCACAGAGTTGAAAGAAGCTGTAGGAAGTTGTGAACTCAGTCGGCTCCACCATGGGCTCCCCAGCATCCAGGACATCTTCAAGGAGCGATGCCTCAAAATGGAGGCCTCCATCATTCAGGACCCCCATCACCCAGTGCATGCCTCCTTCTCATTGCTACCATCAGGAAGGAGGTACAGAAGCCTGGATATATACTTCACGGCTTTATTTATTATTATGCATTGCAACTGCTGCTGAAAAACAACAAATTTCATGACAACAACACACACAAAATGCTGGTGGAACACAGCAGGCCAGGCAGCATCTATAGGGATTTTAAAGTTTTCTATCTTTCCTTTCAGTTAGGCCTGATGAAGGGTCTCGGCCCGAAACGTCGACAGCGCTTCTCCCTATAGATGCTGCCTGACCTGCTGTGTTCCATCAGCATTTTGTGTGTATTGTTGTTTGAATTTCCATCATCTGCAGATTTCCTCGTGTTTGCTCTTTAAGTTTCATGACATATGCCAGTGAATATTAAACCAGATTCTGATCTGCCTTTGACTCTTTGCTTGGTGTCCCTTACATGAGTTTAACCCTTCACTGCTGCTGTTTCCCTTTGATCTCTGTTTATAATCCAAAAGCCACACACCTGATAAATTGACACAAACAGATTAAATTATGAAAGCACTGACTAAACCTATTTGAGAACAGTGGATATAAACAACTGGGAACGTGAGCAAGGTTTGCCTCAATTTCAGCAGTGACAGAATCACTGGGTCCATATTTGAACAGGAGGTAAATGCACGTCACATTGGAAATGATTATTACAGGAAAAAGAACGTGGAATGTTTCCTACATGAAGAGGTTAACAACAGCTCAGTTTTAAACTGTGGTGTAGTCAGACAGGAAGTGAATGTAAAACTCAGAGCTAATATTTGATCCATATCAGAATTATATATGACACACACATGCTTATTTGACACTGCAGCACCTAGATTTAACATTAATACTTCTGAACTGTGAGCCTATTAAGTGTTAACATCAGCGAGGACTATTGGGAACATAATTCATTCTGTAAACATCTGGTAAATGTTATTAAAGTTCTCAAGTGCACTGTCCTGCAGTTTCCGGGGCTGATTGTTCACAATCCATTTGTCTGTAATGCTATTAAAAACATTTGCATCTGAAATTGAAATTCCTTTGATTATTATTTTGTCTTTGTCCTTGACTCCAGACAGCTCCTTGAAAAGGTGGAAAATTTCTTCTAGATTTACTAGTTGCATTTTGGTGGAATTAAACTCAATCTTTGTCTGCATTGTTTCCTAACTGAGTAACAGAAACGAGAGGTTCTCGGGTCCAATTCCCACTCTGCTGACTGAGCTAACTTTAGCAAACAGAGTGCTTTGGAGTTGCACTTACTTCTAAAAAATTTTATTTTATTGAGATACAGCGCAGAATAGGCCCTTTCAACCCTCAAAGCCTCGCTACCCAGGAATACCAGATTTAACCCTAGCGTAATCTCAGGACAGTTTTCAATAACCAATTAACCTAACAACTGGTAGGTCTTTGGAATGTGGGAGGAAACTGAAGCACCCAGAGGAAACTCACATGGTTACAGGGAGAATGTAAAACCTCCTTACAGGCAGTGGTGGGGATTGAACCCAGGCCACTGGCTCTGTATTGTAGCTGGCATTCCACTCCTAATCACAATCCAGTTACTGATGTTCAAGTCAACTGTTGGGAAACTGTATAATTGGCTGAGACGCCCTCTGTCACAGAACAGCCTACCATTTGCTCACTGCTACATTAACTTGCTAATTATTTCCCGACGAACAATATTATTGGTTCATTTCTCGTCCAATTACGTCATTAATTTGACAACGTTCCATTGTTCTCTGATGTGGTATAGTGGCTTTTATGAACCTGTGTGAGCTGCTTGGGGTTTAGTATTTCTGACACAGTATTTCTACAGGGGCACATTGAGAGCATCCTGACTGGCTGTATCACTGCCTGGTATGAGAAACGTACTTCCCTCAATTGAGAGCTCTGCAAAGAGTGGTCCGGAAAGCCCAGCGCATCTGTGAATGTGAACTCCCCACTATTCAGGACATTTACCGTGACAGGTGTGTAAAAAAAAAAAAAGAGTCTGAAGGATCTTGGGGACCTGAGTCACCCCAACCACAAACTGTTCCAGCTGCTACCATCTGGGAAACGGTACCGCAGCATAAAAGCCAGGACTAACAAACTCTGGGACAACTCCTTCCACCAGGCCATCAGACTGATTAATTCACGCTGGCACAATCATATTTCTAAGCTATATTGACTGTTCTGTTGCATACCTTTGTACATACCACTTATTTCAAATTACTACAATTTGCACGTTGGCACATTCAGATGGAGATGTAGCTTAAAGATTTTTACTCCTCGCGTATGTGAAGGATGTAAGAAGTAAAGTCAATTCAATTCAAAGTTGTAGCACCAGGAAAATAATCATCCTTCCTTAGGATCTTAAAGGCAAAGCAGGCAGAAGAAGAAAGTTCACTCAGATGATGGATGCAACAGAGAGAGGATCTTTGATTGCCTTGGTCTACCCTTGCTGTTAGACTCAGATTTGTCTTCTGCAAACAGTCTCACACATCCATCCATCATGCAAGGGCTTCCCCACACTTAAAGAAGTCATGCACAATCTCCTCTATATTGACCTTTAATTTGATGGCCCCATTTCCTTTGGGGAAATAGAAATACAATTATATAGATAATTAAGCAGGTCATTGGTACTGTAATTAGTTTATTTGTGCTGAGATAAAGTAAACAGCTTTGCTTGCACAAAGATCATTCATGAACATCAGTACATCGATGCAGTTGGTACAAAAGAAAAATTCATAACAGAATCAAAGTTCAAAGTAAATTTTATTATCAAAGTACATACATGTCACCAGATTCAACCCTGAGATATGCCTTCTTGTGGACATACTCAGCAAATCCATAGATTAGTAGCTATAACAGGGTTAATGTAAGATCAACCAGAGTGCAAACGACAACAGATTGTGCAAATGCAAATATAAATAAATGGCAATACACAACAAGAACATGAGATAAAGAGTCCTTGAAAATGAGATCATTGGTTGTCGGGCAAGTGAAAGTAAGTGTAGTTATCCTCTTTTGTTGAAGAGACTAATGGCAGAGGAGCAATAACCATTCTTGAACCTGGTGGTGCAAGTCCTGAGGATCTTACATCTTCTACTGAATGGCAGCAGTGAGAAGAGAGCATGTTCTGGGTGGTGGAGATCCCTGATGATGGAGTGTGCTTTCCCATGATGGCATTTCACGTAGATGTGTGCTCAATGGTTGGGAAGCCTTTACCCATGGTGGACTGAACTGAATACACCATTTCTTCTAGGATTTTCCATTCAAAGGCACTGGTGCTTCCATATCAGACTGTGATACAGCCAATGTACTCTCAACTACACACCTAAAGGAGTTTGTCAAACATTTAGAAGTTTTATATGAAGAAAGTGCTACAGTTACAGAGAAAGTGTCATGCAGACAGGCAATTAAGGTACAGGAGCCACGGAGAGGTAGATTGAGAGATCAAAAGCTCATCTTCATCATACAAGATGTGTTCAGGAGTCCTGGAGCTGGTAGTATGTTGAGGATGAAGGGGATCTAGGTCATAAATTAATGGAAAACTGGAACCAAAGATGTCTTACATCCATGCAATACTTAAGGATGTTTGCCTTGTTTTTAAGCAAATAAATTAAACCAAGTCGCTGCCATGCTCTCTCAAGTGGAGGTGAACTATCTCATGACACCGGTTTAAGAAACAGCGTGGGAGTTCTCCCTAGGGTGTTAGACAATTTTCATTCTGCATCCAGCATTGCTAAAGACAACTTAGAGTTAATCACATTGCTCTGTATGAAAGTTGGCAGTTAAGTATCTCCAGGGTGAAAGGGGCTACACTTCTAAAAGTTCATAATTGGTTTAGAAGTGCTTTGGGGTATGCTGATGTTAAAAAAAAGCACTGTTAAAGTTCCTTGCTTCTTTTGTATTTATAAGTGGAAAGAATCCATCACTCGAGTGTGGATGAAAATGACAATAATTGCTGTTGTAATATACGTAGGTCTAGGAAGGCTGGAGCCTGTGAAAATGAGAGTTGGAAATGGCTGTGGATCCTGAGGGGAGGAAGATCAGGAGGATGCTGGTTTGGTTCAGCAAATCTCAGAGGACTTTAATTATCCAGAAATTAATTGAGAACTGCTTATCACATCATCCAATTTATCTTACGTGGCTATTTCACAACTGCTTTTCAAAATAGTGAGCAGACAACTAGAATTTTTGTTTTTAGCTAGAGGCTTAGTGAATCAAGCACAATAGTAATTCCTATTTTGTTTCATTTAATACCCTTGCTTAGATGGAAGCTGAAAATAGTGAATCCAGATTACTTGGCATTAAAAAGAGCATTGAGACAGATAATAATTGTGAGTCAAGCAATAATTTTAAGGCTTAAAGCATTACAATAGCGAAGCAGTAATACACTTGAAAATGACAGGATATTCTTGGCATTAGCTATAGCTTTTATAGGTCACATTCCTGGAATTTCTAAATTTGTGAAACTAATTTATTTATGCCTTATAGGTACCTGGAAGTGAAGTAGAATACTTGGAGCTAAACCATTAGGAACTGAGTGATGGATATTCTGACTGAGATCCAGATGGGCAAATAGAACAAGCAGAAATAATAAGCTTCAAATCTGTGTGCATATCAAACTCTAACCAGGTTTTAGATCTGAAATGGATCTTTCCCTTCTTGTGTACAACAGTGCTTCATAGTAAATGCAGTAAGAATTTTTGTAATTAGTATGTAATTATATTAGCTCCGTGGCAGAAATCTATTGCTAGCTTTTCACAGTACAAATGCAAACTAAAATGTTATCAATATTATCTCTGGGTATCTATCATGGGAGATACTCATATGAGCATCATTGAACAGTGATTGAGCCACTGATATGAAAGACATGATAGTAAGACCTTCTTTAAGAGAAGGCAAAGTAGATTAAATTGTGAAGTACAGTCATTCTTCAAGTTAAATCTGGAAGCACTGGATCAAAAGCAGGGTTCTCCCATCATCAAAAGGAACACAAAGAAGTCATTCAGACCCCAGAGTAAGCAGCACATCAAAGAGAAATTGGTTTTAAGGATAAATTATAGGAACCATTCATTAGCAATGTAATAGCTTGTCACTTTCAGGAAATTGAGTTGGTAAATGAGAGTCAATTAAAGTTTAACAAATTAAAAAAATATGCATTGAAGGCATCTAAGTGCTTTACAGATGACACATCTGTAGACATGGATGGGACAGCACACAGCTAATCAATCTGTTATCGTCATGCCTGTGTTACATGCTATGTAAAACCAGAGTGGATACAATTCCAGTAGGAATAATAATATCACCACATAACACTCAAAGTTCTATGTTATGCCATTTGATGGTGCTGTCTTAGGATTCCCAAAAGTAACCAGAGGGGATAGCTTCACTCACCCCATCACTGAACTGTTCCCATAATCAATTGACTCATTTTCAAGGACTCCTCATCTTATGTTTTCGATATTTATTGCTTGCTTATTTATTTAGTTAGTTAGTTAGTTACTAAGTATTTGCAGTTTGTCATCTTTTGCACATTGGTTGTTTGTCTGTCCCTTTGGCTACAGTCTTTCATTGATTCTGTTGTGTTTCTTGGAGTTACTGTGTATGCCTGCAAGAAAATGAATCTCAGGGTTGTATATGGTTACATACATGTACTTGGATAATAAATATACTTTGAACAACTTCCCTCTCCTGTGAGCACCCTGTAACATGACCAAACTTGAGCTCTGCTTGTAACATCTGAACTTGTTGCTCAGTAACTGCTTCCTTAAGAAAGGAATTAAAACTGGCTGCAGTAATGGCAAGTGAGCCTCGTTGTGTCTGCCTCAGGCAATACCATCAGGATTAGCCATGACTATCTCCTTGCAGTAGCCAGAGAGATTTTCCCCAGAGTTCCCAGTGTAATTTCTGCCCTTGAGAAGGAATGTTGGCCAAATGTTCATACTCCAAAGAAAGTGCAAGCAGTAGCATTAACCATTGGATGTGATATTCCTTCACCTCACAAAGGCCTTCCAATCCCCTTGCAATGGAGGCCAATAGTGTTGCCTTCCTAACAGTCTGCTGTAACTGTTTGCTTACTTTCAGCACCTCTTCATAAACACACCAAGATCTCTCGTACACCAACCAATTCTAGTCTCTTATGACTTGGATTTTTTTTCTTTTTCTTAACAAAGGTGAGCAACCACATTTTCTTCCATTTCCCCCCTTGGGCACCTTCAGTGCATGCTCATAACCCCTCTCTATCCCTGTACAGACCTCTCATTTTATATTTTATCTAAGTTATTAATAATCTTTATGTGTCACTGAGAACACAGTGGTCCTACCTTTCGCTTCACCATCAACAGTCTGTCAATCCAGAGAGTCTTGTTTCCATTTTTGATTTTCCATCTTTTAATCAATCTCCTCCTCATGCAGATCAGCACGCCCAATCTGTATTTTCTGTCACAGCCTTTGATGTGGTACTCTGCCAGCTGCCAACTGAAAATCCAGAAACAGCACATGCACTGGTTTCCAGTTAGTATTTATGCAACTTTCATCTACAAAAAAACCCTCAGATTTGTCAAGCCCAATTTCCTTTTTTGATTTTGTCTATTGATATTCTGATTTCATAAATTCTCTTTGCTTTGCATGTCATCCACACAGATTATTTCATCACATCAGTACATCAAGGCAGTGCAAGAGAAAAGCAATAATGGAATACAGAATAAAATGGTGCAGTTACAGAGAAGGTGCGATGCAAGCAGACAAAAAGGTACAAGACCATTATGAGGTCAAGAGTCTATCTTATCACACAAGAGATCCATTCAATAATCTTATAAAGGTGTCCTTGAACCTGCTAGAGCATGCTTTCAGACTTTTATATCTTCTGTCTGACCTGAAAGCACATGACAGTAAACTCAATTTTGACATTTGCTTGTTCCTTATCGATAGTGGAAAGAGTTTGGGGAGCCAAGAAATGATACTCAGCCTCTATCCTGCCCTTCCCACTGGGGTGGGCAGGAGCTGGACCTGTTCACTTTCAGCTGACTCCTGGGATCTGATGTTCTTGAAAATCAAAGGGAGGAGGTGAGATTTTCCTTTGTTGGAGATAATCACTGCTTGACATATAAGTGTTAATTGCCCTTGGTCCTACCACTGATTATCAGACTGTGAACTTGCCTGGAAACACTAAAACCTACCCAACGCATTTAACACTTGAGCAGGGAGGTTGGAGGGCTTCTATTGAATGGGGTTGTCCCATATACTGCAGGGATGCTCATGGACACATTGAGAGGTTACAAGGGTCTCCTCTTGCAGCAATCGAGGATATGGAGCAAAAGGATGAGAGGTGAGAGGCCATCTATCTGGCAGGCCCTTCCTGCTCTGAACCTCTGAAATTTTGCACTCCTGGCCCACTCTCCTAGCTCTACGTGGCCTCATCCCCTTTCCCCAGTCCTCCTTCATATCAAAGGGGTCCTGTGTGATAAGGCACTCCCTTCCTGCTTGTTAGCCACAAGGCAGACACACACTGCACTCACTCATGTTTGGTAACTTCATGACGACTTGAAATAATTTGAATGAGTGCAGCCAACCAACAAATCCAGTCAAAACTCTGTAGACCCTCCACATCTAATCATGAATGCTGGTGGAGGTCAGACAATTAAGGGGACAAGGAGGTCTGAAGATTCTCCAAACCTCACCGATGATGCACCCAGCACACCAGCTTTAAGGGCAAAGCTGAAGAATTTACAGTCCTCTTCAGCTAAAAATGTCAGGTGAATCCTAACTTCTTCCCAAGATCCCCACCACATCAAAGACCAGCTCTCAGCCAGCTTGATTCACTCTGCACTATCAGGAAGTGGTTGAGAGCACTGGGCCAAGTAAAGGTTCAGTTCAGAAAACATCCCAGCTGCAGTACTTTAAATGCACCTCACACCTCTAGCCCAGCTGTTCCAGTACAATTATAACAATGGCAGCTACCTGGTTTTTATAATTTTAAAAATAGAGTTTACTTATGATAAAAAGAAAGAAGCAGTAAAAAATAAAATGTTAACTCTTGCTCAGTACATCACACAGTTTTAATGTTAAAGAGAGACTCCAAACACAAGCAACATAGCACCATTGCCACAACATGGCTCCCTGAGGTGATACCCATTTCATTGTTTGAGGGGTTTCCCCACCCAACCCCTGGCTCTCCAGGTGAGGTAGCAGATGAAGCCTAGACTTCCCCATAGAGCCTCAACATTTTCTGCACCAGGCTTCAGTGTGTTCCCTCAGTACACATTCCTGCAGCCTGCACTGCGCCATTCAGAAGCAAACAAGAGAAAGTCTGCGGATGCTGGAAATCTGAGCAGTGCACACAAAATGCTGAAGGAACACAGCAGGCCAGGCAGCATCTATGGGGAAAAGGACAGTCGACATTATCTTACCTAACAGTGCTGGAAGACCAACTAGTTGGGCAGATCAAGGGGCATCCTTCACCAACAACAGGGAAATTGCTCAGGTACACCCTCTTCACATAAACCCATCCTGTCTGAATACACCCGGTGGAGGCAAACTGCTGGAAGCTCTCATCCAAATCACTGTGAAGTGGCACCTCCTCGCCAACTCAGTGAGTTCTACCTGGAGCGAGAGCACAAGAGTTTTAGCAATAAGTCAGCCTGTTGCTAGTTAATAGTCAGTCAATTGGCTAATTAACAGCAACCAATAAAAATGAAGGGAGGGTCAGACAGAGTGGGCTAGTGGAGGAGTAGGGAGCAGAGGCTTTGGGGAGATAGCTAAGGTCTGATTAATCTAGTTTTTTTTAAACTAATGAATGTAGTTGGAATGTCAGAGTTAGGGCAGAGGCACGCTCCTCCTGCAAAATGTGGGTGATCAGGGAGGCTGCCAGTGCCCTGACAGCCTCCCCTATAGGAAGTGTACCCAAGTACATTACTGTCTGACCAGATTAAGGAGCTGGAGTTGGACATCTGGACAACTGTCTGAGAAGCTGAGAGCATTGTAGTAAACAAATTTAGTGAAGTGGTCACACCAAAGTTGCAAGGTGCAGATAGCTGGGTGAGCACCAGAGGAAGAGACTGCAAGTGCAGGGCCATTCCCTCAGCATTAAATATTGCCTTTTGGATACTACTGTGGGCAAGGGAGGGTGACCTTTCTCAGAAAAGCAGAAGTAGCCAGTTTGGGGGTACTGTGACTGGCTCTGATGCCTGGTGGGTAAGGGAAACTCAGGCAGGGCTTTAGTGATAGGAGACTTAATAGTTGGGGGACAGACAGGAGATTCTGTGGCTGCAAAAGGTACTCCAGGATGGTATCTGGTCTCCTGGACACCAGGGTTAGGGCTGTCTCACAGTGACTGAAGAACATTCCTGGGGGAAGTGGTGAGTAGCCCGGAGGTCACAGTGAATATATGGGGTTAAGAGAGAACTTGAAAAGCAGGACCTCAAGGGTAGCCATCTCTAGATCACTCTGTGCCAAGTAGAAATGTAGCTCAGATGAATGTATGGCTGAGAAACTGGTGCAGGAGCTAGAATTGGGATCTCTTCTAGCCCAGGGGTGACCTGTACAAGTGGGATGGTTTGCAGATGATCTGTAGTGGCCTAATATCATGGCTAAGAGATTTGCTAGTGCTTTTTGGGAGGGTTTAAAGGGAAGGGGGGGGGTAGGAATCTGAGCAGTAGAATAGCTGATGAGAAATCAGAGGATAATATGGTAGCTCATGAAAGCAAGCTTATTCATCTGGTTAGACAGGCACAATAAAGGGAGAGCAAAGGCCATTGGTTTAAACTTCATTTGGTTTAATACAGTATACTTAACAGGTAAGGTGGATGAACTTGAGGCATGGATTAGCTCTGGAGACTGGGATGTTATACTGATAGCAGAAACATGGCTGAGAGTAAAGTGGGATTGGCATCTCAATGTTCCAGGTTAGATACTACAGGCATGACAGCGGTACTGGTTAGTCAAACGGGTGAATTTAATTCTTGATGAAAGAGGTCACCACAACTGTCCTCTGAGATTATTTATGGAGTGTTTATCCAATCAGGCAATATGAATAAAATCTGATAAGGGAATGGTCACTTTGTTGCAATTGTATTATAAGACCCCCCCCCCCCCCACCCCAAATAATGTGGGAATTAGAGGAAAAATAGGTAGTGAGATTGCAGATAGTTTTAAACATAACAGGGCAGTATTAGTGGGTGATTTTAACTTCCCTAATATTGACTGGTCCCGCCATACAGTATATAATTCCTTCCTTGCGCAGTAGCATAAAAGGCTTGGGTAGAGTAGAATTTGTGGAATGTGTCCAAGAAAGCTTCTTTAAACAATATATAGAAAGACCCACTTGAGAGGGTGCAATGTTGTGTCTCCAAGTGGGGAATAAGTCAGGACAAGTGGTGGCTATGACCATCGGCAAGCACTTTAGATCCATTGACCATAATTCTATTGGTTTTATAATAGTTATGGAGAACGATGTGACTGGTCTGTGGGTTCAGGTACTGAACTAGGGAAGAGCAGATTTAGAAGCCATTAGGTGAGACCCTGAGAAATTGATTGGGTGAGATTGTTTGCAAGGAGAGGAGCATCTGTAAATGGGAAGCTTTGAAAGCGTGAAGTCAACAGTCAGGATTTGCAAGTTCCTGTTAGGATGAAGGGCAAGGCTGGAAGGTTTTGGGAACCATGGTTAACGAGATATATCAAGGTTCTGGTTTTAAAAAAAAGAGGGAGTATACACTGCACATAAGCAATTGTAGACTAGTAAATCTCTTGATAACTACAAGAAGTGTAGGGGGGTACTTACGAGTGAGCTGAGGAAGGATATGAGAAGAGTCTAGTAGTCAAAGTGAAGCAAACTGTCAAGAGATTCTATAGGTATATTAAGAGTAAAAGGGTGGCCAGGGAAAAAATGTGTCCCCTTAAAGATAAGCATGGCCATCTGTGTATGGAGTCGAAGGAAATGGGAGAGATTTTTAAACAATGTTTCCCTTCTGCTTTTAATAGGGGGAAAATGATGGAAGTTCAGGAAATGAGAGTAATGAGTGGCAATGTCTTGAATGTCATACAAATTAGATATTGGAGTACACTGAAATACATTAGGGTGGAGAAATCCCTTGGTGCTTTCCAGATCATGTGGGAAGCCAGTGAAGAAATTGCAGAAGTTCTTGAAGAGATTTTTGCTTTATCTCTGGCCACAGATGAGGTTCTAGAGGACTGGACAGTGGCTAAAATGGTACAACTTTTTAAAAAAGGGAAGCTAAAGCAACCCATGAAACTATAGGCCAGTGAGTCTGACATTAGTGGTAGGTAAATTCTGAGAGATGAGATCTACCTAGATTTGGAGAGTCAGGGTCTGCTTCAGGATAGTCAACACAGCTTTGTGCGTAGGAAGTTGTGTCCGACAAACCTCTTGGAATTCTTTAAGGAGGTAACCAAAAGGGCAGGTAAGGGTAGGAAAGTGGATGTTGTCACTATGGATTTCAGCAAGGTCTTTGACAGAGTTCATAGCAGACTAGTCTAGGAAGTTAGATCACATGGGATCCAGGCGAGATAGCTGACTAGATTCAAAACTGGCTCATGATGACACCCAATGGACTGATGGTTGAGGGTTGTTTCTAGTTGTTTAGTTGTTTGTCAGTGCTGGGATGCTTGCTGTTAGTAATTTACATAACTGATTTGGATGTGAATGAAGAAGGCATAGTTAGTAAGCTTGTGGATGATACTAAAATAGGTGGTGTTACAGACTGCAGACAAGGGTATGGGGAGATCGTGACCATTACAGGGAATTTTGAAAATTATTTACTTGGCCCACTTACATTTTTAGGTAAGGGGAGGGGGGTCAAGGATTGGCAACGGCTTTCAATCCAGATGGTGTAATATTAAATTTTGAGAGATCAAGTCAGGGTAGAACTTGCACAGTAAAAGGCAAGGCCTTGGTGAGTGTTATGGAACAGAGGGACCAAGGAGTGGCCAATAACTCACAGAAAAAAAGCATCTCAGGTAGGTAGCCTGTGAAGTAGGAATTTGGCATTCTGGCCTTCATCAGTGAAGTTACTGAGTTTAAGATCTGAAAAGTTATTTTGCGGTTTCTAACACAGTGAGGCTGCATTCGGAGTATTTATATATAGTGAACATGTTATAAGAAAGATGTTATTAAACTAAAAGAGTACAGAAAAGATTTATCAGGATGTTGCTTGGACAAGGAATTTGTTAAGAAATTAACAGGCAGGATAGACAAAGGAGAATCGGTAGATGTTGTTTACTTGGATATTCAGTAGGCCTTTGACAAGGTGTGACACGAGGCTGAAAAACATGATATATGTTATTACAGGGAAGATGCCAAGTTGGATACAAGATTGGCAGACTGGCACAAGGCAAAGAGTGGGAATAAAGAGGGCCTATTCTAGTTGGCTGCTGATAACTAGTGGTGTTCCTCATGGGTCAATGTTGGGACCGGTTCTTTTCACATTGTATGTCAATAATTTGGATGATAGAATTGATGGATTTGTGATCAAGTTTGTGGACAATGAGTGGAGGAGCAGGTACTGTTGAGGAAGCAGTGAGTCTGTGGATAGATTTGGACAGATTGGGAGAACGGTCAAAGAAATGGCATATAGAATATGGGTAAATGTATGATCACAAACAAGAGAATATCTGTAGATGCTGGAGGAACTCAACAGGCCAGGCAGCATCAAGGAAAAGAGTACAGTTGTCATTTTGGACTAAAAATCTTCAGCAGGATTGGAGAAAAAAGCTGAGGAGTAGATCTAAAAGGTGGGGGGAGGAGAGAGAGAAACACCAGGTGACAGATGAAACCTGGAGCGGGAGGGATGAAGTAAAGAGATGAGAAGGTGATTGGTGAAAGAGACAGAAGGCCGTGGAAGAAAGAAAAGTGGGGAGGAGCACCATAGGGAGGTGATGGATGGGCAAGGAGATAAGGTGAGAGAGGGAAAAGGAGATGGGAAATGGTGAAGGAAGAGGGTTGGGGGCCATTACTAGCAGTTAGAGAAATCGATGTTCATGCCATCAGGTTGGATGGCTCTGGGTCTGTACGTGCTGGAATTCTGAAGAATGAGGGGCAAATTTCATTGAAACCTGTAGGATATTGGAAGACCTAGATAGAGTGGATATACAGAGGATGTTTCCTATAGTGAGTGATTCTAGGACCAAAGGGCACAACATCAGAATAGAGGTGTATCCATTTAGAGCAGAGATGAGAAGGAATTTCTTTAGACAGAGGGTGGTGAATCTGTAGAAATCAGTGCCACAGATAGCTGTGGAGGCCAAGTCATTGAGTATATTTAAAGAGGAGTTTGATAGATTCTTGGTTACAGGGAAAAGGCAGGAGAATGGAGTTGAGAGGGATGATAAATCAATGACAATGAGAATAGAATGAGGTGGAGGATAAATGCATGGCTGAGGGATTGGAGCAGCTGGCAGGGATTCAGATTTCTGGATCATTGGGACCTCTTTTGGGACGGGTGTGACCTCTACAAGAAGGACAGGTTGAACTTGAATCCCAGGGGGACCAATATCCTGGTGGGAGGTTTGCTAAGGCTACTGGGGAGAGTTTAAACGAGAATTGTTGGGGGGTGGGAACCAGATTGAAGAGACTGAGAAAGAGGAGGTTGGTTCACAAATAGAGAAGGCTTGTAGACAGTGTGAGAGGGAGGATAGGCAGGTGATAGAGAAGGATGCGCTCAGACCGAAGGTTTGAGATTTGTCTATTTTAACACAAGGAGTGTTGTGAACAAAGTGGGTGAGCTTAGAGCATGGATCAGTACTTGGAGACATGATGTGGTGGCCATTACAGAGACTTGGATGGCTCAGGGACAGGATTGGTTACTTCAAGTGCCAAGCTTTAAATGTTTCAGAAAGGACAGGGAGAGAGGCAAAAGAGGTGGGGGCATGGCACTGTTGATCAGAGATAGTGTCACAGTCGTAGAAAAGGTGGACGCCATGGAGAGATTGTCTACAGAGTCTCTGTGGGTGGAGGTTACAGGAAGGGGGTCAATAACTTTACTGGGTGTTTTTTATAGGCTGCCAAATAGTAACAGGAATAGCGAGGAACAGATAGGGAAACAGATCCTGGAAAGGTGTAATAATAACAGAGTTGTTGTCATGGAAGATTTTTATTTCCCAAATATCGATTGGCATCTCCCCAGGGCAAAGGGTTTAGATGGGGTGGAGCTTGTTAGGTGTGTTCAGGAAGGTTTCTTGACACAATATGTAGTTAAGCCTACAAGAGGAGAGGCTGCACTTGATTTGGTATTGGGAAATGAACCTGGTCAGGGGTCAGATCTCTCAGTGTGAGAGCATTGTGGAGATAGTGATCATAATTCTATCTCCTTTACTATAGTATTGGAGAGAGATAGGAACAGACAAGTTAGAAAAATGTTTAATTGGAGTAAGGGGAATTATCAGGGAGGAAATTGGAGGCTTTAATTGGAAACAGATGTTCTCAGGGAAAAGTACAGAAGAAATGTGGCAAATATTTAGGGGACATTTGTGTGGAGTTCTGTATTGGTATGTTCCAATGAGAGAGGGAAGTTATGGTAGGGTACAGGAACCATGTTGTACAAAGGCTGTAATAAATCTAGTCAAGAAGAAAAGAAAAGCTAACAAAGTTCAGAGAACTAGGTAATGTTAGAGATCTAGAAGATTATAAGGCTAATAGGAAGGAGCTTAAAAAGGAAATTAGGAGAGCCAGAAGGGGCCATGAGAAGGCTTTGGCGGGCAGGATTAAGGAAAACCCCAAGGCATTCTGCAAGTATGTGAAGAGCAAGAGGATAAGACGCGAAAGAATAGGACCTATCAAGTGTGACAGTGGGAAAGTGTGTATGGAACCGGGGGAGATAGCAGAGGTACTTAACGAATACTTTACTTCAGTATTCACTATGGAAACGGATCTTGATGATTGTAGTGACGACTTTCGGCAGACTGAAAAGCTTGAGCATGTAGATATTAAGAAAGAGGATGTGCTGGAGCTTTTGAAAAGCATCAAGTTGGATAAGTCGCTGGGACCGGATGAGATGTACCCCAGGCTATTGTGGGAGGCAAGGGAGGGGATTGCTGAGCCTCTGGCGATGATCTTTGCATCATCACTAGGGATGGGAGAGGTTCCTGAGGATTGGAGGGTTGCGAATATTGTTCTTTTATTCAAAAAAGGAAGTAGAGATAGCCCAGGAAATTATAGACCAGAGAGTCTTACCTCAGTGGGTGGTAAGTTGATGGAGAAGATCCTGAGAGGCAGGATATATGAACATTCAGAGAGGCATAGTATGATTAGGAATAGTCAACATGGCTTTGTCAAAAGCAGGTCGTGCCTTACGAGCCTAATTGAATTTTTTGAGGATGTGACTTAAACACCTTGATGAAGGAAGAGCAGTAGATGTAGTGTACATGGATTTCAGCAAGGCATTTGACAAGGTACCCCATGCAAGGCTTATTGGGAAAGTAAGGAGGCATGGGATCCAAGGGGACATTGCTTTGTGGATCCAGAACTGGCTTGCCCACAAGACAAAGAGTAGTCATAGATGGGTCATATTCTACATGGAGGTCGGTCACCAGTGGGGTGCCTCAGGGATCTGTTCTGGGACCCTTATTCTTGGTGATTTTTATAAGTGACCTGGATGAGGAAGTGGAGGGATAGCTTTGTAAGTTTGCTGATGACACAAAGGTTGGGGGTGTTGTGGATCGTGGGGCTGTCAGAGGCTACAGTGGGACATTGATAGGATGCAAAACTGCACTGAGAAGTGGCGGATGGAATTCAACTCAGATAAGTGTGAAGTGGTTCATTTTGATAGGCCAAATATGATGGCAGAATATATGATTAATTGTAAGACTCTTGGCAGTGTGGAGGATCAGTGGGATCTTGGGGTCAGAGTCCATAGGATGCTCAAAGCAGCTGCGTAGGTTGACTCTGTGATTAAGAAGGTGTATGGTGTATTGGCCTTCATCAATCGTGGAATTGAATTTAGAGCCGAGAGGTAATTTTGCAGCTATATAGGACCCTGGTCAGACCCCACTTGGAGTACTGTGCTCAGTTCTAGTCGCCTCACTACAGGACGGATGTGGAAACTATAGAAAGGCTGCAGAGGAGATTTACAAGGATGTTGCCTGGATAAGGGAGCAGGCCTTATGAGAATAGGTTGAGTGAACTCAGCTGTTTCTTCTTGGAGCGACAGAGGATGAGAGGTGACCTGATAGAGGTGTACAAGATGATGAGAGGCATTGATTGTGTGGATAGTCAGAGGCTTTTCCCCAGGGCTGAAATGGTTGCCTCAAGAAGACACAGGTTTAAGGTGCTGGGGAGTAGGTACAGAGGAGATGTCAGGGGTAAGTTTTTATTCAGAGAGTGGTGAGAGAGTGGAATAGGCTGCCAGCAATGGTGGTGGAGGCGGATACAATAGGGTGTTTTAAGAGACTTTTAGATAGGTACATGGAGCTTAATGAAATAGAGGGCTGTGGGAGAGTCTAATAATTTCTAAGGTAGAGACATGTTCGGCACAACTTTGTAGGCCGAAAGGCCTGAATTGTGCTGTTGGTTTTCTATGTTTCTTAGCAAAGATTGAATAGCAGGACAGACCTGATGGGTTGAATAGCCTAATTCTGCTCATATGTCCTATGGTTCCAGAGTAAATGTTGCCTCGCCAGCAACATCATGTTCCCAAAAGTCATCTTCAAGAGCCAGTGAGCAATGAAAACAGGTAAACATTTATGCATAAAACATAGAAGAGAACAGCACAGGAGAAGAACCTTCGGTCTATGACATCTATGTTAAGCATGATACCAAATTCAACTAATCACTACTGAATCAGAATCGGAATCACATTTAATATCACTGGCACATATCATGAAATCTGTTGTTTTGCAGCAGTAGTGCATTGTAATATATAGTTATAATACAGTGTGTGTATTATATTATCATTAAATAAATAGTGTGAAAACAGAAAGAAAAATACTGCAGTAGAGTTCATGGGTTCAGTATCCATTCAGAAATGTGAGGGCAGAGGGGAAGAAGCTGGTCCCAAAACATTGAGTGCGTGTCTTCAGGCTTCTGTACCTCCTCCTTGATGGTAGCACTGAGAAGAGGGCATGTACTAGGTGATAGGGGTCCTTAATGATGGATGCTGCTTTTTTGAGGCATCACTTTGAGAATTCTGGATGCTGTGAAGGCCAGTGCCAATGATGAAGCTGGCCGTTTACAATTTTCTGCAGCTTTTTCCAATCCTGTGCAGTCGTCCTTCTATGACAGATAGTGATGCAAGCATTTAGAATACTCTCCACAGTACACCTGTGAAAAATTCCTCAAACTCCTAATGAAATAGAAACATAGAAAACCTACAGCACAAAACAGGCCCTTCGGCCCACAAAGCTGTGCCGAACATTTCCCTACCTTAGAAATTACTAGGCTTACTTATAGCCTGTAGCCCTCTATTTTTCTAAGTTCCATGTACCTGTCCAGGAGTCTCTTAAAAGACCCTACCGTATCTGCCTCCACCACCATCGCTGGCAGCCCATTCCATGCACTCACCATTCTCTGCGTTTATATATAAAAAAAACCAACAACTTACCCATGACATCTCCTCTGTACCTACTTCCAAGCACCTTAAACCTGTGTCTTCTTGAGGCAACCATTTCGGCCCTGGGGAAAAGCCTCTGACTACCCACACGATCAATGCCTCTCATCATCTTATACACCTCTATCAGGTCACCTCTCATCCTTCATTGCTCCAAGGAGAAAAGGCCGAGTTCACTCAACCTATTCTCATAAGGCAAGCACTCCAATCCAGCCAACATCCTTGTAAATCTCCTCTGCACCCTTTCTATGGTTTCCACATCCTTCCTGTAGTGAGGCGACCAGAACTGAGCACAGTACTCCAAGTGGGGTCTGACCAGGGTCCTATGTAGCGACAACATTACCTCTCGGCTCCTCAGCTCAATCCCATGATTGATGAAGGCCAATGCAGTGTATGCTTTCTTAACCACAGTCAACCTGTGCAGCAGCTTTGAGTGTCCTATGGACTCAGATCCCAAGATCTCTCTGATCCTCCACACTGTCAAGACTCTTACCATTAATACTATATTCTCCCATCACATTTGACCTACCAAAATGAACCATCTCACACTTATCTGGGTTGACCTCCATCTGCCATGCCTTCTTTGCAACTGCATTGATATGTTGAGTCCAAAATAGATCCTCAAAGATGTTAACACCCAGGTACTTGAAATTACTCACCCTTTCCACTTCTGATCCCTCGATGAGGACAGGTATGTGTTCCTTTGTCTTTCTGAAGTCCACAATCAATTCTTTGATCTTATTGATATCGCATTCAAGGTTGTTGCCACACCACTTAACCAGCAGATCTATCTCACTCCTGTATGCCTTTTTGTCACCATTTGAAATTCTGCCAAACATATTTGTGTCATCAGTCTTGACAAAAGATAAATTTAGCGTGGCTAAAACTTACACATATTTATTTACATTAATGACTCCAGGTCAACCCAAGTGCATACAACCAGACCAATGTCACTTCTGGTTCTGGGCTTTGCCTACTGGGAATTGAAGTTCTTTATTTTGTATGTATTAACTGTAATGATAATGAACTGTAATGTTAACTGTTAACTACATATATAAAATAGCTTCTCTGTATGTTAACTGATGAGGTAATACTCTGTTTAGCTGAAATGTTTGGTTATAATTACAGATAATGGAGGAACTAACGAATGAAAGCTATGTTATTCTATCTGTATGTGTGTGAACCTGAGTGAGTGCACGAGCTTTTCGGGATGAGAACCGAAGAGGAAGGATGTGCTGGATGTGCTCTGGTCAACCACTGTGGTTGGTTCCAGGCGGCGGGTTGAGGAGGTCGGAGGAGATCGAATGGTAGAAAGAAGACTCCGTTAATTGAGCTCCAATGGTTCTGCATGAATTGGTTGAACCTTGATAAGTTGGTGCCTTTTTCTTTCCTTTTATATTGTATCTCTATTAATTATATAGTTTCAGTAAGGTTTATAAAGTGTAATCTGTAAATCATACATTGTGTGCTGTCTGATATTTTTTGTGTGAGTTTGCACCAGTGTGCATTACACAGCAACTATGTAAATGTGAGGCACGGTTTGGCGGGTGGATGGGGTTTCCCCTAGACAAACACGAGCCGATAGCCCTAAGCATTACATAACACATCTTCCCCTCTTAAATAAAAAAAAACACAATGCTATGTCCTCATAAACCTGAAAGGAACAATAAAGATATTTATATTAACTAAAATTGTAATGAGAAATACAGTCCCATATTCACTTAGCAATTCTTAATCAGTCTCTGAGGTGGCTTGTTGGCATTTTTGGTCTGCTTTTTGTCTCAACAGATGAATTGCTTTTGCTTGCTGTGCTAATATTCATGTGTTTCTGAGAACTCTGATCCACAAGTTAATTTCTTTCATATCCTTCTTCCAAGATCCTATCTGTTTGACTCTTCTTCTCGCTGTCTGACCATAAGTCACTCTATGTGCCCCAATATGAAATCACTGATACACGTGATCAGTGAATCTTTGCACAAGTTCCAACTGATTCTGTCTCAATTCACAGAGCTCCTTCTGTTGTCTGTCTATCATTCCTTCTTTTGGTTTGTGTTGAACTGCTGCAATTGTTCTGACCTTGTGTAGTCTCCCCATATTCCTTTTCAACTTCTGTGAGGATTGGGGAGATATTTATGATTTCCAATCTTTAACTGGAAGCCAATGAGAAACAGATTTTGAAGCAATCTGCATGATTTGGAAGCAAGACTGGCGATTTCTTTATCTTGATTGCTCTGTTTAGCACTGGCACAGGGATCACACAGTCACCAGATGCTGCAGATAACATCATAGTTTTATTCTCTCTGTCAAAGCATTCATAAAAAGCCATTGAACTCATCTCAGAGTGAAGCATCACAGCCATTTATGATGTTAGGTTTTGCCTTGTAGGAAGCAATGACCTGCAAATCCTGCCAGAGCTGAAGTGCATCCAATTCTGCCTCTAACCTCAATTGGAATTGCTCTTTTGGTCTTTAAATAGCCCTTCATAAGTCCTGCCTGGCCTTCTCGTCTAGTCCTGGATCACCAGGCTTGAATGCCGCAGATTTAGCCCTCAGTAGATTAAGAATCTCTGGTTCATCCACAGCTTTTAATTTGGGTATGTGCAGTATGTTTTAATAGGTATACGGTCATCCACATAGATTTTAATGAAGTCAGTAACAGCTGTGGTATATCAAGTCAAGTTGCTTTTTATTGTCATTTCGACCATATTCAGACTGGACAGTAATGACAATATTCATTCAGAGTTGAAAATGAATTCCCGAATACTGTCCAGTCCATTGACTCAAAGCGCTCCTGTACCCCCTTTTTCCATACCCTCTTGGTCCTCATTACTGGTGCTGTGGTCATCAGTATCTGTGTATGCTCGGGGGGTAGAAGTACAGCCAGGTGATCAGACTTTCCAAAGTGTGGGTGTGGAATGTCTTGCTGAGTGCTGTTGATGGTAGTGTAACAGTGGTCTAGTGTGTTGGCTCCTCTGGCTCCACAAATGATGTGTTGGTAATAATTATTTAGACACTTTTCAAGCTGGCCTGGTTTATATCCCCCAAAATGCTGGGGAAGGCATCGGGTGCGTTATTTCATGCCTGTTGATTATGTCACTCAGTTTGTCAAGCCTGTTTGACATGGACCTGAGGTGGAATGTACTCTACCACCAAGATGATGGCTGAAATCTCCCATGGCAGATAAAGTGGACAACACTTGACTGCAGGATGTTCCATCCTGGATGAACAGGGCTGGGACAAAACTGCCACATTTGTGCAACACGAGATGTTAATGTGAAACATGCTCCACCTCCTCTGCCTTTGAAAGACTCAGCAGTCCTCATCCCTCATCTTGGTGGTGTATTGTGAAGCCAGTGAGCTGTATCATTGTGTCTGGAGTGGGGGGGGGGGGGGAATTTCCAAGTCTCCGTGATACAAAAAGTAGAGCAGTCCCTGATGACCCACTGGCACAGTAATCTTGTTGTGAGGTCTTTGATTTTATTTGCCAGAGTCTGTATGTCTGCCAGCAGAATAGATTGTAGTGGAAATCTTCTTCTTCTTAAATGAACTTTTAATCCCACGTGGCATCCTCTCTTTACCTGTCTTGCAGGTAAACTGCACGTGATCAGAGACTGCCGTCTGAAATTCGTCAACTTTGAGTAGCGACAGATTTTTTTTTAAACACCTTAAAACAATGTTGTTTATTGTCCTTGGATGTACCTGTGGATATCAGCTCTGGCAGTCTAAAACGGGAATTTTCCAAGATTTCCATCGGAGCTGCTTGGATGAGTCGTCTTCTTAGCGGTGCCACTGGAAGTGTTACAGTGTGCATGTTGCCATGTACTGTGTTATCTTGAGATTCGTTTTCTTCCAGGTATTTACAGACTGGCGAACAACCAATGTGCAAAGGAAGACAAACTGAGTAAATAAGAATAACACTGAGAATGAGTTGTAAAAAGCTTTTTTAATTGATTCTGTAGGTAGCAGAATCAGTTGAGAGTAAACGTGAATGCAGCTATCCACGTCGGTTCAGCAGCTCGATGGTTGTAGGGTAATAATTGCTTCTGAACCTGGTTTTGTGGGACCTGAGGCTTCTGTACCTCCTGCCCTGTGGCAGCACGGAGAAGAGGGCATGGCATGGATAATGGCAGTCTTTGGTGATGCTGTTTTCCTGTGGCAGTGATGCACCATCAATAACTCTCTGAGACGTGAGGTGAGATATCGGCTTTTATTGACTGGAAGAAAGAACAAGCAGCAATTGACCACCATGCTACATCCTGGAGACTGATGGCAGGGCTCAGGCCTCAATCGCCTTTATACCGGGGTCTGTGGGAGGAGCCACGGTCAGTGGGAGGAGCCACAGGAGCAGTCAGCAGGGGGCGTGTCCAGACAGGTATATGTAGTTCACCACAGGCAGCGCTCTATGTAAAAGTACTCATTGGTGGGTAGGGCTTTACCTGTGATGGGCTGGGATGCCTCAATGCCATTCTGCAGCCTTCTCTGTCCCTGGCCATTGTTATTTCCACACCAGGCCATGATACACCTGTTAGGATACTCTCTGCTGTGCACCTATCGAGATTTGTCAAAGGGAGGGGGAGGAATGCAAGCTGGTAGGTGTTGGGTGAGTCCTGATGAGGGGTCTCGGCCCGAAACGTCGACCGTTTACTCCTTTCCATCGATGCTGCCTGACCTGCTGAATTGCAGGTGACAGGTGAGACCAGGTCAGGGGGAAGATAGGTGAGGGGATAATGTAAGAAGCATTAGGTGAAAGGTAATCCCAGTGATGCCATTATTTCAGTGTGTAATTCCTCTCCCTGTCATTAGGTGTCAGCAATGTGCTTGTAACTGTATCTACAGAATAGCAGTTTAGTAAGACATCACATACACCAGCTGCAACACTGCATGCTGATCAGGAGCCACAGCTACCACGAATTTTTTCTCGTTTCAGCATTACTCAGCTTCCCTTCATGGTCCTTATCAATGTCCTTCAGTTTTCGGTATCTGTCAATCATCCTCGGAGTTACCGGAATTCACAAACTACCAAAGGACTCCTCGGTTACAGTGTCAGATCTCCCCATCTCTTGCCTTCCAATGGGGGGTGCTATTATAAAACCAGCACACCAGGCTTGTGGAATGAAAGGTCGAGTAACCCACGTGGTGCGTGTCTGTGACATGCTGAAGAAAGCTCGAGTTCCACGTGCAGTTAACCATTTGTGTGCCAGTGTACTGAGGCTACTCACTAGGATTATGCAGCAACACCGGATGGCAGCAATGTGGGGAGGAGAGAGAGAGAACCTGTTGGATAGTGTGCCAACTGTCCATTGTCAGTGCAGAGGATCCAGGCCCAGGGGAAATCAGCAGTGGGTTCAAACCAAGCCTTTCACTGGAACTCGGTACCAATAACCAATGACTCTAAACGTGGTCAATTGCAGACCTCACATGGACGATCCGACAGGCTAGCCCACCACAGTGTCCATGCCCAGAGTCCGTATACAGCCTTCTCCCATTCTAGCACAAAAACAAGAGAAAATCTGCAGATGCTGGAAATCTGAGCAACACACACACAATGCTGGAGGAACTCAGCAGGCCAGGCAGCATCTATGGAAAAGAGTAAACAGTCGAAAGAAGGATCTTGGTCAGAAACTGTACTCTTTCCATTGGTGCTGCCTGGCCTGCTGAGTTCCTCCAGCATTTTGTGTGTGTTTCTCCCATTCCAGCTTCATTATAACCCTCAGCCTGATTATTACCACTATTAAATGTTGTCCTCTGGAACGTACCCATCCCCCTCCCACCCTCTGCTGCCCCTCACCACGATCGATTTTCACATCTCTGCTGTCCTTTAGACACACTGCTAGTACAGGAGGTGTGACATCATATGAGTGCATTCCTTCAGTTCCTCTGCATTCTCTGCCTGGTTGGGTATCTGAAAGGCGAAGGTCCTAGGTAGAGATAGTGTGAAGGGAGGAGCAGGCTGCAGGCTTTGAACAGTGCCTCCTATATTACAATCAGCTAAGTGAACAAGGGGCTTAACATCAGTGCTGTTGGAGGGATCTGACTTTATCCCCCATTTATGGGCAGTTGGGTCTGTTCTAAGCAATAAAGGTCTGGGCCCATCCCAAGAAGAGGGACAGGGTTTGTTTGTCCTATAGTTTTCTTTTCAATGTCTCTCCAGTGGCACGCTGTCCCATCTAAAACCTCAGAGTTGATTGGAATGTGCGCTGGGTAAGTGGGGATGTTGGAGGGAGGAGTAGGGGCCAGCCTGAACAGTAGAGCAGAGAGGGAGGGGAGACTTTGGTATTCAGAGACTAGAGAGAGTGTGTGATAGAATGGGTGTGCCAGAGGAAGCAGTAAAACATTCAGAAGGAGAAGACAGAGAAGAGTGAGTGGAGGAACCAGTGGGTGGTCCAATGGAAGCAGAAGGAGGAGTGAGGGGTCTTGAGGGAGCAGGAGTCTTGTGGGTGTCCCATTGGAGCAGGAGAGGGGGAGGGAGGGACAGAATTGGGTTATGATGTCCCAGAGTTTCACCATGCTGGCCAGAGACCATTGTGTAAGGAGTTGGGACCTGAAGATCCCTCAGCCTGAACTCTCCCTCATTCTCCAGGAGCGCCTGTCTACTGGAATGTTCTCATCATCCCAGGGGTAAACACTGGGGAGCCAGGTTATGATGGTTGTCCCAGTTCTAGCGGGAGCTTTCCTACTGCTAACCAACAGGAGGTGACTGGTGCACTGGTTCATTGGGAGCCTAGCACTGGTGCCCTCTGAGCACTAGCCGCTATTCTGCCAAAGTCTATTGTGCTTCCAAATCATTCCATTCTGGAGTTGTTCAATCCCTCATGGTGAGGCTTTGTGTATTGACTAGTCTCCCTCCTCTTAAAACATCAGTGGGAGGGACTGAAATATATTCCATCCCTGACCCAACCAATCCAGGATCACTTTGAAAAGTCACAACTCTACCTGGTCCAATTTAGCCCCCAAAGTTCTCTCTCTCCTGCCCTAGCCAATAAATATCCCACTATCAAGATCAATAAAACAGATTATTAGGTCATCACTGTTCCTAGAACATTCTCCATCTTCTTAGGGTTGATGATGACTTGCTCTCACTCCAGTGCTGAGGGGATCACAAACACCAGCATATGTGGGACCCTCTTGGGCTTCCTTTGCTGCTCTCCCAATAAAGAGGCATGAAGTTCTAGGGACCTCCTGGGTGCTCCCTTTCTTTCTGTGAAAGCTTGGAGCAACCAGCAGTCCTTGAAGTTTGGTGTCAGGCAAGCAAGTTGCACAGCCAGCCCATCAAAACTGGCTGAGTGCGATCAGAGTCTTGGTGCTCGGGACTTTGGACTGGAAAAAAACATTGATTTGGAGGACCTTGGCATTGGTGGGACCTCTCCAGTGCTTTGTGGTGTCTGCTGTAGGTCACCCATGTCGCAGAAGTGTACAAAAGGTTATTAGTACACCAAAGTACAAAAGAGTGTACAAAAGATCATTAGGTTTGTGCTGTGTTTGAGGTCTCACTCTTCCTACACTCTTCTGAGGTGCCTGAATGTGGACCTCATACAAATATTGCTCCCATTTCTCCAAAAGAAAACATACAGATTTACAAAGTACTTCATTGATTATAATCCACTACAAGAAGTCCCAAGGTCATGAAAGCTACATGTTTATTAATGCAAGTTTTTTTAAAATTTCCCAATTAAAAAAAAATTCCCAATTTCCCAAAAACCCTAGTTCCCTCGGGATCAATAAAGTAGGTCTGTCTGTTCTCACAGAGGACTCCTTGACATTGGAAGTTTCTGGGGCAGTGGCAGGATGCGATCTCCCAGCCCTATATCGACAAGGTTCTCTGTTAAATGAAAATAAGGCTGAAAAATTCATTAATTCATTGGAAGCTCAGTGTCAAACAGTTCTTTTGCACATTCACAGGAAATGGTATCATTTTAGGGATATTTTCAACAGCCATATATTCTGGCCCAGAACTGATGCAGAGTCAAAAACATTCTCCCATTCTGGGCCCCAGGACAGGAAGTGGGTTTAGTGCAGTCAGATAATCCTGATTAAAATCAGGTGTGAACTTTTAAAATCTGATGATATATGCAGCAGTTTGTGCCTCTGGAAAACAGGATTTGATTTTCATTCCAGCAAGTTTCTCTGTTTGTGTCTGCTGATCTCTTGCATCTCTGGCTTAGTACAACTTGTCATCAATCGCAGCTTGAATTTAGCAGGCATCTTTAAGTTAAATTTCTCAAGGCGTTTCACTGCCATGCAATTAAGCCAGAGATGTGACTAAAATAAGGCTTGGTTATAGAGTAGGTTAACTACAACTAATGAAAGTGAAAATACTGTCGATACTGGAAATCTGAAATAAAAGCATAAATCATTAGAAACATCAGCAGGTCACAGCTGAAAATGCATTTTGAAAGGTTATCTGACATGTTTATTGTGGTTTTTCTCTCATAAAAGGGTGAGAGAACAGAGAGGGGTGATGTGAAAGTTTCACACACAACCTGCTTGAGGAACTCAGCAGGTCAGGCAGCAGCTATGGAAATGAATAAACAATTGACATTTCGGGTCTTCTTCAGGACTGGAAAGGAAGGGGTTAGACTCCAGAAGGAGAAGAGGGATGATGTGAGAGTTTACTTGCTTCTTTCAAAGTTATTTCAGTACCGAAAAAAAAAATCATTCAACTTTTGAGAGCAGGGTTGGTGGTGGCAGAGTGGGAGGTTTGTCTGGATGATCAGACGTTACTTCGTCAATATTTCAATGCAGTTTTAATTCACTTTCAAGAAACTATTACACAGAAACATTTCAATGAAAACCAGACACCCCCCTCCCCATGAAATTTGCCTACACCTCCTACAGCGTCGGTAAAGCAACCAAGATAACGTCCCACTCTCCCCGGGTAATCTCTCTTCTCCCACTCGCATTGGACAGAAGGTACAAAAGTCTAACCACAGGTACCAACAAGCTGAAGAACAGTTTCTGTCCCACCGTTATAAGACTATTAAATGATTCACTTGCACAATAAGAATGACACTTGCCCTCATAATCTACCTCATCATGGCCTGGCACCTTATTCTCTGCCTGCACTGCACTTCCTCTGTAACAGTGACTCTTTATTTTGCATTCTGTTGCACGACCTCACTAATGTGATGAAATGATCAGTGTGGATGGCATGCAAAACAAAGTTCATCACTATACCTTAGTTGAGGTAAACAACTTAGAATCAGTCAGGTTTATTATCACCGGCATGTGACATGAAATTTGTTAACTTAGCAGCAGCAGTTCAATGTAATACATAATATAGAAGAGAGAAAAAAATTAAAATAATCATAATAATAAATAAATACAATTACAGTATACTTATGTTGAATAGATTAAAAATGTGCAAAAAACAGAAATACTGTATATTACAAAAAGTGAGGTAGTGTCCAAGGGTTCAATGTCCATTTAGG
The DNA here is from genome assembly GCF_030144855.1 of Hypanus sabinus. Lineage (NCBI taxonomy): Eukaryota > Metazoa > Chordata > Chondrichthyes > Myliobatiformes > Dasyatidae > Hypanus > Hypanus sabinus. Next base: position 137,423,593 of record NC_082711.1, read on the forward strand.
GATCGGATGGCAGAAGGGAAGAAGCTGTTCCTGAATCTCTGAGTGTGTGCCATCAGGCTTCTGTACCTCCTGCCTGATGGTAACAGAGAGAAAAGGGCATGCCCTGGGTGCTGGAGGTCCTTAAAAATGGACGCTGACCTTCTGAGACACCACTCCCTAAAGATGTCTGGGTATTTTGTAGGCTAGTGCCCAAGATGGAGCTGACTATATTTACAACCCTCTGCAGCTTCTTTCGGTCCTGTGCAGTAGCCCCTCCATACCAGACAGTTATGCGGCCTGTCAGAATGCTCCCCACGGTACATCTCTAGAAGTTTTTGAGCATACTTGTTGACATGCCAAATTTCTTCAAGCTGCTAATGAAGTATAGCCGCTGACTTTCCTTCTTCATAACTACATCGATATGTTGGGACCAGGTTAGATCCTCAGAGATCCTGACACCCAGGAACTTGAAACTACTCTCCACTTCTGATCCCTCTATGAGGATAAATTTAGAAAATTTACTGGGGTAGGTAAATCCTTAGTTTACCAAGGCCAGTAAGCTCTTAGGGGAGGCAAGAAATGGAACCAAGTGAGTTTTTGGGATGTGGGAATCCCAGGACTCTGCTGAGTGGAAGGGGAGTGGTGACTGAGAACCTGGCAAATTGAAGGGGAGGAACTGGCAACTGACGACCCACTGAAGGGTTGAAGAGTGCTGGACCTGGTGCCCAGTCAGTGAAAATTGCGAATGTTATCTGGTGAACTAGATGCAAAGCAATCAGGACGTTTGAATGGTCAGAAAGTGGAAAATATTTTACGATAATTATTGCTGCCTTCTAATTAGAAAAGTTTGGTGATGATGGCTGACCTATGAATGGGGAGGAAGAGCAAGGGAGGGCGAACCCGTGTTCTTCTTTCCAACAGCTTTAATTTTTTTAAGAGATATGGCACAGTGACATTTCTTTCCAGCCCAATGAGCCTACACTGCCCAATTATACCCATATGATCAATTAAAGCACTAACCTCACAAAATGCTGGTGGAACACAGCAGGCCAGGGAGCATCTATAGGAAGAAGCACAGTCAACTAACAAAAAGATACTAAGAGATTTGAAAGTAGAAGGGGGATGGGGAAATCTGAAATGATAGGAGAAGACAGGACAGGGAAGGGTGAAGCCAAGAGCTGGAAAGGTGATTGGCAAAAGGGACACAGAGCTGGAGAAGGGAAAGGATCATGGGATGGGAGGCCTAGGGAGAAAGAAAGGGGGAGGGGAGCACCAGAGGGAGATGGAGAACAGGCAAAGAGTAATTGTGAAAGGGGCAGAGGGAGACTAAAAAGGAGGGGGGGGGGGAATGAATGAATGAATGAATGAATGAATAAATAAATAAATAAATAAATAAATAGATAGATAGATAAATAGATAAATAAGGGCTGGGGTAAGAGGGGGAGGAGGAGCATTAACAGAAGTTAGAGAAATCAATGTTCATGCCATCAGGTTGGAGGCTACCCAGACAGAATATAAGGCGTTGTTCCTCCAACCTGAGTGTGGCTTCATCTTGACAGTAGATGAGGTCATGGATAGACATATCAGAATGGGAATAGGACATGGAATTAAAACGCGTGGCCACTGGGAGATGTACAGATTTCCTCGTGTTTGCGAAAGCACTAACCCTTATGTCTTTGAAATGTGGGAGGAAGCCAGAACACCCACTCAGTCAAGAGGAGAGTGTACAGACTCCTTACAGACAGCAGCAGAAACGAACCTTGGTTGCTGACACTTTAATTGTTATGCTCATTGCTACACTGCCAAAAGATATAAGTGTACATTCAATGGCAGCGGTGGGAATCAGATAAACCTTCTGATCTAGCATCTGAGACTGCTCAGCCAATACTATCGACCCTATATTGTATCTAGTTCATTAGGTAGCAGTTGTAATTTTCAGTCACCGAGCACCAGTTCCAGCACTCTCCAACCCCTCACTCCGTCCCCTGTTCTTGCTCTCCTACTCGCCAGTTCCTCAATCCCCACTCTTCTTTATTACAATACCTCCGGTACAAAATAAAGTAGCCCTTGAGAATATGTCCACAGTCCTCAGCTGCTGTAGCCCACCAACTTCAAGGTCTGATGGGTTGTGCACTCAGAGATGCTCTTCAGCACACCACTGTTATAACCTGTGGTTATTTGAATTACTGTCACCTTTCTGTCGGTTTGAACCATACTCCTCCGACCCCTCTCTTTAACGAGTTGTTTTTGCCCATAATACTGCCACCCACTGGATGTTTTATGTTCTCGCCCCATGCTCTGTGACTCCAGAGATGGTTGTGCATGGACATCCCCGGAGGTCAGCAGCTTCTAAGATACTCAAACTGGCCCTTCTGGCACCAGCAATCATTCCATGGTCAAAGTCACTCTGATCGCATTTCTTCCCCATTCTCATGTTTGGTCTGACAAACAAATGAGCCCCTTGACCAGGTCTGCATGCTTTTATGCATTGAGTAGCTGCCACATGTTTGGCTGCTTGCCTTAATGAGTGGGTGTACCTAATAAAGTGGCTTTTGAGTGCATTTAAATGATTCAATCTTGAAAGAAATAGTTCAGATGGTGGGAAGGACAGTAGTTGGAAATACTTAGAAAGATTGGGAAGGTGAAAGGTGATGCGACGGAAGAGTGAGGGGATATGGTGTAGCCCAAAGAAGATCCAGAGGATGTATACACGAATGATCCTGGGAATGAAACAGTTAATATATGACCAATGTTTGTGGACTCTGGGCTTGCACTTACTACAATTAAGAAGTCCACTTGGGTCAGGGGAAACAGGAAGTTGGCTATAGAGGGCCACTTTTCCCCACAGCCCACATTCCAAATTTTGGCTGGCTCCAAGTCTGCACGGCACCTGATTGCAAATATTCCAGATTCTCAGTCTTGAAAAAAATTCTGTCAGGCACCTGGCAGGTCAGATCTTATGCTGGCACCATGCTAGCCTTTAGCTAAGACATGGCTGATGAGAGTTTGGCAGGGGTTATGACTCTTTTTCCTTCTGCTAAGAAAGGATTTCTATCAGAAAGAACTACTCCCAGTCATGTGATAAAAGAGCAGTGATTCATTGTTAAGGGGTTTGGTCTCGTCTTTTTCAGTCTATAGAACTCTCACACCATTGTGGGAGGAGTGATGGTAGGCTTTGTCTGAATGACCTTTGCATATACTTGCTACAAAAACTGTTCTCCCTTTTATTTGGGGTCAAGGTTGGGTCCTGACTGAGGGCCAGGCTCTGTCTGTGAAAGGAGGAGATCATGCCTGATTCCTTGGTTTGACTGTGGTGTGGTGGTTGGGATGGAGCACAGTGGGATTTATACTGGTAATCATCCCAGGATTGGGAAAGGACACTTGGTTGATGCTCCTGATTCAGCATGGAGATCAAGTGAGGATTTTGAATTCCTTTGCACCACGTCACTGAGGACCACATTGGGTGTCAGAGAGGTCAGGGAGCATCATGGCTTACAGGATCTGTGTCAGCGTCCACTTGATGGCCCAAATTACCAGGGTGACACAGAGCTGGAAATGGTTTTTTACACACTTCAGGATGGAAAAATGGAGAGTCCAGAGGCTGCAGATGCTGGAACTGGGAACAACATAGAAGAGATGCTGGAGGAACTCAGTGGGTTAGGCAGGAGCTATGGAGGGAAGTGGACACTTGATACTTCAGATTGAGAATCTACATCCAGCTGAAGGGCCTTGCTCTAAACTTTGACAGTCTTCGTATATGCTGCTGACCCTCTGGGTTACTTCAGCTTCTCTTGTGTTCTCATCCCAAAAAGGGACTGATTTTCAACTGGATGTTGAGAAAAGACAACATATCATTGAACTTCAAAGAAATTTTCTCTCTCCAGAATACTATTTCCTCACTTGGCTTATATTCCAAATTTCAGCTGTCATGTTTTGCTTTTGCATTCTTTCCACAAGACTGACTCCAGATTTCCCAATCAATACCTTTGAGTTAGTTCCATTCTTCATGATACCATCCTCTGTGAAGAATTTTTTTTCCTTTTGTTTCCTTTTAGTTCTCCCCAGACATGCCCTATGTGTTCCTGCTCACCACTCTATGTACTCTCTCCTCCTACCTACCATGCTGGAAGGGTGGGGAGAGGTGCAAGGCCTTTTTGCTGAAATAGCCTTAGTTATGTTTTGTAACTCCAGGAACTGGTGGCGTTATAACACATGCCATTCACGTACTTCTTACATATAACCTGTAATGAATTATGTAAACAAAGAATGCTTAATCAAACAACATATTTACAATATTACTCAAATATTACTGAAGTATTTAATAAACTTCACTCCTCCCTACTTAGCTATAAACTCCAACTCAATATAGAATGCATCTTTACCTTGACCTTGCCTCGACTTCGCCTCACACCCACAGACTTTGACCCTCAACTCAGCCTCGCCTTCGCTCATCTTTCTGTTAGTTACAGTCATTGTTTACTATTAAATGACAAGAAAAAGTGTTAATAATAAAATATTTAGTTGTATTGTTTGTTTTGTTGGCTGCCAGTAAGTAGTCACTGACCTTCACCAGCTCCACCTTAAACCAGAATATCCACAGTATAGTAAATTTTAGATTTCTCCATTCAAGTCTAAAGATTTAATTGTTGGTGAGGGTTTCTTGTGGGATAATGTCTTTCCTGACAAGAAAGTTGTGATTCTCAGGTTCTGTGGGCTACCTTGTGGTAGTTGTAGAAGTTGACTCGAGGACTACAAAGTGATTCTCACAGCTGTGAACACATTTCTTCTCTAACAACTGGCTCTGCTCTCCTCAACCTCTTCAACTGATCAACATGCTGCCTCCAGATGATATCAGACACAATCTCCACTATATAGTAGAGTCATCCTGTTCAAGCCTTAATATTCCCAAATACCCACTATTGATCATCTCTGTAGTCTCCCGCCAGGACTGTTTGTGCAGGAGTGAAGCATCGAACTTCCTTGTTTGAGGAGCGCTCAATTTGTCTCAGCTGTTTGTCCTGCGTACTCCTTCTGAGACTGGGCTTGAGGAGACCCAAGTGTGAGTGCGAAGGACGACCCAGGAACAGAGCTGCTGGTTGTGGAGTGTGCTGCATTGTGATATGCGAAGAAATTGGTGAGCTTCTGATTCAGTGTCAGCACAGCGTGTTCTGCTGACATTGCTCACAGTGCATTCTTTAGACTCGGGACAAACCTTTCCACCAAGCCATTTGTAGCTGGGTGGTACGGTGCTGATGTAATATCTCTTATTCTATTCATTTTCAGGAATGACTGAAACTGTTCCGCAACAAACTGTGGTCCATTGTCAGTGTTCAGGAACATCAGTCCTTGAGGAGAGCCTTCTCAACACATTAACAGTATGTGAAGCTATATTCGAGGCTTCTTTGTAGCTGCGTCCACTGCTACCAAAAAATCTGAGCCTATGAATGATCTGGCAAAACCCACATGAATCCTTTGCATGGACTATCCATTCCCAGGGAAGGAGAGGCACTGCTCCCGGTATCTTCTGGATACGTTAGTATCTCAAAAATTGTATGGTAATTTGCTTGACCTGCTGATCTATCCCAGACCACCAGACAAAGCTTCAAGCCAATGCTTTCAATCTGACTACACCTAGACAACTGGCATGTAGCTCCTCAAACACTTTAGTTCTCAGCTTGGATGGTACAACAACTCTCAATCCCCACATAAGGCAACCCCCATCAAATGGAAGTTCATTCTGGGCCTGGTCAAAATGGGAGAACTGGAATTTCTGCTGCACATTTCAGCCACTTTTGGCTGCCATGTAGACCTGAGACAGCCCATTTTGGCTGGTTTGGATAGAGCAGTTATGTTTCTAAGCAATCTGTATCTTTTTCCACTTAGTACATTCAATAACAGTGGCACTTGCTTTTCATTGGCTATTTCATTTACTTCTAAATACTACTCAATTCATTCAGTATACATCATCCAGTCATCTGTTGTGCAACTGAACACGTCTATCTTTCTGATGAAGCCAGTGATTTCAGCTTTTTATTTATTTATTATTATTATCACTCGGTATTCACTGTTTATGAACCTGGGAATTTTGTCTGTGTTCTGCCTTTTTTAACTCAAGAGTCTCTCTCCCCTTCTGGAGAAACACATGCAGCACTTGTTTTAACTCAAGTGTCTCACTGTACTTCAACAGGTTGGTACTCATCTCTGGTTCATTTTAAAACTACCTCATTGTCACTGTTATGTTTTTTAACTCCAGAAACTAATTAAAAGAAAAACATGAGAGCCAGGATATTTTTGTCTACTTAGATTTTCTTTAGTGAGGCACACATGTATGACCTGGTAGTGTCATGATGTATGCCAATCACGTAGTTCATACATGTAACCTGTAATTAATTATTTTAACAATCAAAGAGTGCTTGTTGTTGAGTAGTTGTTGACTTCAGGAGGGCACCAAGTGACCACACCCCGCTGAACATCGACGGCTCCTCAGTAGAGATCGTTAAGAGCACCAAACTTCTTGTTGTTCACCTGGCAGAGAATCTCCCCTTGTCCCTGAACACCAGCTCCATAGCAAAGAAAGTCCAGCAGTGTCTCTACTTTCTGCGAAGACTGAGGAAAGTCCATCTCCCACCCCCCATCCTCATCACATTCTACAGGGGTTGTATTGAGAGTATCCTGAGCAGCTGTATCACTGCCTGGTTCAGAAATGGCACCATCTTGGATCGCAAGACCCTGCAGCAGATAGTGAGGTCAGCTGAGAAGATCATCGGGGTCTCTCTTCCCACCATTACGGACATTTACACAACACGCTGCATCCGCAAAGCAAACAACATTATGAAGGACCCAACGCACCCCTCATACAAACTCTTCTCCCTCCTGCCATCTGCAAAAAGACACCAAAGCATTCGGGCTATCACGACCAGACTATTTAACAATTTCTTCCCCCAAGCCATCAGACTCCTCAATACCCAGAGCCTGGACTGACACCAACTTACTGCCCTCTACTGTGCCTATTGTCTTGTTTATTATTTATTGTAATGCCTGCACTGTCTTGTGCACTTTATGCAGTCCTGGGTAGGTCTGTAGTCTAGTGTAGTTTTTTGTGTTGTTTTACATAGTTCAGTGTAGTTTTTGTACTGTTTCATGTAGCACCATGGTCCTGAAAAATGTTGCCTCATTTTACTGTGTAATGTACCAGCAGTTATGGTTGAAATAACAATAAAAAGTGACTTGACTAATCAAATAATATATTTACAATATTGCTGAAACATTAAATTCACTACACTTTCCCTCATCAGTTAAAACTTCTACAGATGTACAATAGAAAGCACTCTGACTGATTGCATCAGGCCTGGTAGGAAACGAATGCACAGAAATGCAAGAGGGTACAGGGGATAGTGGAGCCAGCCACCTACATCACTGTACTCCCCACCACTGAGGATGAACACAATAGGTGATGTGTCAGGAAGGTGACGTCCATCATTAGGGATCCCACCACCCCTGTCCACGTCCTCTTCACATTGCTGCCATCATGCAGGAGGTACAGGAGCCTCAAAGAACCACACCTCAAGGTTCAACAACAGCTTCTTGCCCACTAATAACCAACCTGAAAAACCCTAATACTATCTTGGGTTGTATTTTTTTTCTCTGCCTCAGACATGCACGTGTCATTATGTTTATTTTGTTGTTTAGTTTGTACATGCATAAATTACATATAATTTATGTTAATTTAACTTTAAGTTAACTTATGTACATCCTTGCACTCCACTGCTGCTGCATAATGTTAATTTTCATGGTATTTATACCATGAGTTTGTATGTCTATGACAACGGTAAACTTGAACTTGAAAATGGAAATCATTGCTCTTCAGCAAAAATAACTTTGGAATAAAGGCAGTGACACCTTGCTAAGTCCCAATATCTGCTAGAACATATTTTCTGAAATATGCCTTAAACAACTCATATTAACTTTGGAATTGATCATGTATTCCAAGGTGGATGTTGCATCCTATGTTCTGTTTATCATTACGAGTTTCCTGACAAAGGAGCTTTGAGCAAGGGACTATACTTAGGGATTACATCCTATAGAATAATAAGGCACCTGCACTGATGCCACTATGCCCCATGACCACATATCCACATACCAACACACCACACACTGTAACTATTTCAAAGTTGTATACGCTCAGTCTGACTTCCTCAGAGAATTTGACCTTTCCAATTGTTCTCTTACTTTTAAAGTTGTACTAGTTCCTGAAGCAAAGAAAGTTGACACACAGAGACTGTTATTATTAGTCCATTCATCCATTAAGACCCCCAGCAAGGCCAGCGTTTATTGCCCATCCCCAAATGCTCTTGAGATGATGGCAGTCTGCCTTGCTGAACTGTACCACACACCCCCCTCAGTAGAGTTACCCTCACTGTGCTGTTGGGAAAGATGGTGAGGGAGGGGCAGTATATTTTTAGGCCATAGTAATGAGTGAATTCGAGGCAGTCAAAGTTGGGCGGTGTTTTTCTGTTTGCCACCTTGTCCTTTTCTTGGTGACAGAGTTTGTGGGTTTATGAGGTTGTCAGGGCATTGCATTGCTTGGACTGTAGGGGAACAAGGGCTGATCTTATTCAAACAACATTAGTCAGACTCTAAGGTTACTCATGGGACCCTGCAGATGCTGGAAATATTGAGAAACACACTCATAGAAAGCTGGAGGAACTCAGCTGGTCAGGCAGTATCTATGGAGGGGAATAAACAGTGACATAGAAAGCTGGAGGAACTCAGCTGGTCAGGCAGTATCTATGGAAGGGAATAAACAGTGACATTTTGGGGCAAGGCCCTTCATCAGGAGATTCTAAGGGGGCTTGATTGTGTAAATGCTGAGATGTTCTCACCAGTGGAAAGCTACAAACAAGGGGACATATTTGCAAAAGAAGGAATGGATCATTTAAAACTGAGGTGATGTGACAATATGTTAATAGGACACTTAAAAATGTAACCAAGGCAAGTACATGCTTGATAGAGCTATTTAGAAAAGCATATAATTCAGATAACAGTAGTAGAATCATTTCAAGCATGTATAAGGGGTTGTCAAATCTTAAAACACATTCGACTTCATACATTAAAACAAAATGGGAGAAGGAAGGAGGGATAATTATATCTGAGGAAGAATGGACAATAATATGGAGGTATCAATGGAAGTGTACCGGTTCACAGAAATGGAGGGAGTTTGGATGGAAAAACTTGATAAGATATTTTATTACACCCTCTCAGAAATCCTGTTATGATAGTAACCTCCCTGTTTGCTGGAGAAATTGTGGAAATCAAAATGCAAATCATTATCATATTTTTTGGGACTGCCCTGTTATCAAAGACTATTAGAGGGGGATACACAATGCCCTACAAGACATCTTTAAATGGGAAATACCCTTAGAGAGTAAGACCATATATTTTGGGTATATACCTCAAGAATGGTTGAAAAGAGATAAATATTTAATGAATATACTGTTGGTGGCTTACTAGAAAATGTTTATCATAGGAGAGCCCAACTTTAAATGCATGGATGGAAATTACAATGCACATTTACAAAATGGAGAAGATAACAGCATCTGTTAATCATAAGCTGGAACAATTTGATTTATACTGGGAAAAATGGTTTAACTACATAATGCCTCATAGGCCTGATTTTATTCTCACAAATCAATGAATCTGTTGTAAAAAAAAATCACTCCCTACTTGTACATAGTTCTTTCCTTTTGCTTGTTTTTTTCTTTCCACTCTTTTCTATGAGTGTATACCTCAGATAACTACTCTGTAGAGATTTGTGACATATATAATTATATGATATATATGTACAATGTCTGAAATACATCTTATGGAAATGTTTGTTTGATGATGAACTTCAATAAAAAATAAATTACAAAAGAAATAAAAAAAATAAAACTGAGGTGCGTAGTAATCTCTTCTTTCAGACGGCAGTGAATCTTCACAATTCTCTGTCCCTGAGAGTGGTAGGAGGAATTGAGGGTTACTGGCACAGGATGGAAGTTGTGGCCAGGGTGATCATACTGAAGTGTCTTGTGGTTTCCTTCTGTTTTCATGTGTGTAGGCATGTAACAGCAGTGCATCTTGTAGACAGTACACACTTCAGCTGCTTTTTGCTGGTGGTGTAACAAATGAGTGTTCTCTTTGTACCCCCGCAACTTAATCCCACGTACGTCTATCAACTCCCCCTTTGATCTTTTTGCCACTTGCCTACACTTAGGGTAATTTTAAATGACAAATTAACCTACTAGCACATCTTTGGGATATCGGTGGAATCCAGACACCGCATAAAAGGAAAAGTATTCAAACTCTGTAAAGAATGCACCACAGATCAGTATGAAACTTGGTTCCCCAGTGCTGTGAGGCAGCAACACTGCCGCATCACTGTGACACTCAGGATCTAAAGCCAATTCAAAAAGAGCAAGGAATGCATTTTAATGTGGTGAATGAATGGGCTCCCACAACAGCTATAATTCCTCACTCTCAATGGAAATAGTGACTTGGACAATGGGCCCGGTTTTCACTCCATCAGAAATGGGGTTAAATTGGTGTTGAATTTCTTCTGCACTATTTGTCCAACACTAATGCTGCTAGTTCTGGTCACACTAAAGGTGTTTATGGCAGACAAAAGAAGATTGATAAACAAAAAGAAATTGTATCTGCTGGCTGGGGAATCTGAAGATAAAGGACACTTAAGTTACGTAAAAGTGGAGAATGAGATTGAGAGGGAAAATAAATTATCCATGATGGAGTAGACTTGATGGGCTGAATGGCCTAATTCAGCTCCCAGGTCTTATTGTCTTATAGACTTGAGGGGAGTTAAGAATACTTTTAAGTTCAAGAATAAGTTGAGTACAGCACAGTGACTGTAGCCCCTAAATGTGGATATACACGAACAGTTCTCTGTGTTCTGTAATTCAGAAACTCAGGTTCTCTTCCATGAGGTCCCATCAAATATGACCTCATTCAAGTGTTTTATTTAGTCACTAGACTTTCAAATATCGCCTGTCCCTCTGTTACACTCTCTTGTCTCAGTCATCCCATAGCTCAGCCAGAAAGAGGACTGAGACTGAGCTGCTTTCAGGCTGTAAGCTGTGTATTTCAGATCTCACACACTGCACTGACAATGCTGTGGGGTTTCACTTTGGACTGCGGCATTCCTTCTGGTGACAGTGTCCTGACACAGGCAATTCCAGGAATCTGACAATGAAAGTATTGGCATTCGAACAGATGATCAATGAAGGATGTTTTTTTTTGATGAGTAGGGGGAGGTTGACAAGTTAATAAACTGGGTTAGATTTGCAGTTTTATTGCAGGTAAAACATACATTAGGTGAGATCCATATTATGAGTTTGTTACTGCAAAATTGAGATGGTCTGGCACGTGAAAGCCCAACAAATTGCTGTTCCATCAGTTTGTCTGGATCAAAACCAGGTGAAATCTGCTCAGCATCCAATTCCCACTTCCCACTTCCCACTTCCGTGTGAATCTTTTCCCCAACAAAGAATGGCTCTTGGCCTGCAGTTGGCTAGCACTGCGGCGCTGAACTGAACACTACTGGATTCCTGGTTTGATGTTCGATATTCATTATGTTTTTCATTCACTTTTTGGCATTTGTGCAATTTGGTCTTTCTTCACACATTGGGTGCTTGATATTTTCTCGAACGGATTTCATGGTATTGCTTTGTGAGGACACATCTCAGAGTTGTATTCTGTATACATACTTTGATAACAAATGTATCTGAATCTTTGAAGTGTCATCCATGGTTTATTTCATCGCACTCTTACTCCTAAATCTAAGGACTCTTTTAATCATTGTTAGAGCTAGAGTACCTTCTTGTAGGTTGGGTTGTTAAGCCGATTTCTGCCCTCTCAAGTTAATGTCCTTTGGTACTATTTGACAAGACTGTTCTCTGTATCACAGATGATCATGTCCTTGTTAGGCATCACTGTGACAATTGGTTGCCATGTTTACCACATCAGAGCATGCCCAATACATCAGAAATGGCCATGAAGTACCTTGGAGCATCCGAAGGATCTGACTGATTAGTGTGTTCTTTCTTTCGCTAATTGTTGCCTGACAATTGTGGAGGATTGGGAATCTCTGGAATTAACTACCTTGGAGGGTTGTGGAAGATCATAGGGGTTATTAAAAGAGGAGGTCAATCGTTTTCTGAACAATTGGAGAATTGGAGGACTTTGTGGAATTGGTACTGAAGAGGAGGTGAGCCTGGGCAGATCAGTCATGAATGGTGAAGCAGATTTGAGAGGCTTGGCGCTCAATGCCTCTTCATATTTTCATCTGTTCTTGAACAAACTCATTCAGAAGTTCTTCCATTTTATCACGGTACAGGCAATTGTCCCTTAATATGAACATAGGTATGCATGGTGTGAGTTAGAACAGGCCCTTCAGCGCACAATGTTGTACACACTTTATGATCCATACACTTACATCTCAGGGGCAGGGCTGACTTCCAGGTCGCAAAGCTGGAACAAGGATGCTGCAGTGGAACCAGAACCAGAGACCTGAGTTTTATCCTGGCCTCAAGTGCTGCCTGCGTGGAGTTTGCACGATTTCCCTGAGACTGTGTGGGTTTCCTCCTAGTTCTCTGACCTCCTCCCACATTCCATCTGGGTTGATTGGTTCACTGGCTGCTCTAAATTGACTCTGGTGTGTTGATGAGTTTTATAATCTGCGGGGTTGGGAATGAGTTGTTGGGAATGTGGGGAGAGAAAAGAAACTAGATTAATGCGGGATTGATGTAAATGGTTGGGGTGGACTCAGTGGGCTGAAGGACTTGTTTCTTTACTCTATCTCTTATCTCGACGATTACTACTGACTATCAGAATTCATTCAAAAATAAGACCTACAGACAGTGTATTCTAAACTAAGTTACATAATAAAAGATTAAAAGGACAGTCAATAAACATCACTCAGTAAGTGAACTAGAGTATGTTCCACAGATGAAATTACATCCGTTCGGGCTCAGGGTTCAACTGGCAGCACTGCTAAGTGCTTCAAGAGACCTGAAGCCAGCACTGATTCTGTGCACGAGTGCCAACCATGTCTAATGCCACGCTTCCTTCAAGCTTCACACCTGGCACCTGACACACTTGGGTGCCAAGACAAGCTTCTAGTATAATATTTCTTGATTTTGCCTAAGGCTGAGATCTCAGTGGCCAGTGTGCTTGTGGGGAAGAGCCCAGCTCTGGAAAACCTGATAGCACAGGAGGCTGCGCCATTTTAAATTGTCGGTTCCATTGCTTGTCAGTCACTTTAAGTTGTCAGCCCTGCCCTCGGGTGTGGTCTGCATGATCACATGGGTTTCCTCCCGGCATCTTCCCATGTGCCTGGTCGGTGCCGCTGCAAATTGCCCCTAGTGTGTAAACGAGCGTTAGAATCTAAGGGGAAGTGGATGGGAATGTGGGGAGCAGAGACTGGGACTAGAGTAGGATTGGTGGAAGAATAGGAGCCCAATAGTCATCATATACTTGATGGGCTGAAGGGTCTGTTCCTGTGATGTATGACTCTAAAGATTCAATTATTGAGATACAGAGCAGAGGAGACCCTTCCGGCCTTTTGAGCCATGCTGCCCAACAACACCCCGATTTAATCTGAACTAATCACAGGACAATTTACAATGACCAATTGCCTACCAACCAGTACGTCTTTGGATGATGGGAGGAAACCAGAGCACTTGGAGGAAAGCCACACAGTCATGGGGAAAACGTACAAACTCCTCACAGGCAGTGGTGTCGGAATGATAACAATCACATTGCATGTTTTAGTGAAGTTGGTTGAGAATCCCCTTTCTCTTCTTGAAGATCATACCTTAGGATCTTTTACAGACTGAGTGCGACATTTCATTCAAAAGGCAGCACATTCAGCGAGCAGCATTCTCTCAGGACAAGTTTAAATCCTGGCTGTGGCCTTGAACCAAAGCCAACCTGAAGCTGCTACTCCTTGTACTCGGTTCTGGCATGTCAATCCTGAGTTCTAATGGAGAGAATCTTCTGACTCTGTGTTAAATTAATCATCAGTTAAACAGTACACTGTCCATGACTTCATGAGCCTTGGTATTCGCCTCCTCTCCAAAGATATGTTTATGTGGTGTATGTTGATTTCCATGGAGTGCATTGAGAATAAAGACAAATTACAACATGGTCTTACACTTGTTTATACAAAAACAGATTTTTGATAGTTCTGTGATTTCTATATGCATCTAGACTGAGTCTGCATCATCCTGTGACACAAGGTCAATGTGGATGTACGACAGGCAAATCAAGTTTGACAAATTGATGAGGGTTTTGAGGATATTATGGCTGAATAGATAAGTGGATGCTTAGCCACAAGAGCTTCTGCAGATGCTGGTAATCTTGAGCAACACACACTAAATGCTGGAGGAGCTCAGAAAATCAGTTAGTATCTATGGAGGGAAATAAACAGTCAAAGTTTTGGCCCAAGATCCTACATCAATGCTACCTGATTTGTTGAGTCACTCCAGCACTTTGTGCGTGCTGTGATCAGATCCATGCTCTACTGTTGCATCTGGCCAATCCATCCCACGCAGCTGAGAGCGGTAACCCAGGCGGGATCCACTGCCACAATCCCTATTCCACCTCTCTCCACGGATCTGTGCCCTATCGATCCAGTGTTCAGAAGGTGAGAGATTGCAGCATGATCTTGGGCAGAGGGCCCTGGGAGTGCTTCTGCGCAAATTGCAAAAGTTTGGTTTTCAGGTGCAACAGGACAACAGGACAAATGGAATATTAGCCTTCATTGCTAGATGGATTGAAGTTAAGGGAAGGGAGTTTATGCTGCAACTGTACAGAGTACTGTTGAGGCTGCACATGAAATACCTCTCCTTACCTGAGGAAAAATACACTGGCTCTGGAAGCATTGCAGAGGAGATTTGTCAGCTTGATACGGAAGATGAGGGGCTTAGCCTATGAGAAGTGAGTTCAAAGTTCAAAGTAGATATACGTCACCATATACAACCCTGAAATTCATTTTCTTGCAGGCATACTCAGCAAATCTATAGAATATTAGCTATAACAAGATCAATGAAACATCAACCAGAATGCAGAAGACAACAAAATGTGCAAGTGCAAATATAAATAAATAGCAACAAATAATGAGATAAGGAGTCCTTGAAAGTGAGACCATTGATTGTAGGAACATTTCAATGATAGGGCAAATGAATGTAATTATCCCCTTCCATTCAAGAGCCTGATAGTTGAGGGGTAGTAACTGAACTGGGTGATGCAAGTCCTGAGACTCTTCTACACGATGGCAACAGCAAAAAGAGAGCAGGACCTGAGTAGTGAGTCACCTGAGACTATACTTTCTGGAATTCAGAAGAATGAGAAGAGATCTTATAGAAACATATAAAATGATGAAAAGAATTAAGATAGAGGAAGGAAAGGTGTTTCTACTAGCAGATAGAGGTTCAAGGGATTAGATTTTGGATGAAGGTCAGGAGAAACTACTTTTCCCAGCAAGTAGTGAACCTGTGGAATTGTCTATTCAGTGGAGCAGTAGAAGCTACGTCATTAAATATTTTTAAGAAATAGTTTGATAGATTTTTTCATAGCAGGGGAATTAAGAGTTATGGTGGAAAGACATGTTGGAAACCATTGTTTTTTTTAATAATACTTTTTATAAGATTTATATTTTTTAACAAACATGTATTTTTCACAGTATGTGGTGGTTCATCCCACTCACCAGCAGAAAGCAGTATAGCAGCTAAACTAACGGTTTATCACCTTTCTCATTTTTCATTGGCTAAGTATTAGTACATTACCCATGCGATGTCATTGTTTTAATTATGTAGGCTATTAACTTGTTTAATCCAGTCGAAGGAGTTTCCCTTATCGTATCTATAAAAGTCATGGATTTTTCCAAAGTGCCATCTTTATTCCTTTTGTCTTCACTGATTCACCTCTTAGTATTGTGAGTAGTATTGTTAGTACTTGCACGTTCATACTCTAAAATGAACTGAAATCTGGAATTAAGACTTCTTGTCATTCCTGACTCCAAGAAGAACCCTCAGGATCAGAAAATAAACAAAGATCTAACAGGCAGTTAGATGGAGCTGTCCGTGGCCAGATCATCTCTGAATGATGGACCTCTCTCTGCTCTTATTTCTCGTATCTTATGTATACAGAAAGCATACAGAAAGTTGTCTTCTGCCTGATTAATGCTTGGGTACTGTTCCATGCCTTGTTTGAACATTTTTCATGCTTGGTTTGTAATTGAGCATTATCACCCTGCATGACCATAGCAGCCAAAGCAAACCTGCTGGCTGGTTTATTTATTTATTTGTTCCTCCCTAATCTGTGTGAGCTGCCTCAGTTAAGGGCCATGACAAACATTGCTATGAGTTTAGCAAGGAACCACTTAATGCAACACACAAAATCCTGGAGGAACCCAATGGGTCAGGCATCACTTGTGATAAAAAAAATGGACAGTTGTCATCTTGGGTGGGTACCCTTCATCTGGACTGTAGATGCAAGCATCTGCAGTCTTTTGTACCTCCAGGGAATGTTTGTCATATAAAAATTGATCTAAAGGATTGACGAATGATGATGACGATATAACTATTATTATGCATTGCAATGCACTGCTGTTGCAAAACAACAAATTTCATGACAGATGTCAGTAACATTAAGCCTGATTCTGATTCTGAAGAAAGACAGTCTTGAAGCTTCCAGAGCTTGGGTCAGACTAAGGGATGGTTGTTGCAGTGATAGAATATAGGAAACATCTTGGAATAAAAGTATTAATATACAGTGTGAAGAGCATTTGTTGGCCCCTTGGCAGGTACTCGGTGGAGTTTAGAAGAATGAGAACATTGAAACCTGTTGAATATTTAAAGGCCCACAATAGCGGATGTGGAAAGGAAGTTTCCTTTTATGAGAGGAGTCTAGGACTGCAGGGCACAGCCTCGGAATTGAGGGTTGTCCATTTAGAACAGAGATGAGGAAAGATTTCTTTAGCCAAAGGGCAATGAATTTGTGGAGTTCAACCCAGACAAGTGTGAAGTGGTTTATTTTGGTAGGTGAAATTTGAAGACAGAATATAATATCAATGGTAAGACTCTTGGTAGTGTGGAGGATCAGAGGGATCTTGGGGTCCATGTCCATAGGACCCTCAGAGCTGCTGTGCAAGTTGACAGTGTTGTTAAGTAGATGTATGGTGTGCTGGCCTTCATCAACCATGGGATTGATTTCAAGAGGTAATGTTACAGCTATGTAAGACCTTAGTTAGACCCCACTTGGAGTACTGTGATCAGTTCTGATTACATCACTACAGGAAGGATGTGGTTACTATAGAGAGAATGTGGAAGAGATTTACAAGGATGTTGCCTGGATTGGAGAGCATACCTTATGAGAATAGGTTGAGTGAACTTGGCCTTTTCTTTTTGAAGCGACAGAGAATGAGAAGTTGCCTGATAGAGGTGCATACAATGATGAGAGGCATTGATCGTGTGGATAGCCAGAGGTTTTTTTTCCAGGGGTAAAATGGCTAACATGAGGGGCATAGTTTTAAGCTGCTTAGAAGTAGGTACAAGGGGGATGTCAGGGGTAGGTTTTTCGACAGAGAGTAGTGGTTGCGTGGAATGCACTGTCAGCGATGGTGGTAGAGGCGGATACAATAGGGTCTTTTATGAGAGTCTTAGATAGGTACAGGGAGATTAGAAAAATAGAGGGCTAGGTGGTAGAGAAATATTAGGTAATTTCTCAAGTAGGTTACATGGTTGGCGTAACATTGTAAGCCGAAGGCTTTCCATGCAGATTTCCATTTTTGAAGTTCTATGACAGCTGTGATGGCCAAGTCATTGGGTATATCTAAAGCAAAGGTTGACAGGTTCTTGATTAATCAGGGCATCAAATGGCAGGAGATGGGGTTGAGAGGGATCTGATGAAATGCCGGAGCAGACAGCATAGGCCAAATGGACTGATTCTGCTCCCATGTTTTTTACCATGTTCACACAAGTAACAACTTATCTGATCATCTTCCAAAACTGCACCAGGGATTCTTTTGAACCCACCTGAAAGAGCAGACAGTGCCTCAGCCTAACATCTTAAATGACAGATGACATGGACAACAATGCAGCATTCTCTCCATACCGTGCGTCTTCTTGTCCTGGGCAGGGACTTAATCCTTCTGATGAAGCGATAGATATTATGCCACAGAGTCATGCTCAGAACTGCACCCACTGTGTACCTTGTGGACAGGTGCTTGTCTATTATTATTTTTGTCTGCAGTATCATTAACAGCTTTCCTAGTGTCTTTTTTCTGGATGTTCTATGTCAACGCACCTTTATGGAGGATGAATATTCCTGAAGTTAGTTGATACCTGTACGATAAATCCATGGATGACAACATTAGTGCCTTGTGCCCATGGCCTGCCCATTTTGTCTCAGTACAAAGTCTGGGCATAAGAACATAAGAAATAGGAGTAGAAGTTGGCCACCTGGCCCATTGAGCCTGCTCTGCCATTCAAAGAGATCATGGCTGATCTGGCTGTGGACTCATCTCCACTTACCTGCCTTTTTCCTATAACCCTTGATTCCCCTACTATGCAAAAATTTATCAAACCTTGATTTAAATATATTTACTGAGGTAGCCTCCACTGCTTCATTGGGCAGAGAATTCCACAGATTCACCACTCTCTGGGAAAAGCAGTTCCTCCTCATCTCTGTCCTAAATCTAATCTCCCGAATCTTGAGGCTATGTCCCCTAGTTCTATTTTCACCTGCCAGTGGAAACAACTTTCCTGCCTCTATATTATCTATCCCTTTCATAATGGTATTTGTTTCTGTAAGACCTCCTCTCATTCTTCTCAATTCCAGTGAGTACAGTCCCGGGCATACAGTTCCTAATCAAATCTGCTGTGGAAGACAAAAAGTGATGGTGGGACAAGGATGGGTACTGGGACTTCGATGCGTGGCTCAGACAGTGGATCATAATGCTATCTCCAAGAAGGAACTGGAGAATATTTCTCCCACGGTGTCACTGTCAGGTCACGGTCAATTTACCACACAAGAACAATACACTGACCCACAGCTAAATTCATAGGCTGCATTAGTGATCCTCTGTCAACAGCAACACTGTTGGAATCCTGCTACTTCAGCAGTGTGAGGCTCCAGGCATTCACAGCAGGAAGTGAACGAAGTCCGTGGGAGAGCGACTCAGTGGTGAGAATACAGCAGTGGCCAAGAAAGGAATCCTGAGAATCCTCACACTGTTCCAGCATGCGGAGGAGGAAGTTTAGATGTTGTTTCAAAATTCCATTGGGAACTATTAATAGAAATTTAACTTCCTTGAAAATAGCCAAGTGTAACATTATAATGATTTCCAGGCCAAGTTGAACTTCTACTGGGATTTAAGTAGTTGTGCGTAAATAATCACCAATTGAAACCAATTAGAATAAGATTTGCTAAGGAAATAAACACAGGTAAAGTTCAGCACTTTTGACTTGATCCACCATTGGCAGCTTTGCTTCACTACCCAAAGCTCAAAGACAGGAATTCCTTCATAAACCCACACTCAATAAAAGCTGCTCTTTGGCTAATGTTTGGATCATCTGACTTTATATGGCACAGTATCAAATTATATTTGATAAAATTTCCATGAAGCAACTTGGAATATTCTACTGTTTGGTTAACTCTGTAATAATGCAAGGTCATGTTATTATGTTGAAAATATTTAAAAAAAGTCCACTATGTTAACTATGGTATTGTGTCCAGTGTATTTACTGATTAATGCACACTGTGTTCACTAACACAGTAGTGTGCACTGGTATATAGTGGCAGGAACAGGGTATGCAACGAGGTTCACTGGTAGCTATACATAGTTACAAGCTATTTAGAGACATAATGCACACTGATATTTTATGGCATGTATTAACATAAAGAAGTACTATATATGATAAGATAAACACTAACTTCAACATTCATCTGAGACTGTAAGATAAAGAAGCAAAATTAGGCCACTTGGCCCATCACATCTGCTCTACCATTTCATCATGGCTGATCCATGTCCCTCTCAATCTGAATCTCCAGCCTTCTCCCCATAACATTTCACGCCCAGACTAATCAAGAAACTATCAAGCTCCGCCTTAAATACACCTAATGACCTGACCTCCACAGCTGCCTGTGGCAATGAATTCCACAGATTCACTACTCTCTGATCAAAGATATCCCTCCTCATCTCTGTTCTAGATGGTTGTCTCTCTATTCTGAGGCTGTGCCCTCAGGCCCTAGGCTACCCCACCATAGGAAACATCCTCTCCACATCCAGTCTATCTAGGCCTTTCAACATTCAATAGGCTTCAAGGAGATCTCCCTTCAATCTTCTAAGCCCAGAGCCATCAATCACTCCTCATACAAAAAACCTTTCATTCCTGGAATCATTCTCAAGAACCTCCTCTGAACTCCCTCTAATGTCAGCATATCCTTTCTTAAATAAGGGGTCCAAAACTGTTCAGAATACTCCAAGTGAGGCCTCACCAGTGCCTTATAAAGCCTCAGCATTCCATCCTTGCTTTTATATTCTAGTTCTCTTGAAGTGAATGCCAACATTGCATTTGCCTTCCTCACCACCAACTCAATCTGCAAATTAATCTTTAGGGAATCCTGCACAAGAACTCCCAAGTCCCTTTGCACCTCAGATTTTAGAAATTCTTTACCCGTTTAGAAAATAGTCTATGCTTTTATTCCTTCCACCAAGGTGCATGACCATACACTTCCCAACACTTTATTTCATTTACCATTTCTTTGCCCATTTTCCTAATCTGTCTAAGTCCTTCTGCAGCCTCTCTGCTTCCTCAACACTATCTGTCCCTCAACCTATCTTTGTATCTGCCACAAACTCGGCCACAAAGTGAACAATTTCATCATCCGAATCATTGATATGCAATGCAACAAGAAGTGGTCCCAACACCGACTCTTGTGGAACACCACTAACCACCAGCAGCCAACCAGAAAATGCTCCCTTTATTCCCACTCTGTGCCTCCTGCCAATCATCCAATGTTCTACCCATGTTTACATTTTTCCTGTAATACCATAGGCCCTTAATTTGTTAAGCAGCCTCATGAGCAGCAAATTGCCAAAAGCCATCTGAAAATCCAAGGACACAACATCCACCGATTGTCTTTTATCTCCATCAACGGTCACCTCCATGTCATTTAGGCTATGAAAACTACCCCAGCTGCTGTTCCCCATGCTAGTAGCATGATGAACTGATAAGTGAGGCTTTGGGCCTACTCTGGGTTGTTCTGAGGTTCGGACCTGAGGATTCATTTTTATTTCGGAGTGCTGTTGTTCACTTCAATTGTTTTACATGATTTGTATTTTTTATTCTTTCTCTTGTGCATCAAGTTTTGGTCTGTTATTTTTGCTTTTATTCTTTTTTTTCTTTCATGTTTCTTGTTTTGAGGCTACCTGTGAGCAAGAAAGTCTCAAGGCTGCATATACATTCTTTGATAATAAATTTACTTGAACCTTGAATCTATCCTGAATGTCATTTCCTCAAAGAATTCTGACAGGTTTTTCAGGCAAGATTTTCTCTTAAAGAAGCGATGCTAACTTTGGCCTATTTTATCATGTGCCTCCATGTATCTTGAACCACAAGCTTAACAATTGATTCCAACATCTTCCCAATCACTGAGATCAGGTTAATTCTCCTTTCTTCTGCATTCTTGAAGAGTGGAGTGACATATGCAATTTTCTAGTCTTCCGGAACCATTCCAAAAACTAGCGGTTCTTGAAAAATCATTACAATGCTTCCACAATCTCTTCAGCTAGCTCTTTCAGAACCCTGATGTATAGCCCATCTAATCCAGTTTCCCAAACACCTCTCAAGTAATAGCAACTGCACTTACCTCTACCCCCTGACACTCCTGAATTTCTGGCAAAATGCTGATGTCTTCCACAGTGAAAATTGATACAAAATACTTATTCAGTTTGTCCACCATTTCCTTGTCCCCCATTACTACCTCTGCAGTGTCATTCTCCAATGGTCAAATATCTCCTTGCGCCTCTCTTTTAGTCTTTGAGTCTTTGTATATCTGAAAAAAAAACTTCTGGTACACACTTTGATAGTGTTGGCAGGCTTCCCTTCATATTTCTTCTCCCCCATCCCACCCCATTGATTTTTAGTTGTTTTCTTTTGGTTTTTCATAGACTTTAACAGCAAAATATCTTCAAGCAGTGTTATCATTAACAAAATAATACTGAGCCAAGTACAGAAATGCCAGGGTGAATGATTGAATGCTTAGTCACAGCAAAACTATTCAGGAATTATCTTAAAGAAAAGTAAGAGGTGGTTGGGGAGTGAATTTAAAGCCAATAGTCTTGGTTGTTGAACAGTACAGATGTTAAAGGTGTAGTCATTACATCTGGAGAAGATTGAATGGCCAGAAGTGAAAGATTGTGGATTGGCACACAAGTCACCATGTTAAAGATTCACTCTCTCTACCACCAGTGCACAGTGATTGCGGTGTTCCATCTGACCTGCTTACACTTGCTTTAACTATTCCATAGCACATCTCAAAGCCACCAACTACATCACCAGGAGTGGGTGTCGGAGTTCAGTTCCAATGTTATCTGTGAGGAGTTTGTGCAGTCTCCTTGTGACCACCAGGTGCTCCATATTCCTTCTCCCACAGTCCAAAGATGTACTGCTGAGTAGGTTAATTGGCCAGATAGAGCCAGGGATCAACAGGTCCTGCAGGCAGTTCACAAAACAATTACTTCTTCTTCTCTTGAATATAATTCTACTACACTTACATTTTAATGGCGTGTTTTTAGACTGATTGAGCGACCTGGTGCTATGCTGCCTCTGAGGGAGTTCAGTCAGGTTTGGAGCGGAGTTTGCAGTCTGGAAGCCTGGAGGCCTGGAAGCGGGGTGCAAACCCATGATCAACACCATTGCTTTTCTCCAACTGAGGCATCAAGCAAGGTTAAAATTGACAAGGTCGAGAGCAGGAGATGGGTGGGTGATCGATACGCCTGCGTTTCACCAGTCTTCCTCCCCCTCTTGCTAGTTGCTTTTTGACGAAAATTATGGTGTCTTAGGATCCATGTTGCAAGGATTGATCAGTGAAGCTGTGGATTCTTTTTGCAGGACTTTGAGGATCATGTTGCATGTGTCCCTGGATTCTGGGTACTCCTCTTTTGCTGTTTTGAGCGGGTCGATGTAGACTGGGGCACTTTGGTGAAGAATTGTTCTGTGACCTGCAGTTGGCTAGCGGTGGGGTGCTGAAATGAATTGAACTGAATACTACTGGATGCCTGGTTTGATGTTTGATATTCTCTGTGCTGTTCACTTGCTTTTGACATTTGTGCAATTTGTTTTGTTTTCGCATGTTGGGTGTTTTATGTTTTCTTGAGTTCCATGGGGTTTCTTTGTTTTGTGGCTGCCTGCAAGAGGACAAATCTCAGAGCTGTATTCTGTATACATACTTGGATAATAAATGTACATTGAATCTTTGAAATTTGAATTGTAAATTGTCCCATGATTAGACTAGGGTTAAATCCATGGGCTGCTGGCTCGAAGTGCCGGAGGGGCCTGCTCCTCATGGTATTCTAAATTAAGAATAAAATAACGAGCACATGGGACCCCCAGTCTCTGCGGGTTCTCACCAGAGTGCGCACCATCTTGATAATGGAATCTGTTATCAGTCCTGCGTCACTGTTGGTTCTAACTGCTGGAATACATTGCCCATTGGCATTGTGGGAAACCCTTCACCTCAAGGTTCCAGAAAATTATGCAATAACTGCTCTTCTAGGGCCATTGGGGATGGGCAAAAAATGCTGGCCTTGTCTGCAATCTGGAAAGCCAAATACTTTTAAACAAATACAAGGATAGATTTTATTTTCTAGGCTATACATGTCAACAAAAGTAAAGGCCGTAAAAAACTGAAAATACGAAGCAAAAGAAGATTATTCTGAATACACAGTAATCAGGCAGCTCCTGATTGTACAACAGAACTCTGCATCCCATCTAATCTCAGCTCCACTGAAGTTAGTGTTGAGTGTCCTCGCTGATTTGATTTGACACAAGCGATGCATTTCACTGTATGTTTCGATATACATGTGACAAATAAAGCTAATCTTTAATCTTTAAATCTGGTTGACTGTCAAACAGGCATCCAATCTAAATCCACCCATGTTGCTGGGCAAATTAGTCAAAACTGGGACGTCATAGTGAGCAGTCTGCTTGGCTTCTATGAAAATTGGTGTTGAGACTTGTCAAATCCACAATGATATTGGAAAAGATGTCATGAAGATGTTGCGCAGGAGTGGGAACATTTGCTGAGTTTGTTGTCACCAATCTGTCAGTGTAGAGCCTTGAAACCACATTTTGTAACTGTGGGCTAATTAGTTCAGCACACAATGGTGCTTGAGGCTGTGAACTTCACCAAATTGTGATCCCACAGCTTTTGATCAAAATGTGATGTACTGAGATGTTTGTTTGGTCTTGAATTCACTCTGCAGTTTACATCAGCTCTGTATCTCTGTACATGTGACAACAATAAGCCAATCCCAACACCAGAGCATCCATTAAACATTGCATTCCTAGGTGGTTCCATCATCTTCAACAGGATCCTATCACCACACACATTTTACCTCTCCCCCACCACTCCCCATTTTCCACAGAGATTGCTCCTTCCATGATTCTCTTGTATCCCTAAAAATCTCTCTCCTGGCACATATTCCTGCAAGTGGCAGAAATGCAACATTTGACCATTCACTCCTTCCTCACCTCCATTCAGCACCCCTAACAGTCCTTCCCAGTGAGACAATACTTCATTTGTGAATCTGTTGACGTTGTCTATTGTATCTGGTGCTCGCAGTGTGGCCTCATCTACATTGGTGAGGCCCGATGTAAATTGGGATGACTGCTTTATCGAACACCTCGGCTCAAGCTGCCAAAAGTGGAATTTCCTGGTGGCCAACAATTTTAATTCCTATCCCCATTCCCATTCCAACATGTCGGTCATGGCTCTACTTTTGCCATGCTGAGGCAACCCTCAGGGTAAGAGGAGCAACATTTTATATTCTGTCTAGATAGCTTCCAACCTGATGGCATGAGCATTGATTTCTCCTTCTGGTAATTGCTTTCCCTCCCCTTCCCTCTTCTTCTATTCCCCACTCTGGCCCCTTACCTCTTCTCCTTACCCGCCTATCACCTCCTCCCAGTGCAACTGCTTCTTCCCCTGATCCTCTCTCCTCTCCTATCAGATTCCTTCTTCTAACCCCTTTTCCTTTCCCACACACCTGTCTTAACCTATCACCTTCCAACTTGTCCTCCTTCCCCTCCCCTCACCTTATTTATTCTGGCATCTTCCACTTTTCTTTCCGGTCCTGATGAAGGGTCTCAGCCCAAAATATTGACTGTTTATTCATCTCCATAGATGCTGCCTGACCTGTATTTTGTGAAGGTTGGTTTGGATTTCCAACATCTGCAGAATCAACTTGCATTATATTCCTAGGTGGTGCCCCATTCACTCAGTGGGCCAAATATACTAATTCTTCTCCTGTGTCTTATGGTCTTATGTTGACCAGGACTGAGCCTTGCCATCCTGTGCATTGGAGGTGACAATGCAGCCAGTCAGAATGCTCTCTGCATATATCTGGAAATGTGCAAGTCTTCGGTAAAAAAAAAACAAATATCCGCAACCTCCTAAAGATGTAGAGCCATTAGCATGCTTTCTTCATGATTGCATCAATGTGTTGGGGCTCAAAGAAACTGACAGCCAGGAATTTAAAGCTGCTCGTGAGGACTGCTGCATGCTCACTTGACTTCCCCTACCTGAAATCCATAGAGTTATCCGGTCTTGCTAAAGCTGAATGCAGCCTTGTTGTAGTGACACCACTCAACTAGCTGAACTAGCTGGCATTCCTATGCCTCTCCCCTTACCAACAACAGTGACGTCAGTGGTGTCACCTAAGCAGGTGAACTGTGCTTAGCCACACAGTCATGAGTGCAGAGAGAGTAGAGCAGTGGGCCAAGCACACATCCTTGACTGTTAGTGAGGAGGAGATGTTATCACGGGTTTGCACTGACTCTGGTTCTCTGGATAAAGTAAATCGAGCATCCAATTCCAGGGGGAAATACAAAATCCCAGGTTTAGAAGCTTGCTGATTAATACTGAAGGAATGGTGGTATTGAAAGCTAATAACATCAGTCTGACACATTTTGTTCTCTTTTCTGTTCTCCACTGCCCCAGGGCATAGCTGCTGAACACCTGAAATAGGGAAAGAGCAAGAGAAATTGGTAGAGGGAGAAGGTATATAATGCATGCCCACAAAGTAAGAGATACTGTGGGTTCAAGGTGCACATATGATCGAGGTACATATGCAGTATACAACTCTGAGATTCATCTTCTCCAGACAGCCACAAAACAAAGAAAACCATGGAAGTCGTTCAAAGAAAAACATCAACCCCGCCCGCATGCGCAAAAAAATACTAACCACGCAAACGGCAACGAGAACTTCAAACACCTCCTCACCCCAAAGGACAAAGAAACAAACAAATCATGCAAACAGCAACAAAAAACACTGAATACATAAGCATAAAACTGAAAGAATCCAATACATAACTTGCAGACCCAGAACTTTGGTACCTTCCTCCGACAGCATCGAGAGAGAGAGAGAGAGCATCCAAACGCAGAGGACTCCCCTCTGGAGCAGTGAGCGTGAGGGAGGGAAAGCAAGAGACCATCACATGCAGACACCTTCCACCGGCAGCAGTAAATGAGAGACCGGGAGACAGCACCGATCGCCTTCCTCCTTTGCTTTGATGTTTCAAGCTTCCTTGGCCCTTTTATCAGTGAGAACAGTGAAAAATTGAGTCGATCCTGGGTATGCGCCCTGCCGTTGTGAAACTGCTATTCATATGGAGGCTTCTGGTTATCAGCTCCAATGACCGGGGTTCAAGCTTGACCTCAGTTTCTGTATGTCTGGAGTTTTCACATCCCCCCGTACTTGTTCTAGGAGCTTGTTTTCTTCCAAAACCCAAACAAAGGTGAATTAGGACATAATTGTCCTCTGTAAGCTGTCCATATCTTCTGGGTGAATGGTAGAAATAGAGTTAGAGTTATAGTATTATACAATATAGAAACATGCCCTTCAGCCCATCTCATCCATGCTGACCAGTTAGCTTACCTGAGCTACCTCTATTTGCCTGCATTTGGCCTTTATGTCTCTAAACCTTTCCTATGTCCAAATACTTTTTAAATATCATTATTGAACCCGCCTCTGCACTCCCTCTGCCAGTTCATTCCACATAACCAGCATTCTCTGTGTGAAAATGTTTCCCTTCAGGTTCCTTTTAAATCAAAATCAAAATCAAATTGAGTTTAATTATCATTCAAATCATACATAGATACAGCAGAACGAGACAATGTTTCTCTGCGGTCAAGGTGCACAACATTCAAAATAACAAGTAACATAATTCAAAATATCGAACAAAGAAGCATATTTACTTGAGGAAAAACACATATAGTCCAAAACCCTGATCAACAACGTCAACAGCAGAGCCAAATAATTATTGATGAGATAAATTGCCAGAAATTCAGTTCTATGTGGTGTTAGTTGAGAGATCAGTGTTCAACAGCAGCAAGATTCCCCTACTGTTTGTTCCAGGGATGTGCTTGAAGATTTTTAAGATTAGCATTATTTGTCACCTGTACATCAAACCATATAATGAAATGCATTATCTGCATCAATGACCAACACAGTCCAAGGCTGTGCTTGGGACAGCCCACTAGTGTCCTCATGTTTCCAGGGCTATCAAGTATGCCCACAAGTTACTAACCCTAACCAAAACATTTCTGACATGTGGGAGGAAGCTGGAGCATTTGGGGTGAAGCCATGCAGTCATGGAGAGAACATACTGTACGAACTCCTTACGGACAGTGGCAGGAATTGATGCCTTCTGTTAACCTGACATACTTGAAATGTTTCCACATTTGCTCTGGGTATTTATGGATGTTACTGACTCGGTAACATAGGGAGGATGGTCCTTTACCGTCCTCAGGAAGTTTGCACATTTACAGATGGTGCGGTGGTTAGTGCTGCTGTCTCACAGCTCCTGAGGTCTGTGTTCAATCCTGAGCTGGGGGGCTGTCTGTGTGGAGTTCTCATGGTCTCCATGTGGCCTGCGTGGGCTTTACCTGTACGCTGCCTGGTCCTCCCACATCCTGCCCTTTATATGAACAGTGGCCGTCTTGGAGCATTGGGCAGGATTTAGCTGACCAGGTGACTGTGAGCCATTGGTGCTCTCCCTTTCATTAACTGAATAATAACCAACTCCAGGTGATGGCAGATGCCCTCTCAATACAAATACAAAATCTCAATGCAAAATTCCTGAAACGGCAATCAAGGTTGCACCTTCTGGGTTTGGTCAGTGGAAATGAACACAGAGCATCACAGAATCTTACATTCATAGGAATATGAGTGGGAGGGTAGAACTAAAAGGTGAGTAGAACAAATTACTTGTGCTAAAGTTATATAGCTGGATACACACTCAGTGGCCAATTTTTTGCATGCACTTGTATACCTGCTCTTTAATGCAAATATCTAATCAGCCAATCATGTGGCAGAAACTCAGTGCACAAAAGCATGCAGGCATGGTCAAGAGGTTCAGTTGTTGTTCAGACCAAACATCAGAATGGGGAAGGAATGTGACCTTAACCATAGAATGATTGTTGGTGCCAGACGGGGTGGTTTGACCATCTCAGAAAATGCTGCCCTCCTGGGATTTTCACACATAATAGTCTCTAGAGTTTACAGTGAATGGTGCGATAAACAAAAAAAAAAATCCAGTGATCAGCAGTTCTGTGGGTGAAAACCCCTTGTTAACGAGAGAGGTCAGAGAAGAATGGCCACACTGCTCAAGTTGACAGAACACAGCAATAGCTCAAATAGCCATGTGTTACCACATCGGTGTGCAGGAGAGCATCTCTGAATGCACAACATGTTAAACCTTGAACTGGATGGGCTACAGCAGCAAGAGACCATGAACAAACTCTGAGTTGCATCTTTATTAGATACAGGAGGTAGCTAACAAAGTGACTACTGACTGTACGTGTGGTAACTTCTACTTTACAAAAAGACCACTCGACAACTTGATGGCCAAAAGAGCATCTTTCTATGGGATGGCAAATGATATTTACAGTACAGAGGCTTCCAGGTACCTCGTGCGGTATGGGTGGGGGAACTATATACAATGCATACGGGGAGTGAAAAGAGTGGAAGTAAAGACCCCGCCATCCCCGGATCCCGCCTCTTGCTATCAACAGCTCCCCGATTGGTACTAACTTACTTTTAATAATACTCACATTACAACAGTATGACACAGAAAAAATCATTTGAGTCAATAAATCCATATCATTGTTTATACTCTTCCAAGCTTCCTTCCATCTTTGCCCACTTAAGTAGGCCATTCAAACCTTCACCATTGATCAAGTTCATAGCTGATCTCCCACCTCAAAACAACTTTGCTGCCTTTTGTCCAGAACCTCTTATTTCATGATTTGCAGAAAGTGATTGATATCTGTTTGGAATTAACTCAGTGACTGAGCCTCCACAGTCCTCAGAGAAGAGAATGCCAAAGGTTCACAACTTTCTGAGAAGAAGTTTCTCATTACAGGCCTAAATAATTTATCTCTTATTTTCAGATGGTGACACTTAGTTCTGGAATCCTCAGCCAAGTGAAGCATAATCCCCTCATCTATCCTATCAATCCCTCTCAGAGTTTTATATATGTCAATGAAGCCACTCAAACTGAAAGTTAATGGCAACACTGCGATGGGAAGCAATAACTAGTACTAATTTCCTGGACAAGGACAAGGGGAAGCAAAGGGAGTAAACATTGCTGTGCTTTTGTTCAAGTCTTGTCAAGACTGGAATGAAAAAAGAGTAAAATGCCACCATAATGGAAAAGTAATTAGCTGGAACATGCATACCCACATGCGCAATTGGCAAACCTGTTGCACAGCCTGCTTGTGTGGGCACATAAGCCCTGTAGCAGAGTCCATGCTTGTGACATTTCTATCCTCCCGTGAAGTACCAAAGCAAAATTTTCCTCATCATTACCAGTAATAACCTAATCCCATCAAGGTTAAACTCTGTGGTCACACGTCCTTGAGATTGTCATTGAAGGACAGGTTAATCCGTGAACTTTCAGAATGGATACTTTCTGCACATGCTGCAGAGAATTATAGACACAGATCAGCACATCACAAAAGCCAGCCTCCTCTCTACGGACTCTGTCTATACTTCTAGATGCCAACATAATCGAAGTCCCCTTCCTCTCTGAAAGTTCTCTCTTCACCACCATCCCATCAAGCAGAACATGGTAAAGCCTGAAAGCATCTAATACCAGGCTCAAGGAGAGCTTCTATCTGAATAGACCTCGTGCATGGTAAGATGGACTCTTGACCTCACAATTTACCTCGTCATTACCTTGTACTTTATAATCTGCCAGCATCGTACTTTCTCTGATACTGTAACATGTTATTCTACCTTCTGTTCTTGCTTCTCTCTTGTAACACTTCAATGTGATGAAGTGATCTGTGTTGATGGCATGCAAAACAAAGATTTACACTGTACCTCAGTACCTGTGACAATGATACACCAATTTACCAAAATGCCTTCTCGATAGCATTCTGAGTGCAAGAGAAAAGTGATGCTCACATTCAACCACAATTCACTCATAAACTTTAAATATTGCTATAATTTTGTCACCAGGGACTCAGTGCTGATAGATCTGCCTATATTTGCAGTTATTTTTGCAAATTATCATGAGATTGAGAAAAAAAAGTACATGAGATGATCACAGAACGTTTGTTAATGGTAATTAAAGTGGTCCTAAGTCAATTAAGCATGACTCATTACTGGGCCTTAGCATGAATTTTCGACAACTGAAAGATAATATGAACCTAGAGCACAATTTTTCAGTTCCATTTTATACATTTCAGACAATTAAGAAATATCTCCGTTCATGAAGGGAAAGACAGATCATCCAGTTGATACAAAACGTTTGGACCAACGTCAATTGCGGCTATGAAGTTAGAACCTATGATTCAAGGTTAAATCATATAACCATATAACAATTACAGCA
Source organism: Hypanus sabinus (assembly GCF_030144855.1). NCBI lineage: Eukaryota > Metazoa > Chordata > Chondrichthyes > Myliobatiformes > Dasyatidae > Hypanus > Hypanus sabinus. The sequence continues at coordinate 137,454,747 of NC_082711.1, forward strand.
CGGAAACAGGCCATCTCAGCCCTTCTAGTCCGTGCCGACGCTTACACTCACCTAGTCCCAATGGCCCGCACTCTGCCCATAACCCTCCATTCCTTTCCTGTCCATATACCTATCCAATTTTACTTTAAATGACAATACCGAACCTGCCTCTACCACTTCTACTGGAAGCTTATTCCACACAGCTACCACTCTCTGAATAAAGAAATTCCCCCTCATGTTACCCTTAAACTTTTGCCCCCAACTCTCAAATCATCTCCTCTTGTTTGAATCTCCCCCACTCTCAAAGGAAAAAGCCTCGATCAACTCGATCTATCCCCCTCATAATTTTAAATACCTCTATCAAGTCCCCCCTCAACCTTCTACGCTCCAAAGAATAAAGACCTAACTTGTTCAACCTTTCCCTGTAACTTAGGTGCTGAAACCCAGGTAACATTCTAGTAAATCCTCTCTGTAAAATCGTCATACATTGGGAACTAGCTGTTGTGACCTAGGGTAGAGGTTAAGAGATCAGTCAGTGTAAGGCATTTAAAGAGACATTTTGAACACATGGAATAGATGCACAATCAGAATCAGGTTTAATATCACTGGCATATATTGTGAAATTCGTTATCCATGAACAACAGTACAATACAATACATAATAATAGAGAAAAATGTGCATTACGGCAAATATATATACTTTAATTAAGTTGTAAATTATAGAGAGAAAAAAATACCAAGGTGTTGAGATTGCCTTATTATTACATATATTGAGTTACAAAGAAAAAAATGTTTTGCAAGTCATCCATACAATTCATTTCAAAATATTAAGGGTAAAACAAAAACAGGATGCAGAATAGTGTTAGAGAAAACGTAGTGCTGATAGACAATAGTTGCAAAGGCTATGATGAGGTAGATTGTAAGGTCAAAGGTTCAGCTTTAAAATACAAGAGGTCCATTCAAGAGTCTTATATCAGAGAGAAAGAAGCTGTCTTTGAGCCCGGTTGAGTGTGCTTTCCAGCTTTTGTGCCTTCTGCCCAGTGAAAGGGGAGTCAAAGAGAGAAGATCTGGGGTGGGAGGGCATTGACAATGTTGACTGCGAGAACTGTAGAGAGAGTCCATGTCTTCAGGAAGGATTGAGCAATGCCCAAAACTCCACAATTTCTGTGGTTTTGGACAGGGCAGTTGCCATGTCAAGTCGTGAAAGCAACTGGACAGGACATTTTCTATGTGACTCTATAAAAATTGTAATTACTATAACTTGTAAGAAAATAAAAATTAAATTATATATATTTTAAATTTACAATAATAAAAATGAGTGAGGATCAACGCGGACATACTGAATTTCCCTAGCAAGTCGTAGCTCAAAGTTCAAAGTAAACTTATTTAGTTACCATGTAATACCTTGAGACTCATTTCCTTGCAGGCATTTAGAGGAAAAAATACAATAGAATTTTATATTAAAAATTATACGTACACTTACAAACAACCAATATGCAAAAGAAGACAAATTGTACAAATAAAAATAACCCTGAGTTAAATTACACGAGTTCTCAAGAGTCCTTCATAGGGAGCCTGTAGGTCGTAGAATCAGTTCAGAGTGGTAGTGATGAAGTTATCCTCGCCAGTCCTGGAGGCTGATTGTAGTAGGGTAATAACTCCCCTGAACCTGGTGGTGTGGAACCTAAAGCTTTTCTGTAACCCAGTTTTAGTAATGAGAACAAGGCACGGCCTGGATGGTGGGTGTCTTTGATGATGGATGCAGCTTTCTTGTGGCCACACTCTAGGTAAATGTATTCAGTGGTGGGGAGAGCTTTGCCTGTGATGGACTGGGCTATATCAACCACTTTCTGTAGCCATTTCTATTCTGGGGCATTGAGGTTTCCCTACAAGGCTGCGATGCAACCAGTCAGGATACGCTCCACTGCACACCTATTTTTTCTTCTCTTGCACATTGCTGTTTCTTTGTCAGTCTTTGTCTGTTTAAGTATAGCTTTATGTAAAATTCTATTGGCTGTCTTATTTCCCATAAATGCCTGCTAGAAAATTAATTTCAAGGTAATGTGTGGTAACGTATATGTACTTCGAAAATAAATTTATTTTGAACTTTGAACTAGAAGTTTGTCAACTTTTTTGGTGACATGCCCAATTTACGCAGACATTTAAGAAAGTAATGGCACTGCCATGCCTCCTTTATGTAACAGTTATGTGCTGGTCCCAGGACAGATTCTCTGGTAGGTTAACACAAATAAAATTAAAGTTATTGACCCTCTCCACCTCCATTTCCCCAATGATGACTGACTCATGAGCCTCTGGCTTCTTCCTCCCATAGTGAATAATCAGCCCTTCGGTTTTGCTGATGCTGAGTGAGAGGCTGTTGTTGAGGCACCATTCTGTGCTGAGGGTGATTGTAGAGACGTTGTTGCCGATCCATACTAACTGGTGTCTGTAAGTGAGGAAATCGAGGATCCAGCTACACAAGGAGCTACTGAAGTCCAGGTTTTGGAGCTTAGTGATGATAGTATTGAATGCTAAGGCATAGTCAATTAAGAGCATCCTGATGTACACAGTTTCACTGTGCAGATGTTCCAGAGCTGAGTGAAGAACCAAGGAAATGGCTTCCACTGCTGACTTGTTGTAACAGTAGGCAAATTAGAGTGGATCCAGATCACTCCTTAGGTAGGAATTGATATTCTTTATGAACAGCCCCCCAAAACACTTCACAGTAAGTGCTGCTGGACAATAGCCATTGAGGCAGGTTCTGGTATTATTGATATCTACTTGAAGCAGGTGGTACCTGAGACTGACGGTGTCCGTAAACACTCCAGACAGTTGATCAGGATAGGTCTTTACTACTGGCCAGGTATATAGTCTGGATCAGATGCTTTCTGTGGATTCACCATCCTGAAGGACGAGGCTAATGAAAAAGGCTGAAAAGTTTCAGATGTAGAGAAAAGCACATCATTGAGCAAAGGTGTGTCGGAAGAATGACTACAAGAGAGAAGTTAGGGTATGAATGACATAAAGCTAGCTAGCAAATGAAAACAGACAGTGAAGGTTTTGATGCCATTTCAATTGAAACAGGCTGGGGTTGGGGAAGGAGAATGTAGAGAATTAAATTGGTATTTAGTCTTCACTGTAGAAGATACAGGTAATTTCCCAGAAAATGCTGTAAATCAGGAATCAGAATAAAAGGTAAAACTCAGAAATTTTTCAATAAGTGGGGAAGGGGAACTGAGCTGTGGGCTGACATCTTTCCAGGTCCTGAGTGGCTTAATCCAAAACTCATAAAAGAAGTGACCAATTAGATAGTTTTGGTGTCGGTTCTAATAGTTCCAAGTCTCCTGGATTCAGAAATGGTTCTCTTAGATGGAAAGTAGCAAATATACTGTATCTCCATCATTCAAAAGGGCAACGGCAACAAGAAGCAGGAAACCACAGGCATAATAAGTCATATCTGCTTAAGGAAAATGTTAGAAGCTATTATTAAATATGTTACAGCAGGGCAAATTGAAAAACTTGGAAGTATCAGGGAAATCATTATTGATTAGTTTATTAGACCTCTTTGGAGAGGTAATATGTGCAGTGGATAAAGGGTAAGTGGTGGATGCACCAAGTATTTTTCTCAAATTATTTCATAAAGTACTGCATCAAAGATTAGTGCAGAAAGTAAAAGCTCACAGTGTAAGACATGCCACGTTGACATGTATAGAAGATTGACTGGTTAGAAGGAACCAGACACCAGGCATAAAAGTGTTTTTTCTCTGGTTGGCAAGATGTAATCTGTAGCCAGTCACAAAGATCAGTGCTGGGACAACTCTTTACATTTGACTATTAAGTTGAAGTAATATGCAGGGTGGACAAAGGAGAGGCAGTGGATGTTGTTTACTTGGATTTTCAGAAGGCGTTTGATAAGGTGCCACACATGAGGCTGCTTAACAAGATAAAATCGTATGGCGTTACAGGAAAGATACTGGCATGGATAGCGGAATGGCTGACAGGCAGGAGGCAGGGAGTGGGAATAAAGGGGACCATTTCTGGTTGGCTGCCACTGACTAGTGGTGTTCCTCAGGGGCCAATATTGGGAGCACTTTTCACATTGTTTGTCAATGATTTGGGTAATGAAATTAATGGCTTTGTGGCAAAGTTTGCGGATGATATGAGGATAAGCAGAGGGGTAGGTAGTGCTGAGGAAGCAATGCAATTGCAGCAGGACTTAGACAAATTGGCAGAATGGATAAAAAGTGGCAGATGGAATAGAGTATTGGGAAATGTATGATAATGTATTTTGATAAAAGGAACAATAGTGCAGACTATTATCTAAATGGGGAGAAAGTTCAAATATCAGAAGTGCAGAGCAATTTAGGACTCCCAGAAGGTTAATTTACAGGTTGAGTCTGTGGTAAAGAAGGAAAGTGCTGTGGCGGCTCATTTCCTAGCGTATGCGAACCGACTCACAATTAGATAGCCTACGGGGGTTTGCGAGCACAGAGCTTTGGAGCCTCTTCGCCATGGGGGGCCGGTTGACAGAGGCTTAAAAGTGAGGCTGAAGTTTTCAAATAAAGTTTTTCCTTCGACTGCAGTTACCGACTCCGTGTCGTAATTCTAGCGCTGCTTGTAGCACACCGCTACAATTGGTGACCCCGACGGTCCAAACGATTTTTGGACCAGAAATGACCGACGCCGCCTCTGTTCATGCGGTTTCGTTGACACTGCCGGGTTTCTGGACACAGCGCCCGGACCTATGGTTCCAGCAAGCCGAAGCCCAATTCCACGTTCGCCGGATCACCTCAGAAGACACCCGCTACTACTACGTGGTGAGTTCCCTCGACCAGGACACAGCTGCCCAGGTCGCGGAGTTCGTACAGTTGCCCCCGGCAGACGGCAAGTACACGGAATTCAAAGCCCTGCTCCTCAGGACTTTCGGACTCTCACGGCGCGAGCGGGCTGCCCGTTTACTGCACCTGGATGGCTTGGGCGACGGACCTCCATCGGCTTTAATGAACGAGATGTTGTCTCTGGCCGAGGGACACACAGGCCTCATGTTTGAGCAGGCATTCCTGGAGCAGCTGCCCGAGGACATACGCCTGCTGCTGTCCGACGCGGATTTCAGTGACCCCCGGAAGGTGGCAGCCCGGGCGGACTTGCTGTGGAACGCCAAAAAGGTGAGCGGGGCATCCATCGCACAGATCTCCCAGCCACGCTCCCGGCAGCAAACCAGTCCAGGCCCGGCCGCAGAGCCCACTAACCCCCGGCCCAATGAACACTGGTGCTTCTACCACCAGCGGTGGGGCGCAGAAGCCCGCCGTTGTCGCCCGCCCTGCAAGTTCGGGTGCTGATGGCTACGGCGGCTGGCCATCGGGATAGCCTCCTGTATGTGTGGGATAGCAGGTCGGGACGCCGGTTTTTGGTCGATACTGGGGCTGAGATCAGCGTTTTGCCTCCGACAAGTTACGACACTCGCAGCAGGGCACCGGGTCCCCCCCTGAGGGCCGTGAATGGCAGCACAGTAAGGACCTATGGCACCCGTCAGGTGCAGCTACAGTTCGGCTCCAGCCAGTTCACGTGGGACTTCACACTGGCCGCCGTAGCCCAACCGCTTCTGGGTGCGGATTTTTTGCGAGCTCACAGCCTGCTGGTTGACCTGCCCAGGAAGAGACTGGTACACGCCAAGACCTTTCAGACGTTCTCCCTGGGCGCGGCCCAGTTGCCAGCCCCTCACCTCGGCTCCATCACGCTGTCCGACAACGACTTCACCAGGGTCCTGGCGGAGTTCCCATCGGTTCTGGCACCGCAGTTCACAGCAGCCATGCCCAGGCACGGCGTACAGCACCACATCCCGACACAGGGACCACCCCTCCATGCCCGTGCTCGGCGGCTTCCCCCGGACAAGCTCCGACTGGCGAAGGAAGAGTTCCAGAGAATGGAGGAATTGGGGATCATCCGGCGGTCCGACAGCCCCTGGGCTTCCCCCCTGCACATGGTGCCCAAAGCGACGGGGGGCTGGAGACCGTGCGGCGACTACCGCAGGCTGAACGAGGCTACCACACCGGACCGCTACCCTGTGCCGCACATTCAGGACTTTGCGGCAAACCTGCACGGCGCCCGGATCTTCTCCAAGGTCGACCTTGTCCGAGGGTACCATCAAATCCCGATGCATCCTGACGACGTCCCCAAGACGGCTCTCATCACCCCGTTTGGCCTCTTCGAGTTCCTCCGCATGCCGTTCGGCCTGAAGAATGCCGCACAGACGTTCCAGCGGTTAATGGACGCGGTGGGACGGGACCTGGACTTCGCGTTCATCTATTTGGATGACATCCTCATAGCCAGCGGCAGTCGTCAGGAGCATCTGTCCCACCTCCGTCAACTCTGCGCCCGACTGAGTGAGTACGGTCTTACAATCAACCCTGCCAAATGCCAGTTCGGACTTGATACCATTGACTTCCTGGGCCACAGGATTACTAAAGACGGGGCAACCCCTCTGCCCGCTAAGGTAGATGCGGTCCGCCACTTCCCCCGACCCACCACGATCAAAGGCCTTCAGGAATTCGTAGGTATGGTCAATTTCTACCGCCGCTTCCTCCCTTCAGCTGCCCGGATCATGCGCCCCCTGTTCGCCCTGATGTCGGGTCCGAGCAAGGACATTACCTGGGACGAGGAGTCCGCCGCCGCTTTCGTTCAAACGAAGGAAGCTTTGGCTGACGCCGCAATGCTAGTACATCCCAGAATGGACACCCCTACCGCCCTCACAGTGGACGCATCAAACACGGCAGTCGGTGGGGTGCTGGAGCAGCTCATCGCAGGTCGCTGGCAACCCCTGGCGTTTTTCAGCAAACACCTGCGGCCACCCGAGCTCAAGTACAGTGCTTTTGACCGGGAACTGTTGGCGCTCTACCTGGCAATCCGGCATTTCAGGTACTTCCTAGAAGGTCGGCCCTTCACCGCGTTCACGGACCACAAACCGCTTACCTTTGCGTTTACGAAAGCATCCGACCCCTGGTCATCCCGCCAGCAACGCCACCTGTCCTACATCTCTGAATACACAACGGATGTCCGGCACGTCTCGGGTAAGGACAATGTCGTGGCGGATGCGCTCTCTCGCCCTACCGTTCATGCCCTTTCCCAAGGGGTAGATTTTGAGGCACTGGCAGAGGCACAGCAGGTAGATGAGGAGATTCCGAGTTACAGGACTGCAGTCTCTGGTTTGCAGCTCCAGGACCTCCCCGTGGGCCCGGGTGAGAGGACCCTACTCTGTGACGTCGCCACCAGCCAGCCCCGTCCGGTCGTCCCCGCAGCCTGGCGGCGACGTGTTTTCGACTCCATTCATAACTTGGCACATCCCTCCATCCGGACAACTGTCCGGATGGTTTCCAGCAGGTTCGTTTGGCACGGACTCCGCAAACAGATCAGTGAATGGGCCAGGACGTGCATGCACTGCCAGACGGCCAAGGTTCAGCGGCACACCAAAGCCCCACCGCAGCAGTTCCATCCCGCCCACCGGCGTTTCGACCACATTCATGTGGATATCGTGGGCCCCCTGCCAGTGTCGCGCGGAGCGCGTTACCTCCTGACTATCGTGGACCGGTTCACAAGATGGCCAGAGGCGGTCCCGCTCACCGACACCACCTCCGAATCTTGCGCCCGAGCCCTGATCGCCACCTGGATATCCCGCTTTGGTGTACCAGCCCACATTACCTCCGACAGAGGCGCCCAGTTCACCTCCAGCCTGTGGTCAGCTATGGCCAGCCTTTTGGGGACTCAGCTGCACCACACCACTGCCTACCACCCACAGTCGAACGGGCTAGTGGAGCGTTTCCACCGTCACCTGAAGTCGGCCCTCATGGCCCGCCTGCGAGGAGCCAACTGGGCGGACGAGCTTCCCTGGGTCCTTCTCGGCATCCGCACAGCGCCCAAGGACGACCTGCACGCCTCGTCGGCCGAGTTGGTATACGGCGCGCCCCTGGTCGTCCCCGGGGAGTTCCTACCAGCCCCGAGGGGGCAAGAGGAAGAACCCGCTGCAGTCCTGGGCAGACTTCGCGAGAAGCTCGGTAACCTGGCCCCCATACCCACTTCACAGCATGGGCGGCACCCGACCTGCGTACCCAAAGACCTACGGAACTGTAAGTTTGTGTTTGTACGAAGGGGCGGGCATCGGCCACCGCTGCAGCGGCCATACGAGGGGCCGTTTACGGTGCTCCGGAACAACGGGTCCACGTTCGTGCTGGACGTTGGGGGGAAGGAGGAGGTTTTCACGGTGGACCGCCTCAAGCCGGCCCATGTGGACCTGGCGCAACCGGCCGAGTTTCCGGCGCCTCGGCGCAGAGGCCGACCTCCCAAGCAGGTTCTGGCCCAGGCTGTGGACATTGGGGGGTGTATCGCCGGTTCTGGGGGGGGGTTATGTGGCGGCTCATTTCCTAGCGTATGCGAACCGACTCACAATTAGATAGCCTACGGGGGTTTGCGAGCACAGAGCTTTGGAGCCTCTTCGCCATGGGGGGCCGGTTGACAGAGGCTTAAAAGTGAGGCTGAAGTTTTCGAATAAAGTTTTTCCTTCGACTGCAGTTACCGACTCCGTGTCGTAATTCTAGCGCTGCTTGTAGCACACCGCTACAGTGCAATGTTATTTCAAGGGGAATAGAATATAAAAATAAGGAGAGAATGCTGAGGCTTTATAAGATACTAGTCAGGCCACATTTGGAGTATTGTCAACAGTTTTGGACCCCTTATCTGAGAAAGGATGTGTTGTCATTGGAGAGAGTCCAGAGGAGGCTCATGAGGATGATTCTGGGAATGAAGGGGTTAACATGTGAGAAGCATTTGGCAGCTATGGGCCTGAAATCACTGGGATTTAGAAGAATGTGGGGGGATCTCATTGAAACCTACTGAATGTTGAAAGGACTAGATAGGGTTGATGTGGAGAGGATGGTTCCTACGGTGGGGGTATTCAGAACTAGAGAGCCAGCCTCACACTTCAGGAGTGACCTTTTAGAACAGAGGTAAGGAGGAATTTTTTTAGCCGGAGAGTAGTGAATCTGTGGAATGCTCTGCACAGACTGCAGTGGAGGCCAAGTTTGCTGGTATATTTAAGGCCGAAGTTGATAGTTTCCTGATCAGTCAGTGCATCAAAGGATATGGTGATAAGGCAGGGGTGTGGAGTTGAATGGGATCTGGGATCAGCCATGATAGAATGGCAAAGAAGACGCAATGGGCTGAATGGCCTAATTCTGCTCCTATGTCCTATAGTCTTTTGGACTTAAATCCCTTGCATGCAGGCACTGAAGGCATGTTTAATAAATCAGCCCATGACCAAACATACCTCCAAGAGGACCACAATCTTGTCGTGGTTTGGAGGCTCGTGTGCCTCACTGACCTGGAGAGCTATGTTGGCTGGAGTCAGAGCTTTATGCTTAGGCTCTTGGTAGGGTCACCCATGCCAAACAGGTCTAAAGGTGGAGGTCAGACTAAGAGTGGTCTACTGGTCCTCCAGGTTTGGGGGTTCAGCTCAGGGCTAACAACCCTGACTGGTAAAACAAAGTTCTTCTACATCTGAGTGCGATGGTATTCCTGGGTCTCCACTTGCACGACTGACAGTTGTGAAAACCAAGAGGAAGCTACTGACACGATGAGGAAAGCACGGAACACCACAAGAGATGGAGGACATTCATTGCTGCCCTAAATACCAGTGGCATAATGGGCAGTGGAAAAAAACATGGATAGGAATGTAAGTGTGAAGAGGACACAAGAAGGGCACAGGGGGAGATAGAAATTGAAATTAAGTGAGTGGGAAAATATCTGCATTAATAAATAATAATTTAGAATGTGAACAAATAAAATAAGTATGTATCTAATATTATGTGATTCCACAGATCTCAGATATAGTGGAATCTTGCTAGTATGACCATAAGACATAGGAGTAGAATTAGGCCATTCGGCCCATCGAGTTTGCTCTGCCAAACCATCATGGTTGATTTATTATCCGTCTCAACCCCATTCTTCTGCTTTTGTCCCGTAACCTTTGATGCTCTGATTAATCAAGAACCTATCAACCATTGCCTTAAGTATACCCAAAGGCTTGGCCTGCACAGCCATCTGTGGCAATAAATTCCACCGTCTGGCTAAAGAAAATGTTCCTCATCTCTGTTCTACCTCATCTCATCCCTCAATTCAGAGGCTGTGCCCTCTGGTCCTAGATTCCCCCACTATAGGAAACATCCTCTCTACATCCAGAAACATGAGGAAATCTGCAGATGCTGGAAATTCAAGCAACACACACAAAATGCTGGTGGAACACAGCAGGTCAGGCAGCATCTATAGGAAGAAGTACTGTCGACTTTTCGGGCTGAGACCCTTCGTCAGGACTAACTGAAAGAACAGATAGTAAGAGATTTGAAAGTGGAAGGGGGAGGGGGAGATCTGAAATGATAGGAGAAGACAGGAGGGGTGGGGTGAAGCTAAGAGCTGGAAAGTTGATTGGCAAAAGTGATACAGAGCTGGAGAAGGGAAAGGATCGTGGGACGGGAGGCCTAGGGAGAAAGAAACGGGGAGGAGAGCACCAGAGGGTGATGGAGAGCAGGCAAGGAGTGATTGTGAGAGGGACAGAGAGAAAAAGAGAGAGAAAAGAAAAAAGGAAAAATAAATAAATAAGGGATGGGGTAAGAAGGGGAGAGGGGCATTAAATGAAGTTAGAGAAATCAATATTCACGTCATCAGGTTGGAGGCTACCCAGACGGAATACAAGGTGTTGTTCCTCCAACCTGGGTGTGGCTTCATCTTGACAGTAGAGGAGGCCATGGATAGACATATCAGAATGGGAATGGGACGTGGAATTAAAACATGTGGCCACTGGGAGATCTTGCTTTCTCTGCCAGACAGAGCATAGATGTTCAGCGAAACGGTCTCCTAGTCTGCATCTCCACATCCATTCTGTCTTGGCCTTTCAATATTCAATAGGTTTCAATGAGATTACACCCCCCCCCCCCTTCTAAACTCAAGAGACATCAAATGCTCCTTATATGTGATCATTCTTCTGACCCTCCTCTGGACCCTTTCCAATGCCAGCACATACTTTCTTAGGAACTGCTCACAATACTCCAAGTGTGATCTGACCAATGCCATATAAAGCATCAGCATTACATTCTTGCCTTGCTTTTATATTCTAGTCCTCTTCAAATGAATGCTATCATTGCATTTGCCTTCCTTACCACCAACTCAACCTGCAAGTTAGCCTTTAGGGGACCCTACATAAGGACTTCCAAGTCCCTTTGCACCTCTACTTTTGAATTTTTTCTTCATTTACAAAATGGTGCCATAAGGGGGGCATTGAGACTGGACCCAAATGCAGGACGCAGACAGTGACAGGACAAAACTAAAGGACGTGACAGGTCACAGACAGGCTGAGGAAGCAGGACCAGGGCAAGGGACTGGGAACAAGGAGCCTGGGATGGACTCCGAGCTCGAGACTGGACACAGACACAGAGCCTGGGCCTTGACTCAGGCTCAGACCCCCAGACCAGGCAAAGACATGACAAGGCCTGGTTTCTAGGAGTTGGAGTTCTTGGAGGTAGCCTCCTGGGCAGGCCACAGGACTCCTGGGCAGGACATGGAGCACAACCTGGCAGAGGCAAGGAACGGGGGGAGGGACATAACCAACCACAGGGTAACAGCAACCAGCCTGGCATACCCAACAGAGGCAAGGGACAGGGAGGGACAGAACCAACCACAGGGTAACAGCAACCAGCCTGGCTTACCCAACAGAGGCAAGGGACAGGGAGGGACAGAACCAACCACAGGGTAACAGCAACCAGCCTGGCTTACCCAACAGAGGCAAGGGACAGGGAGGGACAGAACCAACCACAGGGTAACAGCAACCAGCCTGGCATACCCAACAGAGGCAAGGGACAGGGAGGGACAGAACCAACCACAGGGTAACAGCAACCAGCCTGGCATACCCAACAGAGGCAAGGGACAGGGAGGGAGCTCAGTCTGGGGTGGCTCCAAGACTCGAGGCAGCCAGTAACCTCAGCAGGCTACAGAACAGCCAAATCCATAACTCACTGAATGAGCTCGCCTTCCACCAGTGAGTTACTCCAAGTGAAGACTAACAAGACAACCACCCAACTACACTCAATCCCAGAGCCACTTATATTCCCAGCCAACAAGATGAGCATCAGGTGCAAAAGTTTGAGCCCAACCGGTACAAGGGGCAGTCGGAGGACCCAGAGTCCGGAGTCCGCGGACCGGAACATGAATCGGAATGCGGACTTCGGACCGGACCGTGACAAATAGTCCATGCCTTTACTCCTTCTGCCAGAGTGCATAACCATACACTTTCCTACACTATATTCCATCAGCCACTTCTTTGCCCATTCCTTAATCTGTCTATTCCTTCTGCTGACACTGCTTCTTCAACACTACCTGCCCCTCCACCTATCTTCATGTCGTCTGGCAAAACTGGCCATGTAGACATGAAATCTTTCATCCAAATCATCGATGTATAACATGAAAAGAAGCAGTGCTAATGCTGACCTCTGCAGCACACCACAGGTCACTGGCAGCCAACCAGAAATGGCTCCTTTTATTCCCACTCCTTGCCTCCTGCCAGTCAATCCATGCTAGCACCTTTCCTGTAATACAATAGGACCTTATCTTGTTAAGCAGCCTCATGTGCGCTGCCTTGCCAAAGGCCTTCTAAAAATCCAATTAAACAACATCCACTAACTGGCTTTTGTCTATCCTGTTTGTTGTTTCCTCAAAGATGGGGCTCATCAGCCATAGTTGGCAACTCATTTAGGAGAAGGAAAACTTTGATATCAAACCCCTGCTGGCTTGCGGCTATACCTGTTCACGGAGCTCATGGAGTTCATGGGGTTAGGGAGTAAACCCCGAGGGAAAATTCCAGAGCTGGAGTGCTACATTGAGTTCAAAGTTGACTGATAACTGCTGCAATGCTGCTGCTGCTAAACTGGATCAGTCTCTGCCTTTCCTTTGGGTTCATCAGACGTATGGTGAGGTGGAGCTTGCCTCACGGACAACAGCCTGCTCTCCATATTGTACTGCCCCGGCTTTGCGCATCTAGACGGCTAAGACCCAGAATGGTGGAGGCCTCAGATTTTTAAGAGGAAATAGAGTGATATCTGACACTTAAGGAAAGGGCAGAGCAGTACAGTTAGATGGCACAGTTTTGCTGGGTTGAATTAAATCTGCTGTGCTCCAACTATCTGTGATTACTGAGACAGAAGCATGGCCTGGAGAAACCCAGCAGTTATGTATATACTTCGCTCTCTTACACCTGGGTTTCAATATTTTTTCTGATATTTTGATAATAATCACAGAAATCTGTGACCCAGATTAAATCTGTCCTGGGTTGGAACTGGTGCACAAGATACATAGCAGTGTGATTTCTACTCACTCCTAGAATCAGTCCATATCAATTAAATCAATTGCAATTCAGAATCCTTTCTGACTGGAATTATACTTCAGCCACAGTTATTGGTATTTACAAACACTATTTTAAATTTAAGTTAGTTTTTCTTTAGAAGAAAACTGCAGGGATTTCATGATGATCCATATCTCTTTTTGGAATCCCCAACAGTGAACACATAAATTTTCCTGCCCCCATTAAATTGAACATAATCTGTGATTGTCAGAATTGAGTGCTGCATGAAATGGGGATCAAAGGAAGAAGATTTGGTAAATTATAAATAAACGAGTTACTTTGTAAACAACATCCTAACTAAATAATGAAGTTTACCACAAGCTTGAATAAAAAATGGTTTAGGTTCAATTACTAGCCTTTAATTTTTATCAAAGTTGTAGTAGTGCAGTCTCTGTGAAACTATTTTGTTCCTCACAAGATTGGTCTTTTCAGACTTGTGCATCAGTACTGCTTGATGTATGTAATGTATGATTATTGGCCTTTCATAGAAATATAAAGCACTAAAGTGGGTCCTTTAACCCTCGTCGTCTATGTTGAACATGATACCTAGGTACACTAATCCCATTTGTCCATATTAGACCCACATCCCTCAATGCATTTATTATCCAAGCACCTATCCAAATGAATTCTAAATGTTATAATTGTACCTGCATCTAGCATCAATTCCAGTAGCCTGTCCAATTCCACCACTGTCTGTGTGAAAAACTTAGCCCTCAGATCACCTTTAAGTTGTGCCCCTTTCAGCTTAAAACTGCATTGTCTAGTTTCATCTTCCTCTGCCTGGGGAAAAAAATAGATTCTATCCATGTTATCACAAACACAAGAAAATCTGCAGGTGCTGGAAATCCAAGTAACACACACGAAATTCTGGAGGAACTCAGCAGGCCAGGCAGCATCTATGGAAAAGTGTAAGCAGTCGACATTTCAGGCTGAGTCCCTTCATCAGGACTCGATGAAGGGTCTCAGCCCAAAACGACAACTGTTTATTCTTCTCCATAGATAAATATAGAAACATAGAAAATAGGTGCAGGAGTAGGCCATTCAGCCCTTCGAGCCTGCACTGCCATTCAGTATGATCATGGCTGATCATCCAACTCAGAACTCTGTACCTGCTTTCTCTCCATACCCCCTGCTGATGCTGCCTGGCCTGCTGAGTTCCTCCAGCATTTCGTGTGTATTACTATTTATGTTATCTACAGTATGTCCCTCCTAATTTTGTAAACCTCTATAAGGTCACCCCTCAGCTTATTATATTTCAGAGGGAATAGACCTGGCTATCCAATTTCTCCTTTAGAGCTACAGCATTGCACCCGCTCTATCGTAACCACACCCTTCCTGTAGTGAGGCATGCACAGCTGTACACCATAAGACCATGAGACATAGGAGCAGAATTAGGCCATCTAGCTCATTGAGCCTGCTCCACCATTCTGATCCTCCTACACAATACTCCAAGTGCAATCTAACCAATATCTTTGCACTGCACCATGACTTCCCAAACCTTGTTTTAATTTATTTCTCTACTAATAATCTTAACCTCCAGAGAATTACGATTTGAAGCCCAAGAGCTTTTCACTGAATGTGGACTCATGTACTTGGCCTTTCCTCTCAAGTTACATCCCCAAACATGTCTCCAGATTACATTTCTTTGCTGTCTGTTCACCCTTTCACTGAAGGGCTTCTGTCTTTCTGAAATCTATTGCAGTCAACTTAAGGTGCAAAGTTCTTCCTCTGCGTTACCAATGAGCACTGAGATTGCAGTCCTTGACACAAATCTGAATAAACACTCAGTGTGGGCTGCTCCACCTCTGATCTTTTGTAACCAGCAAATGACCAGTTCCACTGCTCCTACGGACAAGTCAGGAGTTTGATGAGCTGTGTGACTTGCTGCGGTGTCGGAGAGAAGTACTGTTCTAGTTTCTTTGTAATGAGTTAATCTAATACATAGAGGCATGGAAAGCACACCCCAAGATTCATAGAGTGCACACCCTTTCTGAGGAATCCTGGACCTCTTCTGAAGAGCTGGACAATCACCATGAAGGGTGTTTCATCAGCTAGACAAGCTCAAGCTCTGAGTGATGGTGCTACAACCCATCCATGTGGCTGAGAATTCCAGGGGCAGGTCACACCAAAGAGCCCAGGCTGAGAATGGATTACCACCAGAAAAACCCAATGGGTAGCTCAGACCCCTGAGAGCATCTTGCTCTCTAACGTTCTGAAAATTGAAGCGGGTTCATGACCTTTGTACTATGGATGACCACAGAGAGGGAAGAGAAGGGTGATGACTGCAATTATCATCGGGAATTCTGTAATTTGGGAAGCAGATTATTGTCTGTGATAAGGGAGTTCTGTATCCACCCTCACCCTAAATGAGGTTATGGCTGAGAATACTGCCAAGGGTTTACATGTCTATCAGTGAGGCAAAGGGGACATCTATGAATTGTTCAAAATGCATCGATCATCACACAAAAGCTCATAACTATGTTCCTTGCCTGATTATCCCCATCCCAAGACTCCCACCTAGATCACCTCTTCCTGACTCTCAACCAAACCTATCCCTGTCTGCCTTCGGATTTTCACACTCCATGGGTTCCATTGAAGATCTCTTTCCACGGCCTCCTTCAGTAACAGGCCTCTCATCACTCAGTGGCTGAGCCATGCTGGCAAATCTCAGCAGCACCTGACTCCATGAGAGAGGAAACCATCCACCTCTGCGAGGGCCAGGAGAGTCAGCCTCAAGCAGTGTGTTAAGGATTCAGTGAGCGGTCGGTCAGGAAAGGGATACTCCCGAACCTCCTTTGAAACTGGCCTTTTGTTTTGCTTCCTATCCCCAGAGAAGAGAAGAAACAACAGTTAACAGAAAGGGATGATAAGAGGGCAGCATCAAGAGTTACTGCAAAAAGACTGATCTAAGCTGGGTTGTAATATGAGGAACACACTGCACAAAGAGACAAGATTGCCTCGAGTCAGAAATCCCTTTCCAGCAGGTATGGTTGCTAATGGATACAGCAAGTATTCTCTAATGCTGCACATTATACCTCTTGTACAAAAGACTATTGGCTCAGCCAGCAATTAAAGAGTTTTCGTACACAATATGTGACTAACCTCAGGATACAACCATTCTTAAACTGTGATTGTAGTTCTCAATTAAAAACCCATGCATAACCTCGATGCAGACAAATTTTCTAAAGGCAGCTACAAACCATCTCAATTTTTTTGTCATATTTGCAAAGTACCGTGTGGGCAGCATGGTAGCATAGCAGCTAGCCTAATGCTTTATGTTACCAGTGACTGAGGTTCAACTCCTCCACTGTCTGTCAGAAATTTGTACCTTCTCCTTGTGACTGCGTGGGTTTCCAAAGACATATGGATTAGCAAGGGTTAGTAAGTTGTAAGCATGCTATATTGACAGCAGAAGCATGCCGACACTTGCTAGCCCCCCTCCCCCAGCTCATACTTGGACTGCATTGGTCTTTGACATAAATGACGCACTTAATTGTATGTTTCAATGTACATGTGGTAAGTAAAGCTAATGTTTATCATTATCTTTAAATACCCACCCCCAAGTAATTTTATGTATTTGTTGGGGATGTGTCCATCTCTGCTAGTGGGGACATGTTGTAGATGACTAGCCATATGACAGGATGGGTTTCCTGGCTGGAAAATTGCTCTTATCATTAGATTCTAGTCTGCTTACAAACAGATCATCTTGGAGATGATGATCTCAAGAGGTGGAAGTCTGAGAGAAACTTGGGCAGAAATGCTGTCACCTCATTGGTGAATATATTTACTGCAGATACCAGGACTAGGGTACTAGATCCTTCAAGCCTGCCCCATGATCATGGCTGATCTACACTGATCTTAACGCCTCCTGTGCCAGATCCTCATACCCCTCTATTCCTTGACCTATCCAATATTTATCCACCTCCACTGTAACTGCTTCTACTGATCCATCTTCTACCAGCCACCGGGGCAGTGGATTTCAGAGATTTGCCGTCCTCTGCAGGAGGTCATTTCTACATAACTCAGTTTCAAATGAGACTGTCCATTTCCCTCCAGAGATACTGCCTGATTTGCTGAGTTCCTCCAGCTTCTCTTTTGGTGCTCTACCTTCTAGCATCTGCAGTCTCTTGTGTCAGCCTTGTGATGGTGACGAGTGTTCTTGCTGGGTGAACTCAGGTGAGTTGGTCTGACCCAAGAGCAATGGACAACCCAAATGCTCACAGACAGCTCGACAAAAACACAGATCTGTTCCTCCTCAACTCCAGTTAGCCAAGCTCTCTTAAAGCCTTCTATGATGTTGGTTGTTGAACAAAAATTCTGGCAATATTATTGAGCCCAAACCTTGAGGACTTGTGCCTGTCACACTGTGAATATTGTGCGCTGCAGACTCCACATTCGTCCTCAGTGCAGGAAGTGACACTTAGAAAGAGAAAAGCAAAGGAAGAAACTGTTATCTTAGGTGGAGAGATGCCATACATTTCCTGAACAAATTGCATACATCAGCAAAGATACAGAGCTGTAAATGGTAAATCAGAGTGTAATGTAGATGGGGTGTACTACTTTTTGGCAGGTCTAATAATCCTATTCCCAAACAACATAAAGTCCCTTCAAGGAAATGTTTCTCATTAGCCAGTCTTTATCTTGCCAGGGCAGGATGTTCATTCTCGACTCCACTAATGACACTACAGGGCTGGCCAGTCGTGACTGGCATCAGCTGACGAGAAGTTTGCATTCCAGATTTCACTAGCAATAATGCAGACAGCTGGTAGTGGCAGATGGTGGAGCTCTGCTCTTCAGGATATGCCATTTGTTCTCCTTTGACAGCCCAGCAACGCAATCTGATCAGATTTTTGTATCTCAGGTCTTGAGTCTTCATTGCCGACAGGTCGCATGATTTCGTCAGACAGAGGTGTTCCTCAAAGCTGAGACCTCATTGCAAACTTACCGGTCTAGAAACTCAAAGACACCTTTCATAGCTTTGTGCTGCTAAATAGGCACCTAAGTCACTAAAACAGCAAGAAGGAAAGACATCCTCGGCTAGGAGCTGAAAATGTGCCACTGGCCATATTGGTACTTCAGTAGCTCATTTAACACTCTGGAAGTGTTCCTTGGAACAAACATTCTTATGAATAAGTTTTAAGAGAAGTCATTATATACTGTGCTCTCACTGGACAAGCTCCAATGAGGTACCGCACACTCACTGGACAAGCTCCAATGTGGTACTGCGTTCTCATTGGGCAAGCTCCAATGAGGTAATGCACTCTTATTGGGCAGGATCAAATGAGGTAATGCACTCTCATTGGGCAAGCTCCAAAGAGGTACTGCGCTGTTATTGGGCAAGTTCTAATGAGGTACTGCAGTCTCATTGGGTAAGCACTAATGAAATACTGCACTCTCATTGGTTGAGTGAACACAAAGAGCATGGGTGCATTTGTCAGGCTTCCAGTTGCATTTGGCAAGTTGGCAAATGGAATGATTTATGATTATATTCCTTTTGTTTTCTTGTGTTTTATTATAAAAATATACTCCACTAGAACAAATTGGGAATGCTGGATCAGTATTAAGTAGTGTACCATTGAATAGGCAAAAAAATAGTGAGGACTGAAAATTGATAGAGATTGTATATTCTGGTGTGTGAAAGTACATTACAACAGTGAATACACATTTCAACAATGGCCTTATTTGACTGTCAAACTCTTTGGTATAGTCTGGCATTAAGAAAGGAACAATATCCATGTCTTCACCCAAATTTTCATTTTAAATTTTAAACTATCGCCTGTTTTGGGCACTAATCAGTCTTTTTAATTAATAATTCATGCTTGATATGTCACTGGCATTTAGGGCAGCAATGAAGATCCTCCATCTCTGTCTGTCCATACCATCTCACATAGTTATAAAAGGATTCTTCATTGCTGTTTCCATAACAACTTTTCTTGACCAGTCAAGGTTGTTAGCCCTGAGCCAAACCCCCAATCCTGGTCTCAGTCTGGCCTCTACTCTTGGACCTGTTTGGCATGGGTGACCCTACCAAAAGCCAAACCACAAGGCCCTGACTCCAGCCAACATAGCTCTCTGGGTCCTTGAAGCACACAAGCCTCCAAACCCCATGTCATCCTCTCAGAGGATGCTTGCCTTTGGTTTTCTTGAATGCTGAAGAATCTGCAACTCCTGAACATTGGCCTAGGCCTTGAATGTTGGACTTCCACAACAATATTTTTTTGTTTTCTTTTAAACACCATACAACATCCTCCTTGGGTTATGAATGCCTGACTTTGGACACCCCATACAAGTTTGAGAAAATAGTGTGGTGGACGGAGATAGATTTGTTGGCTACTGCAAGGCTGCAGGTATCTTCTGCTCCCTGCTCTTGAGCCACAACAATTGAGGGATGGGTGGAGACAACCAGAGCTGGAAGCACTGAGCAGACTCACTCACTCCCTCACTGTGTCACTGAGGCCAGCTGGCAGCTACTCTTTCTGTGTCTGCTCACTCTTCCATTACTACTGTGTTTGTGATCCTCTCCCACAAACTGTTGTTATTCATTTGTAATTTAGAAAGAGTTCAGGTTGGAAACAGTCCTCAGGCATAAAACCTTGTCATAAACTGGTGCGACACACACAAAATGCTGGTGGAACACAACAGGCCAGGCAGCATCTATAGGGAGAAGCGCTGTCGACGTTTCAGGCCGAGACCCTTCGTCAGGACTAACTGAAAGGAAACTGGGGACTGCCTGCACCACTAATTAATTCATTAATTAATTGTCTATCTGTTTATTTACTTTGCACTTATTTATCTATTTATTTATTTATCTATTTATTTATTTATTTATTTATTGTGTGTGTGTGTGTGTGTTTGTTTATCATTTGTTTGTTTATTCATTTATTCATTCATTTATTGATTGATTGATTTATTGAGATACAGCATGGAATAGGCCCTTCTGGCCTTAATCCCCCTACTCAATCCTAGCCTAATTATGAGATCATTTACAAAGGCAATTCACCTACCAACCAGTGACGTCCTTGGACTGTGGGAGGAAGCCAGAGCACCCAGAGGAGACCTATGCGGTTATGGGGAGAATGTAAAAACTCCTTACAGGCACCTGTGGGAATTGAACTTGGGTCGCCTGTACTCTAAAGCGTTGTGCTAACCACTATGCTACCATCGCTGTTGACATCTGTTGCAGATTAACTCTGCAAGGCACATGACTGTCCTACAGACTTTTCTGTCAATGTTGAGTTTTGTGCTAAAGTCCGGAGTGTAACTTGAACTGCTGACCTTATTATTCTGCCGATTAATCCCAAAATATTATAACTAGGACTAGCCTAGTGCACCCTATGCTAAACTGTTAACTATTTAAGAACAGTCACTTCTACCAGTCTTTTGTAATATTGCTTAATCAAGCTTCTCAGTGAGAAATGATGTCAGGGCATCACATAACTTGGCAAGAGCAATTATCAACATCTAACAGGTTGAAGCGCTATGCTTTTCACGGGAATGTGAGGGCTCTTAATTACTACATCCCTAAAAATGTCCCCTCTCTGCTCTATTCAGTTGCAAAGAAAATGACATGGTTGGAGGAAGTGGATAGGACAAAGGGAATATATGTAATAGTGTGAGACCAGGATAATGAGGCAGATACATAGCAGTCTCCCATCTCTGATCTTCCAACTTTGCTCATTTGTTCTTGTACCTCATGGTCTTAAGGATAGAATATTAAGTTAAATGTATTGCTCAATTTACATTGTTGGAGCAAAAATGAACAGAAATGTTACCAACAACATCAGTGAAACCCACACACTGACTTTGTATACAATGTGCCAGCTTTAATATTTTTTTCCTCTTTGGAGACAGTCAAATAATTTTATGCAAGCTGTCAGCACGAAAGCAGTGTTAACAGAAAAGAATCCTGTCTGTTTCAGCATGTAGCAAAAATTCAGAAAACATACAGCCCTATTGGGAAGCACAACTGAACAGCCAGCCAGGGCCAGAAAAGCCGACTAAAAACACATCCATATTAGCAGCCTGACGAAAATACTGTACCTTACAATTAGCGGTAATCTGGTCAGTTGCCAAAGGTGCAAAAAGGATTGAGCTAATTTAAATGGTTTAGTCCTGCTTTGGCACAAGACCAACAGGAAATTGTGATTACCCTTTACAATAGAAAGATGTATTCCATTTTTATATGACATCTGCAATAATGAAATTACCTTAGATTAGCAGAACATAAAAGGGCTTTGATTCACCAGTCATATATTATCATGTGATATTACAAAAGGTTGAAGCCAAAGGCAGTATTAATCAGTCCCCTGTCGTCGGCTATTACATGAATGACTGGGAGAACTTACCAGTGGAGCAAGGGCAGAAGATCTCACCATCCAACAGTCCTTCTGGCAAAACAGCACCTGCTGGCACTGCAGTCTCTGCCACCTAGAAAAACAGGGCAGCTGCTTGAGCACTGTACCACCTCAAAGTGTCCCCTCGGGTCTTGGCATGGGCACCAATCAGGGTTCCTTCATCCCACCTGACATGAGTTACTGCAACTCCTTCACTAGCAGTGCTGTCGGAATACCTTTAGCACCTCAAGGTTCATGAGAACAGGACACTGACACCACCATATAAATGTTCTGAAGAAGGGCCTAGGCTCAAAACATTGACTGTTTGTTCGTTTCCATGAATGCTGCCTGACCTGCTGAGTTCCTTTGGTATTTTGTCTGTGTTACTTTGGATTTCCAACCTCTGCAGAATTTCTTGTGGTTATATAAATGTCAGTCATGGGCATTTGGATGTGGACAATTTTTCACTTGCTTGCAATGTCTATATACCAGAGTGAACAATAACAAAACAAAGTATTGCTTCCACAAGTCCTAAATCAGAGATGAAACCCAGTGC
This sequence comes from Hypanus sabinus, assembly GCF_030144855.1. Taxonomy (NCBI): domain Eukaryota; kingdom Metazoa; phylum Chordata; class Chondrichthyes; order Myliobatiformes; family Dasyatidae; genus Hypanus; species Hypanus sabinus. The sequence continues at coordinate 137,477,049 of NC_082711.1, forward strand.
AATTTGGAAGCACAAGATCTTAAGATATTTTTAGGTCTACTTGATACTGGCTGCTTTGAAAGTTAGAAAATAATGAAGAAATCATTATGAAATACAGCTGTACATTGATTTAAAAAGAAGAGGAATTCCTTGCAACAGTGCTTCACTGTTGAAGCTTTGCCAGAAGTTCATCAGACTGCTTACTCATGCAAATAAACCAGGGTTCTGCTGCATTTGATATTCATGCTTTCTAGGTCCTCTGAGTAGTCTGGAATTTCCATTCTACAAGAGCAAGAGCATGAAAGGAATTATGAATAATGTACTTTCCTGTGTCCCTGAAAGCATAATAATCTCAGTCTATCTCTTTACTGCTTTATTCTGCTTTGCTTTCAAGGGTTTAGTTGTGTCCTTGTCTGAGAGTTATCGGAGGCTGCAAGCAAGTTATCTAAGTCATCTGGTGTCTTTGTAATTTACCAACAAAGCATATTTTAACAACGCAAATTAATTACAAGCATTCTGCAAACATATTACAAAACAAAGGACTCCAGATTGGCAATCACAGAGCAAACCTATTCGGAAGGTGGCAGGATTGGCAGAATGCCCTGGGCATCTTTCAGCTATCTGCTCCCAATTGGTCCATCACCACACAGATGGTAGGTGGAACCTTCTGACCTTCACATCAGCAGCTGGCCCCACCAGTCTGCAGCCCCTGGCACAGTCCGACACTCCGGGGTTGGCATAGGTGGTGGGCCGATTACTGGGAGAAGGGTGATCATTGTCCATCTGACAGCTTGCCAACAAGGGAAAGGTATTTTGGGTAATTGAATGTGGCCACTGGCTTGGGTTTGATGCCAACCTTAGCTGTTTGTCTGTCTGTGGTTGCACATTTTGTGAACCCTGAGTTTCCACCAGGTGCTTCAATTTTCTCCCACATGCAGATAGATTGGCCACCAGAAATTGTCCCTAATGTTTGGGTGAGTGGTAGAATATTGGGAAGGTTGATGGAAATGCAGGGAGAATAAAATGGGAATAGTGTAGGATTGGTGTGAATATGTGCTTGAAGGCTTGCTGGCACAAACTCAGTGGGCCAAGAACATATTCCTGTGTGGTATGAGCTAAGGTTAGCATTGCTTTACTGTATTACAGTATAAGCCATTAGTATTGCATGAAAATTACTTGTGTATTAAATATTAATGGTTAAAATAGTCCAGAAGTATCACAATGCTACATATGGAAATACAATATCAGAGCAGAAAAATGAACATAAAAGGCATGTTTTCTTTCTGGGAAATATGTCATTAGAAGAAAGGAATGTAGTGAAAGTTCTTACAAATATGAATGACATCTACTATTTCCCCAAACAGTTTCAATCTTTGCAAAGTGTTGCTGTTATTTTTATAAGCTTTAATGTGAGCGTGAGAAAGAATCTGGATGGAAAGTCTTTCTCTCTTTTTTAATTGGTAACCATGGGATACACAAATAGAACCAATCTAAGGCTTCCTGTCAGGCCCACCAGGTCACTTAGAGTTTTTTTTCCTTTAGCAAGCTCTTCATGCAAGAGCCTATATTTATCCAGAGAAGATTTAGTGGTCATACAAAATTATTTCAATAAAGGGACTTACAGTAGCAAGTTCTGTGCAATATATTTATGAAGGGAGGAGTTTAATATTGTGCAATCTTCAGTCACGTTGACAGAGAAGATGCAATGGGAATTCAGGAACATTAAGTTCATTTAATTTCAGTTCATTTAATATCAGAGAATGGATACAGTATACAACCTTAAATACGCACTCTTCACAGACATCCACGAAACAAGAGACCCCATAGAATGAATGATAAGTCTTTGGAGCCCCAGAACCTCTCCCCCCCCCCCACCACTCTACACAGAAGTATCAACAGAAGCATCAACACCCCCACTCGCGCCAGCAGAAACACCAACCACCGCCCCCCCCCCCCATCACTGTGCAAGCAACAGCTTGATCCAGGGTCCATCGAAACTACAGCCCCATAACTCAGCACTTCAGTATCTCAGTCTGTCTCTTTCTTCAGCGAGGGAAAGAGTGGTCGCTCCTATAACAATGAGAGTGGAGACCTGCAGCTTGCTGTTCTGACGTTACAATCTTCTGTGTTGCTTCTCCAAGCCCCCCACCCACTGTCTCGAGGACCGATAGGTCCTCATGCTCCATCAAAAGAGAGAGAGGGAGAAACGGGGATTGTTTGAGTACAAGGAACTTCTCCTGAAACACCATTTGCTGAGTTGGTGTTTCAGTCTCCCACGACACTTCAGTCAGCAAAATCAGCGAGTAACTGGGCCACTCCCTGGGGGCGTACATCTTCCAGGCCATTCCTGGAGAGAGCAAACCGCTAGGCACACTGCTGATCCAAAAACCCATCACTTGTGAAGTGCCATAATTTGAAATAGATCACAGACTCAACAGAAGCCCAGAAAGGAAAGACATAAGAAAAGAAGGCTAAGCTGTCTCATGGAGGACCTGAAAGAGGTCACCTGGGTCTGCAAAAACCCCTGATACCATCTTTCCATGCTCCACACACAAAATGCTGGAGGAACTCAGTAGACCAGCCAGCATCTATGGAAAAGAGTGAACAGTCGATGTTTCCGGCTGAGTTTCCACACTCCTTCATTAGCAGAAGAGTATAGGGAAAATGAAGGAACAAGCAGCCAAAATATTATGTTATCACTTGGTCCCAGAGATATGGAGGGGAACTTATCAAGGGAGATCTGATGGGAAATAGGAGCAAAAAAGTTATAAAGCCTTACATTCTCTGATGTTTTCTTGTTCCTCCGATTGAATTAACTTCTACTTCTGATTGGTTTATATCTGATGCATGAAACCAATGAAGACATTTTGCTTGCTTCAGGTCCTCTATAATTAACTATTGAGCTGTTGGGAAGACCAAGGAACCCTCCCAGAACTGGATGTTTGAATGCATTGTACTCAAGACAGAATCTTCTGTGTAGATTTACAATAAGAGATTATTACTAAGAGCAGCAGAGACCCTCAGCAATTATTAACAGAAAACATTCTCCTGGTGTATATCTCTACACAAAGAGTCAATGCAACAATATTATTTGTAAAAATAAAACTGCAAACTTTAAACTGAGGCTTGAGGTTTACCTCAACATTATTTTGAAGAGGTCAAATTGTACCTGAGGCAGTGCCAGGATGTTCAAATTCTCTCACACATCATTACGTTGCCACTAATGAATTCTGGTTGACCCAATCCACTGATGTGTTTTAGCTGAAGCATAGGGCTCATGAGATTCTGAGTCAAACATCACACACTCTCACCATTGATCAGACCAGTGAGTTATACAGAACTCAGAATGCTGTCTGTGCTAATTTCTGTGTTTAATGATGCCAAATTAAACTAACCCAATCTGCCTTTATTCCTTCAATCCTTACATGTTCATTTACGTGTCAAGGTGCTTCATCATTATGGTGCTTCCTGGCAGTGCGTTCCATGCACCCTCCATTCTGTGTAATAAAATATTGACCCCACACATCTCCTCTGAATGTTCCCCTTCTCACCTTAAAGCTATGTCTTCCAGTGCTTGATACTTCCACCCAGGGAAACAGGTCTGTCCTATTTATGCTTTTCAGAATTTTGTAACAGATCATCCCTCAACCTCCAGCAATCCACAGAAAATGATACAAATTTGTTTAACCTCTGCTTATACTCCAATCCAGGCAAAATCCCAGTGAGCCTCCTCTGCACCCTCCCCTGTAATGATGCGACCAGAACTGTTCTGTGTGTGTGTTTTTTTGTGGATTCTATTGTGATTCTTTGCTTTGTGGATGCTGCCAAGAAGATGAATCTCAAGGTTGCACATGGTTATACACATTTTGATAATAAATTTGAGCTTTGAACTCTATGTTACACAATGTTTTAAGGATTGACATCTGACTACTAAAAGGGATCAGTGCCTGTGTACATGTACAGACCACAGTGGCAACTTGAATTGTTTCAGCCCTGGAATAAACAAGGATGCTTCATCTGACAAGATTGGTCTTGTCCTGGTGAAGGGTCTCAACTTGAAGCGTTGACTATCTAATTCTGTCCACAGATGCTGCTTGACTGGCTGTTGTGTGAATGAAATCACTGGTAGATACAAAGCAGCTTCTTTATTCGACAAAGCAAGGTACAGCAGGCATCATATGGAGACGCTTTCGGTGGAAAGATCTACCAGCCCAACACGGGGCTCGATATTTTATGTGCCAAACATCGTGACAATTCCATACTTACCATGTACGGACAATGTTTTCTTTTAAGCTACACAGAAACTTCACAACTCCATATTCTCACGCACACCACAGACATCCAAATGAATTTTAGTCAGCATTGTCTGGGATTTGCAGTTTTTAGGAACCCATTGTTCAGAGCTGCACTCCAAATTAAATCCACAATACATATTCAGACCTGAAGACTGGGAGCCAAAGTCAATTGCTAAATGTATATGTCCTAAATCCAAAATTCTCTCTAACATGACCCACTGAGTTCCTCCAGCAGTTTGCTCCAAATCCCAGCACCTGCAGTCTCATGTCTTCATTTTGCTGCTCCACTGTGAATTCTGTTCAAGACTTGCTGACTTTGAAGAAGTTTCCTTCCTTTTTATTTCAGTGGGAGATCCATGAGTCCCTCTAACTCTTCTCCCTCTGTAATTTCTACTACTCTTCCATAATGTTCTCTCCAAATTTCAGCCATGTATCCTTCCTTAGTATGTGTCAGTTGCCATCTTGCCTGTATAGTTTCCAGCTCCACTTACCGGCCTCACAGTTTTTGTTCCCAGCCAGTCTCAGGTATGTACACTTCCTTCACCACTTCTCCCTGCAGTTTTCCCTCCACATCCTTCATTCTCCCAATAATGTGTCTCAACCCTGAAATGCCAATCATCCATCTGCCTCTACAGATGCTGCCTGACTCGCTGAGTTCATTCAGTAATTTGTTTTTTGCTCTATGTTCCCGCTTCCACAGTCTATTGTGCATCATCACAACAACCACCGACTGGATGTTCAGGACTCACACCAGTAGGTTCAGGCACAATTATTACCCCTCAACCATCAGGCTCTTGAACAAAAGGGAAAAACTTCACTCAGCTTCAGTTCCCTCATCACTGAAATGTTCCCACAACCAATGAACTTACTTTCTAAGAATCTTCATCTCATGGTCTCAAAATCTATTGTTTGTTTGTTTATTTATTTATCTAACTATCTATTTATTTATTTGTTTATTAATATTTCTTCTTTTGTATCAGTGCATTTTGTTGTCTTCTGCACTCTGGTTGAATGCGCTAGTTGGACGGTCTTTCATTGATTCTGTAATGGCTATTATTCTATAGATTTTTGAGTATGTCCACAAGAAAATGAATCTCAAGCTTTGAGGATCTCACCCTGAAATGTCGACTGTTTGTTTATTTCCATAGATGCTGCCTGACCTGCTGCTGAGTTCCTCCAACATTTTGTATGTGTTGGTCTGGATTTCTGGTATCTGTAGTCATTCTTGTGTCTATGTTTTGATAAAAAGTTTACTTTGAAATTTGGACCTTCTGTTGCTCAATAAGCCCTGCTCATTGTGGGCTGTGACTTGTACTATTTAGTCTGTATTTCTTGCAGAACTTGGCAGCTAGTGTCAGTGTTCTCAGCATCATCATGCTGAAGCCTGGGACTGGTCCCATGGCTCTTACCCAAACAACACACTCCATGTCACATCACTCCTCCACAGACTGAACTGTGCAACACAATGCTGCCTCACGGTTCCAGTAACCTGGCTTCAGTCCTCAGATGCTCTCACAGTGGAGTTTGCATGTTCTTCCTGTAACTGTTTGAGGGTTTCTTTGGGATATTCTGGTTGTCTCTCACATCCCAGTGACCCATGGGTTGGTAGGTTAATTGGCTACAGTATATTGCTGTGAATCTTAGTGTGAGTGGTAGAATCTGAGGTGGGTTGATAGGAATGAGGGGAAAATAAAGTGGGTTCAGTGTACATGGGTGGCTGGTGGCTGGTGCAGACATGGAATAAATCTGAAACAAAACAGAAAATGCTACCATTTTCTCGGGTAGCTCATTCCATTATACCCTCCACCCTCAGTGTGAAAATCTTGTTTCTCAGGTTCTCAGAATGTGGGAGGAGACTGGAGCACCCAGACGAAGCCCACACGGTCATGGAGAGAACGCACAAAGTGGCGGAATTGATCCCGGGTCATTAGCGCAGTAATGGTGTTACGCTGACCATTACACTAATGCTCTGTCCCTTCTACCAACCCGTAGTTCGAAGCAAGAAGCACTGGAAATGCCTTGTAGCTCTGGTAACATCAGTTGTTTTCCTTTCCATGGAAGCTGATGGACCTGCATCTATTGGCATGTGTAAGAGCAGGAAGGGGTAGTCAGTATGGCTTTGTGGGAAGGGAGGAATGTGTCATATGAATTTTTCCCCTTACCTTAAACCTGTCGTCTCTTGCTTTAGTCTCCCAATCCTGGGAAAATGATGGTAACAGTTGATTTTATCCATGCCATCAAAAATCTATAAATCTATATAGGGTCACCCCTCAGCCTCCGTCCCTCCAGGGAAAGTAGATCGAGCCTATCCAGTCCTCCTTATAACTCAAGGCCCCAACGTCCTTCTGAATCCTTTCTGGATCCTCTCTAGCTTCGTTACATCCTTCCTGTAGAATGGGACCACAACAGTCCACAATATTACCAGTTCAGCCTCACCAATGTCTCCTACAGCTGGTACTCTCGTCCTCACTGTCCTATCCAATAAAGACAAGCATGCCATACACCTCCTTCACTACCTTGTCTGTCTGTATACTTTCAGGAATATATGTGCTCATAATCCTAGGCCTCTCTATTCTACAACTCCACAGGGCTCTGTCATTCACTGTGTATATCCTGCCCTGGTTTAACTTCCTAAAATGAAAAACTTCACACTTGTCCAGGTTTTAAATTCTGTCTGCACTTCCTTGGCCCACTTTCCCAGTTGATCTACATCCCCTTGTAGCCTTAGACAAACTTCTTTACTGTAAATCATACAATCAATTTTGGTATTATCCACAGACTTACTAATCATGCTACATTTTCATCCAAACCATTAATGTATAAGCAGAAGATTCCATATGCATACTAAGCACACTACTTATCACAGGCCTCCAACCTAAAGAGCAACTCTCCACCATCATCCTCTGCTTCTAATAGGTCAATGTTGTGTCCAGTTGGCTCACTCACCCTTAATCCTAAGTGATCTAACCTTCCAGGCCAGCCTAACATGCAGGACCTTATCAAAATCTTTGCTAAAGTTCATGTAGACAACAGGTACCACACTTCCCTCATCTATCCTCTTACTATTTTTTTCAAAAAAAGTCAATGATTTTCATATGTCACAATTCCGCATGCACAAAGCCATGCAGGGTACCCTAATGAGTCCTTGCTTTCATACATGCACTGACATGTAGGTCCATCGGTATCTGTGGGGAAAAAAAGTTCAACTGTTGTTTTCAGTGCTACAAAGCAGTTCCAGTATTTTTTAAACATGAGAAAGTCTGCTGATGCTGGAAATCCACAGCAACACACAGAAATGCTGGAGGAACTCAGCAAGTCAGGCAGCATTTCTGGAAATGAATAAGCAGTCAATATTTTGGGTCAAGACACTTCATCAAGACTGAAAGGGAAGGGGGAAGAAGACAATACTTTTTACTTTAAGCTACAGGATGGGAGAAAGAACAGCCAGAGTAGTGTAACACCATATTGCACCAACGAGCTGGGATCAATTCCATCACAGTCTGTAAGTGTTAGTACGTTCTCCCCATGACTGTGTGGGTTTTCTCCAAATGGTCCAGTTTCCTCCCACATTCCAAAAACCAACGGATTAGTAAATTAATTGGTCACACCAGTGTAACAGGGAGGCATGGGCTCATGGGCCAAAGGGCTTGTTACTGTGCTTATCTCCAAACTAACAACTAAAAATAATAGGACTAATTCATGCTCTCTACCTCTTTCATTATTTTAACTTACAGTATTTTTTTGTCTTGCATTGTACTGCCACCACTAAGCAGCAAATTTCACGATATATGTCAGTGATTCTGATTCACTGTATTGGACAAAACGTGGAGAGGCCAGCAGTAATTCCTCCACGAGTGCTCACTCCCACGCAGACGGGCAGCTTCTCCTCAGATACAGACAGTCATCCTCTGGAACCTTCTACTGTTTTCATACAACTGTACACTGAGCCTCATGGCACAACTGATAACAACTAAAGTTGATAGTGTTTGCCTTTTCAAGCTGAATTTTACATTCACATAGAGTATCACAGCAGTACAGCAGGTGGAGTCACCATCTTGTGGTTCAGGTGAACCTGGGTTCAATGGTGCACATCGCAAAGCATGTGCGTTGGTGGCTTCATAGGCATCTGTAAAGTGCCCATAATTGTAGATGAGTTGTAGAAAGTGTGTGGGGGAGGGGGGGGGTGGGATAAGGTTGATAGGAATGGGTTACAGAAATAACCTAGAGCACTGCAGCACTGAAGCAGCCTCTGAGGCCCAAAGTGTTGTGCCAAGCTAATGGCACCAGGTCCCACCACCTCTTTCCATTCTCTACATATCCACATACCCATCTAGGAGCCTCTTAAGTGCCTGCACCACCACCCCTGACAGCACATTTTAGGTACCCACCACTTTCTGTGTAAAAAACCTGCCCCATACATCTCCCTTGAATATTCCCCCCTTCACCTTAGATGTACTGTAAAACCCCTAGTACTAGGCATTTCAAACCTGGAAAACCTAGGGGAAAAAGCTATCTATTCTATCTATGCATTTCATAACACTGTAAACTTCAGTCAGGTCTCCCTCAGCCTCCATAGCTCCACAGAAAACCACCCTAGTTTGTTCAGCTAACTCAATCATGACCTGCTGTGCACAAACCTATGTATGCTTCCCCTAATTACCCGAGGGCATTTCAAGCATTCATGAATCCTCTCCAATAGTTTCCCTACCACTGGCTGAGACTCACCGGTCTGTAATTTCCCTGTCCCCTTCCTGAACAAAAGATGGAGACTACTTTTTAAACTGGCAATGGCTCATGGTCTCCTTCTATGTTGTAAGGAAATATGGGACGTTCTGAAGAATAGATTGCATCATTTGGGGTGAGAAGGCATAAGAAAATTGAAAAGGAGACATGAGAGGAAATATATAAATGAAAGTGGCCTGGGTTCCATCATCACATTTCATGACATGGCAAAGAGCTTCCTGTTTATATATCAAGTTTCCTGGCTCAATGTCATAATTCTCTTTAGCTTCAGTTCCCTCAGTCATTGCAACATCAAACTACCAAGCTCCAAGTAATAAATCTTATGCAACAATGGAGAACTCCTCAGCACCTGCTAGTGAGATGATTAAAAACAGCCAGCTCCATTTCAATAGACTTTTTTTTGTTCTCTTTATTCAGTCCAAGGTTTCATAGAGACTCCCTCCTACCAAGGGTTAACTAGCAGTTTATTCAGAAGCAGTAATTAGCAGCTGTTGCCCCCCATTTCACTGTTACCTTTATTAAAATGTGAACAGCTCAAAATTCACCTCTTTCACTGAGACACAAGTCAGTCAATGGTGGCTGCTCCTTATGTACCATTGGCTGGCATCTTCCCTTTAGTTGTACAGGTCAGCCTGGGTAACAAACTGGTTCCAATTTTACAGGCGCCACTTCTGTCTGCAAGTCAGAAAATACACAATAATCACTCAGTATGGTAAATGTACGTTATGTCTACAATACTGTAATGAATGGCATCAAAAGCACATATGGCCGGTAAAAAAGAACAATTGCTATAAGTGGGGAAAGAGAGAGAGAGAGAGCAAGAGATAGTTCTGCCATTTGTAGAAACAATTGCGTGTATATACATGGACTATTGTATTTAATATTGGAATTCATTCATATGTAGAGGTGTTTGTAAGTCGTGTGTTCATAACTTGGAGATGGCCTGAATGTGGTAGTTAGATACTGGTTAAAACTTCTTGAAGAAGTTGATTAGTCAGTAACTGGCTGCTCGTGGTTAGGTGTTTACTGGCGATCCATTGTTTCTGCCTGGCTGGTGATGGTTAGTTAATGTAATCTGGCTGTTGATTGATTATAATTGTACATGCATATTTTAAAATAAAATCAGGTGGTTTACATATGCAGTTTTGTCTTGAGTGGTGGAAGATGTATAGTAAACTGTAAAAACACAATTTTGGTCCATAAATGCACCCACTCTCTGCCCCAATTCATAACTAATTGTGGATGTTATACAGTGCAAACCATTCTGTAGTTCCCATTCAAACACTAGGTGGTGCCTGAGAGCAGCCCTTGCCCTCATCTCCCAATCTCTGACTGGCCATTCCCTCCTCAGCTGCTTAAAAATGATCAGCTCCTTTTCTCTGAAGAAACCTTCTTCCATGAGATGCACCTTTCCCCCTCCTCCTTTCCTTGGTCTGTCTGCCTGACAAAGTGATTGGGGTGAGTGGAAGGATGAATGGTCTGACATCAATAAACGTGACTCCCTGCCTGTGAATATGCTTGAGCCCAGTTTCTGGCATCGCAACGTCGCCTAGTTCTTCAGTGCTTTGTTCTTAAATGCAAACCTGCTTTCCTCTTTTTCCTCCCCACCCCCGACTGAGGAATAAAGGTGTCTAGAGTTTTCGTTGTGTTTGGAGGCCAGAATGGATCAGCTCAGACCATCGTTGGTTGATCTTCACCGGCCTGTTTCCCTCCTCAACTCTCCGAGTATTTCTGCTTCACCTCCACACATGCAGGAGAGCTGCACCAGATTTGCTGCTTCACTTTGCCTTTTGGAACCCTTCTGGAGTTAGGAGAAGATATCTGGCCTGGTTTAACACAAATCCTCCACCCTCACAATATTAACTCTAGTCCCTTAATGGATACTGGATCATATAAAGCATAAAAATCAAACATTGTCCATTACACCTCCAAAATCAATGGAAGGTTACTGTTCGAGCTTTAACTGGATTATTGCTGTGCCCTGGCCCTTTGACTTAGCCTGAGGCTGCTGTATCAAATCTATAGAGTCATGCGGAGCAGCTGACAAGAATCACTAGCTACTCTCATTCTATTTCTAGTTCTTTCCATTACTCTGTTCCACGATACACAGTGATTTAAAGCACCGTGGGAATCGATCTTGGTCCAGTAAATGCTACTGCACTGATGGCGAAATGCAGAAAGTATGACAGCACTCAGTGGGATGTTCTGGAGCTGGGCCAGCTCTCACTGAACTGTGCACTAATTAGAGGCTGGCAAGAATAGCAGGAGGAAGCCACTCATTTTTTTATCATGGTAAATGCTTCTAAGAGTCTTCCATCCCCCAGCCTGTAAGGCTCAGCCCTTAATTAAAACAAAGTGTCGATTAACAGGCAAATTGTTCGGAGGAGTCCATTCTCTTATCTTTTAGGGGTGAGGTGTAGGGAGGTTAAAAGGCCCATTGACTTATTTTGCCTGTAATCTTTGGTAGCAATTATGGAAGATTGTGGGGTGTTCTGATCAAGGTGTTTCTAATATTATAATAATATTATAAAGACTTGATAAGGTAGATACCAAGAAATTATTTTCTCTGGATCAATATGTAGGTTTCAGTGGGTGCATTTAATGTCAGAGAAATGTATACAATATACATCCTGAAATTCTTTTTCTTTGCAAACATCCATTAAAGCAGAGGAGTGCCCCAAAGAATAAACGACAGTTAAATGCTGGAACTCCAAAGTGCCCCCCAGCTCCCCCTCCCACGCACAAGCAGCAGCAAAGCAATGACCCCCCCCCCCCACTAGATCATCCAAATCAAAGGATGACAATCTAAATAATTGCCTGCTCATGGCGTAGTGGCATCTGCACCAGACTTCAAAGCAAATGGTCCCAGGTTCGAATCTGGCCAGCACCTTGCACACTTTCCATCCATGCTGGGTTGAGCATCAAGCTAGCAATTTGATCTCATTAAAAAAACAGACAAAAATGCTAATGAAATGGGAAGGTTGGCACCCGATGCACCTCAAAGCACGGAAAGGAACAATAGCAATCTAGGTAATGGGGCTTAACTGTAAAAGAGGGAAATCAAGAAGCACATCCAGGATAAATCGCTCTCTTAAAGTAATGTGTTTTGTAGACCATCAAAAGAAACTGATTTTATTTAGGTTTGTTGGATGTCCAGCAGGAGAAGTAAACTTGGGATGAAGATTAATTGATTGATAGTATATACCTAAGAGGCTAAGTGGCTTCATCTCCTTGAACTTAGGGCACATCTCATTGGTGAAAAGCCTGATATGCTAGGAGAAAGGGAAGGATCTCACTCCAGAGAGGGTAGGTTGAAGGGTGGAGGTCAAGTCAAGTCCAAAAGCTGAAATGGAATGAACAGCGGGGCTAAATTGTGCTTGGAAATGTAAAGGCTGCAGGAAGAATGAAAGACTGGGAGAAGCAAGGAGCTGTAGAAGTCCTGGGGAGGAATACATGAGAACATGACACTAAATACTGTGAGATGAGGTCATTGGCTCAGAGCCTAGTTCAATAGGAACTTGGAACAGGAGGACTGCAATAATCCTGACAACTCACTGGAATGACAGGAGCTCTGTGAATGCGGCCTATAGGTGGAATTCTCCCAGCATTTCCCTCTTCTAACACTCCCTCCACTAAACCCTACCAAGTCCAAGATACATTATGAATTAAAAGGTGCCAGGACTACTGTTCGGGAGTGATTGCAATGCAATGGCATGATACTCCATTTAACCTAGAACATAGAACAGCACAGGAACAGGACATCTAGCCCACTATGTTGTTTTGAACTAATTACTCTTCCCCCTTTGAACACAACAGTGACTATATTTCATTCGGAGTTTGAGAAGATTTGCTATGTCTCCAAAAGCACTGAAAATTTTCTCTAGGTGTACTGTGGAGACCATTCTAATTGGCTGCACCACCGACTTGTATAAGATGGGGGGATGAGGTTACTGCACAGGATCGAAATAAGCTGTAGAGAGTTGTAAACTTAGTCAGCTTCATCACAGGATCTGTAGTATCCAGGACATCTTCAAGGAGCGATGCCTCAAAAAGGCGGGATCCATCATTAAGGACCCCCATCACCCTTGTTCTCATTGTTACCATCAGGAAGGAAGGAGGTACAGAAACCTAAAGACACACATTCAGTAATTCAGGAACAACTTCTTCCCATCTGCCGTCCAATTTCTGAATGGACATTGAACCAATGAACACCACCTTGCTACATTTTTTAATTTCTATTTTTGCATTAGTTATTTAATCTAACCATTATATATATATGTATTCACTCTCTCTTAGCATGTATTGGCTCCAAAGGTAGTCATAGCCAAAGGGTGGTAGTGGGGACGAGCTCCCACTGCTAAACAAATGCTCTTCATGGCGTGAGTCTCAAACAGCCTCTGATAACCAAGTCCAACTCCTGGCCTTCATGTATGGCATAGTTCTGATGCCCGGCAGAGCTATGCTCACTGACAAGAGAAGGGGCAAAGGCGGGCCACTGGTACCTCAACACCGGTTGCTCCGGATAGATGGGGCTCATTAACCACGGATGGTAGCTTATCTAGGAGAGGGAAAACTCTGATTTTAAACCTCCACTGCCTTGCGGCTATACCGGGAATGACTTTGGGAGTAAATCCCGAAGAAAAATCCGGAGTTGGAGCCCCGAAGGCGGCTGACTGCTGTAGCCAGCACCGGCACGGCAACTCCTGCGATGCTGCTGGCACCAAACTGTAGCGACTTTCATCGTTCCTTTGGACCTGTCATCAGCATGGGGGGGGGGGGGGGGTCCCACTGCATGGGCAACAGATGGATCTCCATATCAACTCTGCCATGGCTTGTACCCTGGAGAGGCCACTCCAGCTTCGCTTTATAGCATCTTAAACCAGTGACTCCCAGAGGCGCAATACCCATGGTCGACCACGACCGACAGAGGCTACACATAGCATGTATTGCGTTGTACTGCTGCCAAGAAGTCAACAAATTTCACAACATATGCTAGTGATATAAAGCCTGATTCTGATTCAGACTTAATCCCTTGCTCCTGCACGTTGTCTATATCACTCCATTCTCTGCATGTTTGTGTGCCTCAGAGCCTATTAAATGCCTCTACCATTTCTGCTTCCTCCACCGTCTATGGCATCAAACTTATCTATGTAAAAGAAAATGCCCAGCACACCTCCTTTAAACTTTCCTCCTGTCAGCCTTAAGTTCATGCCCACTATTAATATATGCCCACTATTATATGAGGAAAAATATGCTGTTTATCTAACCATGCCTCTCATAATGTTATAAGCCACTATCAGGTCTTCCCTCAGCCTCTGCCCTCCTTAAAAATAAGCCAAGTTTGCCCAACATCTAATAGCACAAACCCTCCAATCCAGGCAGCATTTTCTTAGACATCTGCCCCCTCTTTCTGCAATGGGGTGACCAGGATTGAACGCAATTTGTCAAAATACAAGATGTTAAGATATCTGGGTTTGTTGAGAACTAAGCTGGGATCTCCTCATCATCTAGACCTTGCTTTTTAGAAAATGGAAGGTGAGGTATCATTGAGACTAGGTAGCAATGTTCACAGGTTGGGTGAGCAATTAATAGCTTGATATGTCAAGAGCTGGTGCTCTTGATGTACTCTGGTATGATGTACTGATATGTCCATTTGTTGTCTAGAGATCTCTGAACCTCAACAGAGTTAATAAAAAGGAGCCATGAAACCATTATTGGAAAGTTCCTCAAAGGGGCTAGAGAGGGAAGAGCCCATTGCAACTAAAATCTAAAACTCACATGTTTGTCTGTGGAATCATAATCCAAAATAGCTTCTTCTTCATGCGAAAAATAAGCAAAAAATCAATTAAGTTAATTGTGTTTAGTTTTCTTTGGATACTCAACAATGACAATGTGTTCATACAATACCTTTAAAACAGTAAAATAACTACTGATTCTTGGTGAAGACAGCTGGCATTAAGTTACACAAGTAACTAATAGGAGAGATGGAGTATGGTGGGGAGGGGAAATTTCCTACTCAAATCATGCAGTTCCATAGTGGGCTGAAGGGCCTGTTTCTGGGCTGTAGGATTCTATAATTTCAGTGAGTGTAAGAAGCTTCAGAGAAAGGACAAAAAACACTTGGCACAGACTAATCTTGCTTCTGAGCCGGAAAGTTCAAGACCCTCTCCAAAGAACTAACACTTCACGTCAGGTACTTGACGTAAGATTGTAAGGTACTTAGGCCTGCTGCGCACCAGAGAGATGCTGACTTTCATAAAGAATCTTAAACCAAGTTCAGGCTGTCTTCATGGGCTAATATAAACAGTTCAGGCAGGAGAGTTAAGTCTGCTGTCCTGGCTAACATTTTGACCCCTCAGTCAATAGAACTGTAACAAATGATAAACACAAGAAATTCTGCAGATGCTAGAAATATAATGCAACACATACAAAATGCTGGAGGAACTCAGCAAGTCAGGCAGCTTCCATGGAAATGAATAAACAGTCAACACTTTGGGTTGTGATCCTTCTGAGAAGGAAGGGGGTAGATGGCAGAATAAAAAGGTGGGAGGGAGGAGAAGCATAGCTAAAGGTGACAGTGAAGCCAGCTGGGTGGGAAAGGTAAAGGGCTGGAGAGGAAGGAATCTGATAGGAGAGGAAAGTGAACCACAGGAGAAAGGGAAGGAGGAGGGGCACTAGGGGGAGGTGAAAGGCAGGTAAGAAGAGGTAAGAGACCAGACTGGTGAATAGAAGAGAGGGGAGGGTGAGGAGGAGGGAAAAATTGTTTTACCGGGTGAAGAAACCAATGTTCATCAATGCTGTCAGGTTGGAAGCTACCCAGATGGAATATAAGGTGTTGTTTCTCCACACTGAAGGTGGCTTCATTGTGGCACAAGAGGAGGCCATGGGCCAACATGTCAGAACAGGAATAGGAATTGGAATTAAAACGTTCGGCCACAGAGAAGTTCCACTGTTGGTGGATGGTGCAGAGTGCTCGATGAAGCGGCTTCCAACTTACACGGGTCTCACCAGTGTAGAGGAGGCTGCATTGGAAGCATCAGGTACAATAGACAACTCCAACAGAGTTTTGCAGGTGAAGTATTGCCTCACCTGGATGGAGGTGAGGGAGAGGGTGAATGGGTAGGAATAGCACTTTGGCCACTTGCAGGGATAAGTGCTGGGAGGGAGTTTAGTGGGGAGGAATGAATGGACAAGGGAATTATGGAGAGAGTGATCCCTGTAGAAAGCGGAGCATGTGGGGGAGGGGAGGGGGTTAAAGATGTGTTTGGTGGTAGAATCCCTTTGGAGACAGTGGCAGATGTGGAGAATGATGTATTGGATGCGGAGGCTCATGGGGTGTTAGATAAGGACAAGAGAAACTCTATCACTGTTAAGGCAGCAAGAAGATGGGATGAGTGTGGATGCCCAAGAAATGGAGGAGATGAGGATAGGATCAATGGTGGAGGAAGGGAAAGCATCATCCCGAGAAAAGATGCTTACAGGAGACAGGGTAGGAAGAGGTATAGTCAAAATAACTGTGGGAATCAGTAGGTTTCTAAAAGATGTAGGTCAACAGTTTGAATCTAGAGATGGAGACAGAGAGTTCAAGGAAGGAGAAGGAAGTGTCGGAAATGGACCAAGTGAACTTAAGGGCAGGGTGGAAGTTGGAGGCAAAGTTTATAAAATTGATGAATTCAGCATGGGTGCATGAAGCAGCACTGATACAATTATCAATGTAGTGGAGGAAGAGTTGGGGATGTAACAGATTATGACAATTTGGTTATCATCACAGCACCATTTGTGTCAAATACATGTAGATGTCACACTTCCTTAATACTTTAATGAGACAAATGTTTTTATAGAACTCCTTCCCCATCACAAGAAGCATTACCACCAAAAAGGCACTTCTAATTTAACTAGATACACTATCAATACACTGAATATCCAATGTCCTTTAACTGATGGGTTTTTGATAGTAACATTAGATCATATAATAGAATTCTAAAAGAACCCAGATCTTTCACCTCATTGTGATTTGTGGAATCTTGCTGTGCATGGAGTTTACAAAGTTTAACCACTAAGCAATGGTAACTTTGCTTTCAAAGTTAAATGTTCTATTTCACTGGCATTTCTGAAATATCTTTAAAGTACTAAGAATGCCATCACATGATGCAGCATTATTGATTTTTATCAACATCTTGATCACTAAAAACATGCGGATGATCAGTGTATCTATTGCACATCTTTTTAAATTGGATGTGAGTCTCTGAAGCATTTATGGTCAGATATTGCAAGGTATTAACAATGATGATAAGTGCCATGGTTTAATATACAAAGCTGGCCTGCCACCACACTAAGGGCATTAAGCCTGCTCTGGCTACAGTTAAAGGAAGGGGGGAGGTCTCATCAACCCACCATCTCCATCGACTCTCCGACTGATCCCTGCACTGGGGGCCACTGACAGAGGTCTTTGGATACACAAAGGCCACAGGGTTTGTTCCATTGCACACACACTGTCTCAGGTTTTATGCATGACAGATGTTCACTACCATAGGCATCACTCAAAACTTCTCATTAATTTATTCTAAACTTTGATTAAACGTTAATATTTTTGGTTTAAATGGCTCCTCCCCAGAACAACCTACCAATCCCACTTTAACTAAACTTTTCAGGTTATGTGCAATTTCTATTCCATAACAGCTGTACTTGGTGAGATTTGTAACCTACAAGGATGCACTGCAACATTGCGACTTTATAAGGCACTACTGAGGCCTCACTTGGAGCATTGAGAGCAGTTTTGGGCCCCTTATCTAAGAAAGGATGTGCTGATGTTACAAAGGGTTCAAATGAGGTTTACCAAAAAGATTCCAGGATTGAAAAGCTTATCGTATGAGGAGTGTACTCACTGGAATTCAGAAGAACGTGGGGGAATCTGAAAGCCCTCGACCGGGTAGATTTGGAGAGGATGTTTCCTATGGTGGAAATGACACAGCCTCAGAACAGAGGGATGTCCATTCAGAATGGAGATGAGGAGAAATTTCTTTCATCAGAGAGTGGTGAATCTGTGGAATTCATTGCCACAGATGGCTGCTGAGGCTGAATCTTAGGGTATATTTAAGGAAGAGGTTGATAGATTCTTGATTAGACAGGGCATGAAGGGATACAGGGAAAAGGTGAGAGCTTGGGTCAGAAAAGGAAATGGAATAGCTATGATGAAAGAGCGGAGCAGACTCACTGGGCCAAATGGCCTAATTCTGCTCTTATATCTTATGGTCTTACGTTTATCCTGTGAGCTATTCATCAACGAATATATATGGCTACCTGCCCTCATATCCTGCCTCATGTGAACTCAGAAACACAACAAAATAAAAGCAGGAGTTAAAACTGCAATACCACACTGCCATTCACTATGATCATGCCTGATCCATCATGCCTCAACTCCTCTTCTATACCAGTTCCCCATAACCCTCAGTTCTTTCCCCTTTCAAATATTTATCTATCTCCTCCTTAAACACAACTGCCCTCCACCATCCTCAGAGACAGAAAATTCCAGAGGTTCACTATCTTCCGAGAGCAAAATTTTGTGCACCTCAGTTTTTAATGACTGGCGCCTTATTTTAGAAACATAGAAAATCTACAGCACAATACGGGCCCTTCAGCCCACAATGCTGCGCTGACCATGCACTTACTTGAAAAATTACCTAGGGTTACCCATAGAACCATAGAACTTTGTATAGAATTTTGTAGCTATGTTCCCTTGTTTGTGACATTTACCCTTAATATAGGGTCACACTCCACAGAAAACAAGCTCTTTGGTCCACCCTGGTCAGGCTTTTTCTCCCTGCCCCAGCTTACCGTTATTTCACACCTCCCAACTTGGTGAGTTGCAGGAAATCCCTCAGATGTGAAAATATAGGAATAGGTTCACATTCTTATAAAGAAATTAAGGATTTTTGATAATTTCATCATTGCGAAGTGTCTTAACATGCTGATATGCAGAGGAAGCAGTGATACTCTATCTAGGCAACAATTTGAGTGTAGTCATATTGCATTTCTATGCATAATATGTAAGTTAAGTGCTTTATTTCTTTCCATGTTTCCTTCTAGGCTTAGACATGTTGAGTTACAGTTAATTCATGCTGAGTTATATTTGATTTGTGTGGTGTTATGACTGACAGATATTGGGTTATGGTTAACTGGTGTGAGTTATAACTAACTGGCAGTAACTCACACTGAGTAATGGCCTCTCTCTTCCTCACGCTCACTGCTTCTGGAGGGCGGTGCCGGTGTCTTGGGTCCTGGATGAGTTTAAGCAACACAGTTCATGGATTGGACTCTGTAGTTCAAGTTATGATGTGCTTTTGGTTTCTGGTTGCTCTGTTTTTATTGGTATTTTGTGCGATTTTGATCTGAGCGGACTAGCTTTGCGGCCTTCCATCAACGAACAACACAGTGCTGAACTGGACTGAACTAAACTACCATTTCTAGCCTGTTTGAAGAGCTTCGTGGTTTGATGGTTTAAATTCTGTGTGTGTTTTTGCTCTTCTTTGCCGTTTGCTTAATTTGTTCTCTTTTTTGCGCATTGTGCGTTTGATAATTTCTTTGAATGAGTTCCGTTGTGTCATGTGTTCCGTGGCTGCCTGCAGGAAGAAAAATCTCAAGGTTGCACACTGCATACATTGATGATAAATTTTCTTTGAACTTTGGTTGATTCATCCTGGGTTAGAGTCGACTTATACTGGAATAGAGTTGACATTGACATTAGCAGCCCTCTGTAACTACGTCCAAGTGGGAAGTCATGGATTAGCTAGCTAATGTCTGCAGGCTACTGTGACATTGCATAAAATCCCAATCCATTGCTAGTCCTCTCCAGCATCAGCCAGGAATCTGCAAATATACGCTCAGAGGTGAGGAATCAGTATCAGTATCAGAATCAGATTTCAGAGTTTTGTTATAGGAAACCAAAATAAATTGTATCGCACCTCCATTGCCATTTCACCTGGAATCAACAGTTCAGGGCAAGCAGATCCAATGCCAGAGTTCTGTTGGTTTGGATAAGAAGTTTGAAGATAATATGTTCCGCCACTGTGTCTGTGAGGAGACCTGATGGGTCTCTTTCACTTCATTTTTCAGTTTGTGTGCTTCTGAGAAAAAGTTCCATCAGTTGGTGAAATCTGGACAAAA
The DNA here is from genome assembly GCF_030144855.1 of Hypanus sabinus. Classification (NCBI taxonomy): domain Eukaryota; kingdom Metazoa; phylum Chordata; class Chondrichthyes; order Myliobatiformes; family Dasyatidae; genus Hypanus; species Hypanus sabinus. Next base: position 137,497,229 of record NC_082711.1, read on the forward strand.
AAAATTTGGTGGATGATTGCAGATGGAGATTATGTCTGAGGATCAGACAGCTCCTGATTTGGAAGAATGGACACAATCTGTAGAAGGAGTTGTAGAAATGGAATTTCAGTAAGGCAGATCCACATGCCATCACATCATTCCTTTGGCTGACATTGCAAATCATTATGGGTGTAGAAGGCAATTTTTTTTTCGAAAAGAGAATGTTTTTGACCTTAAATGGAATTACTCTAACTTAGCTCTCCTTTCCACAATAAAGAGCATAAAATGAGCCTTCACTCCCCAGCCTATGAATTCCCATGTGTTCTAAGCAACTGGAAAAAAGTATGCAACACAGAGCTAAGGAAGCTCACTGACAACAGATCAGCTCAAGGCTCTGCAGTATTACCTAGTATCATAGGTAGACTACTAACTAGTTAATGCAAGAAGATTCACAATAACAGTGGGGCCTACCTAGCATGTACAGTATATGGATATGGTAAAAGCTCCAGGATCAAACAGCAGCACAACTGTAGTAATGAAGACCTGTGCTCCTAAACTAGCTGACCGCTAGACAAGATTTTCCAGTACAGGAATAACTCTGGTATCTAGCTGGCTATGTGGAAAGTTGCCAATATATGTTCTGTTCACAAAACACGGGGAAAAAATCCATTCCAGCTCCTTACCAATCAAGTATTCTGTGTATAACAGTTTGGTCTGGCAATTCAAAGGTCAAAGTTCAAATTAAATGTATTATTAAGGTATGTGTATGTCACCATATACTACCTTAAGATTCACTTTCTCGTGGGCATTCACAGTACATGCAAAGAAATACAATAGAATTAATAAAAAGCTACGCACAACAAACGTGGAAAAGAAGACAAAATGTGCAATGCAAAAAAAATTATAATAAATAATATTGAGAACATGAGTCATAGAGTCCTAGAAAGTAGGCCCATAGGTGGAGGAATCTTATCTGTGTCGAGATGGGTGAAGTTAACCATACTGGTTCAGGAGCTTAATGGCTGAAAGGTAGTGACTGTTCCTGAAACTGTCAGTGTGGGAACTAAGACTCCTGTAGCTCCTTCCTGATGGCAGCAGTGAGAAGAGAGCATGGTCTGGACGGTGGGGGGTCCTTGATGAAGGATGCTGTTTTCTGGCGGTGACTGCTCTGCACATGACCACAAGAAACTGCAAAGGGCTGTGGGCGCAGCTCAGCACATCACATGGACCAGCCTCCCCTCCATGGACTCCAGTAAAGCAGCCAGTATAATCAAAGACCCCAGCTACCCTGGATGTCATTTCTTCTCCCAACTCCTATCAGGCAGAAGGTACAAAAGCATGAAAGCACATACCACCAGGCTCGAGCACAGCATTAATTCTACTGTTATCAGAGTCTTGAACAGACATCATGTACAATCAAATGGACTCTTTGCCCCACAATCTTCCTTGCTATGATCTTGCACTCAATTGGTTGCCTGCATTGCATTTTTATGGCAGTTTTTACACATTCTTCTGCATTGTTATTGCTTTATCTTGTTCTATCTCAATGTACTGTGTAATGATTTTATCCATGAAACAGTATGCAAGAGAAGGTTTTCTCTGGATCTTGGTACATATGAAATTAATAAACCAATATCATAGAACCATAGAATACTACAGCACAATACAGGCCCTTCAGCCCTCCATGTTGTGCCGACCCATATAATCCTTAAAAAAAAGTACTAAACCCACTACCCCATAACCCTCCATTTTTCTTTCATCCATGTGCTTGTCCAAGAGGCTCTTAAATACCCCTAATGTTTCAGCCTCCACCACCATCCCTGGCAAGTCATTCCAGGCACTCACAACCCTCTGTGTAAAAAACTTACCCCTGATGTCTCCCCTAAACTTCCCTCCCTTAATTTTGTACATATGCCCTCTGGTGTTTGCTATTGGTGCCCTGGGAAACAGGTACTGACTATCCACCCTATCTATGCCTCTCATAATCTTGTAGACCTCTATCAAGTCCCCTCTCATTCTTCTGCGCTCCAAAGAGAAAATTCCCAGCTCTGCTAACCTTGCTTCATATGACTTGTTCTCCAAATCAGGCAACATCCTGGTAAATCTCCTCTGCACCCTCTCCATCAATACACACAATCTGTCTACTCTCAGTCAATAGCAAAACAATGGGGGTCATTGTCAACAGATTTATCAAATGTGATTTACCCGATAGATTAAATCCAACAAAAAATGGATTATTAGTTATATCTAATCTATCAAGTAAATGCTACTAATTTACTCAATATTATTGTTTTTATTATTACTGTGATACAGCATAGCCCTTCCGGACCTTCAAGCCACCCCACCTAGTAATCCCCTGATTTAATCCTATCCTACTCACTGGACAATTTACAACAAGCAATTAACCTATCGACCTGTCGGTCTTTGGACTGTAGGAGGAAACTGGAACACTCGGAGGAAACCCACGCAGTCATGGGAAAAACATACAAACTCCTTACAGGCAGTGATGGAAATTGAACCCAGGTCACTGGTACTGTAAAACATTGTTTTCCAGCCCTTACACTACTGTGCCACCTGTCTGACTCACCAATGTCCAGTTTGGGTTTCACCAGGACAACACAGCACCAGATCTCATCATAACCTTGGTTCAAATATGGGCCAAGGAACTAAACTCCAGAGCTGAGGTAGGAGTGAATGAACCAAAGCGGTGTGTGACTGAATGTGATATCACATTGCTCAGCAAAATCAATAGGCATCACACTTCAATGGTTGGGTTGAAACCTTGCACAACGGAAAATGGATTTTGGACATCAAGTGTCTAAGCATCAGGACACCAGCACACCAGATCTCCTTAGGGCAGAGTTCTACCTCAACTACCTTCAGCTGCTTCTTCAATGTTCAATTTCATTTGCAACTGCTCTGGGAATGAAGCTATCCATGCCAGCATATGGAAAGACCTTAACCACATTCAGGCATAGGCTGATAAGTGACAAATATAATCTACACCTTAGGTGTCAGGCAATAAACACTTCCAATAAGACACAAGGGATGTTGGGAATCTAGAGTAACATACACAAAATGCTGGAGGAACTCTCAGCAGCCTAGGCTGCATCTATGAAAATAAATAAACAGTTGATGCTTTGAGCTGAGACGTTTCCTCAGGACTGGAAAGGAAGGAGGAAGACGGCAGATTAAAAAGGTAGCTGTGGGGTGGAAGGAGGACAAACTAGAAGATGATAGGTGAAGCCAGGTGGGCAGGAAAGGTAAAAGGCAGGAGAAGAAATAATCTGATGGGAGAGGAGAGTGGACCATGGAGAAGGGGAAGGAGAGGCACCGTGGGGAGGTGATAGGTAGGTAAAAAGAAGTAGTAAGAGGCCTGGGGGGGATAAAAGAAGAAGGAAGGGGGAGGGGAAAAATTACCAGAAGGCGAAATCGATGTTTATGCCATCAGGTTGGAGTCTGCCTAGATCAAATATGGGGAACTGCACCTCCAACCTGAGAGTGGACTTATCATGGCAGAAGAGGCGGCCATGGACTGACATGATGAAACAGGAATGGGAATAGGAATTAAAACAATTAGCCACCAGGAAATTCCACTTTTAATGGATGGAGAAGAGGTTTCTTCACCATTAAGAGGCAATCAAACAATATAATCTTCATTAACTAGCACTCTCATCACTGAGACCTGCTTCATTTATTTCCTGACGGTCAACATTGGCCAGAAGGTCGAGTAGACCGGGCAAATAAACACCATGGCTATGAAAGGCAAGGTACCCAACAGTGAGTAATTCACCTCCCAGAAATGCAAGGCTTTCCCCCATCTATAAGGCACAAATTATTGAGTAAAGAGCATTGAGTATAAAAATTGATTGTATGAAACCTTAAACCACATTTGGAGTATTGTGCATGCCTATCATTTCACTGCAGGAAGGATGTGCAGGCTTTGGAGAACACAGCAGAAGCTCTCTAGGATGCTGCCTGGATTGGAATGTAGAAATTAGACAAATTTAGATTGTGTCTCTGGATCACTGGAGGCTGATAGAAGTATGTGTAAAATTATGTAAGGCATAGACTGAGTAGATGATTAGAATTATTTTTCCACAGAGCAGAAATGTCAAAATATAAAGGTTTAAGACGGGGGGGGGGGGGGAGAGTTTAAAGGCAGTTTTGTTACACAGAGGATGGTAGGTGCCTGGAATGTGCTGTCAGGAGAGGCAGTATGAGAGCAACTCTTAAGGAGCTTTTAGGCAGACACACAGACAGGCAAATAATGGAATGATACAGGCCACATGCAGACATGGTATTAGTTAGAATGATGTCCTTGTCTTGACAGGCAAGGTAAGCCAAAGGGCCTGTTCCTGTGTTGTACTGTTCTATGTTCTTAGTCAGGAGTGTAATGGAACACATTCCACTTGCTTGGATCAGTGCAGATCCTAGAGCTCACAAGGAAATCACCGTCACCTAGGAAAAAGCTGTTGGCTTGATCCACACTACATCATGTGCTCTGAACATAGATTCACTCCACTGAAAGTGCACAGTGGCTTCAGCTTGTACCGTCTACAGAATTCTCTGCAGTTCCTGCACTGCACTCCAAGTTGATATCTCTATCACCAATAGCAGGCAAATGGGAATGCTACTACCAGCAGCTTCCTCTCCAACTCACACATTGTCCTGACCTGGAAATTCATTGCCAGTCCTTCGTCAACACATCCTACAAGACTCTCTCCAACAGTACAGTGGGAATGCTTTCAACCAACCTCAGTCCAAACGTACAGCAAGAGCAGAATTCCAAAGGTGAGGCAGCATTCAGCAAACTGGAATGTGAAAGTGACTTGGTTAAACTGAATTCAAGGGTATTAAAGGGAAGGCTCTTCAGTGGTTGGAGTCACACCTTCACAAACCCCTAACCATCACCCCACGCATTCATTCCCTTGACCACCAATGCATGGTGCTTGGTGTTGCTTGATCTAAAACTCCCTCCTCCTCTCCTGGCTGAGCATCTATCTCAATTCCATATTCCATATTCCCATCCTCATATGCCCCCACCATCAGATACCCTGTGTTGACTCTTCTACCTCCTCAAGTATACCCAACTACTAGATCTCCACTGCCTGCTCTGGTGGAAAATTCCACAAGTTTACTATCTTCCAAGTAAAGAAATTCTTCTCTCATTCCTAAACAACTTACCGGTATCCCAAGATTGTGAACCCCATCATCCCCTCCCCAATTAAGTCAGGGGATCACCTTTCATTCTTCCAAACTATGGTGAATACAAGTTTAGCCAACCTAATCTCCCCTCATGTGATGCTCCTTTATCTCAGGAATCAAGATGGTAAACTTTATTGCACTTCCACTATGGCAAGTATATCCTTTCTTCAGCATGCAATATTCTGTGTATGGTCTTGCTAGAGCCTTGTACACAGTAATATTTCTGGACATTTCTGGTGGCAGACTGGCAGTTTTTTGGACTATGGGTGTTATTCTATACAATAAATAATATATAGTACAATGAACTTCCAACTAACTGATTTTTAAGATATTGCACAGTAGTATAATAAATTTTCCAGCTAACGTCATAAGTATAGGAGAGACAAAAGAGACTGTATACCCTGGAATCTGGAGCAACAAACAAGATGCTGGAAGAACCCAGCAGGTCGCGCAGTATCTGTGGAAGGAAATGCAGAGTCAAATATTTTGGATCCAGACCCGTCATCAAGAGGGAGTGCCGGAAATGGGCTCCTTGTGTGAACATATGAAAGTAAGAACATAAGAAATAGGAGCAGGAGTAGGCTATCTGGCCCTTCGAGACTGCACTGCCATTCAATAAGATCATGGCTGATCTGGCCATGGACTCATCTCCACCTACCTGCCTTTTCCCCATAGCCCTTAATTCCCCTACTATGCAAAAATCTACCCAACCTTGTCGTAAATATATTCACTGCTCATTGGGCAGAGAATTCCACAGATTCACCACTCTCTGAAAAAAACAGTTCCTCCTCATCTCCATCCTAAATCTACTCCCCTGAATCTTAAGGCTCTGTCCCCTAGTTCTAGTCTCACCTACCAGTGGAAACAACTTTCCTGCCTCTATCTTATCTATCCCTTTCATAATTTTATATGTTTCTGTAAGATCTCCTCTCATTCTTCTGAATTTCAGTGAGTACAGTCCCAGGTGACTCAATCTCATAGTCTAGCCCCCTCATCTTTGGTGAATCTCCTCTGCACCGCCTCCAAAGCCAGCATATCTTTCCTCGGGTAAGGAGACCAGAAATGTACACACTACTCCAGGTGCGGTCTCATCAGTACCCTGTACAGTTGCAGCATAACCTCCCTGCTCTTAAATTCAATCCCTCTAACAATGAAGGCCAACATTCCATTTGCCTTCCTGACAGCCTGCTGCACCTGCAAACCAACCTTTTGTGATTCATGCACAAGTGTTCCCAAGTCCCTCTGCACAGTAGCATGCTGCAGTTTTTTACCATTTAAATAATAATTAGCTTTTTCATTTTTCCATCCAAGGTGGATGACTTCGTATTTACTAACATTGTATTCCATCTGCCAGACCCTTGCCCACTCACCTAACCTATCTATATCTCTCTGCACACTCTCCGTATCTTCTGCACAATTTGCCTTTCCACTCAATTTAGTATCATCAGCAAACTTAGATACACTACATTCGGTTCCCTCTTCCAGATCATTAATGCATATCATGAACACTTGTGGACCCAGCACCGACCCCTGAGGCACACCACTCACCACTGATTGCCAACCAGAGTAACACCCATGTATCCCAAGCTTTCTATTAGTTAACCAATCCTCTATCCATGCTGATGCATCACCCCCAACACTATGCGTCCTTATCTTATGGATAAGTCTTTTATGTGGCACCTTATCAAATGCCTTCTGAAAATCCAAGTAAATAATGTCCACCTGTTCCCCTCTATCCACTGCGCTCGTTATATCCCCAAGAACTTCAGTAAGTCTGTCAAACAGGACCTGCCTTTATTGAATCCATTCTGCGTCTGCCTGATGGATCCATTTCTTTCCAGCTGCCTCGCTGTTTCTTCTTTAATGATAGCTTCAAGTACTTTCCCAACTACAGATATGAAACTAGCTGGACTATAGTTAGCTGCCTTTTGCCTACATCCTTTTTTGAACAGTGGTGTAACATTCACTGTCTTCCAATTGGCCGGGACCTGCCCAAAGTCCAGAGAATTTTGGCAAATTAGCACCAAAGCCTCTACTGTAACTCCTGCCATTTCTTTCAGTACCTGGGATGCATTCCATCATGATCAGGGGCTTATCTTCAGACCCATAAGGTTGCTCAGCACTACCTCTTTAGTGATAGCCATTGTACCGAGGTCCTCACCTCCCATTGCATCCATAAAATCTCTCTTTGGTATGTTAGACGTGTCCTTCACTGTGAATACCAACGCAAAATAGTCATTCAAAGCCTCGGCCATTTCCTCATTACCCAATATCAATACCCCTTTCTCGTCCTCCTTCTGTTCACTTTAGCCACCTTTTTCTGCTCTATACAATTATAAAAACTTTTACTATCCACTTTTATATTTTGTGCAAGTTTATTTTCATTATCTAGCTTCCCTTTCTTTATTGCTCGCTTAGTGGTTCTTTGTTGCTTTTTAAAGTTTTCCCTATCTTCCAGTTTCCCACTACTCTTGGTGACTTTGTATGCACAAACTTTTAGTTTGATATGTTCTTTTATTTCCTAAGTTATCCAAGTCTGGCTCTCCCCACCCTTATTGTCCTTGCTTTTAACTGGAATATACTTTTGTTGAGCATCATTAAAAATCTCTTTGAAAGTCTTCCACTGTTCCTTAACCATCCCACTATATAGCCTGTGTTCCCAGTCTACACTAGACAAATCCTCCCTCATCCCATTGTAGTCTCCATTGTTTAGGCATAATACACTGGTTTTAGATTGAACTATTGCACCTTCCAATGGTATACTGTGATCACTCTTTCTAAGAGGATCCCTAACTACTGACTAATTATACCTGTCTCATTGTACAGGACCAGATCTAAGCCAGCACATTCCCTTGTAGGCTCAGTAACATGCTGTCCAAGAAAGATATCATGGATGCTTTCTATGAAGTCCTCCTCAAGACTGCCTCAACAGCTTGATTCATCCAATCTATGTGCAAGATGTCCCCCTCAATAACGGCAGTTCCATTCTTACATACCTCAGATATTTCTCTGTTTATTGCCTGTGCCACTGTAATGCTCTTATTTGGTGGCCAATAGTCAACTCCCACCAGTGATTTTTTTTCCCTTTTACTACTCCTAATCTCTAGCCAGATGGATTCAATATTCTGCTCCTTAGATTATATATAAACTCTCACTATCACCCTGATCTTATCTTTAATTAAGAGCGCTACCCCACATTCCTTATGTTCCTGCCTATCCTTCTGTATTACCTGATATCCTTGGATATTTAATTTCCAGTCCTCTCCACCCTGCAATCATGTCTCTGTAATGGCCTCTAAATTATACCCTTTTGTACTAATTTGTGCCACAAGTTCATGACCTTGTTTCAAATACTGTGGACACACAGATAAAGTGCCCTTACATTCATTGTGCCTTTGAAGTCTAGTAATCTTTGTCTCTTTTGCACTTGACCTTTCTGCACTTCACCCTTACTTCTCTTATTTTTAACTTTTGCTTTTACTTTATCCACACTTTTCTCTTTTACTTTTTCTTTTACTTCGCCAATCAGTTGATTTTCCACCCCCTACTATTTAGTTTAAAGCCCTATCCACAGCCCTAGTTATGCAATTCGTTAGGATCCAGGTCTCATTAAGGTTCAGGTGGAGCCCGTCCCATTGGTACAGCTCCCTGCTTCCCCAATACTGGTGCCAGTTTCACATGAATTCAAACCCACTTCTCCCATACCAATCCTTGAGCCATGCATTTAACTCTCTAATCTTATTGACCCTGAGCCAATTTGCATGTGGCTCAGGTAGTAATCCAGAAATTACCAACTTTTTGGTTCTACTTTTTAATTTAGTCCCTAGCTGCTCAAATTCCCCCAGCCCTCTTGCATTATTCTACCTATGTCGTTGGTACCCACATGGACTATGACAACTGGATCTTCAAATTCAGTTTGAAGACCGAAAATTGCAAGTTCCTCTGCAGGTCAGATAAGATGTCCCGAACCCAAGCACCAGGCAAGCAACACAACCTTTGGGACACTCTATCCTCGCAACAGAGACTCTGCCTCATTCCCTGGATATACCATCCCCAATTACCACTATATTCTCTTCTCTTCCTCCTCTTGAATGGCTCCCTGAACCACGGTGCCACAGTTAGGTTGCTCATCCTTTCTACAGGAACCCCCCCCCCCCATCTCATCCACATGGGAGCAAAAATCTCAGACCTGTTGGACAACCTGAAGAGCCGAGGCTCCTCCAGCACTGTCTCTTGGATCTGACTACCCGCCTCACTCGCAGTCTTGTGTGTTAAAGGATGCATGGGAAATCGGGCCCCAGTGTATTAAAGGAAGTAAGGGAACTGGAGCTCTGATATGTAATGGGTCCCCAGTGTGTTGAAGGGAGTGTAGGAACTGGGGCTTTGGTGTGTTTTAGAGAATATGGGAACAGAGATCTAAAGTGCTAAAAGCAACACAGGAAACTGAGCCAGGTGAGTTGCAATACTGGGAATGGCATCAACCACATTATCATGGGATTGGAGCAAGGGAGCGCACAAAACTTCTTCCTAAATCATATCAATTGGTCATGCAGGATTTCTTGACAATCGTAACACGTCATGGTATTTACAGACACTTATACAGATCTACAGTTTTTCCAGATGTTTTTAAAATGGAATTCAAATTCTCAAATGGCCACGTTCTCCAGATTTATAGTCCTGTAAATTAATGATCATGCCACTGAAACAATACTTTGATGTGTCCAACTAAATTCTTTTAAAACCAAATGGGTAATGAGAATGTAGAGCCTGAGATTTACAGTTTACACATTGATGTTGCTGTCTCTGAGAAGATTCCGGGAAGTGAGTGCGTACTCAGATGGCCCTGAAGCCAAGAAACTTCGAGACTAATGAATGCAACATATCTACAAAACACTTCTCAAGACCATCTTAAAAGAATGCATACAGCAAAAGAAGCAATAGTTAGACAGGTTTGTTGATGAGATTTGAAAATGAAGGACAGAAATGTGAGAAGCTGGAGTTTGGAGTCAACCTTCCAGAGACCAATGCTTGAAGAATGGACACCACTAATGGAGCAAAGAAATCTGAGGAGACAGAAGAGAGCAGACTGAAGCAATGCATTTTCAGAGGGTTGTAGAGTTGAGGCAGGTAACATTGGGATGAAGCTTAATGAAAGATTTTCCGGACAACAAGAAGTTGAGCAGGCTAGGACTTTATTCCTTGGAATATAAAAGATCAAGGTGTGACCATATAGACATGTATAACATCGTATGGAGCACCTGTAGGTGTTGTTCCTAGCAAAGGAGAATTACAGCTAGAAAGCACAAGATTAAGGTGAGAAGTGAAGAAGTTAAAAGGGACCTGAAGGATGACTTTTTCCTGTAGAGTATGGTAGATAGATGGAATGAGCTGCCAGAGAAAGTGATTGATATATAGTACATACAATATTTACTTACTTAACCCCATCACCCCTACTGGGGCAGCTTGCCAGAGTCCTCTGTCCCAGGCCAGTCTTTCAAGCTGTCGTCAGGTGTAGACTATTTTCTTAGTATATCCTTCTTCTCCCAGAAATGGGGTCTTTGGAGCTTCTGTTGGCATTTCTAGAGCACTGGGTTTTACAGGACGAGCTTGCTAGCCACATGTCCAACCTTTGTTCTTTTGCAGCCAGGCTTGGCACCATCCAAGGCGGAGCTGTGGATACAATAACAACCTCCAAAAGGCATGTCGATAAGTACTGTAGATGGGTAGGAAAGGTTTGGAAGGATATAGATCAAACATAGATAAATGAGACTATCTTGGTGGACACCATGGTTGGCAGGGATGAGATAGGTCAAAGGAACTGCTTTCATGTTCTGACCCAAAGGAGTGTGCATAAGGAGTTCCTGTTGCCAATAACACAACAAGCATGTTGGCAGAATTTCATATGGTGATAAGGAAGCGTACAGGAATGAGATAGATCTGCTGGTTGAATGGTGTCACAGCAAAGACCTTACACTCAACGTCAGTAAAACCAAGGAATTGAATGTGGACTTCAGGAAGGAGAAGTCAAGGGAACATAAACCAGTCATCATCAAGGGATCAGAGTGGGAAGGGCGGGCACCTTTAAGTTCCTGTGTATCAACATCTCTGAGGATTTATCCGGGGTCAACATATTGACGCAATTACAAAGAAGGCACAAGAGAGCTATATTTTATTCGGAGTTTGAGCAAAATTGGTATTTCACCAAAGACACTTGGAAACTTCTACAGATGTACTGTGGAGAGCATTCTAACTGGCTGCATCACTGTCTGGTACGGAGAGGCCACTGCACAGGATCGGAAAAAGCTGCAGAAAATTACAAGCTCAGCCAGCATCATCATGGGCACTAGTCTCCCCAGCATCCAGAGCACTTTGAAAAGGCGATGCCTCAAAAAGGTGGCATCCATCATTATGGACCCCCAACTCCCTGGACATGCCCTCTCCTCATTTCTACCATCAAGGAAGAGGTACAGGATCCCAAAGACACACAATAATCATTTCAGGAACAACTTCTTCCTCTGCACCATGAGATTTCTGAATGGACCCCATGAACACCACCTTGATATTTTTCCCCTCTCTTTTTACACTACTTATTTAATTTGATTTCCTTTTGTTACATTAACTTCTTATCGTAACTTATAGTTTTTATTGTCATGTATTGCAATGTACTGCTGTTGCAAAACAACAGATTTCACATCCAGCGATATTAAACCTGATTTTGATTCTGCTAAGTTAGAATGCATGGGTGAGGGGTGAATGGAGCTGGATGTGAGCTCAGGTTTCAGTGCAGCCTTTGAGCTGGTTACAAACACTCTTGGGACATGAGGTGAAACCCCTTGAATGGGTGCAGGTGCTTGTAACAAAACTCCAGCACTTGTGCACAGAAAAGTGGAGTGAGCACATTTGCAGCAGAGGTTGGTGATAGCTTGGAGGGAGATGTATTGTTGCAGCTCAGACAAATTCATATTCGAGATGTTATCATAGCAGCCTCCAAAAATAAAGAGAAACCTCCTTTTGTTTTCTGACAAATGTGTTTTGCTTGAATATAAGTGCTGACAATATAATCAGCAATAGAAGCTGGCGGAAATGTCAGGACTGGCTGTGAGCTAACATAAACTATCATTAGCAACTCACGATCAGAAGCAGTGGCATAATTCAGCAACACCTCTGCTCATTACTTTCCTTCCCTTACACTATCCATTTCTACAACCTCTCCAAGCAGGCTTGACGGCACAGTGGGTGCAGCTAGCAGAGCAGCTGCCTCACAGCCCCAGCGACCCAGGTTCGATCCTGACTCTGGATATTGTCTGTGTGGATTCTGCACGCTTTCACTGTGAGGTTGGTAGGTGAAATGGCCATTGTAAAATAAAAATTGCCCCCAGTGAAGTAGGTATTAGAATTGACGGGAATGTGTGGAGAATAGATTACAGAGGTCAAGCAGTTGTCCTGTAAACTGGCATAGACTCAATGGACTCTTTGTATGTCATTTTAGAATATGGATAACATCTGAAGTCAGAAACAAAAGTGCTTTAAAAACTCAGAACTTTTAACTTTCATTTAATCTCCAAGTATTTAAGGCATGTTGTGCATTTCTTCTTTGTTTATACTCATAAGTGGGTTTTAAGATGAGTCATCATTCAAAATCTGTTGTTAAAAATGTTTCCTGTGGAGTGATCTTCCAATTTTAACCAGTTTGCTGTTGGAGTGACCAAGTCACATTCAGACCCAGTCCTCACACTGACATACCCCTGGCTCTCCAGACACTATTTAAACACCCAGGCCCACAGCACTGCCTGAAACCTGAGACTCGCCACAGAGCGTCTCAGGAATCTTGTACAGAACGGTAGCCCAACAGGGATATTAACCAACCCCTTCGTAAAAATACTTTCCTCTACATCACTCTTTATAACTTTTCACCTTAAACCTATAACCTCTTTATTTATACCCCCACTGTGGGAGAAAATATTCAGATTGCCTACCCTATCTATGCCTCTGATAATCTTACATACCTCTGTCAGGTCACTCCTCAGCCTCCTAGGGAGAACAAGCCCAAATTATTGAATTTCTCTCCATAACTAAATTCCTGCAATCCAGGCAACACCCTGGTGAATCTTCTCAGCACTCTCTCTAGTGCACTCATATCCTATCCTTCTTGTAATGTGCTGATCAGAATAATGTCTCAATGAATGAATGAATGAATTGACTTTATTTCTTATATCCTTCACATACATAAGGAGTAAAAATAATTATGTTATGTCTCCGTCTGAATGTGCAATGTGCAAATTATAGTAATTTGTAATAAATAGTATGTACGGTAAGATATACAACAGGATGGTCAATATAGCTTAGAAATACAATTGTGTCAGCATGAATTAATCAGTCTGATAGCCTGGTGGAAGGAGCTGTCCCGGAGCCTGTTGGTCCTGGCTTTAACACTGCAGTACCATTTCCCAGATGGTAGCAGCTGGAACAGTTTGTGGTTGGGGTGACTCGGGTCCCCAATGAACCTTCGGGCCCTTTTTACACACCTGTCACTGTAAATGTCCTGAATAGTGGGAAATTCACATCCACAGACGTGCTGGGCTATCCACACCACTCTCTGCAGAGTTCTGTGATTGAGGGAAGCACATTTCCCATATCAGGCAGTGATGCAGCCAGTCAGGATGATTTCAATTGTGCCCCTGTAGAGTCCTGTGATTGAGGGAAGCACATTTCCCATACTAGGCAGTGATACAGCCAGTCAGGATGATCTCAACTGTGGCCCTGTAGAAAGTCCTTAGGCTAAGGGAACTCATGCCGAACTTCTTCAACCGTCTGAGGTGAAAGAGGAAATTACTATATTCTCTGCCCTGATCTATGAAGATAAGCGTTGCCATTTGCCTTCTTCACCATCCTGCTGCCATGTGCTCTTGAACCCAATTTCATCAATATTCCTTAGGGCTCTAGCATTTACAGTAGAATGTCTAACCCTATCTGGCTTCATCTCATTTCATCTAGGCTCATTTAATATCAGAGTATGTACACAATATGCAACCTGAAATTAATACTCTTTACAGGCATCCAAGAAACAAGAGACACCATAGAATGAATGACAGAACATGAAAGCCCCAAAGCCCTCCTCTTCCACCCTTCGCACGAGCAAAAGCATCAACTTTCCAAAATGCATCAGTTCATATGTTAAGATTGCATTCCATCTGCCAGTGCTACAAGGAACTGCCCTGCTGTAGCCTTAGAAAACCTTTCTTGCCGTCCAACACAATTGATTTTTCTGTCATCCACATACTTTCTCATCACATCTTCTACAACCACATCCAACTGATTAATACTTATCAAAAACAACAAAGGTCCCAGCACCATTACCTTTGGTATACTATGGGTCATTTAGTTCCATTCAAAACAATATCCATTTACCACCACTCTCTGCCTCCTATCCCAAAGTCAATTTTGTATCCAATTGTCCAGTTCACCTTTGATCCCAACTGTCTTGTGCCCATAACACATGGGAACAGAATTAGACCATTCAGGACCCTTTCATTTTTCATTACATTTCAATGATTCCTCCCCCCCCCCCCAACCCCACAACCTTCTAAACTCCAGAAAGCAAAGGTCCAGAGCCATCAAACCCTTCTCAGACATTAACTCTTTCATCACTGGGATCATTCTCATGAACCTCCTCCAAACACTCTGCAAAGTCAGCACAGCCTTCCTTAGGTATGGGGCCCAAATCTTAACACAATACTTCAAATGTGATCTGACCAACACCTTATAAAGCCATGGTTTCACATCCACACTTTTATATCCTAGTCCTCTCAAAATGAATGCTAACATTCCATTTATCTACCTTACTAGCAAATAAACCTGCAAGTTAACCTTTAGGGAACCCTGCACTGGGATTCCCAAGTCCCTTTGCACCTCTGATTGGAGTGCAGTGGACAGCAAGGTACACTATCAAAGCATTCAGTGGGATCTGGGCCAGCTGGAAAAATTGGTTGAAAAATGGCAGATGGAATTTAATGCAGGCAAATGTGAGGTGTGCACTTTGGGAGGACCAACCAGGGTAGGTCTTACACAGTGAGCAGTAGGGGAACAGAGAAGTGTAGTAGAAAAAGGGAATATAGGTCTGTAATTCATTGAAAGTGGTGTCACAGCTAGATAGGATCTAGAAAGGTTTTGGCAATTTGGTCTTCATAGATCAAAGTATTGACTATAGGAGTTGGGCTGTTAAATTGAAGTTACATAAGATGTTAGTGAGGCCTAATTTGGAATATTGGGTGGTGTTTTAGACACTTATCTACAGGAAAGTCGTAAATAAGATGGAAAGAATACACAGAAAATTTACCAGAATGTTGTTGAGTCTGGAGGACCTGAGTTATATGGAAAGATTGAATAGATTAAAACTTTATTCCCTAGAAAGTAGAAGAATGAGGGCCGATTTGATTGAGGTATACAAAATTATGAAGGGTATAGATAGAATACAGACAAGAAAGCTTTTTGCTCTCAGCTTTAGTGAGAGTACAGCTAGAGGTCATAGGGTAAGGGTGAAAGGTGAAATGTTTAAGGGGAACATGAGAGGAAACTTCTTGATTCAGAGGGTGGTGAGAGTGTAGAACAAGCTGCCAGTGGAAGTGGTGGAGGTGGTTTTGATTTCACATTTAAGGGACATTTGGATAGGTATGTGGATGGGAGGGGAACGAATGGCAGTTTAGATGGTTCAGCATGGAGTAGATGGGCTGAAGGACATGTTTCTATGCTGGAATTTTCTGACTCTATGTTATCTGAATTCCCTGCACATTTGGAAAACAGTCTACGCCTTTATTCCTTCTACCAAAGTGCATGTACATATACTTTCCTACACTGTATTCTACTTGCAAATTCTTTGCTCATTTTCCCAACCAGTCCAAACCCTTCTGCAGCTTCCCTACTTCCTCATCATTAACTACTGCTCCACCTGCAAGCTTGGCCTCAAACCCATCAATTCCATCAAACAGTTCATATAATGTAAAAAGTAGCGGATTCAACCTTAACACCTGCGGATCACCACTACTCATCAGCAGCCAACTACTAAAGGCCCCATTTATTACCACTCTTTGCCTTCTGCCAGTTAGCCAATTATTTATCCATGCTAGTATCTCACCGTAATACAATGGGCTCCTATTTTGTTCAGTAGCTTCATGTGTGGCATCATGTCAAAAGTCTTCTGAAAATCCAAGAAAACAACATTCACTGACTTCTTTGTCTGTCTTTTTAGTTACTTCCTCAAAGAATTCCAACAGACACGTCAGGTAACATTTCCCCCTTAAGGAAACCTTGCTGGATTTCAGCCTATTTGAGATGGCAGCTTACCACTACCCTGGAGGGCAGATAGGAATATACAATGATGTTAAGGTACATGCTAGAATGCACTAGGACACACCATCAGTGACGTAACCTGGTGTTTTGTTTTTTCAACATCAGACACACTCACCAGGTGACCCAGCCACGGTTGATCAGGCCCTAGCTTATGTCCTAGCAGCGTTGGTCTTCTTGATCCTTAGCCATCCAGAGGCTCATTCAGAAGTCCCTGTGATGCTCCTGATGGCTCTGCTCTTTGCTGCCCCCATAATGTTAGAGTAAGTTGTGCACAGTAAGCTCTACACCTCACCTCTTTAAGCTCATAAATACTGATCCTATTTGTGACACTCAGGTCCTAAAAAGAGAATAGTGTCCTTTGAATGAATGAATGAATTAAACATAGCTGTTACTTCACATTAGGTTTCCAGGTGGATGTTGAAGAAGATGAGAAGATTTTATTGAGAATAAACATAATCCACCACTAATTTGGTGAGTTCATTGAACCCAACTCACTCTCCACTTCCCTTTATCTATTTACAGATCACATCAGTTTATTTATACAGTTCAGCAGTTCACACAATAACATTTTCTTGCCATTTACAGGAATGATTAACATTCTAACTTGAGTTTGAAGTAATTATCTACTGTATATTAAATTGCTATGGCTGATTAACTAACTACATTAACCTCTGACCTATTATCTCCGAGTATCCAAGAGATTTTGCTGTTGAAATCAAAGCTGCGATTCATTTCTGATCTTCATCCATCTTAGAATTTCTCAGAAGTGTTTCTCCTCCAACCATTGCCCCTTTCTTTTATGAAAAGCTTTTTGGGTCGATGGGTGGACCTATATGTCAGTTGTCACCCTCTGCTACCCCATTTATTTAGTTATCTCTCAATGGGAGGCAAGATAGTGATTGCTGAAAGCTACCAGCTCATGAAGAAGATAACCAGCAGACAGCAAATATAACAATGCCAGGATAGTGGGTGCCTAGTTATAAATATACTTTTTTCACATTCATTATTAAAAACTGTTGCCCACTAAAAAGCTTCTAGCTTTAAGTTCTTTAACTGTCTTCCTTGTCTCAGCATCTTTTTGGGGTGATAGTTCAAGATTTTCTTTACTCTTTGGGTGAAGGATGACTTCCTACATCCTTCTTGAACCATTTAGGTCTAATTTTAAGGTCAGTCTCCATTCTAGCCTTTTCAGAATACCTCACCTCCCCAACTCACAATACCCTGGGAAAGATTTTCACCAGTAGGTACCTACCTGAACTTGGAAGAACGTGTAGCGTGTGGCATTGTGGGAAGAGGTGGATTGTCCTTTGAAAGAGCAGTACAAACTTCCAGATAACTGACTGATTGATTTTTGTTTTTCACATATCCTACTGGTCCTTGATTTTCCAATATGTTTTTGGGAGGTATAAGTCAGTAGCAAAGGAAATGCCGATATCCTTTGTGGGAGCCAAAGCTGCTCTCCTGCTCCTTCTAAAGCACAGAAACACCACAGGTAACATGTAGGAGATAAAGAAATAAGCTACTAGCTCTGACCTGTGCTCCACCTGTCAACAGATTTGTCCTGATAGGGAAGAAATGATTAGGAAGACCTTTGCTCTACCTATATAAACATGGCCTTAGCGGATTGAGCAAATATCCTCCTCACCAGCTTTATAGTGAAGATCAGCTTCAGGGTTTGGGATACCACTGGTGAAAGTGATAGCATTTCACAATGTGACAGTCTGGGGCAGGCAGAGGCAGGGATCAGGGATAACATTAAGGTCATAATGTCAACTTAATGTGTCTTTTATTGTGTTCTATTGTAAAATGAAAACAGATTACACTGGAAAACACTCAGCAGATCAGGCTGCATCTATGGGAGGAGAAACAGCTAACATTTCAGGTCGAGGATGCTGTCAGAACTCATGGAGATTTATTGGTCCTCTGAGACCATTGCCTTTTAAAATCTACCTTGCACTCACCGTGTTGACTTCTAGAAACACTGCAAGGACAGAAATCCCAGCAAAATGTATCCAACGTTAAAAAAAATTCTTGCTGAGCTTTAAGGTGACATGAAGAAAAATGGAAGGGAAATACAGACAGGAAACAAGTGTAAAAGTGTAGGCAATTTGCTGAAATGAATAGCCAGAGCAATAAAACCACTCAAGATGTCTTCAGCAGTTACTCATGCACATTATCTGAAGGTGGATCGAGAATGAAGTCACTGTTAAGCAGGAGAATTACTGCACAACCATTACTGTGTGAAATGTTACAGGCCCAGAAGGCAGGGAACTGCAGGGGATGCTATTAAATCTGCATTCACTGTTCTATTGCATAGAGAGCACTTAACAAAATTCCTCAGAGGAATACTTCAGAACTATGTTGCCATTGTGCACATGCGGCGTATCTAATTATTGGATAAAGATATTCATTGTTAGAAAGAGTAGCAAAATAAAGGGACTGTATGAAGCTATAAATCTCCCAGTAGGCTGCAAGTATTTTTGCCTGCCAATGAAATGTAACATTATCTATTTATTTCCCTTTGATGGTCATCTCCAAATTTCCACACAAACATATTGTTTTCCCTGAATTACGTTAGCATAACACAGAAAGCAACAATCGCTAAAGACACATCTATCAGTGTCACTGGAGAAGCTTCCCTGAGAGCAGAGGTTTAAAGGGAGAGTCAATAGAAATGTTGAAAACAATGAAAGGTTTTAAACTGAAACTTTCTGCACAGGAAAGAGAGCTGATAAGGATACACAAATTTTAGGTATCAAAAATTCTCAGGCAGCGAGGTTTGTTACGAAGTGGGATAGAAAAGCCACAACTAACTAATGAGATGGAAGGCAGTAGCGTAGTGGTTTGCACAATGCTTTACAGTACCAGTGACCTGGGTTCAATTCCCACCACTGCCTGAAATGAGTTTGCACGTTCTCCCAATGACCACATGAGTTTCCTCCAGGTGCTCTGGTTTCTAGCCACAGTCCAAAAATGTACCGGTCAGTAGGTTATTTGGTCATTGTAAATTGTCTAGTGATTAGGCTAGGGCTAAACCAGGGGTTACTTAGCACCACAGCTTGAAGGGCCAAGAGGGCCTATTCCACTCTGTATCTCAATAAAAATAACACATACAAATAATTGTATGAAACATGCAAAGGATCTGAAAGGGTTGAGGAAAAATTACATCCTCCAATGAGGCCGCTTACACCTTGACACTAGAGCTATCCTATTCAGGACTGAGTTGTACCAGGAAGCAGTTGTTCACACAGAGAATCATGGGGAAAATGATATTATTAAGTGGGGGTGTTCTTTCAGGGACTAGCAGCAGGAGTCAGGTCTCTGGCAATACAAGTGGCTCTGTGACTCAGAGGGGAAGGGGGCAGTCAGAGAGGGCAAAGGTGATTGAAGGCTCAGTAGTGAGGGGGCAGACAGGAGATCCTGAGCCCACAGAGGAGAGGCCAGGATGGTGCATTACCTCCTGGGCACCAGGGTCAAGGATATCTCTGAGTAACGGTAACTTCTCAAAGGGGAGGGTGTACATATTGGTACAAATGGCATAGGTAGAATGACGGATGAATTCTTGCAGAATGAGTATGAGGAGTTAGGAAGCAAGACCTCCAGGGCAGTAATCCCCAGATTACTTCTGCTGCCATGAGCTAGCAAGGTCAGAAATCAAATGACAGGCCAGGTAAATTTGTAGCTGAGGAGTTGTGCAGGGGGTAGGGATTCAGGGTCTTGGACCATTGGGTTATCTCTTGTGGTAGAGGTGACCTGCATAAGAACGAGCTTCACATGAAACAGAGAGAGAACAATATCCTTGCAGGAATGTTTGCCAGAGCTACACAGGAGCATTTAAACCAGAATGGCAAGAGGTCGGTGTGACTCTAAGCAAGTATGGCATCAAAAGCAGCCAAAGCAATTCCACATCTAACTTATAATACTTCATGTGGCAGCATTTCAGAATCACAAACAGGGCCATTGTTTTTTATATATGATGTGAAATTTGTTGTCTTACAGCAGCAGACATAAAAAATCTATAAATTACGAAACTAAATAATTATTCCAAAAAAAAGAAATAACAAGGTACTGTTGATGAATTCATGGACCATTCAGAAATCAGATGGTGTAGGGAATGAAACAATTCCTAAACTGATGAATGTGGATTTTCAGGTTCCTGATCTTCATGCATGAGAGGAATAACATAAAAGAGGGCATGTCCCAAATGGTGAGGTTCCCTAATGATGGTCGCTGCCTTCTTGAGGCGACGTCTCTTAAAGATGCCCTCAGTGGTGGGGAGGATAGTGATTGTGTTGGAGCTCGCTGAGTCTACAAGCCTCCGCAGCCTTTTGCAATGCTATGCATTGGAGCCTCCATATCAGGCTATGAGGCAACCAGTCAAAATGTTCTCCATCATACAGCTAAAGAAATTTACAAAAGTCTTTGATCACTTAACAAATCTTCTCAAACTCCCAGCTTCCCATCCCTGAAGCCCATTATCAAGTTCTTGGTCTTTCTGATGTTCAGTGAAAGTTTGTTGTTGTAGCACAACTCAAGCAGCTGATCTACCTCACTACCATGTGCCTCCTCTTCATCATCTGAGGTTTTACCAACAACAGTGGGGTCATCAGCAGATTTGTCAATGTACCTTCATCCATCCATTACTCTGGGAAAAGCAGATCCTCCGCATCTCTGTCCTAAGTCTACTCCCCAAATCTTGACACTATGCCCCAGACCCCCCCTGGTCTCCCTGTTCTAGTCTCATCTACCAGTGGAAATAACTTCTCTGCTTCTATTTATATACCCTTTCCATAATTTTTCTACAAATTCCCCTCTCATTCTTCTGAATTCCGGTAGTATAGTCTCAAGCAACTCAATCTCTCCTCACAGGCTAGTGTCCTCATCTCCAGAACCTGCTGCACCAGCTCCAAAGCCAGCCTATGTTTCCTCAAGAATGGAGACCAGAATTGGATGCAGTACTCCAACAGTGGCCTCACCACTACCCTGTACAGTTGTAGCATAATCTTCCTGCTCTTAAATTTAATTCCTCGAGCAATGAATGCCAACATTCCATTTGCCTTCTTAATAACCTGTTACACCTGCAAACCAGCCATTTGTGATTCATGCCCAAGCACGTCCAAGCCCCTCTGCACATCAGCTTGTTGCAGTCACTGATCATTTAAATAATAATCTGATCTTCTATTTTTTGCCATCCTGCTCCATCTTCCAATGGTGTACTCTAAGGTGCAACATGTTGTGTGAGCAAAGGTATCCTTTTGCATACTACCACTGTAATGCATGATTATTTGAGTCATTGCCACCTTCCTGTTGGCTTGAATCAGTCTAGCTGTTCTCCTCTGACGCCTCTCATTAACAAGGCATGTTTGCCCATAGGACAGCCACTCGTTGGATGTTTTTTTTTGCTTCTTGCATCATTCTCTGTAAACTTTGGAGACTGTTGTGCATGAAAATCCCAGGAAATCAGCAGTTTCTGGGATACTTGAACCACCCCATCTGGCACCAACAATCACTCCATTGTCAAAGTCACTAAGGTCACAATTTTCCCTATTCTGATGTTTGGTCTGAACAACAAATGAACCTTTGACCATGTCTCCAGGCATTGAGTTACTGCCACATGATAGACTGATTAGATATTTGCATTAATGAATAGGTATACAGGTGTACCTAATAAAGTAGCCACTGAGTGTATATATTACACTCTATCCCCTTTCCAAGTCTTTAATATATATTGTGAACAGTTCCAGGCCCAGCACTGACCCCTGTAGCACTCCACTTACGACTAGTTACCAACCAAAGAAATGCCCATTTAGCTCAAGCCTCTGCCTTCTATTGGCTACCAAATCCAATATCCATGCTAATACATTACCCCAAGCTCCATTCATGCTTATCTTATGGATAAGTCCTTTATGTAGCACAACTCTTTCAAAGTGTGCATATAAGGCATTGAGTTTATCAGGGAGAAAAGCATCACTGCTATTTATGCTGTTAATTTTAGCCTTAGAGGAAGTAATCACATACAAACCCTGCCACAGCAGTTGTGTATGCAATTCAGTCTAGATTAATTTGGAAATGCCTTTCCACTATCACAATGGCCTTCCATATGTCATACCTGGACTTCATGAATAATTCTTGATCTTCAGTCTTGAATGACACATCCCTCTATATACAGTGAATCTCCTGGTTCATCGACAATTTCTGGTTTGGTTAGACTCGATATGTTCTCAAAGACATGCACTTGTCCACACTGGTCTTGATGATGGCATATTCATTCAAGTGCGAAGATAAATTCCGGATTGTGGTCCACTCCATCGATTCAAAGCAGTCCTGTAATCATTCCTCCACCTCTCTGGACCATACCATCGCTGTCCTCACCGTGGGCATTACAGACATCAGTCTCTGCCAATATGCCGGGAGTAGAAGTACGGTGTCAAATACGGGCATGGGATGGCATAGTAAATGTTCCTGATGATGGTGTAACAGTGATTGAGTACATTGGCTCCTCTAGTTCTGCAGATGCCATTTTGGTAGTGGTTGATCACAGACTTCTTCAAGCTGGCCTGGTTGAGGTCTCCTGCAACAGCTGGGAAGGCATCAGGGTGTGCTATCTCATGACTATTGATCACAGTGCACAGCTCCTCCAATGCCAGCCTGACGTCCACCAGGGTTGAAATGTACACTGCAAACTGCATGATGCAAGTACAGTATGTTACCCAAAAATCCACTTGCACAATTTTATTTATTAATGTTTTATAAAGCACCTCCAAGATATCAAACACATATTTACTAATTTGTACTTATGTAGATACAACTTGAAAAATTTCCAGTAGGTTTGTCAAGCTTGATTTCCATTTTTGAAATGTACATTGACCTGACCAGTTCTATTGCTATTTTCTAAGTACTCTGTTACCACTTACTTGTTAATGAGAAATTCCTGTTGTCACTACTGATATCAAGTTATATGTTCTCTCTCTCACACACACACACAAACACACACACTCTCTCTTACTCACTCACTCACACACTCACTCACACACTCACTCACACACTCTCTCCTTTCTTTAACAGTTGGATTACATTTGTTACTTTCCAATCTGTGGGAACTGTCCTGAAACCTCTGGTAGTTTTGGAAGATGACAATTAGTGTATCGGACATTGGGCTTCCTTTGTACAGAACATGTTCATTCTTATCGTCCATCCCACAGACTGGTCAAGCATCAGCTTGACATATGATCATTTATTGCAGATCATGTACCAGATCAACACACACAAGATTCTGGAGGAACTCAGCAAGTCAGGCAGCATCTATGGAAATAAATAAACAGTTAACGTTTTGGGCTGAGACCCTTCTTCAGGACTCTGATGTACCAAGCTCCTCTGTCACAATCTCTGGGTACATCTTTCAGCAAAGGCAGGGCAGACCTACCAGAGTTGACTACAAAGATTGGTAGGAGACCTTGGAGTCCTCATAGGATTAGGTGAAGCTTGGGCAAGGAAACTTCCTCCCTGATAAATGGAAAAGCCTTGAGTTTTGGCAGATGAATCAATTTTCCAACTACTCTCCCACTGTACGTTAAGTTCAGAGTCAACAAACGAGAAGGTATTTGACACTGTCCAGGACAAATCAGTCTTTTTGGCTAGGAACTCATCAATCTCCTGAAGCAAGCATTCTCTCCACCAACAGCAGACAATGGTTGTAGTGTGCACCATCTACAAAATACACTACTGTTAATTGCCCAGGTTACTCTGACATTATGTCCCAAACCTCTGACTACTAGTACTGAGAGGGAAGGGTAGAAGATTCAAGTATTGGCAGTCCTTCATTATCACTGGGTCTCAATCTTAGAACTTCCTTCCCATAGCATTCATAAGGACTGATATGTTTTAAGAAGGCAGCTCACCACTATCTTCTCACTGGCAGCTAGAAAAAGGCAATAAATGTTGGTCTTGTCAGTGACAAGCAGTTTCTGGAAATGAATTCTTAAATACATCTTTAAATAAATGCTAATTAAGGTAAACCAAACCTGTAACCTGTAATATTTAGGTCTTAACACAGCCTGGGGCAATGTGAGGTACCCATCTGCTTCAATCATACTAGTGCCTAGGAAGAACTTGCTAAGCGTCTTCAATTACTATTATTCAGTAGCACTTACTATATGTCCATTGTAATTAAGTGCTTTGAGAGTTGAGAGGTTGGTGATGAAACAGGAGGAGGAAATTGAAGGTCCATGAGCGAGTCCTCATCAGGGGATGAGAGGCGGAAAAGGTCAGTAAGTTTAAATTCCTCAATATTTTCATTTCAGAGGATCTGTCTTGGGTCTAGCACATAAGCGCCATTACAAAAGAGACACAGCAGCATCTCTACTTTATTAGAAGTGTGCAAAGATTTGGCATGTCATCTGCAACGTTGACAAACTTTAATAGATACACGGTGGACAGTTTACTGACTGGAAGCACCAACGTCCTTGAACAAAAAGGCATACAAAAAGTACTGGATACGGCCCAGTCTATTACAGGACAAGGCCTCTCAACAACTCAGCACAGGAAAGCAGCATCCGCCAGCAAGGACAATGCTCTCTTCTCACTGCTGCCACAAAAAAGCATTACGAGCATTAGGACTCTCACCACCAGGTTCAGGAACAGATATTACCCCCTCAGCCATCAGGCTCTTGAAGCAAAGGGGAAAACTTCATTCAACATCACTTGCTCCATCATTGAAATGTTCCCACAATCTAAGGACTCACTTTCAAGAACTCTCCATCTCACATTCTGGATATTTAATGCTTATTTATTTATTAATTATTATTATTTCTTTCTTTTTGTATATGCACAGTTGATTTCTTTTACACACTGGTTGAATGCCCAAGTTGATGAGGTCTTTCATCAATTCTATTATGGTTATTATTCTATTATGAACTTATTATGTCTGCAAGAAAATGACTCTCAGGGTTGGATATGGTGACATACATGTACTTTGATAATAAATTTACTTTGAACTTTGAAATTCAAGTTCAAATTTATTGTCATCTGACAGTACATTTATACAACCAAATGAAACAACGTTCCTCTGGACCACAATGCACCAACAAAATCTATTTACACAACACATAAAATATTACCACAATTAAGTTAATAGAATATAATTCAAAGTGCATGTAGTGCACAGCACAGGTAAACAGTAAAAGGTACAGTAGACAGTAAACAGCTCATTGTCCTGGTGATGAGATTTTGGTGGTGGTAAGGTATTCATTAATCTCACAGCCTGAGGGAAGAAGCTGTTAGCCAGTCTGGCAATCCTAGTCCTAAAGCTACTGTACATCCTTCCTGACAGTGGTGGGTCAAAGAGACTGTGGGATGGGTGGTAGGGATCCTTAGCAATGCTATGGGCCCTTCATATACAACACTCTCGGTAAATGTCACAAATGGGGGAAAGAAGACCCTGGTGATCCTCTGGTCCATTTTTACTAACATCTGAGGGTCTTGCAGTCCGATGCCTTGCACCTTTCACACCACACAACGATGCACCCAGACAGGACATTCTTGATGGTACTCCTGTAGAAAGTTGTCAGAATGGGAGTAGAGATCCTTGCACACTGCAGTCTCCTCAGAAAGTGAGAACGCTGCTGTACCTTCTTGACTAATGAAGAGGTGTTGTAGGTACAGGTTTGATGGTCCGTTAAGTGCATGCCAAGAAACTTTGTGCTTTTCCCTGTCACAGAACAACCATTGATGTGCAATGGAGAGTGGTCAACCTGCACCTTCCTAAAGTCCACAATCATTTCTTCTGGCTTGTCCACGTTGAGACTCAGGTTGTTCTCACACCATTTGACAAGCGTCTCTACCTCCTCTTTGTAAGCCAGCTCATCATTGTTGCTGATGAGGCCAGCCACTGTAATATAATCAGTGATCTTGATGATGTGTTTTGAGCTGGATCTGGCAGTGCAGTTGTGAGTCACAGCTTGAATATCAGTGGGCTGAGCACAGTCTTGGGGGGCATCAGTGCTCAGCATGATGGAGCTTGAGATATTGCTACCCACTCAAGTCTGAGGTCTTTCCATCAAGAAGTCCATGATCCAGTTTTAGTTATAGACTTGATCTATACCAACTTGTGGAGTCTCCAAGGCTGCCCCCCACCTTTCCTGTTCAGGAACAGTCATTACCCCACAACCATCACTGAAATGATTCCACAACCTATGGACTCACTTTCAAGGACTTTACAATTCATGTTCTCAATATTGTTTATTATTTATTTATTATCATAATTTTATTTTTCATTTTGTACTTGCACAATTTAGTGTCTTTTGCAAATTGGTTGTTTGTATTTGTTTGTGTGTAGTTTTTCATCGATTCTATCGTGTTTCCTTGTATTTACTGTGAATACCCACAAAAACTGAATCTCAGGGTTGTATACAATGCAACATATGTACTTTGGTAATAAATTTACTTTGAACTTTGATGCAGGCTTTCAACTCAAAACATTGACAATTCCTTTTCTGCCACTAATGCACAATGGGAGAAACCCATTGAGTTCCTCCAGTAGATTGTTTGTTGCTACTTTTTATCGTCACAGTTGTTTTCCCTCATCAGCATTAAATTTAATGACAAATCTTAATGGCATTATGTATGTAGATGCCACATAAGTACACATACACAATAAAATATGTTCTCACATGTCTCCGTGTCTTGTTCTAACTTCCCTGTATACTCTACATAGCTTGAATTCAAAGCAAGGAATCCATCTGTTTCAGAGGAAGACACATATCAAAAGGAGCAAAAGAATTTAAAAGGAACCTACAAGTGAAAGGAGGTTTTGCTCTGTTCTCTAATCTTGCCAAGGAATTGACGGACACACATGTGCCAGGCAGGAATTCATTTCTAAATCACTCTCCCCTTTTTTGAGCTCTCTTCCTCTCCATCTCTGGAGACAAACTGCCAACCAATATCTTTTATAAGCCTACCAATTCCCACAGTTATCTTGACAAAACCTCTTCCCTCCCTATCTCCTGTAAAAATGTTATTCCCTTTTCTCAGTTCATTCACCTCTGCCACATCTGTTCCCAAGATGCCACCTTCCTTTCCAGGACATCAGAGACGTCTCTCTTTTTCAAAGATCGGGGTTTCCCTTCCCCCACTATTGATGCTGCCCTCACCTGCATCTCTTCCATTTCCCGAACATCCACATTCACCCCATGCATCCAGTACTCCCGATGTGGCCTCTTCTACATTGGTGAGACCCGTTGTAAATTGGTGGACCACCTTGTTGAGCACCTCCTCTCCATCCACTGTAAGTGGGTCTTCCGGGTGACCAAACGTTTTAATGCAAATTCCCTTTCCCATTCCAATATGTCTGTCCATGGCCTCTTCTTGTGCCAAAATGAGGCCACCTTCAAGGTGGAGGAGAAGCATCTTATTTTCCATCTGGGTAGCCTCCAACCTGATGGCATGAATATTGATTTCTCCTTCTGGTCATTTTTTCGCTGCCCCTCCCCTCTTCTTCCATACCCTCACTCTGGACTTTTATCTCTTCTCCCTCTGGTGCCCCTCCTCTTTCCCTTTCTCCTAAGGTCGACCCTCCTCTCCTATCCAATTCCTTCTTCTCCAGTCCTATCACCTTCTAGTTTGCCTCCATCCCCTCCCCTCAACTTTTTTATTTTGGCATCTTCCCCCTTCCATTTCAGTCTTGAAGAATGGTCTTATCCTGAAACGTTGACTGTTCATTTCTATAGATGTTGCTTGGCCTAATCAGTTCCGCCAGTACTTTTTTTTGTGTGTTGCTTTGGACTTCCAGCATCTGCAGACTTCCTTGTGTTTATACTGTGGAATCTGCTGTGAATCATAGTTTCAAGCACAGCATTTTATGTTGTTACACATTTTATACCAATTTTCATAAACCTCTGGCCTCTGCTTTTGAATCTCACAACAGTGAATATATCCACTGAAACCCAGAGCCATTTCAATCATTTCTATTACACCTCCTGTTGCTCATGCTTGCTGTAATGACAAATATTGTCAAACCTCTATTCTGAAATTAATCATCCTGCTATTCTCACAGTCAGTATTCTCCACTCCAAGCAATGATGTTCTTCATTATGTACAGTGCCTAGAACTGGTCATAAATTTCCTGCTGTTTCCTCTATAAATCTGCTTCCTCTGATTATGGACTCTCCTACCAGTGGAAACAATTACCTACAATTTCAATTGCAAAATGCAGTTACTTTTTCTGTCCTGGCTCCTAGAGGGATACGTGATGGAAACAAGCCCTGTGGCCCATCTAGTCCTCTAATCATCGTGCCCATTTTCACTAATCCTCCATTAATCCCACACTCTCCTCAGCTCCTCTCAGATTCTATCACTCACCTACAAATGGGGGAAGTTTATAGTGAACAATTCACCTACCAATTTGCAATTCTTCAGGAAGAAACCCACACAGTCGCACGAGGAACATACAAATTCTACTTATTTGCACCCAGTGTCAAGATTGGATGCAGGTCTGCGGTGTGGTGGGGCAGAGGATCTACTAGCTGATCCACTGTGCTGCCCAACTGAAAACTGACTTTCATTTGGACTGAAATTTCTGAACTTCTACTCTCACTCTGGAAATTCAAAGCGATACAAATCCTATGATTTCTACAGGAAGTGGCGCCTCGCTTGGGCACAGAGCACAAGGAGCAGCAGTTACCCTTGCTGGGCCCTCCTTGGGCACCTGGTGTTCTAAGCAAGTGCCAGACTGCCAGCAAAGCCAATGACTAACATTGGGCTCACACCTCTGTCATGACATCTGTCCTTCTCCACCATTCTTTCCCCAGCTCTCACCTCAGGCCAGAAAAAGACTGGGGCCACCAGGTACTCTACACGCTGCCTTCAAACAAAGTACCTGTGGCATGTTTCAGGACAAATAATATCCAACAGTAGGGGTGGGCAAGAAATGGTGGCTATGCCCAGATCCACAAACAAAACTGAACTAAAAAACTCCCAGCTTTGGGCCTTTAGCACAGCTGGCGTTATCAGCAGGGAGACAATGTCTGAAACCCATTAAGGGTATGAGAACATCCAAACAAAATTCTCCTTATTTACTCTGTCAAATCCTCTACCTGTGCATCCACTGAGGAAATGCTCCAAGTTATGTATTGTAAAAGTTTACTCAAAGAAAAGCCAAGTTCATTGCTTTGTAAATCAATATAACCCTCTACCTTTTTCTATGTGTGCCCTCCTCCATTAGAGCTCTGTTGGGTTTTTGACAAACATCAGCCAACCATGGTAAACATGTTTGGGTGAAGAGCATCCCTAGAGATTGATCTTAGTTCACCACCTTCTGAAATGGATATCAAACATTCTAAACAAGTGAGCCGTTGACTAAATGAGCTTTCAGTGGCTTCTGAATGCTTGCCGAGGATACAAGTTAATTATACCTGTCTGTCCTCAAGTTCACTTGCTTTCGTTATCTATCCTCTGTCATGTGGGGGCATTTTATTTTTCTGCCATACTGAGGTTTCTTAACTCAATGACAAGAGCCGTATAGGAGGATTTAGTGAGGTTAAAGCTTGGGGTTTCCCGTTGTGTGGTTAGTTAGAGCTATAAATTTAGAAGAATAGCTTGGCAACAGCAACCTTAACATTATCAGACCATGAACAAAGGCAGCTCTGAGAGAACGCCATGAATCACAAGACATCAAAGGAATCTGGAGAAAGGCACCCTCATTTTAAGAGAGAACTAGGCAGCCACTTAGAAGAAAATAATTAAATCGTGCATAAATCATTTACTCAACAAACCCATCAATAATTTTTGCAATACATTGACTAGTCTGATGCCTTAAAGGGAGTGTCAATCTAATTGTACAGTTTGTAAAGGTGATCTATAATAATTATTTGTAACTCTGTCTAACTTAAAGGCTTTGCTGCGCAGGGCTTGTAATATGTTGTTAAAGATGTTATCAGTCTTGGTCTGGTGGTTTTTTGTTGTGGAACACCATAGTAAATGAGAGTTTGCTGAAACTCCCTGCCTGTTGATGGAAGGAGTAAATTAGCCCATCTTCTTAATTCAGTGCATTGATCTCATAATTGTGCAGGTATGAGAACTTTAAGGTTGGATAACATTGGATACAATGCAAATTCCGTCAACATTCTTTCTTATAAGGAGACTACTCAGTCCATCACGTCCATGCCAGCTCACTGAGAGGCAATTTCATTGATCCCATTCTCTCTCTTTAGTCCACTGTACATCTGCCACTCATTCTTTCCCACATGTACTCATCAGCTCTGCTTTGATCTGTTTTGCCATTAACCAGCTCTGAGCAGAAACCTCTCAGTACATCTTTAGGATATGGAATGAAGCTGAAGCACACAGCAGAGAAACACGTGGTCACAGGGTGAACATGCAAACTCAGAGACAGATAATACACAAGGTCAGGATCAAAAACTGACTGCAGTGTCACTGCTTTTCTATTAGTTATGCCATCGGAGTAAAGGGCCCAGAGTTATAACTGAAGCATAAAGGAACACCAAGCCAACCAGTGTAGTAAATGATTTTTGGAGAGCAGCCTGTTCTCTAAGTGAGCTGGCTGTGTAATATTTCAGATGCCGTATCAAATTACTGTATACATTCTTTTGTAAGAAGTGCTCAGAAATCCTAGTGTAAAGTGATCCAGTGATTTAGAATAACAGCCAAAGTTCTGGACTATTGAACCACAGGCATGAATTGGAATCCCATCTAGAAAATTTAAGTAGTGAGTCTGCATTTAAACTGGTTGAAGTAACAGTTGCCAGAAAATTACTGTGGTCACAAGTTCCCACCTGGCTTGGAAAGGTCACCAGAACGAACTATACCATTCTCACCTATTCTGGCTGACTCATGAAGTTAGACCCAGCAATTCGTGATGAACAATAACTGCTGACATTATCAGAACCAGTGTAAAAAAACAGAGATTTCATTGCAAGGTCACAGTTAAAATGGAAGGTGAGATTGTATTGATCTGGTTTCTTCCTTGAACTCTAACAGAACAACAGCATCACTACATTCTCAAACTATTCCCCCAGTTGGCCTCATCTTGCAGTGTATTTTATGAGAACTAAGACCCATTGAAACTTGGCAGTCCATGAGGCACAAAAGAATGGAGAAGGCCAGCTTAAAGAAGGTGGTGGCTACACCCACACCCGCATGGAAACTGGATGAGAAAGGCTGTATTAATGGTGTGTGCTTCTCTGTGATGGGTGAGGGAGTTTGGAATCTCAGACACTCACCCTACATGTCTCATATCTATCCTGCACTAACATGAAACTAGCACCCTACCCACATCAGTGTATATACCTCAACGTTGGGATTTACTGCTGAGGCCAAGGTGTTCTAATCAAAGCTTCACAGAGGGAGAAAAGCCAATCTTCCTGGGTGATTTCAACAGCAGGGTGGAATCCCTCAGTGGGAGAGGGGAGATCAAGGAAATCCAGCTCCAATACAGTCTTCCTCCTAAGCGGATGCTAGGAGCCCGGATTTGACATAGCCAACACCAGGATTCCTGGTTTTCCAATGTTTTTTGTGTTTCAATTTTTTGAATGTTCTGTATGGCTGGGGCAACAACGTGTGGCCTGCAGCTTCCAGAATCTTCCAAAGGTATATGAACAGAGCATGAGGTAACATAAGATATAGGAGCAAAATTAGGTCATTTGACCCATTGAGTCTGCTCCACCATTTCATCATGGCTGTTCCAATTCCTTCTCAACCCATTCTCTTGCTTTCTCCCTATAATCTTTCACATCCTGGCTAATCAAGAACCTATCAACCTCCCCCTTAAATACACCCAATTCACATAGCTGCCCGTGAAAACTAATTCCACAGATTCACCACTCTCTGGCTAAATAAATTCCTCCTCATCTCTGTTCTAAAAGGACGTCTCTCAATTCTGAGGCTGTGCCTTCTAGTCCTAGACTCCCCCACCCCTGCTGGAAACATCCTCTCCACATCCACTCTATCCAGGCCATTCAACGTTTGATTGGTTTCAATGAGATTCTTCCCCCACCCCCCACAATTCTTCTAAATTCCAGCAAGTAATGGCCCAGAGCCATCAATACTCCTCATACAATAAGATTTTCATTCCCAGAATCATCCATGTGAAACTCCTCTGAACCCTCTCTAATGTCAGCACATCCTTTCTTAAACAAGGGGCCCAAAATTGCTCACAATACTTCAAGTGAGGCCTCACCAGTGCCTTATAAGCCTCAGCATTACATCCTTGCTTTTATATTCTAGTCCTCTTGAAATGAATGTTGATATTACGTTTGCTTTCCATACCACTGACTCAAGCTGCAAATTAACCTGCACATGAACTTCCAAGTCCCTTTCGACTTTGGATTTTTGAATTTTCACCCCATTTAGAAAATAGGCTACGCTTTTATTTCTTATACCTAAGTATATGACCGTATACTTCCTGACACTCTATTCCATCTGCCACTTCTTTGCTCATTCTCCTAATCTGTCTGAGTCCTTCTGCAGACTCCCTGCTTCCTCAGAGCCCATCCACCTATCAGCCGCAAGCTTGGCAAAATGCCATCAATGCCTTTCTCCAAATCATTGACATACAACGTAAAAAGAAGGCCTCTAGTCACTGGCAGCCAATCCGAAAAGGGTCCCTGTATTCCCACTTTTTGCCTCCTGGCATTCAGCCAATGCTCTATCATTGCCAGTATTTTTCCTGTGATATCATGGGCCCTTTCCTTGTTAAGCAGCCTCATGGGTGGCACCTTATCAAAGGCCTTTTGAAAATCCAAGTACACAACATGCACTAATATCCCTTCCTCTATCTTGCTTCTTATTTCCTCAAAGAAATACAACAGATTTGTCAGGCAAGATTTTCTCTTAAGGGAACCATAGTGACTTTGGCCTATTTTATCATGTGCCTCTCAGAATGCCCAAAACCACATCCTTAACAATCGACTTTAGCATCTTCCCAACCACTGAGATCAGCTAGCTGGCCTATAATTTCCCTTCTTGAAGATTGGAGTGAAATTTGCAGTTTTCTAGTCCTCCAGAACCATGCCAGAATCTATTGATTCTTGAAAGGTCATTACTAATGCCTCCACAATCCCTTAAGCGACCTCCTTCAGAATCCTGGGGTATATTTCATCTGGTCCAGGTGATTTATCTACCTTCAGACCCTTCAGTTTCCCAAGCATTTTCTCCCTAGTGATAGGATCTGCCCTAACACTCTTGAATTTCTGGCATATTGCTAGCATATTCCACAGTGAAGTCTGATGCAATGTACTTTTTCAGTTCGCCCACTATTTCCTTGTCCCTCATTACTACCTCTCCAGCATCATGTCTGGTCAGCCACACTACTACTTGCAATAAACTTATGTACATTCTACAAGAGTTTTATTCCATAATTTAACTGTTCCGATTGGGTAAGTAAGCAAGTATCCACATACCTATTATATGTGTGTATATGATTATTTAAATTAGTGACAGAGAGAGCCTCATCATTGCAAGGCAGGATTCATTTGAAAAGAACAAGTCTCCTTGGGAGTGAGTGAGTTTTAGTTGAGTCAATAAAAAAAAATCAAGCAGCCAGTGAAGTGAAGGAGTGGACCAGTGTTTGGAGCGGTCAGTCTTTGGTTCAGCAGGCTTCAGCGAGAACAGGTGGAGGCTAAGGCTGCTGAGCACTTTGTTACCATTTGTTTTTGATTGTGGAACTTGGACTCGAGATGTTGCAGCCAAAGCTTGGTGAGGAGTAGAGTAAGTGACCTGCAGTAGGTGAATGGGAAACTCAAAGTTTTCAGAGCGAAGTCACAGGTAAGGACAGGTAGGTTTTTTTCATTGTCTGTAAATCTTTAGTCCTCAATTCAGCGTAAGTAGGATGCTTAAGACAGTGGAATGTTTCTTCTGTGAGATGTGGGTTTTCGGGGTACCTGACCATCTCCCTGATGATTATATCTGCAGGAAATGTATCCATCTCCAGCTCCTGACCAACAAGATGAAGTAAATGGAGCTGGAGCTGGTACTCAGGACCCTCTGGGAGAACGAAAACTTTGTAGATGAAACTTGTACTCAGGAGGCCACACCCAGAGTGCAGGCTTCAGACAGTAGATGGGTGACAACCAGGAGAAGTAAGGAGAGTAAGCAGTCATTGATAAAACAGGGTCTCCTATGGCCATTCCCCTCAGCAACAAGTATACCTCTTTGGATACTGCTGGGGTTGTGACTGAAAGGGCACCACAACAGCAGCAACCAGTCCAGGGACACTGTGGCTGGCTCTGAGGCTAAGCAGGAAAGAAAAAAGTCAGGCAGAGTGATAGTGATAGGAGACTCAATAGTTAGGGAATGGGCAGGAGATTCTGTGGCCGTAAGACACCAGGACAGTGTGCTACCAGCCCCTCCCCCCCCACCCAAAGGCTGAGGTCCAGGATGTCTCGGAACAGCTGCAGAATATTCTCAAGGGGGAGGGGGAGCAGTCAGACGTCATGGTGCACATTGGCACTAATGACATAGATAGGAAGAGTGGAAGAGGTCCTGCACAGAGAATATAGGGAGTTAGGAAAGATGCTGAAGAGCAGGACCTCCAACGTAGTCATCTCTGAATTATTCCTGGTGCCACGGGCTAGTCAGAACAGGAATAGGATGATAATACAGATGAATGAGTGACTGAGTGCAGGGGGCAGGGTTGCACATTCTTGGACTATTGGAACCTCTTCTGGTGCAAGGGTGATGTGTACAAGAGGAAATGCTTATATGTAAACTGGAAGGGACCCAATATCTTGGCTGGGAGGTTCGCTAGTGCTTCTCGGAAGAGTGTAAATTACTTTGGCTAGGAGAGAGGAACCAGAGAACCAGGTCAGAAAGTGGAGGGGTGGAGAGGAAGGTAGATGTCAGGGCCAGTAAAAACAGACAGGATCAAAATAATAGATACAATAGGACAGATAGTTTGAAGTGCATGTATTTTAATACTAGGAGTATTATGGGTAAAGGTGATAATGATGCTGATGATAGATACTTTATTGATCCCAAAGGAAATTACAGTGTCACAGTAGCATTACAAGTGCACAGATATACAAGTATTAGAAGAGCAGTAAGAAAAAATAAAATAAATAAATTACCTCAAACAGCCTAACAGGAGGCAGTCATCACTTCCCCAGCTATAGGTTGACTCATCATAGAGCATAATGGCCGAGGGTAAAAGTAACCAAGTATAGCACACTTTGTAGCAGCACAGTTGTCTTAATCTATTACTAAAAGTGCTCCTCTGTTCAGCCAAGGTGTCATTCAGAGGGTGAGAAACATTGTCCAGAATTGCCATGATTTTCCATAGGGTCCTTTGTTCTAGCACAGCCTCCAATGTGTCCAGTTTGACTTCTATAATGGAGCCAGCCTTTCTAATGAATTTATTGAGCCAGTTATCATCACCCGTGTTGATGACATTGCCCCAACACATCACCACAAAGAAGATTGCAGTGGCGACAGCTGGTAGAACATGTGAAGGAGAGGCTTGCATATGCCAAAGGACCTCAGTATCCTCAGGAAGTAGAGGCGACTCTGGCCTCTGTGTTGGTGCTCCACTCAAGTCTGTCATCCAGATGCTCCCCTGGGTACTTGTAGGTCCTCACCACATCCAAGCCCTCACTTTCAATAGTAACAGGAATCAATGAAGGCTTAGTCTTCCCAAAGTCCATCACCATCTCCTTTGTCTTACTAATGTTGAGCTGCAGATGATTCAGCTTGCACCATTTGGCAAAGTCATTCACCAGGGCCCTTTACTCATCCTCCAATCCTCCATTTATACACCCAAATATTGCTCAGTCATCAGATAATTTCTGCAGATGACACAACTCCATGTTGTATCTAATTTTAGTGTTGTATCAGTGATGAAATTAGAGCATGAATAAGTACATGGAACTATGTTGTTGTGCCCATTACAGAGACTTGGTGTGAGAGTGCCCTGAATGGGTGCTTAATGTCCCAGGGTTTTGATGTTTAGGAAAATATAGAGAGGGAAGTAAAATAGAAGGGGGAGTTGCACTACTAATTGGGGTAAATATCACAGCTGGACTCAGAGGGAACATAATGGAGGGTTCTTCCACAGAGTCTGCATGGGTAGAACTCAAAAATAGGAAGGGTACAATCACTCTGATGGGATTGTACTACA
The DNA here is from genome assembly GCF_030144855.1 of Hypanus sabinus. Taxonomy (NCBI): domain Eukaryota; kingdom Metazoa; phylum Chordata; class Chondrichthyes; order Myliobatiformes; family Dasyatidae; genus Hypanus; species Hypanus sabinus. Next base: position 137,533,884 of record NC_082711.1, read on the forward strand.
GACTGTCCAATGAAGAGAATTGGGACTGGGATATTGAGAAACAGATGTGCAGGCAGATTAAGGAAAGCTGTAAAAGCAACAGGATTCTTGCCAAGGGGGACTTCAACTTCCCTAATATAAGCTGGAACGTTCTGCGTACAACTGGTTTAGATGGAGCAGAATTGGTTAGGTGCATCCAGGAGAGTTCCTTAAATCAATACATTATGTAGTTAGTCCAACAAGAGGAGGGGCTGTACTGGACCTGGTGGTGGGTAATGAACTAGCCAGGTGACCGACCTTTCAGTGAGTGAGGGAACATTGAGCATCTTAAGTTTTAACATTACTATAGATAAGGATAAATGGACCTTGCAGGACAGTATTAAACTGGATCAGAGAAAATTACAAGATTGTTAGACAGGAACTAGGGAGAGTTAATTGGAAACAGCTGTTTTTGGGCAAGTCCATATCCTACATGTGGAGGGTGTTTAAAGACCAAATGCACAGAGTGCAAGACAAGTATTTATTATGTTCCAGTCAGAAGGATGGCAAGCTAAGTAAACCCTGGATTTTGAAAGAGGTGATGAATATAGTCAAATAAAAGGGTATGTAAAACTTGGGAAGTTAGAATCAGAGTACTGAAGGATTATAAAGAAACCAGAAGAAAACTCAAGAAGGGAATTTGGAAAGCCAGTATGGGCCATGAAATGTCAATGGCAAGTAGGATTAAAGAAAATCCCAAGGCATTCTATACATACATCAGGAGCAAGACAATAACTAGGGAGAGGATGGAACCACTCAAGGATAAATGGGGGAACATTTGCTTGGATGTGAAGGATGTACGTGACATCCTTAATGTGTGCTTTAGACCAGGATTTATCAAGGGGAAGGACATAGAGGATAGGAGGATCAGGCTGAGAATATTAATATACTAGGGCATTTCAAAGTAATGGGAATCTTACAGAGTGTTAAGGAGGATAAGCCTCCAGGGTCTTATGGGATATACCCCAGGTTATTGGGAAAGGCAAGTGAAGAGATTGCTGGGGCCTTGACCACTAGCTTTGTGACCTCTCTAGCCACAAGCAAGGTCCCAGAGAACTGGTGAATAACTACTGTTATTCCATTATTCAAGAAGGGAATCAGAGGTAATTCTGGAAACTATAGACCGATGAGCTCATGTCAGTGGTAGCAAAGTTGCTGGAGAGAATTCTTAGGGAAAGGATTTATGGGCATTTGGAAAACTATGGCCTAATTAGGGAGAGGCAGCATGGAAAGTTGTGTCTTTCTAAATTGATTGAGGTTTTTGATGAGTTGGTGAGTGTGATTGGTGAAGGTAGAGATGTGGATATTGTCTACATGGATTTTCGGAAAGCATTTGACAAGCTCCCTCATCCAGAAGATTAAGATGCATGGGATCAATGGTGAATTGGCTGTTTGGATTGCCCACAGAAGATAGAGGGTGGTGGTTGAAGGGATTTATTCTACCTGCAGGACTATGACAGGGTGTTTTCTCTTGAGTGGCAGAGACTGCGAGGTTTATAAGATTATGAGAGACATAGATAGAGTAGACAGACAGTTTTTGTTTCCCAGGGTTGAAATGTTTCATACCAGAGGGTATGCATTGGAAATGAAAAGTGTTAATTTTAAAGAAGATGTGAGAGGTAAGTTTTCTACACAGAGAGGTGGGTGCCTGAAAAAAACTGCCTCTGGTGGTGGTAATGGCAGATACATTTGGGACTTACAGGAAATGTTTAGAATGGCATGTGAATGTGAGCAGAATGGAGGGATATGGATGTTGTTTAGGCATAAGGGATTAGTTCAGTTGGCCAATTGATTACTAATTTATTTGGTTCGGAACAACATTGTGGGTTGAAGGGCTTGTTCCTGTGCTTTATGTTCGCATACTGTGTGATAGAGTTGAGAATTGCTCTGATAGGGAGAGAGTTAACCAGATATAACATTGATATCGCCGCCCTGAGTGAGACCTGGCTTGCAGCAGAGGGTGAACTTTGTGAAAGGAGAGTGGGATACACATCCTTTTGGAAAACTTCCTCTTTGGGAGAGGCTAAGGTTGGATTTACAGTGAAAACAGACACTGCTGGCAGGCTTACTGGACGTCCATTGGGTGTGAATGACCATGAAACTCCCCCCGATGCATCATAGGAAGAACATCACCATCGGCAGTACTTATGCCCCAACCCAGATGATGGAAAGGACAAATTTTATGAAGAACTGCAGTCAGTTATTGCCACTGTTCCCAAAACAGACAAGCTTATTATCCTCTGACTTCAATGCAAGAGTAGGTTCTGACAACACCTGCTGAGATGGGGTCAGTGGCAGGTATCACTTCACCTGGAGCAGGTCATGGTCTCTGCTCAGTGCCGAGCCATGTAAACATTGTGGAACAGCGAGAAGAAACAGGCAGAACCAGCCCTCACCTTACTCCAGTCCCAACATCCTGACCTTTTCAATCTGGCCCGGCACTTAAATCACTCAAACTTTGGGTTGTTCCTTGCTTTTGGACCGTTTTGGGGCCTAAACCCCACCACCACGATTCAGCCTATACCTGAACTTTCCAATTTGACCCGGCGCTTAAATTGATCAGACATCAGACCTTTCTTTGCTCTTGGGGACACCTTGACCCTGCCTCCACCTATGCTTGCCTCGACAAGGCCTTTCCTACACCTCCACCTCTGCTACCACTCAAGTCCACTTTCCTCAACCATTTCTTTCCTGCACATTTGTCTCCACCACTCGCCTTAATAAGCTATTTAGTGGTTTCCTTTGTTCTGTTTTTTGCTGCCAGTAAGTAGTCACTAGGCATCACCAGGGCCACCTTAAACTGGATGGAACTGACGAGATCCAGGCGTATGCAGATGATTATGACTTAAAAGACTTCGAACCTGCACTAAAAGAAGACCATGGCCGAAATCATCAGGATTGTCCCCTGTCCTCATTGCTGCTGGGAACATATTATGGACAAAAAGAAAATTCTTCGTTAGTGGGCTGAACACCTTAACAGTGTTCTGAACCATTCTCCGACTATAAATAACAAATAGATCACCTGTCCCAAACACATGTCAATGAAGCACCGGATATTCCTCTGACCTCAACTAAGAAGAATGCGATACATCAGCTCTTTTATGGCAAAGCACCTGGATCAGATGCAATACCTACAAGGAAGGTGGTGCAATGCTAACTGAAAAGCTCCATCAGCTCTTCCAACTCATGTGGCACAAGAGACAATTCCACAGGAAGTTAATGACATATCCTTCATTCTCTTGTGTAAGTAAAAGGGAAACTGACAGTCCTGCAACAACTATTGGTGAATGTCCTAGCCATCTCTCACAGGCAAGATCTTCACCAGTCTTCTTCTCAACCATCTCACTTCGCACCTTAACCAGGGACTCCCACGAGAGAGCCAGCATGGATTCCAGAAAGAAAGTGGGGTTATTGACATGGTGTTTGCTTCAAGGCAGCTGCGAGAGAAACGTCAGGAGCAAAATGCTGAACTGTTTCCCTGCTATCTGTTAGCAAGATAGAGTCGATGGAAAATCATGGCAAAGTACACACCATGGTGCATCAATTCCATAATGGCACGCAAGCTAGAATTCCAGACAATGGTGAGACATCTGAGCACATCTTAGTGCCAGCACTATTCAGTCTGCTGTTTTCCATTTGTTGACTGATGGCTTCAGAGACGATGATGTAGGCATCGGCATCAGATTTTGAACTGTTCAGCCTCAGGAGGCTCCAAGCAAAATCTAAAATTAAGAGAGATATCATCAAGATTTCCTATTTGCTGATGACTGTGCCCTCCAAGCCGGTCCAAAGGATGATAAGCAGTGCTGTTTTGACAAGTTTTCTGATGTGTGTACCAACTTTGGGTTGACCATCAGCACCAGGAAGACTGAAGTCATGCATCAGTCCAGGAGAATCATACACTGAGCCAAACATCACGGTCAAAGACTCAATGCAATAAGCAGGTCCCGTATCTTCCCAGGACATCATAATTGATGATGAAGTAAATGCCAGCTTCACCAATGCTGGTGTAGCCTTCAGCAGACTTTACTCCAACATCTGGAACAGAAGAAGCATGTCTACAGATGAAGCTGATTTATAGGACCATAGTACTTCCCACTCTGCCTTACGCCTGCAAAACATGGACAGTGTACCAACGACATGCCAAGAAACGGAATAATTTCCACACAGTCTGCCCTCCCTCAGAAAGCCCCTCAACATTAAATGGCAAGACAGAATCCCTGACATTAAGATATGTACCAAGGCGGGCCTGCCTAGTTTCTACATCATCCTGATGCAGTCTCATTAATGCCGGGCAGGCCACGTAGCTCATATGCCAGACCGGTGGCTACCTGTAGCGAACTACAGAAAGGAAAACATTTCTGTGGAGGCCAAAGGAAGCACTATAAAGACATCTTGAAAACGTCACTAAAAGCCTTTGGCATCAACCCAGACACATGGGGACATATCATCCAGGACCAGGTTGAGTGCCATTCCTCACTCCAGAAGTGGCAGAAAGAACAATTGCAGCAGAGAGATGTAGACTAGCCAGGAAAGCCTGAGCCAGCAAACCCAACATGGATACTGTCTTTTGTCCATACTGCTGAAGGACTTTTAAGATCACAAGACAAAGGAGGAGAAATAGGCCATTTGGCCCATTGAGTCTGCTTCGCCATTCAGTCATGGCTGATGCACACTTTTCGAGCGTGGGTGGTCCCTCCAACTATCTGTGTACCCACGCAGCAGTCCAGCCACTACAAATCACAGATAACTGCAGTTACCTCCCTTCAACTAAGGGTCGTAAACAGGCAGCAACACTTCCTCGGGACAAAAGAAAATGCATGATTCCAGGCATAAAAGCTGACCCAAAGATAGCGTATACTGTCTCTGTATGGCCCAGACGGGAAGTAGCTGGTTTCAACCTACCAGAAGCCCGTGGGGTGTGCACACTGGCGTTTGATCATGGTGCAGCAGGTGCAGCCTTCTCTTTCATAAGTAGAAAATGAAAGAATTGCCCTACAGCTGATGTGGAGAAGGGCAATCTGCTCATCACCAAAATAGCCGCTGTCTGGTGCATCAAGCAAGCTGTGCATCAAGCAACTCCTTTGAACTTCACAGCTGGCCACAACTTTTTGCAAAGCAGTTTGTCTTTGCACTTAAAATGGCATATGAATAAATAAAGGACTGAATGCAAAATATTAACAAAAAAGCAGTTATGTAGAAAGATTCAGTATAATAAATTTTCTAGATTTCATTTATGTGAACTAATTAATCTAGATGGCTTTTGTATGAAAACCTATAGCATGGAAAAGTAGCATTAAACCTAGGAAGATGTAAGTGGAGGAAACTTTAGTTTTGAAGTTTTATTGCCTGCAGCAACCAATCCATGCCAACCATGATGCCTGACTAAACTAGTCCCATTTGCTTGCATTTGGCCCATATCCTTCTAAAACTTTCCTATCTATGTACCTGTCCAAGCACCTTTTAAATGGGGTTAAAATACCTACCTCAGTCATTTCCTCTGGAAGCTCATTCCATAAACTGCCTACTCTCTGTGAAAAATTTGCCCCTCAGGTTCCCATTCCTCCAAGAGGACCACAACCTTGTCATGGTTTGGAGGCTTGTGTGCCTCATTGACCCACAGAGCTATGTTGGCTGGAGTCAGGGCTTTACGCTTTGGCTCTTGGTAGGGTCGCCCATGCCAAACAGTTCAAAGTGCAGAGGCCAGACCAGTCCTCCGGGTTTGGGGGTTCAGCTCAGGGCTAACAACCCTGACTGGTAAAACAAAACTGTTATGGAAACAGCAATCAAGAACCCTTCTACATCTGAGCGTGATGGTATTACTGAGTCTCCATCTGGGACTTGCATGACTGACAGTAGTGAAAACCAAGAGGAAGCTACTGGCATGATGAAGGAAGCCCTGAACTCGACCAGAAATAGAGGACCTTCATTGTTGCTTTAAACATCAATGGCATAATGGGCAGTAAGTAACTAAGTTTTCTATTAAATCTCTCCCCTCTCACCTTAAATTGATGCCCTCTAGCTCTTGAGTAGAAATCAGCAATGTAAATTTCTTAAGTAAATTTCCCAGGTTGAAGACCATTCATCAGACAACAGCGACATATATCCTACTTCATTTTAAAACAATGGTTCTGTTTCTCTCTACAGGTGCTGGCTGACCAGCTAAGTATTTCCAGCATTTTCTGTTTTGACCTGCAGTTTTTTTTTCACTTTTTCTTGAAGCATTATCTTATAAAGCAAGGGGTAGAAATTTAATTACGGGAAACATTAATGTAAAAAATTATAATTTAAGAACCTTTGGTTTAAAAACTAAAAGTTGTAGTATACAAATCAATCATTACTAGCTTTGAATGGGTTAAGGTCAATTTTCCAGGCTGTTCATTTTGTTAGGGTCTCTCAGTATGAGCAAGATAGTTGAATGATGCACTGTATATAGTTTTATGCCTGGACAACAAATCTATCTACTACATTCTTCTGGGCTATTATCGTGAAGCTTCCTGACAAATTGTGCATGCACTTTTCTCACAGGGGTGAAATTGCGGAACTGACTATCTGAAGAAGCAATTACTGTTGTGTCAAACTTCTTCATAATAGAGCTGAATGACTGTCTGAATAAGGACTGGATCTGAATTGATAAGAAAAAACATAGATCAACTCTGTACCAAAGCACAATATTCCCCATGTGGCTGGAGTGATGAATGACTCATGGGAATATAACTGGCTAGAGCTGAATAGTATTGGTTGTAAAACCAGAGTAATATCCCAGAGATTTATTGGATTATCTTTGAGGGTCAGGACTGTGTCTGTTTGGGTTGCCTATGGTTGTGCAGTTTCTATGAAGTAAATAGATAAGGATTATAGAGTCATACAACATGGAGTCTGTGCTGGTTCCCTGCAGATTCACTCAATTTATCTCATTCCTAGCCCAGCATCACGTACCAACATTTTTTGGTAAGTTTCTATATTTTACAATTGCCTTTGAAATTTATCATTGAATCTCTTCCCACTAGCCCTTCATGACTAAAATAAATGTTTCCTCATCTAATCACTCCCAATTACTGTAATACAAGGTTCTAGGTATCAGTCCAGTGGAAACAGTATCTCATTCTACCTAAATCTTTTCCACCATGCACTCTGTTTTATATGATCTCTCTGTTAGTAAAACACTTTGTAAAATGTCACTGCAAAACTTGTCTGATTGCTTCCCAAATTGAAGAACACATTCCACAGGTAGGTTAATTCTGCCTTGTATGTGTCTGCTCATTTCATAATTCTGTGCCCTCCCATAACCAATTTTTTTCTGCTGTTTTCCACAGTTGCTAGTATATTCCAACTTGAAATTATGCTAAGTTCAAATCATTTATAAACAGCCATGATTTGGATTCAGTAGCTGGCTTCATTATGGCACTGACTGTAAACCACTGAAGAATGTACTAAATATGTGAAGAGCACCACATAACCTCCAAATCTGTGGTTCTTCGGCAAGGAGTGAATGGAAAATGATTTTAGTTGCAAGAACTTCCATCCTTGATATATGTTCCAGTTGCATGAAACTTAGAAGTGAATGCAGTAATTCATGAGATTACTTACAGTAGTAGATCTTATAAAGCTGAACTTCCTGGACAGAAACACTATGAAGTCCAAGAATGGTTACTGCCTAACCCAGACTTCTGATCCCAATCATTATTGAAATCTATTGATGGTCTACAATGATCCAGACCACAGTTTACAAGGATTTCATCAATTTCAAGGTAGATTGGGCTAGCATATCCTTTGCTCCACTCTCCAATCATGTTTGAAAGAAAACTCATTCTGTGCATTTCCTGTATAATGGGAAACAATGGAGTTGGGGGCTCTGAGCATGATTGGCACAAGAAGAGACTTCTGCTTTCTGCGAGCAAATATCCACAAATGTTGCTCAAGATTTCCAGCATCTGCAAAATCTCTCATGTTTAAATATTCACAAGTGCCATTTCTACAGTCAGTGATTTCAGACTAAGCCAATATTACAAAGCCATCATGGAAATGTTAACACTGATACAGTCATGGTGCTCTTCCAAGGTTTTAGCCTGTGGGTTTGACACCTTTCTATTCAGTTCAGCCTGAACCCATTCTGATGGGAAATTAGTCAAAGCTGATAGAGCAACACAACCTTGAACTCATTCACAAAAAGACTTTTGTAAAACTTTTTCTTTTTACCACAACAAAATTGATCTTGTGCATTTGGATTCTCTATTTCCTCACTTGCAGACCCCAGTCAGCTCGGATTGGCAACAACATCTCTTCCACAATCTCCATTAGCACAAGTACGTGTGCTTACCCCCTGTTCTACTCACTTTACACTTGTGATTGTGTGGCTAAGAACAGCTCCAATGCCATACTGATGACACCACTGCTGTCAGCTGAATCAAAAGCGGTAACGAGTCAGCATATGGGAGGCAGATTGAAAATCTGGCTAAGTGATACCACAACAACAACCTCTCATTGAATGTCAGCAAGACCAAGGAGCTGGTTATTGACTTCAGAATGAGGAAACCAGAGGTCCATAAGCCAGTTGACAACAAGGATTCAGAGGAGGAGAGGGTCAACAACATTAAATACCTCAGTGTTACCATTTCTTAGGGCCTGTCCTGGGTTCATCAGAGAAGTACAATTACAAAGAAAGCATGGCAGCACCTCTACTTCTTTAGAAATCTGTGACGATTTGGCATGACATTGAAAACTTTGGCAAGCGTTCATAGGTGTGTAGTGGAGGGTATATTGACTGGCTGCATCACAGCCTGGTGTAGAAATACCAATGCCTTAACCAGAAAATCCTACAAAAAGTAGTGGATATAGCCAGTTCATCACGGGTAAAGTCCTCCCTACCATTGAGCATATATGCATGGAACACTGTCACAGGAAAGCAGCATCAATAATCAGGGACCCGCATGACTCAGGACATGCTCTCTTCTCACTACCACCTTTAGATAGAAGGTACAGTAGCCTCAGGACCCACACCGTGAGGTTCAGGAACAGTTATTGCCCCTCAACCATCAGGCTCTTGAACCAGAGAGGATAACATTACTCAACTTAACTTGCTCCATAACTGAACTCTTCCCACTTTCAAGGACTTTTCATCTCATGTTCTCAATATTGCTTATGTATTTATTATTTTTTTTCTCTTTTTGTATTTACACAATTTGTTGTCTTTTGCACAAAGGCTATTGTACCATATAGCCCACTGTATGATATGGGACTACTTTATGTCATAGTAACATGTTATTGAGTATGCGCTATTGGGCATGTATTGATCTGCATATATGTGTTCAGTTCGGTTTTAGTTAGTAAAGAACCCTGTTAATGTAGCTCCAGAGTTTTTATTACTGATATTGTTGTGTAAACAGCCACATATACAACAGTTATCTACCCTATTGGTATGGTCTCTCATTGATCCTGTTATGGTTATTGGATTTATTGTGCATGCCCACAAGAAAATGAATCTCAGGGTTGTATATGATATTTAGATAACAAATTTACTTTGATTTCAGGTTGTACTGTATATATTCTCTGAAATTAAATTGAACCATTGAACTCTGAACCCATGAATAACTGCAAACATGACAATCAATGTAAGGCATAGCATGAATTTACTGAATTTTGATGTAAAATTCTACAACCACTATATTCTAGGAGGACATCTGTGTTCTGTACCCTACATCTTTTAATTCCTGATAAATTTAAACTGAACACTCCACAGTGACCACTCAGGATGTTGCCATCCCCATTCTGTTTGTGCAATGTAGGAGGTGCTCAAAGTCCAAATATTAGCACAACAATAATGTTTTGATGTTCAAAGGATTGAGATTATCAGCAGTTTAAAAGATGGTAACAAGTTTTTCCCTAACATTCAAGAGCCTATTGAAGACAGATGCAGCCATATGAAGTCACCCTACTGTCTATCTGATAACTTGTAATATTGTCACAGAGCAGGGATCCAGAAGAAAAGCTTGCTTTTTGTATAAACAAATTCTCTATGATTTTCTTCCCAGCTTAAGTCTTTGTATAAAAAGTTCAGCAATAACATTGGCTTTGCATTGTATCTTGGGAAAGGAATTACAGCCAATTTTTAGTCAACTTTACTTCACCATGTGTTATGCATTCTTGCTGAAGATGTGCACTGCCTTTGGGCATTGTTGTAGCAGGCTTCCAATTCTGACAGGAGAACAATGCTTCATTCCCACACTGACATCTCCCATTGTGATAGTACAAACATTTTCCTTTAAAAAAATCAATATGTAAGTAATACAAATAAAATGAAAATTGTGTTCTCCAGCAGAAAGCTGGACTGAAATGAACCAATTCTGCACACAATTTTGAGGAAATGTGGGTGGGGGCTTTCATGCTTCTCTGAGTTTCTTAATGACAATGAAGAGGGGTTTAAAAGAGACATAATAAAAATGGCACAAAACATCACAATGGTTGATTAACTAATTTATATATATTGAATCAGAAAATGAATTATTGCCCTCTTCCACCTGATGAATTACTGCTGTGTATCTCAACTGCAGTAACAGAACAAATCCCCAGCGTGGTTTATCAATGGCTAATTAAAGTGGGTCTTCTTTGAAGGATTAATGCAAAGCCTAATGCAAACACACTCTTCTCCATCCCCTTCCAAAAATAAACCTTCCCATGATTAAACGATAAGATAAATCAAACACATTTAATTTTCTGGTACCTTGTGTATTCCTGGCCCATGTTCTTGCCAGTTGCTCAGGCAGAATGAATTTGTACAAAAGTACATTAGCTATGGACCTCTCTCCATGTGCTGCAGTATTCTGTCCCTGATTTCTAATTTGAGACCTCACAGCTACCTCCTCCATTAATTCATCCTCTTGTATCACCCCTTCAAATTTCTCCATTTCTCTCTAATTATTCCTATGTGTCCATCATCATTAAATCCTCCAATAGATTCCAGTCTTTGATCAGTCTCATCTATCATTTCCTCTACATCAAGTTGCTCAGCAACTCATCCATAGATTAGCCACTTGAACCCCCTGATTCAGTCTGTCAAACCTTGAGTTTAACATTCTCATCCTTGTTTGTCTCTACCCCTCTCTGTGACCTTCTCAGCATGACATCTCTCAATGTCTGCTACAATAGTTTGTCTTGATTTTAATCTCCTACAGGTACCAATCCTTGAAGATAAGTCTGCCCACTCTGGAGTTTCTTCCTCAATCATTCTCCTTTGCATCTACATATCTCCTTTCACTCTCATAACTCCCTTGGGGTTGTGTAATGTTGCCGATGTATTTTTGAAGACTGGAAAATACCTGATTGTGAATTATTTTTAACATGGGATATCTGTTGCCATCAGCTACCACACAGACTGCACAGAGAGAGGTCCCAGTCCTGTGGTAAGAAGGTCCTAAAAGACTTGAGATCAAGTTCTACTACACAAACATGCATTCAATCGCACACACACATGCATACACACAATACACTGACATACATATATATATATTCTGGGATTGAAAGGCTTGTCATATGAAGAATGTTTGATGGCTCTGATTCTCTCATCCCTGGAATTCAGAAGAATGAAGGAGGACCTCATTAAAACCTATCGAATGTTGAAAGGCCTATGCAGAATGGATGTTGAGAGGATGTTTCCTATGATGGGGGTGTCTAAGATCAGAGGACACAGCTTCGAAGAATAGAGGGATGTCCATTTAGAAAAGAGAATTTCTTTAGCCAGAGGGTGGTGAACCCGTGGATTTCATTGCCACAGTTGGCTGTGGATGCCAAGTCATTGGGTATATTTAATGCAGAGGTTCATAAATACAGTCAGCCCTCCTTATCTGTGGGGGATTGGTTCCGGGACACCCCACAGATACCAGAAAATGCGGATGCTCGTCCCTTATTTAACCTGTCCCAGTACAGGGGTCTTTAGGACCCAATGGAACCCTTATTTAACCCTTATTTAACATGGACTTTATTTAACATGGCTCAGTGCGGTGGACATTAGGACCTAGTGGCGCAGCTCTGAATCCGCAGTGTTTCTGTTCACAAAAATAATCATGATCACAATTGAAAATAAGGTGGAAGTAATAAAGCAATCGGAAAGAGGTGAAATGCCATCGGTCATTGGAAAAGCGTTAGGCTACAGTCGGTCAACAATCGGAACAATTTTAATAAAGCTACAATTATTATTATTATTATTACTTATTGAAATATGTATGTTTCTTAAGTGCTTTATATGCATAGAAAGATAAAATATGTACTGTATACTAAGAAAAACGTTTGACTAACTAACGCTAAATAACACCGGATGTACCTGTTCCGACTTCAAATCCGACTTAAAGACGGACTCAGCAATGGAACTCATTCATAGCCCGGGGACTGCATGTACTTTTAAGTCATTTCTAAATTACTTATAATACCTAATACAATGTAAATACTATGTAAATAATTGTTATACTGTATTGTTTGTGGAATAATGACAAGAAAAAATAGTCTGTACATGCTCAAACAACAAGTGCTGGAGAGAGAATTTCCGGGTTTTCCCGATCCGCGGTTGGTTGAATCTATGCATGCGGAATCCGTGGATAAGGAGGGCCGACTGTACTTGATTGCTCAATGCATGAAGGGATAAGAAGAGAAGGCAGGAGATTGAGGCTGAGAGAGAAAATGGATCAGCTGTATTTATATTGAAATGGTGAAGCAGTCTTGATGGGCCAAATGGCCTACTTCTGTTCCTAGATCTTAGGGTCTTATAATACATAAACACATGCACGCATACCATAACACACATATACATGCATATATGCAAAACACACAGGCACATGCAACAGACACTCACCACCTCTCCCTCTCTCTGACTCTTCCCCCAGTCCCAATGACTGTGACTCGAGACTCCCCAACCTCTCATGCCCCTGTCGAACAGTTCTAGAACTCTTTGGATGAGCTTCTGGTTTTCCACCTAAATACCTTCCAGTACCAAGTTTTACAGTTAATGTTTTCTATCAAGTGCCTTGGGAATTTTTATAACAGTCAAAGTTCTATGTGAAAACAAGTTGCTGTGTAAACAAGCCAAAGCTCTGGATTAGATTACAGCCTTTATTTGCTTCCAAGTAACAGTTAAACACTAGCTGCAATAATGCATTAATGGCCAATTGGAATTTACTGTTGTATGCATTGACCTACATCACATGAGAGAGATCATAAAAATACCCTGTCCTGGGACGGGGCGGAGTGGGGGGTGGTCACAACTTCACTGTAACTGTTGATCTTTCTAGCCACCAACTTTTTGAAACTTGGTGACTTCCCAGACTTCCTTGGTGACCTCATATTCAATAGGATCTCTAAGTTGCAACAGATGCCTGATCATGTGTGTGTCCTGCCAATGACTTGTAAGAATAGCTAAATTCGCAGGTCATCTTTAAGAGCAGCAGACATGATAACTGTGGTCAGTGCTACAGGCTGCCAAGTGCTAATGACTCAAACAGATAATCAATCACCCTCAAATACTTGTTACACTGCTGCTGTTTAGGATGGCAATGAAGATCCTCCATCTCTGTCTGTCCTTGGTCATCTTCTCTATTGTGCCCCAGGTGTGGTTTAGGGTTCCCATTTCTGCCTCTATGGTTTTCTTTTGTCTCCAGCATTTCCTCTGCTCTTCAGGGGTCCAACGAAGTGCTGTCTTAATGATGTAGTTGGCCTCTCATCTCATCATGTGCCCAATCCATTTCCAACGTTTCCTCACGATGATTGTGGCTGTGTCCTCTTGGTGACACCGAAGGAGTAGAGTGTGGTTGGAGATCATTCTTGTCCAGAAAATATAGCAGATCTTCCGAAAGCTCGTGGTGCGGAATGACAACAGCTTGGCAAGATCATTTTCTGTCGTGCACCAATGTTCTGACCCGTACAAGTGTATGGACAGTCTCAAACAAAGAGACTGACTTACTACTGCCAAATTTAATTATGGTATTAAAAGATGGCAAAGAATCTACAAGAGATAGACTGAATGGGACAAGAATTTACAAATGGCATATAAGGTAGTAAAATATGAGCGTATCCACTTTGGTAAGAAGAAAAAACCAGAAAACTGATTAGTTGGAGGGTGACAACAGGTTACAGTGGGATCTGGGTGTTCCTGTACAGGAAATTCAAAAAGTTAACATGCAGATGCAGGAAGTAATTAGGAAGATTATAGTATCTAAAGCTTAGATGGCATAGGTTTGGAGCATGGTATAAAAGTGTACAAAGGATCTAGAAAAGAACTTTCTTGCCCAGAACACTGTTGGAATCTGGAATAGTGTCTGAGTCTGTCAATATCATGGCAGTCAAATTGTATCCAAATAAGCACCTGAGTTGTCAATGCATAGAAGACTATGAACCAAGTGCTAGTAAATACATTAGTATAGATGCATACGAGGAGATGACATGAAAATGGTGGGCCAGATGACATGTCTCAGTGCTGCATGTCTCTATGAGTCTATGACAATTTGAACACTGGTGTGTGGATGATGTATAAAGGCAGGGAAGTGTTATTACAGCTGTGAGAAGGCTCCTTTTGTAGTTTTGGTCTTCCAACTTAAGGAGGAGTGTATTTGCTTTGGAGAATCTCAAAGAAAGTTCATAAAGTCAATTCTTAATATGAGGAGATCCACTTTTGAGAAAGGCTGGGCAGTTTGGGTCTATCTCATTGGAAAGAAGAAGAAGGAAAGGAGTTTGTATTTAAGATTAAGATACATCGATTGCTTAAAACAGATGTTGAGAAAATATTCTCCTTTCAGTGGAAATTAAGAACTAATGGGCATAGTTTCAGAATGAGGCATATTTAATATGATGATGACTGGCTTGGAGGAGGGTCATGATTATCTGGAATTCTCTTCCTCAGAGATGTGGAGACTGAAGTTCTGAATATAATCAGCAGCGATTTGACATTGTTTTTGTCCATTGTTAAATCAAGTCATAGGCCTGATGGTACACCTGAATTCTTCGGGTTAACATGAACTGATGAAAAAAGATTTCAAATGGTCCCTTTTAAAAGCGAAAGCTCAACAAAATCAACATTCACAGCACTATAGATTGTCTAGAGACGGCAACTGCTGGAATCTGGAGCAACAACAATCCGCTGGAGGAATTCAGCAGGTCAAGCAGCATTGGTGTGGGGGAAAAGAATTGGTGAAACCCTGCATCAGGATGGATATCATAATACACTGATGCGCTTCCCCATCCAGCAACAGTTTAACGTAGCTTCCATGAGTAAATGGATTTCTAAGCCTATACACTCAGTGGCCACTTCTGACTCCCTGGGATTATCACGCACAGAAGTTTATAGAGAATAGTGCAAAAACAATAAAAAAAGATCCACTGAGTGGCAGTTCTGTGGGCAAAAATGCCTTGTTAAAGAGGGAGTGCAGAGGAGATTGGCCAGGCTGACAGGAAGGCGACAGTAACTCAAATAATTACGCATTACAACAATCCAGAAGAGCATCTCTGAGTGCATGGTATGCTGTACCTTGAAGTGCAGCAGATGACCACAGACATACAGAAATATACCCAGCTGGTCACTTTATTAGGTACTTCCATGCATTCGGCGTTTCTGAATCTCAGATCAAAGTGCACAATTTAAAGTAAATTTATTTCAAAATACATATATGTTACTATGTATTAGTTGGAGATTTGTTTTCTTGCATGCATTTACAGGAAAAAAAACCTACAATAGAATTTTACAAAAAACTATACATGAACAGACAAACACCCATGTGCAGAAGAGCTTTGTGCAAATAAAATAACACTTAGAACATAAGTTGTAAAGTGTCCTTGAAAGTGAATCTGTTGGTGATAGAATCAGTACAGAGTAGTGGTGAAGGAGTTATCCATGCCAGTTTAGGAGCCTAATGTTTGTAAAGTGATAAGTGTTCCTGAACGTAGTGGTGTGGGATTTGGGTTTCGGTACACTCTGTCCATTGTTAGTAGTGAGATGAGGGCATGGTCCTTGATGATGGATGTTTCTTACTGGTGGCAGTGTTCCATGTAGATGTACTCAATGCTGGGGGAAGCTTTGCTTGTAATGGACTGGGCTCTGCCCGTTCTGTGGCCTTTTTCATTCCTGAGCATTGGTGTTTCCGTATCAGGCTGCAATGCAAGCAGCTAGAATTTTCTCCAATGTGCTTCCATGGAGCATTGTCATTCTCGGTAACATGCCAGATCTATAGAATCTTCTAAGAAAGTAGAGGTGCTGCCGTGCCTTGTTTGTAATGACATTTATGTGTTGGTCCCAGGACAGATCCTCCGATATATTGATGCCAAGGAATTTAAAGCTACTTGACCCTCTGCTACTCCGTTCCTCTAATGAGGGCTAGTTTATGGACCTCCAGCTTCTTCCTCCTGTAGTCAGTAATTAGCTCTTTGGTATACTGATGTTGAGTGAGAAGTTGTTGTTGAGGCACTACTCAACTAGATTTTCAGTCTCCCTCCTATATGCCAATTTGTCACCACCTTTGATTTGGCCAACCACAATGGTGTCATTATCAAACTTAAACACAGCATTTCGCTGCACTGAGCTGCATAATCAAAGTTCAAAGTAAATTTTATTATCAGAGTACATATATGTTACCACATACAACCCTGAGATTCCTTTTCCTGCAGGTGTACTCAGCAAAGTGAGAGAGGAATATGGAGATGAAAGATCAAGTAGACTATAGAGGACAAATGTGCAAACTGTGCAACTGCAAATATAAATAAATAGCAATAAATAACGAGAGCACAAAATAACAAGATAAAGAATCCTTAAGGGAGATCTTTGGTTAAGGGAACATCTCCATAGATGGGTGTAGTTATTCTAAGAGCCAGATGGTTGAGGGGTAGTGACTGTTCTTGAATCTGGTGGTACAAGTCCTGAGGCTGTTGTATAAAGTGAGTAGAGCACACAGCCCTCTGGTGCATCTGAGCTGATGGTGAGCATGGAGGAGATGCAGTTGCCAGTCTGCACTAACTGGAATCTGTCAGTGAGGAAATCAAGGATGCAGTTCCACAATGAGGTACCAAGGCCTAGGTCTTGATACTTAGTGATTAGTTTTGAGTGGATGACAATGTTGAATGCTGGGCTGTAGTCAGTGAAGGGCATCCTGACATATGCACAGCTGAATGAAGAATGAATGAAATGGCATCTGCTGTGACCTCTTGTGACATTAGGCAAATTGAAGTGGATCCAAGTCATTCCCTAGGCAGATGAGGAATTGATAAGCCACTTGCTTACTGGAATACTTTTTTTCCATTGCACTTTGAGGCATAGTCATTTCCTCTGGTTCAACTGCCTTCACAAGATTAATTAATTTGTCATCGTCTACATAACATGGGTGCATAAACAGTTCAAGATGCAACAATTTAGATCTTTATTTTGTAAATGTAAAAGAGACCATAAGACATTTGGCCCATCAAGTCAGTTCTGCAATTTCATTACAGCTGATACTTTTATGCTCTCAACCCCATTCTCATGCATGAGATCAGGGTGATAGTGAGAGACGATACAAGATCTAAGGAGCAGAATGTTGAGATTAGGAATAGTAAAGGGAAAAAAAAATCACTGGTGGGAGTTGTCTATAGGCCACTGAATAATACCATTACAGTGGCACAGGCAATAAACAGAAATATCTGAGGCTTGTAAGAATGGAACTGTAGTTAGTGTGGGGGACTTTAACTTGCACATAGATTGGGTGAATCAAGTTGGTCGAGGCAGTCTTGAGGAGGACTTCATAGAATGCATATATGATAGCCTTCTTGAACAGCATGTTACAGAACCTACAAGGGAACATGGTATCTTGGATCTAGTCTTGTCCAATGAGACAGGTAATATTAGCAATCTTGTAGTTAGGAATACTCTGGAAAGAGTGATCATAGTATGACTGAGTTTCTCATACAAATGGAGGGTGCAATACATCAATCTAAAACCTATCTAAACAACGGAGACAACAATAAGTTGAAGGAGGAATTAGATAGTGTAGACTGGGAACACAGGCTATATGGTGGGATGGTTGAGGAACAGTGGAAGACTTCCAAAGAGATTTTTCACGGTGCTCAACAAAAGTATATTCAGTTAAAAGCAAGGACAGTAACGGTGGGGAGAGCAAGCCTTGGATAACTTAGGAGATAAAAGAAGGCATCAAACTAAAAGCTCATGTATATAAAGTCGCCAAGAGTAGTGGGAAACTGGAAGATAGGGAAAACTTTAAAAAGCAACAAAGAACCACTAAGGAAGCAATAAAGAAAGGGAAGCTAGGTTAGGAAAATAAACTAGCACAGAAAATAAAAATGGATAGTAAAAGTTTTTATAATTATATAAAGTGGAAAAGGGTGGCCAAAGTGAACGTAGTTTCCTTGGAGGACAAGAAGGGGGAATTGATATTGGGTAATGAGGAAATGGCCAAGGGTTTGAATGACTATTTGTGTTGGTTTTCATGGTGGAGGACACGTCTAACATGTCAAAGAGAGTTGTTATGGATGCGATGGCAGGTGAGGACCTCGATGCAATAGCTACCACTAAAGAGGTAGTATTAAGCAAACTCATGGGCCTGAAGATAGACAGGTCCCCTGGTCCCAATGGAATGCACCCAGGGTCCTGAAAGAAATGGCAGAGGTTATAGTTGAGGCTTTGGTGATAACTTAACAAAGTTCTCTAGGCTCTGGACAGTCCTCACAGATTGGAAGGCAAATGTCACACTACTGTTCAAAACAGGACGTAGGCAAAAGGCAGGTAACTATAGGCCAGTTGGTTTAGCATCTGTAGTGGGAAAATGCTTGAAGTTACCATTAAAGAAGAAATAGTGAGGCATCTGGAAAGAAATGGATCCATCAGGGAGATGCAGCATGGATTCAGCAATGACAGGTCCAGTTTGACAAACTTACTGGAGTTCTTTGAGAATATAACAAACGCAGTGGATAGAGGGGAACAGATGGGCATTACTTACCTGGATTTCCAGAAGGTGTTAGATAAGGTGCTGCATAAAAGACTTGTTCATAAGGATGCATAGAGTTGGAGGTGATGTACACTCCTGAGAGCGTTAACAGATTGATGACAAACCATACCCTGTTAACCAGCCAGTAGCAACAGCAGGAGGAGGAGGAGGGTAAAGAGCAGGGTAGGAGGCCTTTTCTGGCTGCACAGTCAAGGAGAGGCCCATTGTGTTACGCTCCTCAATAAGGAGAAAGATGACTGAGAACAGCTAATGAAGCAGACCACGATGAGTGCAGCAAGACCTTTTTAACAGTGAAGGTGCACAAAGATGAAGCAAATAGGTTTTTTGTTCCTGCCAGCATTTAGCATCTCCAGGAGATGATCCTGGTTAGGAGAATGCCTAACCACTTCTCTGACTTGTGACTGCATTACCATGGATGAAAGAAAAATGGAGGGTTATAAGCTGTAAGGGAGGGAAAGCTTAGGTTGATTGTGGACACAACCGAAGGGCCTATACTGTGCAGTACTGTTCTATGGTCTAAGTCAACGTTTTGGATCTTAGCACAGGACAAAAACATGACATAACTAGACCAACTACTATGACATAAGAACGAGTCCAGTGGTGAATATTCTGCACTTGTACACTCACTTTCTCACCCCTAATCCTCTGAGGAAAATTAGTTGTGTGTTGAAACCCTTGCCTCATTATTCACTATGGGAGAAGGGGAATGTGGAATGTGAAAAGGACACTCTAGTATGGGGACACTCTGCTCTGTGCTCTGTAATGGGAAGTACCATTACCTTCACTGGGATAAGATTAGCTAGTTCCTGCTGCCTGCAGCGTTGTGCAACAGAGCAGGAAGTGCGCTACTGAGTGCCTTAGCTATTTGGGCGATACAACAATCATTGTTGAATGGCCAGCAATGTGTGTGAGCTGTGGTGATTGACTGAGCAGTGCTAAACATGGGAGGGTACAGAGGAGCCAATGAATTAAAGCTATCTGATTGATATGCATTGCTGGTAGGGGAATGAACAATGTGCATTGAACTGTGGCTGAGGCTGGGGTTGGACTTGATGGGGAATGTTGTGAAGATGTTTTCACTACTTTGAATGGATGTGTGGGGTCATTTAAGTTCTTGCATCACTAAATCCTGTTCCTCAGGGCTTGATCCCTGCAAAATGACTTCCTGGGTAACCTGCTCCCACTGCCTGCACAGTGAGGGTTACTACCCTCCTGCTGGTAAGGGGCCTCCCTATGCCTGCTCCACGAAGAGCTCCTGTATTCACAAGAGTTATAGAGCATACAGCAAGGAAACAGGCCCTTCTGCCCAACCTGTCCATGTTGACCAGGTGCCTAACAAAGCCAGTTCCATTTGGCCTATATCCATCAAAAACTTTCCTATCCATGTGCTTGTCTAAGTGATTTTTAAACATTATCACGAGCCTGTTTCTACTACTTGCTTTGACAGCTTGTTCCATATATCCACCACCCACTATGTGAAAAACCTGACCCCAGCTCTTCTTTAAAACCTTCCATTCTCGCCTTAAGTCTATACCCTCTAGTTATAGACTCCAGAAAAAAAAACTGTAACCATCCACCTTATCCACGCGCTTCATAATTTTATATATCTTGATGAGGTCACCCCTTGGTCTCCAGCAATTCAAGGAAAAGTAACCCAAGCTGTCAAGTCTCTCCTAAGATCTCAAGACCTCCAGTATAACCCTTTCTGCTCCCTCTCCAGCTTCCATTTATGAACATCTTCCAGTTTCATACCTGCCAGTATTCCCTGCTGCTGTAATTTTTATTCCTTTATGTTCAGAGTGGCTCAGTTCATGTAAGTGTCCATCTTTTGAGGTGAGAAGCCAATGACCAGCTGGTTTAGTGCTAGATATACACAATCTAGTGAATGGTATTTGTATGAATTTCAACAAGAGCAATGTGTGCCGGTTAATCACAACACCCACTTGGTTTTGGAGGTAGCGGAGAGCATGCAATTTATCTCTAATCTTTTCCAAAGCTCTCCATCACTGGGATTTTATGTCAGGTCAAATCTCCTCAGATCTGATGAGACTCAAAGGAATTAAAGAATTCAAAGTGCATTTATTATCGAAGTATGTATGTAGTTTACAACCCTGAGATTCGTCTTCCCCACAGACAGCCACAAAACAAAGAGCATAGAAACAGTTCAGAGAAAGGTATCAAATATCAAACACCCCACCTCCCCATGTGCAAGAAAAATCATGCAAATAGCAACAAAAAAAAAGAGCAAAAGCAAAAAATCAAAAGATGCATTACACTTCAGCTCTATGTTCATTATCTGCAGGCTGCCCCCATTTAAAAATCGCTCAAAAGTAGTAACAAAAAAGGGGACGACCAGAAACTAGAACACATCCTAAACCTGAATTAGAGTCCTAATCTATAAACTGCGTCGATTTAACTTTACTCCTCTGAAAGCATCGATGGGGAGAGAGGAGGAGATCATTCAAACGCAAGGGCCTTCCCTTGGAAGCAGCGAAAGAGATGGAGAGAGGGAGAGACAGAGAGCACCAGACACAGACACCATCCTCTGACAGCAGCTAGCGAGAGGCTGGCAGATGGTGTGGAACTCTCGCTCGCTTTCCACATCAGCCTTGATGATTTCAATCTTTCTTGGTGCTTTAATCGGCAAGAGTTGGAGTCGATCATGGGCTTGTGCCCTGACTCCATCTCCAGACCTCCTGGCCTCCATTCCACACACTTTGCACGCAGCCTCAGGGAACCCTCTCAGAGACAGCAAGTGCCAGATCAACTAATCAGCCCGAACTCATACCTCCAGTATGTAGGTAACAGGTTCCAACAGCAGCAGAGCCACATCTGAATTAAAAAGATGTAAAAGAAGTGAAAGGAGATCAATTACTAGAAATTAATTACTTTGACTGGACTCTCTTTGATGTGAAGAATCACACTGGGATAGCTGGTTCTGACAAATGGAGAAACGAAGGGCCTCTAGCAAGACATCCTAACAGACAGGTAGACATGGCGCATTGCATGGTTTGTCATTTTGAGTCATCTAGCACATTTCATTTGAGGACCAGGTCCCTAACATGATGGTTGTCTATGACCAGTGCAGAGAGTATTGTGCTAGAATCTCTGTGCTGGGGTCTGTTGTCTGCCTCAGTCAACAACAGTAACACTGTAGCAGGCTAAGTTGATCCGAGATTATTACTTCATCTGTCACCTGCCTGCACAGATCTCCATAGCAGGGAATCTGGTGCTTTGACTTTATATTTAGGTTGCAGGTAATTAAACTACAGGTTGAGTGGTTCTAAAGAGAGCTCAATTATTACAGTTTCCCTACTTGGCGAATAATTTACATTGGATCTGTACTGATTCTATCAAAAGGATCTGCAACATCCAGCTACAGAATGCTGAAGCTGCATTATTGTACTGAATGCTATCACTGGGACTCAGCTATTGATCAGATTGCACTTGAACATCGCATTAGTATTTCTGCATCAGTACGAAAGGTATTATTTTCATTTCACAGAACCTCGATTTGGATTTTGCTGTAGGAATATTGTCACATCCAACAGATTCACTGGTCAGACAGCAACTAGAATCTGCAAGTATGCAACTAATTGGAGATATCTAAAAATTGCTACCTGACTTCCCCTGCACCCATCAGTCTGTGTTGTGTGTACATTGACTTACTGAAGAAACTTCCCCTACTGCCCTATAGGCTCTGCTGAAAAGTTCCAAGTAAATATTATTATTAAAATACAGATATGGAACCATACATAACCCCAAGATTCATTTTCTTATGGGCATGCTCAATAAATCTATAGAATAGTAACTATAACAGGATCAATGAAAGATCAACCAGTGTGTCGAAGACAACAAATTGTGCAAATGAAAATGTAAGTAAATAATCAATAAATAGCAAGAACATGAAATGAAAAGTCTTTCAAAGTGAGTCCATTGGTTGTGAGAACGTTTCAATGACGGGGCAAGTAAAGCTGAGTGCAGTTATCCCCTTTTGCTCAAGAGACTGATGGTAAGGGGTATTAACTGTTCTTGAACCTGGTCTGGTGTGAGCATCTTGACCCTTTTACCTGATGGCAGCAATAAAAAGAGAGTATGACAAAGATGGTGGGGATCCCTGGTGATAGATACTGCTCTCCTATGACAGCATTTCATGTAGATGTGCTCATTGGTTGGGAGTGCTTTACTTGTGATGTACTGGGCTGAATCCACTATTTTTCGTAGGATTTTCCATTCAAAGGCATTGGTGCTTCCATACCAAGTTGTGATACAGCCAATGTACTCGCCACTACACATCTATAGAAGTTTGTCAAAGTTTTAGAAGTCATGCGAATCGCTGCAAACTTCTAAGGAAGTGAAGGTGCTGCCATGCTTTCTTCACAATTGTACTTGTGTGCTGGGTCCAGGACAGGTCTACTGAAATAGTAACACCCAGGAACATAAAGTTGCTAACTCTCTTCTCTGATCCTCCAATGAGAAATGGCTCTTGGACCACTGGTTTCCCTCTCCTGAAGTCTATAGTCAGTTTCTTGGCTTTGCTGATATTGAGTGAGAAGTTGTTGTTATGACACCACTCAGCCAGATTTTCAATCTAACCTCCTATATGCTAATTCATCACCACCTTTGACGTCAGCGCACTTGAATATGGCATTGGAGCTGTGCTCAGCCACACAGCTGTGCCGTATCACACAAAGAGAACTGCCATTGAAATTAACACAAGGAATCAGAATCAGTTGTCCAATAAAAACAGTACAGAAAGTTTGGCTGCTCCATTTCCAGTTAACCAAACTTATAACAGGGTGATTCATTATAATTAAAGGAAATCCTCACACCATGGAAATTAATCTTATGTGCAAATTCTCATTCTTTTGATATTTAATGTGAAGATCTTTAAAACAATATATTTTATTTATTAAATTTATTTGATCTCTTTCATAATCTCATCCTTTTCTACTAAGCATTTTATCTGTTCATGTTAAAGATTCTGATATTTATATATTTGTTTATTCCTCCTTGTTTCAATTCTCCAGTGGCAAAATTCAGCTCCACGGCACCTGTTATTTGGTTCCAGTTGATAGGATTAGTAAGGGCATCAGCATTTACAATGCTAAAGCCCACCATCAATGCTCAGAGTAGGCAAAGACTGACATTGCTCTCTGTCCAGCGAATTGTTTGCCATCAACAATCCCTCTCAAACTTGCAACAGTTAACCCTGCATACAGCAGCAAGTATATGTTCCTACTAAAGGGATCAATGACTATTTTTCAGCCTAGTCCTCACATTGGGGCAGCGCAATAGCATAGTGGTTAGCACAATGCTTTACAGTACAGGCATCCCAGGTTCAATTCCCACTGCTGCCTGTAAGCAGTTCGTACATCTTCCCCGTGACAGCGTGGGTTTCCAGCGGGTGCTCTGGCTTGCTCCCACAATCCAAAGACCTACTGGTTGGTAGATTAATTGGCCATGATTAGGCTAGGATAAAATTGGGGAATTGCTGAGTGGTGTGACTCAAAGGGCTGGAAGGGCCTATTCCACGCTGTATCTCAATAAATAAATAAAATGCTGCAATGCCTTACTACATTCCTGAGATCATTGAAGTTACACAAGTCTACAGGTAGCAGTGTGCCTGCTGATGATGGACTTGGACTGTGAAATAGCAAATAGGGAACGACGATCACATTTTGATTAGATTTAGCATAGTTACCAAAAAAATTAAGAAAAAGATTAGCTTAATTTGTCACATGTACATTGAAACACACAGTGACCGGCATCACTTAGCGTGAATGACTAATACAGTCTGAGGATGTGCTGGGAGCAAGGCGGCAAGTGTCAGACAGACAGACAGACATACTTTATTGTCACCATATTTCCAGCGCCAATATAACATGCCAACAACTTATTAACCCTAACCCATATGTCCTTGGAGTGCGGGAGGAAACCACAGTACCCAGAGGAAATCTATATATTCACAGGGAAAATGTACAAACCCCTTACATACAGTGGGGTGAACTGAACCTGGATCGCTGGCACTGTAAAGCATTACACTGACTGCTGTGCTACTGTGCTATGCAAAGCACAAGGAAACTGAAACTGGCTGATGACGTTTCATTCTCTCTTGTCCAAAAGCAAGAATCATAGAAACAGCAGATGTCTCTATGTTACAGGATGTCCTTGATAGTTTTCATGTCGAGTTGCAGGCGCCACATGATAACCTGTAAGTATTATGAACTGGAAGCGCTTCTGTTCTCAAGATGTCTGGCTATGCATAGTGTACCATGGAGGTGCAGCACACGACTCACTTCTTCACATAACAATCCTCTGGATCACATGCAAATGACTCTGCAGAGTGCCCTGAATGAAACAGCTGACAGCAATCCACATCATACTTGATAATCACCTTAACAGCCTGGAGACCATGTAGCTCTCATTACAAATGTAATTGTCTACTTGGTATCAACTGAGCATCAACAGTGAAGGTCTGAGTTTTGCATTTTCAACCTTTAATATCACCCAAAGCTCACAGTTCTCTGAGATGAGCAAGCAGACACCAAGCTGAGACTAGTTGATGCATACCTTGACACCACAGTTTGCTGTTTCTTATCACACTGCTCAAACTACCTCCAATGCATCACATATATCCTGCTGTTATAAGACAACAGAATGGTCTCCCAGTACGATAACATGAATGCCTTACATCACAGTCTACTTCCTTAAGGCCTTGCATCTTATTGTCTGCCTGCACTGCACTTTCTCTGTATCTGCAACACCTTATTCTACATTTTGTTATTGTTTTCCTTCATACTACCTCGACTTACTAATGTAATGAAATTATCTGAAGGGATGCCATGCAAAGGGAAGATTTTTACTGTACCTCAGTCCATGTAACACTGGCAAACCAACTTACCAATCGACATGACTCTGCTTTACTAGTGGTAATGGCACTTCACAGTCTGTTCTTGGAGTCAGTAGACCACACATTTCTTTCAGTGCTGTTCCTGTCCAGGAACAGTGAACACTTGTGCTTTGACCCACACTAAATCATGCAAATGTATTTGCAATAAAAGATTAAAGAAGCAAGGTGTTGGAAGATTATTCAGGTTTTAATGAACTTTAAACTAGTCTGCTCATTCAGAGAACATTGGAATAGAAAAGAGAGCTTTACATTAGAGTATCTGTATTAACTTGACACCACTGAAAACAAATATAGGGGTGACTGTCAAATCAATAAATTCATAAAACATCTTATCCTAAAGAAAGAACTTGCATTTATGTAGTATCCTTCACAGTCAGACTGTCAAAATTTGTCTCATAACCATTAAGTTATAGATGCAATATTTCATTGTATTAGCTGTCAGCCTGTGAATCAATCACCTTGGGCAAATAATGGAAAGTGACATGGCTAATTTATTCAAATAGAAAAATAGACTTCTTGGTAAAAGGAGCATTTTTGGATACAGTATCTAGTAATTTCAAATCACAACAACTTGTATTTATACTGCTTCCTTAATATAGAAAAGCTCCTCAAGACATTTCACAGCAGGGTTGATAAATAAAATTTTACATCAAGTGTCATTATATTATGACAGAATAACAAAAATTTGGTCCATGTGTAAGGTGTATCTTAAGAGAAGAAAGAATAGAACAACAGGAAAATTTTGGAAGGAATATCATAGATTAGAACCTTAAAAGCTGCAAAAAAACCATTAATATTGGAACACGTCAGAAAAAAGCAGGATCTCCCAATGGCCATGCATTTTAATTCCACTTCCCATTCTCATTCCGACATGTCTATCCATGACCTCCTCCACTGTTGTGATGAGGCTACACTCAGGTTGGAGGAACAACACCTTGTATTCCATCTGGGTAGCCTCCAACCTGATGCATGATCATCGATTTCTCAAATTTCCAGTAATGGCCATTCCTTCCCACCCCTCCACCTTCACAATTCCCATTCCTCTTTTCCTTCTTTCACCTTATCGCCTTTCCTGCCCATCACCTTCCCCTGGTGCTCCTCCCTTTTCTTTCTTCCATGGCCTTCTGTCCTCTCCTATCAGTTTCTCCCTTCTCCCTTCTGTATCTCTTTCACCAATCAACTTCCCAACTCATTACTTCATTCCTCCCCCTTCCGGTTTCACCTATCATCTTGCGTTTCTCCCTCCCCTCCCCCCAGCTTTTAATTCTACTCCTCAGCTTTTTTTCTGCAGTCTTGCTGGTCTCAGTCCAAAACATTGACTGTACTCTTTTCCACAGATGCTGCCTGGCCTGCAGAATTCTTCCAGCATTTTGAGAATGTTGCTTGGATTTCCAGCATCTACAGATTTTCTCTTGCTAATGTTGGGAACAATTAAATTTGGAATCATTCAAGAAACCGGAGTTAGGAGGATAGAAAGATCACAGAACGTTATAAGGCTAATGAGATGGTAGAAATGCAATGGCCCAAGTTTTTTTCTCTTCTTTTCTTTTTTGTTTTTTTTCCTTTTTTTCGTAATTATTATGAGTTTGGGAGGTTATTATATATGGATTATCATCTATTTGAATGTATTCTTAACCTATTAATTATGTACTTTCATACTCTCTGTATTCATATTTCATTTAAGTTTGTTTAAAATTAATAAAAAGATTTAAAAAGAGATGGTAGAAATCTGAGGGGAGGGCTTGTAGAAGGAGTGAAGGTAAAGGTGAGAATTTTAAAACCAAAGCCTAAATTTTAAATGTGAGTCAGTGTAAGTCAGTATGTAGAGAGATGATGGATCAACTTGACTTACTGTGAAGTAGGGCAGGGACAGCAGTTCTGGATATCCTTTGGATTTACAGAGGGCAAAATTAAGATGTCGCACAGAATTTTAATTGTAAATTCCAGGGAAAACAAACACCTCAATTAAAACTCTCCTTAACTCCCTCAAACCTGAAAAAGCCCATTTCTTAGCTTTTTTTTACAGTTTAAGATGTAACAACATACCAATCAAAAGAAACATCATCTCAGAACATGATCTAATGATGAAAATTATAATTAAAACCAAGCAATTTTCAATTCGGAAAGCTCAGGTCTGTCTGTTACAAGATTGAAATTCCTCCGTTAAGATTAGGCGGGATCTTGATTGATTTAGACTCTTGTCTGAACATTCACACCCAAAGGGAGAAATTAAGTATGAAAGCTTTATAGTCACTGACATTTTGCATGAGATTAGAGCTACATTAATAAATATTGTGTGGATTTAATGGATATAACTCAGAGGAACACAATCTCCTGAAGGCTTCACTGGGAAACAAGATCTGTCATTAAAAAAGACATGATACATAAATTTACTGAGAAGACAACAAAGAAAATGTAGTTATGTTATCATTGTGCACCATACCAAGGAAATTTCATGCCAAAAAAACAGAATCTGTTAATTTTAGAGTTCTGAGATTGTGAAATACAAGACATAGGTGCTAATTCTTTGTGCAAAGGTAAGGTATTGCCATATCATGATCCCGTGGGTATAGCTGCTCACCATACACTTTAGCAACACCACAAAACTCACGTTGATATTTCTAGGCAGCACTGTCATAGGAACACAGAGGCATGTATGAGCTAGAAAGTACCTAAAAATATGATTGACATTGCTCTGAGCACAATTACACACGTTTGCTTCATAGTATTAAGAACTCATTCAAATCTCCCTCTGAAGGCTATAAATTTAAATTCAAGACCATGTCTCTGTAGAAACCAAGAACTAATGTTAATCATGTAGTCCTTGGCGCACGTTTTCCAAGTATATTACCTAACTATACAGACCCAATGCTAATCCTGGACCACAACCAAAGGAATATTTTCCCTTGAAAATTTCAATCAATTCAATTTCCAATACTTTTGGAAGAGGACGTCAAAGATAATATAAAGAACATCCCTTTCAGTTAATCCCACTAAAACAAATGTTCAACTCATTAACTCACTGGAGTTTTGGGGGTACTTGCTTTGCACAACTTGGCATTTGCCTTGGTTACAAAAGTGACTAACCTTCAAAAACACTTCATTACCTGTTCCTTGATTGTGAATAGCTGAAAAAGATGTCTATTTTTCTCTGCTCTTATATCATCTTTGTCACATTACTTTCACCTTATACAATAGTGGGGCATTTCCTTCACTTTTCCCCACAGATTTAGGATGGGGAAGGGTGACTGCATCACCTGATATATTATCCTCTTTGATCCAAAGTATAACACATCTCCTGGTAAATAAACTATTGAATTGGTTTATTATTGTTACATGTACCAAAGTGCAGTGATAAACTTGCCTTGTATGTCATCAATTCATTACAACATTGAGATAGTATAAGGTAAAACAATAATATAGGGCAGGCTCATAAGAGATTCTACAGATGCTGGGAATCTAGAGAAGAATTCACAAAATGGTAGGGAGCATCTAAAGTCAGGGAGCATCTAAAGAGGTTAAACATTTGCTCCTATCATTCTTCACCCTGCATCTGTCCATCTGTCTCCTACCAGCCTCACTCTCATCCCTACCCCACTCTTCTTTATATTGACTACCTTGCCTCACCATTCTCAGCCCTATTACAGAGTCTCAAACCAAAATGTTGAAAATGTCTTTCTTCACGCAAAAGCTGCTTGACATCCACCAGTCTTTTTTTTTGC
Source organism: Hypanus sabinus (assembly GCF_030144855.1). Classification (NCBI taxonomy): domain Eukaryota; kingdom Metazoa; phylum Chordata; class Chondrichthyes; order Myliobatiformes; family Dasyatidae; genus Hypanus; species Hypanus sabinus. The sequence continues at coordinate 137,563,502 of NC_082711.1, forward strand.
ATTTGCAGTCCCGTGACTCCTCTCTTTTAATTATCCTTGGATTGTGTTGGTTGTTGACACATAAGTGCATTTTCACTGTATGTTTCAATGTTCATGTGAAAAATGAAGCTATTTTTTTCCTTTACTTTCTGATTGCTGTGGAAAGGTATATTGATTCATATTGATGGATAGGTTTGATGACTAATAGTGAGAGTGGGAAGTGAGGTTAGGGCACAAAATAATTAGAGCCAAGGAGTTTTGCAAAAAAATTTCCAAGAATTTATCCATCCAGAGCTGGCCACCATACAAGTGTGCTGAGCTTTCAGTCAGCCCACACAACCGAACAATCTCATAACTCCACTTTCTTTTGAATGAGGCAGTCCAAAGTTTGCAGGGGTAATCGAATTTAAATTACACCCAGCTTGGTGATTTTACAGAGCAGCTGCGCAAAGATTCTCTCTAAAACAATCGTTTAACACACTTTAATAAAACGGCGGCGTTTCAGCAGCAAGGCACAGGGAAATATTGTTCAACAACAAGCATTTCTGTAAATAAACAATATGTAGCATCCGAAAGGAAAAAAAGGAGGGTTTTACCTTCAGGTGTACAACCTGACAGATGCATAAAGAGGAAAATTGGTAACACAGAAAAAGCAAAGTACTGACTCTCCTTTAAGCTGAGACTTGTAAGAGTCTACAAAACTGGCATTGCCAGTATTCCTTCCCATAATAACCCCTAAATGATTAGCTGATTATCTGCTTACATTCCCATAGTAACCAGCAGTCTGACTAAGCATGGGAATGGACGGGGACCCTTCCCCCTACAGCCCCTGCAACAATAGAGGGTGGAACTTACTTCCCACACCTGCTGCTGTGCATAATACTGAACAGCACCACTCAACAAGTAAAGGTATAATCTCCCACCATGGTCCATCCCTGCCCTGGCGGTCGCCTTCTGTTAGGTCATTAATGATAGCAATAAGATTCTTTGAAGACAATAATGGACACCAGCCTCTTCAGATATTTTGTTTAGTTCCTGAGATGTAAAATCATTTGCTTTATTTCTTCCTGTGTGAAATGAACCACAAAAATAAACGTAAACTATTAAGCCATTGATCTTTCAGGAACTGATTTGGCTGCTGCTGATTTATTCCAACTTGCCCTTTGTTATTTCTAGACACAGCTATTCAAAAGGTTGCCTGGCTGGGCTTTTGCATTCCACGATTCATAAACTTGCATTTATCTAATATTATTCCGTATTTATCCTTACTTAAAATAAGTATCCAACACACTTGCTGACCACATTTGGGCCTCCATTGGTCAGGGATGACTTTGGATGTTGTGTCCTAGTGGTCTAGATACGCAAGCCAGGGCAGTACAATATGGAGAGCAAGCTGTTGCCTATGTAGCAAGCTCCCCTTCTCTACGCATCTGATGAACCCAAATGGATGGCAAAAACCAATACAGTTCAGCATCAACTGCATTGCAGGAGTGGTCAATCAGTGTTGAACTCAACATACCACACTCTCAGGGACTCCAGCTCCGAACTTTTCATTAGGTTTCACTCCCAAACATTTCCCCGTGAGTGGGTATAGTCGCAAGGCAGTGGAGGTTTGAAATCAGAGTTTTCAGAGATGAACTGCCAACTATGGCTAATGAGACCCATCTGCGCAAAGTGACTGGTTTTAAGGTGCCAGTAACCTGCCTTTGCCCGTTCTTCAGTCTGTAGATATGGCTCTGCACCAGGCTTGGTAGCTGAGTAACAAATGAAGGCCAGGAGCTGGTTGTCGGAGGCTATTTGAGGCACATGCCATTGGGAGCAATTAATAGGTAGTAGGAGCTTTTCCCTATTTCACTTCTGGCCAATGTTCTAAGATGTGCGCGTATGCACATGCACACATCTTTTGCTACTAGCGCCCAAAAGAATTCAAACTGCACACAAAAGGTTGTCACCCTCTATCTCATTGGCATGTTAAGTATATTTCACAAATGTACATAATCACATTTCCTTCCCCAGCTTCTGATGTGGAGTGTTGACAAAGTAGAGTTTGTGATGATTTGTCTGCAGATTTTAGAACTGGCTTATTTATTCTGTTTTTATTGAAGAAATTATTGATTCACTATGTTGAATTCCAAAGAAGCAAAGGGCATGAAGAGCAGAAGAACTGCTAGCCCATTCAAAGTGGAAAGGCTTAATGAAACAGCAGAAACTGCTACACCAAAAGCTCATGAGGTCAGGAAAGTAAAGCTACGAGAAATAATTATGTACAATACAGAAACTGGTGTTATCTGTTTGTATTGATAGTGCTTTGCTAGCTGTTTAAATGAATAAAAAATCAGTGTGCACATGTTGGTGTCACTGGGCAATAAAGCACAGCACAAGACTTTTTGTGCACACTGGTCATTATAATTTAGTGGGAACATGGCTCCCAGCTATAACACCCTTAAGGTTACCTCCCCATCCCCACAGCATATAAAATTCAGATTTCTAATGTTCATATCTCTTCTCAGCTCAGTAAAACTCCCTCATTCAGCATTACTGCGTTTCTCCAGCACTAGCCTTCTGTATATTCCCTTTTTTCACTCTACTGGTGGCTAAATATGCCAATAGTCACTAGACAACACCATATTCTGGAGCTGTCTCTAAACCGCTCCACTTTACTCTTCAATTAATCCTTGTAACCTGGACTGGTGATCAAAATGTTCTGTGGTCTGTCCCTCATGCTTTGTCAATCATTGCTTGATTACACTTCTGTAGAAGTAAGTTGGGAGGAGTAAGTGTTGTTGAAATGCAAGGGCGTGTATATTTATTTGCATAGTGTGATTTTGTTTTGTATCTTGCAAATCCTGCTCGGATTTAGTAGTTGGGGCATGTTGCATGGTTATGATTGGCCGGCAACTTGATATGATGCATTTGGGCACTGAGCTGTCCTGACTTGTATGGTGGCATCAAATATCATTCAACTCAAATTTTGACATAACTTGCAAAAATGCAGATTGCACTCTGCCTGACATGTGATTGGCGTGAGGCACACTCATTGAAGCAGGCCTGAACAAGACAAGTTGAGAAGACAAGTCTGACCAGCTCCGTCACTGTTGAGTTTGGCTCATGCATCCTCCTGGAGGTTAACACCCCTTAAAAGTTTTCTGCTTGCTTCTAAGCCCCAGTTGATGCAGGCTCCTTCCATTACTTCCACCTTGGCCTTTCATTCTACTTATTTTCCCCAATGTCCACATCTTCTCCAAGTAGACAACCACAACCCTAATGTACTGACAGATCAATTACTATACTTCTTAGATGGTTCAAACCAGCAGTCCAGATCTTGACCTTCCACCAAGATCCAACTCACCCTACATTTCTAAACTCTGTCAAAAAATCACTTCCCTCACCCTCACCAGCCTCCCTATTCTATCTCCTGGAAGCAGTAATCCTAAACCATTAATGATGTCTGAAGTGAGGCTGTGGTTTTACCTGTGCAAGGCTTGTTTTATGTGCAAAATAAAAAATGCTGGAGGAATTCAGCGGGTCAGGCCAAGCTGGTGCATCTCAACCCAGAACAAGGGTTATCCATTTCTTTCCACAGATGCCGCCTGACATGCTGAGCTCCTCTGGCATCTTGTTTTTCACTCCAGATGACAGCATCTGCAGTCTCTTGCAACACACACAAAATGCTGGAGGGACTCAGCAGTTCAGGCAGCAGCATCTATGGAAAAGCGTAAACAGTCAACATTATAGGCTGAGACGCTTCATCAGGGCTGGAAAGGAAGGGGGAAGGAGACAAACTAAGAAGGTGGGGGGAGGGGAGGAAGCAGTACAAGGTGCAAGAGGGAACCAGGAATGAGAAATGCACCTTTGCTCCTTCCACCACAAAAGTAGGATTCCCCAGTGGCCACAGATTTCAATTCTACTTCTCATTCCCATTCTGACATGCCAATCCATGGCCTCCTGTACTGCCACAATGAGGCCACACTCAGGTTGAAGGAGTACCACCTTATGTTCCGTCTGAGTAGCCTCCAACCTGATGCCATGAACATTGGTATCTCAAACTTCCAGTAATTGCCCCCCCTTCACCATTCCCCATTCCTGTTTCCCTCTCACACCTTCTCCTCTTACTTACCCATCAGCTCCCTCTGGTGCTCCTCCCCCTTTCCCTTCTTCCATGGTCTTCTGTCCTCTCCTATTAGATTCCCACTTCTCCAGCCCTTTATTTCTTTTACCAGCTCTTTACTTCACCCCTCCCCCTCTCCCAGTTTCACCTATCACCTGCCTCCTTGCACTTCTTCCTCCCCTCCCCCACCTTTTTAATTTGACCTCTTGCCCCTTCCTTTCCATTCCTGATGAAGGGTCTCGACCCAAGACGTTGACCATTTACTCTTTTCCATAGATACTGCCTGGCCTGCTGAGTTCCTCCAGCCGGTTGTGTGTGTTGCTTTGGATTTGCAGCATCTGCAGATTTTCACTTGTTTGGATCTGCAGTCTCTTGTGCCTCCTGTCTATGTGCATCTCACTTTGGCCTTCCTGCACATTGGAATATTACAGTGGGAGGCCCCCTTACAAACATGCATTAGTTTTCCTGCTTATTGCCAGTTTAACATGATAGTTGAGGTGAAAACAATCTTTAGATTAAGCTCAAGGTATTTCATGTGCTACTAATAATATAACATTGACCCATTTCCAGCTGAGTAGATTCTGCCTTTATATAAAGCTCCGACCAGCATCTGATCATGGGCGCATGTTGGTCCTCTCACTCAGCACATTGGAATGGAACACTGCCACGTCACAACACAATAATTAACACTTGAGAATAAGCTAGAATCAGGTTTAATATCACTAGCATATGTCGTAAATGTTGTTAACTTTGCGGCAGCAGTACACTGCAATACATGATAAACAGAGAAAAAAACTGAATTTCAGTAAGTGTGTGTGTATATATATATATATATATGTGTGTGTGTGTGTGTGTGTGTATATTAAATGAATTAATATAAGTGGTGCAAAAACAGAAATTTTTTTAAAAAATAGTAGTGAGGGTTCATGGGATAAATGTCAATTTAGAAATCGGATAGCAGAGGGGAAGAAGCTGTTCCTGAATTGTTGAGTGTACGTCTTCAGTCTTCTGTACCTCCTCCCTGATGGTAACAATGAGAAAAGGGCATGTCTTAGCTGGTGACCCTGATACTGAATTTTGCAAGATTTGAGTGATGCTGTTGGTCAGCATGTTTGGTTTTGTTCGATCTCCTGAAGCTGAATGACTTTAACATTTACCATCTAGTAATAGTGTCAATCTAGAGTTGACTTCATTATTCACCCATCAATTTGGGGAATTTAATATAAATCCTGCTTTGGAAAAGTGGGCACAAAAATCTAACTGAAATTCCAAAGGGTTAATGTCAGTAAACAGATCTTTCACATAAAGTGCAAAGCCAAGCCATCACCCCTCTCCTCTCACATGGGCATGCCACTGCATTACATCATCAAAAACAGTACTGTTTGCCCCTGTATTCTTAATATTTATCCCTCTTTATCTCCTTTTTTAATTTCTGATGATTTGAGTCTTTGGAACTTTTTCCCTCAAAGGCCAGTAGAAGCAGAGTCTTTCAAACATTTTTAAGGCAGAAGTAAGATAGGCTCCGATTAAGCAAGGTGAACAAAGGTTACCAGGGTTAAGCACCAAGGTTATAATTGGATAAACCATAATTACATTGAGTGACAGAACAGGCTCACTGAGCCTAGTAACTGAATCCTGTTCCTAATTTGCATGTATGTTCTGCCAAAATAATGGCAAACAAATTTTCTGGTCATTATCATATTGCTGGTTGTACTTTGCTCTGCTCAGAAATTGGTTGCAATGTTTTTTTATGCTACAAAGCAACCTCACTTCAAACACTTTGCATGAGCTGTAACATACTCTGGAATATCCTGAGGTCATGGATATAGTAAAATCTTTCTTTGAATATGAGTGAATGCAACCTTTGTTGTGACACATAATTATCCTGCAAAACCAATACAACTAAGACAGGTAGTGGCTTCTGAAACCTTCAAGAAATGTTAGTGCTTTCTAAAAATGTAAATGAACTTCCTATTAAATTGAACCAGTCAACATAAAGCAGACGGTGAAAATGTATTTTTCAAGGATCAACACTGAAGCATTGGGTCTCCACATTGAAATTCACTTGACTGACTTCCCACTGCATGTTACCAAGGTAAAGCAAGACTAGAACATTGCATCCACCTGATCTCAGAATATTTCATAGCCCAATCATAACTTATGATTTGTGAGTAAACAAAGTAAACAATCAACTACTTCTGCGGTAAGAACTCAGCAGATTAAGCAGCATTGGTAGGAGGAAAGAAATTAGACCATAAGCATGCAAAACATAGGAGGCTTTACTGGGGCATTCAGCCTTCTCTGTCATTCAATCTCAGCTGATATAATTTTCCCCCTCCCTTTTTCCCATAATGTGATGCTCTAACTAATCAAGAACCTATCAACCTCTACTTTAAATATACCCAATGACTTGGCTCCAGAGCAGTCTGCAGCAATGAATTCCACAGATTCACCACTGTCTATGCAAACAAATTTCACCTCATCGCTGTTGAAAACCTTCTATCCTGAGTTTGTGCCCTCTGATCCTAGACTCTCCTACTATTGGAAACATCCTCTGTACATCCACTCTCTCTATATTCGGTAGCTTCCCCCCACCTCCAGCCCACCACCCTCATTCTTCTAAACTCTAATGAATACAGTCCCAGAGCCATCAAACACTCCTCATATGTTAACCCTTTCATTATTGGTATCATTCTCACAAGCCTCCTCTGGACCCTCCCCAATGCCAGCACATCCTTTCTTAGATATGGGGCCCCAAACTGCTACACAATATTCCAAATACTCCAAGCCGGCAATGCTTCAGCTCAAAACCCTGCATTAGAACTGGCACATGACGCTGGAATCTGGAACAACACACACTCAACTGAAAGAACTCAGCAGGCTGAGCTGCATTGGTGGAACAAAATAAATTGCTGACCTTTTATCAAGTTTGATGCAGCTCCAGCAATACGGCACACCTTTGCTTCTTTATTGAAAGTTATGTGGTTGAAGCATAGGTGGGATTTGATTCCACAGCCTTTTGAGGTGAAACTTAAGAGGAGACCATAGTGGCTCTGACATATCACAGGTTGTAGGTACAGGATCCAATTCAGACATGACCCCATGAAATCATTTTAATGTAATGCAATAAAACTCTGATCACCCAGCATCTTTGGGACTTTGGTCGTGCCAGAACTATTAATTTCTTTATTTATTGAGATACAGCGCGGATTAGGACCTCCTGGCCCTTCAAGCTGCACAGCCCGACAATCCCCCAATTTGATCCCAGCCTAATCACAGGACAATTTACAATGATCAACTAACCTACCAACCGGTATGTATTTCGACTGTTGGAGGAAACCCGAGCACCTGGAGAAAACCCATGTGCTCATAAGGAGAACTTACAAACCTTATGGGTAGCAACGGGAATTGAACACGGGTTGATGGTACTGTAAAGCGATGTGCTAACCACTATGCTAATGTGCCACCTCTATTAATACTCAAAGCACTTATTTTACTTTTTATTATATTAGACATCAGTTTGAATATCATATTTTGCTGTGAACCCAGTGAGTTTCATGGGAAGGGAGAACAGACAAGCACAGGATGCTGGCTCCTAATGCAAACCAAACCATGTTCCTGGGTGTTCTGGACTCTAACCTTGACCCAGACTTGAATTTAGACCCTCTTCTCCAGTCATGCATGTAGTTTCAACTCTGGATCCCTGATTCACCTTCGAGTCAGATGCCAGATAAGCAGGATGTTTGATCAATTAGATGCTGGATTCCTGGAGTTTGGTGTACTGAAGACAAGTTTCACTCCTCAGGATAGACCAGCAGAAATTACCCCCGTGTTCTTGTCAAAAATTATCCCTCAACCATGAGCTGGAACAGGTTATTGCAGTCAGTGGGATCTTGTATGCAAAATGGGTGCACCTCCCCACATTCTAAAGTCACGTACATAAGGTCTTTAGTGTTGACGAAATGCTTTGGGACACTTGTCAGGTTCTGAAAGGAGGTAAATGAACAAAATTGATAACTAAATGCAGGGAAATGGCACAGCATGTTTACTTGTTTGAAAATCTAGGGCAAAATCAGCGCAGTACAAACTCTTGAGGAAAAGAAACATTTAAAAAAAGTGAGTCTATTTAGCATGTTCTACAAAATAGAGCTAAGGGACCCTTTTGGGTTTAGCTTCAGGTTTGTACATTCAATGCTACTTTTCTCATGAAAATTTGTCTTTGCTTTGGAGTAGAGAGCTATTTTGGAGATCTTGATTCAGCTTGGGATTGAGTTCAGCTTTTTCACTCCTTCATATTGTAGATGCAGGTAGCAGGAGTGGATGTATCTGACAGTTCAGTCACAATGAGCCTTGTCAGCTTTAGCCTTATTAGATGGTTGGATTACACAGAAAAGAAAAATGTGATTCTACCTGTCTTGCCTTGCAAGAACTGACAAGCAAGCAGCAGAAAAAATGAAATTCCATGTACATTCATCTCCCATTACTGTAAACAAGTCACAAAACTGGCCCTAACTGCTGTCAGCTATGATTCATTATGCTAGGGATAATCACCACTCGTCAGCCTACAGAAAGAGGAACCACAACCCCAAGTCTGAATACAGCTGAGTGGCATGCAGGAATATCGCTCAGTGATTGATGCTGTGTAGCAAAACCAGCCAGTTATTAGAGCCGAATGTTTCTCCCTTCTTTCAAATGACTCATCTTACCTAAGTGTAATGTGAGCTCACATGTGTGCAATATATTTACTCAAACTGTTACAGAATTTTACAGCGTCATCTCCCACATTCCACGCTTGCAGATTGTATCGAGACATATATTTTAAGTAAATGTTGGCAAAGGAACTACAAATTGCTGAAAAATTAACAGCAAGCTAAATTAGCCATTGTGTTGAAGATGTGATGGAAAGAGCACCATGATAAAGTGCTGCTGACTAAATAAACAGATAAACTAATCAATAAAATGGTCAGAGTAAGATTTGGTCTTTGCTCCATTCCCTGGACTTCTGCTCTCACCCATTATCCTTCATTCCAGAAGAAGGATGGTATTCTTCCCCTTGCCTTCCATCCCACCAGCTTCCAATGGATCATCATCTGCTATTTCTGCCATGTGCCCAGCAACTTCTTTCATTCCCCTTTCAGTATTCCAATGCAATATTCTCTCTGCAAGTATCTCCTACATTAATTTATCTTCACCAGTTCCCATACAACTGTGAAAGATCGAAGATGCTCTTTCACCTCTACCCCTCCCAGCATTCAGGGATTGAAACACTGCTTCCAAACAACCAGTCTATTGTGAAAAGAATAGTAGAATGAAGCAGTCAATATGTACTTATGAAAGAAAAACCATGTTTTAACTAAGAAACACACACAAAATGCCAGAGGAACTCAGCAGTCAGGCAGCATCTATGGAAAAGAGTAAACAGTCAACACTTTGGGCCGGGACCCTTCATCGGGATTGGAAAAAAGGATGAGAAGTCAGAGTCAGAAAGTGGGGGGAGGGGAGGAAGACGTACAAGGGTACAAGGTGGCAGGTGATAGGTGAAACTGGGGGGGTGGGGAGAGGGGAGGATGGTGAAGTAAAAAGCTGGGAAGTTGATTGATGAAAGATAACGGACTGGAGAAGGGGGAGTCTAATAGGAGCAGAAAGGAAAGGGGAGGGAGCACCAGAAGGAGGTGAGGGGCAGGTAAGGAGATAAGGTGAGAGAGGAAAATGGGAATGGGGAATGCTGATGAAGGGGAGTGGGTGGCAATTACTGGACGTTCGAGAAATCAATGTTCATGCCATCAGGCTGGAGGCTACACAGACTGAATACAAGGTGTTACTCCTCCAGCCTGAGTTTGGCCTCATCGTGGCAGTACAGGAGGCCATGGGCTGAAGTCGGAACGGGAATAAGAAGTAGAATTGAAATGGTGGCTACTGGGAAATCCTGCTTTTTGTGGGAGATGGTGCAAAGCTACATTCCCCATTCCTGTTTCCCTCACTTCAGCCCCTCCCCTCTCCCAGTTTCACCTATCACATGCTGCCTCGTACTACTTCCTCCCCTCCTGCCACCTTCTTAGTTTGAATCCTCTCCCCTTTCTTTCCATTCCTGATGAAGGGTCTCAACGGTAGTGGCAGTAGAGGAAGCCATGAACTGATATGTCAGAATAGGAAGGGGAAGTAGAATTGATATTGTGGCTACCAAGAGACCCCACCTTTTCTGGCAAGTGCTCAGTGAAGCAGTTTCCCAATCTACATCATGTCTCACGAAATACAGGAGGCCACACCAGGAGCACCAGATACAGTAGATGACCCAACAGTCTCACAGGTGAAGTGTCACCTCAGCTGGAAGGACCATTTGGGGCCCTGAATGGTAGTCAGGGAGGAGGTGTAGGGGCAGGTGCTTAACTAATCTGCCACAGTACTTTGAAAATCAAATAAGGTGGAACCAATGGACACGGTGCATTTTGCTTTTGATAAGTTCCACACAGAAGGTTGGTCAATAGAGTGGGAGCACATGGAACCAGAGATGGTGTAGTGATATGGATTGAGAACCAGTTATCCAACAGAAAGAGTGGAAATAAACATCTTTCCTTGATTGGTTGTCTATGAATAGCTGGTGTCATAGGGATTCGCAATGGGGATAGGGATATTCACAATCCAAGCCAATAATTCAACAATGGGGACTGAATATCATATTTCAAATTTTGCTGAAGATACAAAGGATATTTTTACGCATGGAGGAGGATGTAAAAGAATAAGAAACGAGGCATGTAAAGAAACTAAATGAGTGGGCAAGGACATGACAGGGAATAAAATGTGTAAAACGTGAAGTCGTCACATTGTAATATAAAAAAACAAGATAGCAAAGTAATTGTAAATACTGATAGATTTGAAAACTTGATGATCAAAAGGACCTAGATGTACTTGTTCTCAAGTCACTGAAAGCCAACATGCAGGTGAAACCAAGCAATAATGAATGTTTTAGTCACAAAAGTTTCTGCAGATGCTAGAAATTTTGAGAAACACACTCAAAATGCTCAAGGAATTCAGCAGGTCAGGACTCATTTGTGGAGGGGAATAACCAGTATATGTTTTGGAATAAGACTCTCAATCAGGACTGAGTTCTTCAACCATCTTCTGTATGAACACACACCAGTCCTCATTGGGGGTTCAGCGGTAGAAAGGGTGAGCAGCTTTAAGTTGTAGGGTGTTATCACCTCTGAAGATCTATGCTGGGCCCAACATATTGATGTGATTATGAAGCAGGCATGCCAGTGGCTATATTTCATCGGGAGTTTGAGAAGATTTGTTATGTCACCGAAAACTCTGGCAAATTTCTACAGATGTACAGTAGAAAGCATTCTAACTGGTTGCGTCACTCTCCAGTATGGAGAGGCTACTAGACAGGATCAGAAAAAGGCTGTGGAAGCTTGCAAACTCAGCCCGCTCCATCATGGATACTAGCCTCCCCGTCTTCAAGGATATCTTCAAAAGGCCTCAAAAAAGGTGGCATACATCATTAGAGGCACCACCCAGAATATGCTCTCTCCTTATTATTACAGTACTATTAGAGAAGAGGTACAGGAGCTTGAAGACATGCACTGAACATTTTAGAAACAGCTTTTTCCCCTTCAAAATCAGATTTCTAAATGGACAATGAACCAATCCACAAACAATACCTTTTGCAGATTTACTTTGTTACGAACCCCGTAACTGGGTCACTTACCAGCAAAGATAGAGACGTCCGTTGGAGTCCGATGGTACTATTTTTAAAAGTATTTATTGACAAAGGGCACAAAAATAACATTAATGCAAACATACAGATAATATACGTCGTCAATACTAAATCTAAGCGCGGGTATAATAATAACCAATAAGAAATAGCTCTATCGTTGTCTAGGAGTTAATGTATTGTCCGATGGAAAGATAACAGTCACTATCAGTTCGTTCAAGCTGCAGCATTGTTGGGTTTAAAAGTGATGCGGTTTAAACTTACCCCAGGTCTTTTAAGATGCTGATCCATTGAGTCAGGGGAGCGGGCTTCCCCGTTGTTAGCTAAAAGCTGTTTTCCCGTGGTTCCAGCCACCAATTCCAGCCATGGAATCGAACGCACGTGGCTTCCTTCAGATGACTTCCTGCTGTTACGTGGTCGCTTAACGTTTCTTCTGGTGCGTCTGAAGGGGTTGTTCCCCAGACTCTCTTTTATACTTCCTCACGGGGTCTCCAATGTCAATCAGGTTGGGATGATGCAATCCCTCAACCAGCCCACTCTGGTCATCCTCCGAGGGGCTTCAATGAATAGTACAGTACTCAATACACAACTTGGTCTTCCGGAGACAATGGCCATGTCCCTTAGCTTTACATCGCCGGGGAAACGAGGCATTTTGCACGTCCCATTCTCATTTCCTGGGCCCCTTGACCCAACCCACCGGTGATCTTGTGATTCTCACAAAGGAGGGGGCTATGGACATAACAGCTGCATGAAGAGAAGCTTAATATACTAGAGCTGTATTTTCTCGTTTAGATGAATGTGAGATGACCTCATTGAAACTTACAAAATTCTTATGGAACATAACAGGTTGGATGCAGTGATGGAGATGGGGTGGGGGGGGCCTCGCTTGGGCCAGTCCCCAGAGGGCTGTGGATGTAGAAGCATTGAGTTCATCCAAATTACATATCAATATCTTTCTAAAGGAATCCAGCCATATGGAGTGAGAACAGCAGAAAATAATTGTATTTGTAGGCCACTCAGCCCTCAAAATTTGTTCTTCTATGCGATATGATCATAGTCAAAGGGCTGCAGGCCTCTTCTCCTCTTCATAGTTCCCCATAGCCTTCATAATCTTGATCTCTCTCTTTCTTTTTAGATAGCCATTAAAATATACCTTGTAAATATTCACAGCCTTGCTATGCTTGTGCATGGGGAGGAGCTGGTGGGGGGGGGTACTTTGGGGTTCTAACATTTAACTATCATTCATTCTTTGGGGCACTCTGTTTTTGCGGATGTTTGCAAAGAAGAAGAATTTCAGGATGCATATTCTGTACACTTCTCTGACATTAAATGTACCTATTGAGCACTCCAGGACAGAGAATTCCAAAGGTTTACTGCCCTCTGAAAGAAACATTTCTACATACTATATTTTTAAATAGCCACCACCGATCATATGAATTAGTGCAGGAGAATTATTCTGGAGTGTAAGATCCGCCATGATTTTATTGAATAGCAGGACAGACATGACCAGCCACCTGCTCTATGCCTGCTTCACTTTCTTAGATTTATCATTAGGGAGCCCACAGTGGAAGCAGACCCCTACAATCCAGTGCACAAGTTCTTATTCTGCAAATACTGACACTTGTATATCACATGACTCAGCCATGACCTTCCTGTATATCAAAGCAGGCTTGGAAGTCAAATTCCAAGAAAGAAAAAAGGGGCACCAGATGAAGGCGATAGGCGGACAAGGAGGTAAGGTGAGAGAGGGAAAAGGGGATGGGGAATGGGGGGTGTGGGCATTACTGGAAGTTTGAGAAATTGGTGTTTGTGCCATCAGGTTGGAGGCTACCCAGAATGAATACAAGGTACTGCTCCTCCAACCTGAGTGTGGCCTCATCGTGACAGTAGGGGAGGCCATGGATGGACATGTCAGAATGGGAACAGGAAGTGGAATTAAAATGGGTGGCTCAAATCTTTGTCTGGTGGTTTTGGATGGATCAACAGATCAGGCAGCTTGCATTGCACTCTTTGGGGTGCTAACCTGTCCAGAAAATGCCAACAGCAGCGGGTCTCCATCCCTAGGAATGGCTTGCATTGCCTGGCAAAGGATTCATGTGGAGTTGATGCACCATTCATGGGCACAATTTTTTTTAGTAGTGGTGGTTGGAGCTACAAAGTCGCCAGAAGTGTTTCTAGTAGTGTCTACTACAGCCTAGCACACAGTTGATGTATTGAGACTGGAGTGTTCATCTAGTGAAGCTTTATGGGTGGAATTAAGAAAGGTATAAACACAATGATGGAGCTATATCATAGCTCACCCGATAGTCTTTGAGATTTGTCGAGAGATCGCAGACTGTTACAAGAAACATAATGTGATAATAGGTGATTTTGACTTTCCACATGTTGACTGGGACTTCCATACTGTAAAAGGACTAGATGGGATAGAGTTTGTCAAATGTGTTCAGAAAAGTTTTCTTAATCAGTACATAGAAGTCCCAATGGGAGAGTGTTCAATACTTACCTCCTATTAGGGAAAGAGGCAGGGCAGGTGACGGGAGTTTGAGTAGGGAACACTTTGCATGTAGTGACCATAATACCATTGACTTCAAGGTAATTATGGAAAAAGATAGGTCTAGTCCTCGAGTTGAGAGTCTAAATTAGAGAAAGGCCAATTCTGATGTTATTAAGAAGGATCTGGCAATTGTGGATTGAACAGTTTATTTTCTGGCAAAAGTACATTTGGTAAGTGGGAAGCCTTCAAAAGTGAAATTTTGAAAATACAAAGCTTGGTATGGGCCTGTCAGAATAAAAAGCAAGAATAACGGGTTTAGGGAATCTTGGTTTTCAAGAGATATTGAGGCCCTGGTTAAGAAAAGAAAGGATGTGCATAGTAGGTAAAGACAGGTAGGAACAAATGAGGTACTTGAGAAGTATTAGAAATGCAAGACAACACAAGAAAGAAATCAGGAGAGCTAAAAGAGGACATTAGGTTGCTCTAGTTGACAAGGTGAACATAGAACAAAGAAATTTAGAGTACATTACCATTCCTTCAGCCCACAATGTTATGCCAACCATGTAACCGACTCTAGAAATCGCCTAGAATTTCCTTACATCGCCCTCAATTTTTCTAATCTCTCTGTACCTATCTAAGAGCATTTCAAAAGACCCTATTGTATCCACCTCTACTACCATCATTGGCAATGCATTCCATGCACCTGCCACTCTCTGTATGAAAAAAAACCACCTCTGACATTCCCCCCCCCACCACCGTACCTACTTCCAAGCACCTTAAAACTATGTCCCCTCATGTTAGCCATCACAGCCCTGGGATAAAGCCTCTGGCTATCCACCCAATCAATACCTCTCATCAAATTAAGTACCTCTATTTCTCATCCTCTGTCGCTCCAAGGAGAGAAGGCCAAGTTCACTCAACCTAATTTGGAGTGTTGCGCGTAGTTTTGGTCACCTACCTACAGGAAAGATGTAAATAAGTTTGAAAGAGAGCAGAGAAAATTTACAAGGTTGGAGCTGGGGCTCAAGGACTTCCATTATAAGAAAGATTGAATAAGTTATAACTTTATTCCCTAGAACATAGAAGATTGAGGGGAAATTTGATGGAGATACACAGAATTGTGAGGGGTATAGATAGGATAAATGCAAACAGTACATCACATCAGGAAGTCCTCAGGGCAGCGTCCTAGGCCCAACCATCTTCAGCTGCTTCATCAATGCCTTCCTTCTATAAGAAGTGGGGATGTTCACTAACATCTGCACAATTTCAAGTTCCATTCAGAGTTCTTCAGTAGCTGTGCTTTTGTCCAGCAAGACGTAAACAACATTCAAGCATGGGTTTATAGGTAATGTAAATGTCATAAAAATTACAGGCAATGACCGCTCCTACAACAGAAAGTCAAACCACCTACCCTTGAAACCATTGACATTGTTATCATCACTGAGTCTCCCACCAGATTGTCAACTGGTTCAGCTTTACAGTATAAATATCATAGATCCAAAAACAGGTTATAGCTGGGCAATATGCTGTGTTTGACTCACTTTCCTGATGCTCCTGGACCTTTCCACCATCAACATAGTATAAATCAAAAATGTGTAGAACTGTCTGTAATTGCCTCAACGCATGCTGCTCTAAGAACACTTAAATCTTCGTCCCTTCTTGAAAAAAGCAGCAAATGAATCAGTGTTAACTTTATTGCAACATAAATACGCTAAGAAAAAACATGAACGTAAAGTTGAAACATTTCCAGTCAGAAAGTCTTGAACATGAGGATATACATAAGGGGACGGTCATTTAAAACTGATGCGTACAGAATCACAGATGGTAGTGAATCTATGAAATTCTCTCTCTAAGTTGTAGAGGCTGGATATGACTGGTACTTAAAAAGAAGGAAGATAAATTTTTGAAAGAATAGGGAGATGAGGGCTATGAGTAACTGGCACAGTAAAGGAACTGAGACCCAGAGAAGATCAGCAGAGAAGAATTAAGGCACCAGCTGGCCCACACATACTTCAATTTCATTGTGTGTTCTTCTATAGATGGGGTGTTTGGGTAGAGGCAGACTCAAGGTACAAGAACAAGAGAGATTGCAAATGCTGGGATCTGGAGCAAAAATGATGCCAAATGAACTCAGCAGGTCAAGCAGCATCAATGAAGCGAAATGAACAATTAAAGTTTTATGTTGAGATCCTTCATCTGAACTCCAAAAAGGAGAGATGTGGTTTAGGAATTAAAAGAGGAGGAAAGTTAGGGCGCAGGACAGCGAGAAGAGTTACACAAAGTCAGAGAGTGCTGAAAAGCTACCAACATAGAGACTACCACCAATGAGTCTATGAAACTTTTAATAGTGTGTCAAGTATACTGTATTTGAAAGCTTATGTAAACTCTATGGCATACAGATGGTTCAAACTTATTGAGATAATTATGCTATTGCAAGAATTACAGAGGACGTTGCCAGCCAAATGTGAATGTGACCCAAATAAGGAATGGTCTGCTGGGAGAATCACAGCCTGATTTCATTTCAGAAGCAAACTTGCTTGTAGATAGAAAATAAGAAAGTGAATCCTCCAATCTCAGCAACATTCTAATACAGAACACAGAATATTGAAAAGTACAGCACAAGAACAGATTCCTTGGCCCACCATGGCTTCTCTGACCATGATGCTGCTCTAACTAATCCCATTTTCCCACATGTGGTCCATCTAAATGATGCTTAATTGTTCTGTAATTTCTGCTTCTTTTACCTCCCCTGGCAGCTTATTCCGTACACCTATCACTGCCAATGCATGGTAGAGACAGATCCCTACAATCCGAGTCTTTATTCCAATGTGACTTTGCCAATTGCTGACACTGTTGCAAATTAAGTATATCCCATATTTCCTCACCTATTAATATGGTATGTCAATTTATGAAACACTCTACATAGTTATCCCTTAAAAATACCTTTCATGTTTCAGTTGTTTTTTTTCTATGTAATAAACAGATAGAATGTAAATTAAACATAAAACTATACATTCAATTGTTCCACAGATTTGCATTCACCAACATGCCTCTTACAGGTCTACTCTTCTCTTTCATCCACCTGCAGTTAAAATGGTCTCATTTTCAAAAAGAACTGGATGAATGTGACTAACAGGCTTACCTGATTGGAGGCACTAAATGTAACTGCACGTCAATAGCCTTGTACATTTCTGAGCTACAACTATGTGATCCATGTACAGTCTAGATTTTATTGGAAACCTGAATGAAATGCCATTTAGAACCAAACATGGCCATAACAGTTCCAATTTTCCATTTATCTCTATACACTCACTGGAATTCAAAACTTCAAACATAATCATTGACTTGCAATCTTCCTTTTTTTTAGAACTTAGCTTGAAATGCAGGTCAGCAGTGAATTTTTCTGGTCTGATGAAACACCAAAACACCACAGATGCCAGAAGACCGAACTAAAAAACTAGAAAGTTGTGGGAATACTCAACCAGCCACGCAGCGTCTGTGGAGAGAGTAACATGGACCTGAATCATGAATTCTGTTACTTAACCTTTACTCTAAACCAATGCGATCTAGTTTTAGGCATCTGGGCATTGGACAGTATGTAATTTTGTTTGTTTTTTTGTCAAAGTACTGAAGGTGAAAGCAATTGTGTGTGTTTTTTCCCTGGCCAAGGTCTACTACACGACTGATTAATTCACAAACACTTTTAAGGACAGGTTCTTTACTTCTTGACTGTGTCTGACACATGTTATAGGCAGTTTGTTGTGATTTATCTGGGGCATTCTTTAAAAAAATTGATGGGCCTGAGTATTATGAAATTCATGTGTAATACCGTACCATTCACAAGAGCAATCTCAGAACAGGTACATTAGCAGGATTCAGACTGTTTGTAATGATCTGTACATTTTACACCCTGTCCTCGTTATATGCGGGGGATACATTCCTCACAGTCGGCGCATAATGTGAATAATTATTTAAATGGAGAAAATAGGGATGTGTTCTGGAAGGCTTCCTAAATATGTTTTATCTGTAATTTACTCACATTTTCATACCAATATGACACAAAGGCAGTACCACAAGGCAACATTTGTATTATATTTCATCAACTTAAGGTAATATTCAACGTAATAAATCATAGAAAGTTAACATACTAGGGGTGTACAGTACTCATCAACAGTGGCTGGTGTGTTCACTCCAGGAGATGAGTTGTTGCTGTGGTGTTGGGCAGCTTTACACAGATGAGGTGGATGGTTGTGGGTCGTCAGGATCATCAAGGACAGCAAAGGGTGAAGGAAGACTCACAGAACTCTCAGTATTGCCAGCAGCAGGAGATGATACCGGTTTGAAGAAAGCGATGACAGTTGTTTGCTTGGCAGCATTTTGTTTTTCAGCATAAATTTGATTGTAGGGAAGAAGGGGAGACGGCAGGGATTGACTGAAATGCTGACTCCATTCTAAACTTAGGTCCATGTCCATCGCCATTTGTGCCAAGTGTTCCACAGCCTTAAAAAATTTCTGCCAGTTGCTTCACTGTAAAATCCTTTACCTGCAACTCAACATTTTCTTTTTCATTGTTATCACCTTCAGTCTGAGTTAAACGTAGAAGGTCATCCGCACTTAATTCTTCACCATGAGAATCCAGTTCTACCACATCAACAGTCTCAAGGTCTGAGACTTCTTCCCCACCAATTTTACGGCTTAGGGCCACACAATCCTGGACAGCTGGAGTGAAGGCAGGAAACCCCCTTGAGGGTGTGCACACCCTCCGCCCAAGATGATTTCCACGCTCCATTGAGAGCGGAAGACCTGACCTCTTTCCAGGATCCATCAATGTTGTTGATGGCATGTCTGATTTTGAAGGACTTCCATCATTCCCTCACTGTTGGTAAACTCCCTGGATTTTCAAAATCGTCTGTTGCTTGCAGCATCTGAGGGATAGTTTGCCATAAAAAAATACGCCTTGGATGTGGATATCACATCTTGGTCAAGTGGTTGAATCAGCGCTGTTGTGTTAGGTGGCAGGAAACACACTGTTATGTTAGGATGAATGCTGTCCAAAAGTTTAGGATGGGCTGGCACATTTTCAAGCAACAAAAGAACTTTAAATTACAAGATTCTGTTCCCAGCAGTAGTGTTCAGTCTCAACAGCAAAATGATTAGCAAGCCAATCCTCAAAGATTTGACCAGTGACCCATGCTTTCTTGTTAGCTGCCCAGTGGGCAGGAAGCATATTCTTACTCAAACCCTTAAAGCGAGGGTTTAATGAATGGTAAACTAAGAGAGGCTTCATCTTACAGTCTCCTTTGGCATTGGAACACATAAGCAAAGTCAATCTATCATTTGCTGCCTTGAAACCTGATGCAGTTTTTTCATCCTTACTTATGTAAGTGCATTTCAGCATACACTTCCAAAAAAGTCCAGTCTTGTCGGCATTAAACACTTGCTTTGGTGTGATGACTACCTCAGCTGTCATAACAGGGTAGCATTCAGCAGCTTTGTGTTTCTGATCATGGACTCACCCAGGCTGAAGTAGCATCCCAGAGCTGTGTTAACTTCTCCTTACGCCGCCCTGTTTATAAGTTACAACTTTTTTTCAAGTGTTAAAGCGGTTCTCTGCCGCTTGGCTGATGGCCCAGGACTTGACATTGGACACTTAGGAGGCATAGTTAAATACTTCAGTCACAAAATCACAGCACCGTACATAAAAACAAATAAAGTTTAAGAGCGCAAGATCACACATCCGCACGTTGCCAAAACCAATGTGAGACTGGCGGGAGTGAGACTATGTGGTGTGCACACCTGACTTGTATTGGTCGGAAAGCGATGCTTCTCATCCCAACAGTGAGACTGAGAGGTGTGCGTACGTGACTTGTATTGGTGGGAAAGCAGTGCTCCTCACATAACTGTGAGTTTTGGATGCATATAAGAAAACGTTGGTAGAAATAGGTTCCTTGCATAACTGTGCATCTGCATGGTCTGAAGACGCATATAACGAGAATAGTGTGTACTTTATAGACCACAAATTACATGTATCCATTCATAAGCAAGGTGAACCACCTCATACTACAGTGAAGTACACCTGCTTCTCTTTAATTTCACATTACACCTGTGTTATTGCTTCACTATTTTCGCTGATTTTGATTTTGAATATGTTTTTCAGTGCACAGTGATCAGAACACCTTTCTAATTAGCTATTCCTTGCAAAGTTTAGTCCATCGCGGACGCAGTTAATGATGATCTAATACTATATGGGATGTTGGTTACAACAATTACTTGTGTGGAATGCAGGTTCAATAATGTTGACTATCCTGATTTTCATTTAGCTGTATATATGCAAACAACAAATCTAATGTTGAAAATGCATTGCTTCAACCAGCTTACCATTAAGTTTTTGTGATTTAGGTCATGGGTATAGTACATTATCAACCATTTAATTGGCTGAGTCTTTCCAGTCATTACAAAGCCAGACTATTTTATATGTAATCAGCACAAAGCGTCACAATTGATCAAGTTAAGTCGAGTTTTTTGTCAATTTTCATCAATAAAGTTCAATGTGATCATTTGAATACTTGGAAGTATTTGGGCACAAGGTGTACTGGTTGCCACATTATAGGAAGGATGTGTCAGTGCTAGAGAGAGCACAGAGGAGATTCACCAGGATGTTACTTGGATTGGAGGCCTTTAGTTATGGGGACAGGTTGGATAGGTTGAACTTGTATTCCCTGGGGGAAAGGAGGCAGAGGTGTGACCAGATAGAATTACATAAGACCATGAGAGTTTTACACTCAGTTACTAGGTACACAGGTACACGGACTTGTTAATGCAAGTATCTAATTAGCCAATCATGAGGCAGCAACTCAATGCACAAAAGCATGCAGATATGGTACAGAGGTTCAATTGTTGTTCAGACCAAACATCAGAATGAGTAAGAAATCTGATCTAAGTGACTTTGACCATGGCATGATTGTTGGCACCAGATGGGATCAACATAAATTTATTATCAAAGTACATATACCATATACAACCTTGGGATTCATTTTCTTGCTGGCATACTCAATAAATCCATAATTGAATAATAATCAGAACAGAATCAATGAAAGATCGCACCAACTTGAATTTTTTGAGTATCTCAGAAACTGCTGACCTCCTGGGATTTTGATGCATAACAGTCTTTAGAGTTTACAGAAAATGGTGCGAAAAATTTAAAAAAACATCCAGTGAGAAGCAGTTCTGTGTTCATGAGAGAGGTCAGAGGAGAATGGCCTGATTGGTTCAAACTGACAGGAAGATGACAGAAACTCAAATAACAATGTGTTATAACAGTGGTGTGCAGGAAAGCATCTCTGAGTGAACAGCACATCAAACCTTAAAGTGGATGGGCTCCAACAGCAGAATATCACAGACATACAAACAGAGGCCAGGAGATAGCTAATAAAGTAGCTACTGAGTATAGATAGAGTAGACAGTCAAAATCCTTTTCCTAAGGTAAGGATATCAAAAACAAGAGGATAAAAGCGAGAGGGAAAAATGTAAGGGGGATTTCCAGAGAGTGTAAGTTATGTGGAACATGTTGTGAGATGAGATGGTGGAATCAGGCATAATTACTATTTTTACAAGGCATGTAGTCAGACAAATATGCAAAGCATTGAAGGGTAGGGTCCTAATGCAGGCAAATGGAATTAGTGTAGATGGGCAAAACAATTGACTTGGACATCGTGGATCAAAGGGCCTGTTTCTATGCTACATGACTCTCTGACTCTATAAGTCTAACTTTGCCTTCAATTAGGGCTGTAACCTGCAAACTGCTGCAATATAATGCTAATGCTGGCATCAACATCAGATGGTTGTTTTGAATTTGCACCACAGTTCTGGATGATTGTCATAGCATCTCCCACTAATAGATAATCATCTAGACATATTCGCTTCTCTATAGTTCTGGTTAAACCCAGTTGCCTACTCTATGGTATGATGAGTGCCTGCAGCTTGACACATTTGGGATAAATGAGGAGTGGAAACAATTAATCACCGCTTTCAGAAGAGAATTGGATTAGTACTGGAGGTGCAGAACTTGTGGTGCCTTTGGTAAAGAATCAGGGGGAATGGTATTTATGGAATTGTTCGACTAAATTCCAGCATAGATTTTGATGGGCTGAACAACCTTTGTGTGTGTTATTTCAATGATGTGGTGTTGAAGCAACAGCTTTGCACTCAGTGTCACTAAGACCAAGTTGACTGTGGACCTCAGAAAATATAAGACGAGGGAACACACACCAGTCCTCAAAGAGGAATCAGAGATGGAAAGGGTGAGCAATTTCAAGTTCCTGGGTGTCACTATCTCTGAGGATTTACCCTGGGCCCAATATATTGATGAAGCTACAAAGAAGACATGACAGCAGCTATATTTCATTTGGAGCTTGAGGAGATTTGGTTTGTCACCAAAGACACTCACAAATTTCTACTGATGTACCTTGGAGACCATTCTAACTGACTGCATCCTGGTATGGAGGGGTTGTGAGGCTACTGCACAGGATGGAAATATGCTGGAGAGAGTTATAAACTTAAACAGCTCCATCATAGGCACCAGCTTCTTTAGCAGCCAGGACATCTTCAAGGAGCAATCCTCAAAAAGGCAGCATCCATTATTAAGGACCCCTATCACTCAGGACATGCTACTATCGGGAAGGGGGTACAGGAGCTTGAAGGCACTCACTCAATAATTCAGGAATAGCTTCTTCCCCTCCACCATCTATTTGCTAAATAGACATTGAACCCATGAACACTACCTCACTACCTCTTTTACTTTTTATTTTTGCACTACTTATTTAATTTTACTACTTAATACATATAAAATACTTACTGTAATTCACAATTTTCTTTCTCTATTTTGTATTGTATTGTACTGCCACTGCAAAGACAACAAGTTTCACGACATATGCCGGTGATATGAAAACTGATTCAGATTCTGTAACTCTTAGAGATGCATACTGAGAAGACATACTGAGATACTACTGACAGCTCATCAGGCAAACAGTCTAATGGGTCAAGTTTCTTTCACAAAATAGGAGAGATCAGAATAGCCCACAATTATCTTGGATCAAGTTCTCATGGTAGAATTAGAAAATACTGTAGCTATCAAACCTGACTTAAGCAATCATTGTACATTAATTTAAAGAGAAGGATTGCATTTAATTGTCCACTTATTTGATTTTTGAAGCTTTTCTTCACTTTCACCTAAAGGTTGTCATTCCATGTACACTGACATAGAGAAAGCTGACAGGCTATTTCATCATTAGTTGATCCTACTCCATCATCCCTAAAATCCCCCCACTCACAGTCGGGGATGCAAAATAACAATCATCACTGAGAAATGGGATTCATGTTTTTTCTTCTCACCCCAGGTAGGTTGAAATGCAGGAGACTGCAGATGCTAGAATCTGCAGCAACAAACAATCTGCCGCAGGAACTCAGTGGGTCAAGCAGGATGGTCGACACTTCAGACTGAAACCCTGTGACAGGACTTGCTAAAGCTGTCTAAGGTTCACATCTAAGGATACGATAGCACTGGAGAGAGTGCAGAGGATGTTCAGCAGGATATTGCTTGAAATGGAGGATGAGAAAGATATGATGAGAGAGTGAGTAAACTAAGTTTGTTTTTGCTGGAGCGAAGACAGACAAGATGATTGGATAGAACTATATAGTATTATATGAGGCATAGATAGAATGAATTATCAAAATCTTTATCCCATGGTAGAACATTAAAACAAGACAGCATAAACAGAGTTTTAAAGAGGAATACTTCTTTACACTGAGTGGTTGATATCTTGAATATGCTGTCAGAGAAGGTAGTAGAATCAGATACAATTACAATATTTAAGACTCATTTTAGAGACAATAAAATAGGCAAGGTAGGATATAGATTTTGTGCAAGCAAATGGGGTTAGTATATATCAACAAAAAGTTTGGCATGGACACAGAATCATACATCACATAAAGAGCCAGAGGGCTCCATCACCACTCTGAATACATACAAGCCCACCATCAGGACAGACTCACTTAGGCCAGAGTGCTTAGTCTCATGAATTTTCAACATTGTTTGCAGACCAGGTAAAGTCTGTGGTATCTGGCTTTAAAAGGACTTACTGCCTTCCCTCAACTAATGAATCAGTGTTCCTCCATTTTGTAGAACAATTGGAAGAAGTATGGAAAGAAGCAAGGTCACAGGTCAGGGGACTTCAATGTTGATCACCAACAGTAGTTGGTAGTGCCACCACTGTCTAAGTTATGTCCTGAAGGTTATATCTGCCACATTGGGTCTGCAACATTAATGAGTGGACCATCAGAAGAGATTAGTTGACATAGATTCAGTGAGTCAAATTGACTCTTTCTACATATCAAGGGTATCAAAGGGTTCAGCACTGGACTTCAAGGCGAATAGTCCTCAATTTGAATTTGGCTGGTCCCAATCCGGGCAGCATCTGTATTTGTGAGGAAGAAAGGCTGGCAATCTACTTCAGTGTCTTGCCACAAAAACCTTATGGACAACTACAGTATCCTTAGGGTCACCGCTATTCAATAACAACATATATACAGTTGGCGCTCCGTATCCTTGGGTTCCGCATGCGCAGGTTCATCAACTGCAGATTGAAAATATTCGAAAAAAAAATTCCAGAAAGGTCCAAAGAGCAAAACTTGAATTTGCTGCGCGCGAGCACTATGCTGAATCCACGCGAATGAAGCGATGTATAGGCATACCCTGCTGTAGCCTCCCACCATTTCACAGATCCTCAGTCTCTCTCCAGCACTCATTGTCTGAGCATTGTTTGCCTCGCATCTTGTTCGTTCGCTACTTGTGTTGTGAGTGAGAGGAAGGAGTTTAAGGCTAGTAAGGGATGGCTGGCTAGCTATGTAAAGTGCTACAGCCCCAAGAACTTAAAGATCAAGGGAGAATCGGCACTGGCTGAGACACAATCAGCGTTCCCAGAAGAACAACAATGGTTGCATCTGTACTGAGCATGTACAGATTATTTTTCTTCTCCTTATTCCCTAAACAGTATAACAACTATTTACATAGCATTTACAGTGTATTAGGTATTATAAATAATCTAGAGATGATTTAAAATATATGGGAGGATGTGCGTAGGTTATATGCAAATACTACGCCATTTTATATAAGGGACTTGAGCATCTGCGGATTTTGGTATCCGCGGGGGGGGGGGGGGGTCCTGGAACCAAACCCCCCGGATACCGAGGGACGACTGTCTGTTAAGTTAAATTAAATAAGTAGTGCAAAGAATGTAGTGAGGTGGTGTTCATGGATTCAATGTCCATTCAGAAATCTGACAGCAGAGGCAACCGATCCTGGAAGAAATGTAGCAATTCCATGATTTTACAGGAATTAACCAATCTCAGATAGGTTGTTTACTCACTCGCTCAAGGTTGACGCTGGCTATAGAACAATAGCTTGAGATTTTTTTGGATGCAGGTATGCATTGAACAAAGGATTTGATAACACAAAACTTGGAAGTGGATAGTAACAGAGTGAAGAAACATATATAAATCCTGTCACATTGAGCAGACAAATACCTGATAAAATTTAATGTGGAGAAATGTGAACAAGTGAGTAAATGTTTGAAAGTAACAAGATGTATTAGTCAAGCACGTGGGAATTTGGACATCCGAAAGAGTGGCATGTTGGACAAAAGTAGTGATGTTATAAAAATAATGACAATGCTTTGACTGGAAAATTGTATTTCAGTTCTGCTCACCACTTTAGGAAGATATGAAGAGGTTGCAGAAGGTTTTTTGGAATATTTCCAGTGATTATGAATTTCAGTACAACATTGATAAGATAAAATAAGATAAAGCATTGGCTAAGATAAACCTGCTCTTCTTGGAACACTGAAGACTGAAAGATTTGCTGGAACTGTTCAAGATCATGACATGTTTGGAGAGGATAATAGTTGGTGATGGGAGCTGGCATCAGAGAACACAGATTCAAAGTAATATGAAGAAAACATTTTACACCAAGCAATTATGATCTAGAAATCACTATTTGTAATTCTGGCAGAAATAATTAAGAAGAGTTTTCAAAATAGAACTAGATAGGTCATGGAGAGCTGTAGAGAGAGCATGTAGAAAGGAACAGGCCAATTCGACAGATAGCTGAAACAAGGTAATGGATCAAATAGATTTCTTCTACACTTAACACTATGATTCTACATGAATTAACTGGGTAGAAAATTGGAGCTATACCACAGATTACTTTCTCCAGCCCAGGGTTACTGACGCCTATTGAACAACACCTACAAGCTCTGAAATTTAATTGCAAGACTTTGTCTCCGCTACTGTAATCTGATAGTTTGCCAAATGTTCAATTTTTGGATGTGGTGTGACAGCTGTTATCACTCGGATAAAATGATATACAGACAGATGGGTGAAGCCATTGGGATAATGAGTCATTCCTGGCTTCACAAATTAAAAAAAAAGATTTTAAAAATTAGTATAGAGCATTTCATTCATTCTCTGGTGAGGCACAGCCTTGGCTAAAAAGGTCACCTAGAAAGAAACCAAATAAAAGCTTTAATAGGGGATCATAAAGGGAAGAGGAATGAGACAATTGTGATGCACTGTCTCGTTCAGTAAGGGAAGAGAACAAAGGTTATGAAAAGAGCACAGTTAATTAGTGCAATTCATGTGTTGAGGGATAATTGGTTCTGCGAATGTTTCCTCCAGGATCAGTTTGTCAGATTAAAATAGGCTCTTTTGATAGCCTTGATGGGGCTCAGTATCCTTTTGAATTGCTGGTTGTTAAACTGTAATACAATTTGAATGTCAACGTAAGAATGCTCTCTGATGTGGCTGAATGTTATAATGTCACATTACATAGTGTTTTGTGTTGCCAAATATCACAGATAATTAGGAATTAACAAAGTAGCAGTTTGCATTGATATTTTCATATTCTACCATTAGTTCAATACAAAGTTGTCTCCTTTTGGTCTGTCAGGTGTTTTGTCTTTTAGGCATTGAGTAATGGATTATAATGTGGTTTGTAGGAGATGTGCCAGTGTTGCAAGGGGTTTCCCTCTCTTCACTGACCGACCACCCAGCAGGTATGATGTAGTCCAGCTCGTAGCAGGTACTGTGAGATATGACGACGAGAAAATGTGCAGATGCTGGTAATCCAAGCAACACACACAAATTGCTGGAGGAACTCAGCAGGCCAGGCAGCAGCTATGGAAAACAGTAAACAGTCAACGTTTCGGAATGAGTCCCTTCATCAGGACTCAAAGCACAAATCTGAGAGAGGTGCTTTGACAGATGAAGGACCTTTCTATTGTTTGTTTGTACACAATGGAATTTGGTCTCTTTGCTAGTGCCAGGACAATGATAATATACGTTTCTGGAAAGCTACTTACCCTTTAAAATGACATCAATCTGTATAATAATATCTCAATGGATAATAAAACGTCTCAAAGTACTGTATATGACCATCACAAACAAAATTTCTCATACAGCCATAAGGAGAACTATGTGAACAGGTGAAATATTTTTCACATATCATCGTGAAAGGAAGGATTAGTGAAGCGTCAGCTTCCTCTGAGTCTCAATTCAAATCTAACCCCAGATTTTAGTACTTATCTCAACTGGAATTTCAGCACAGTACCAAGAGAATGCTGCTCTATTATAGTTCCCATTTTCCAGTTAAGCCAGACTTTCTCAGATAACATAAAAGATCTCAAGGCACTATTTCCCAACAAAACAAGTGTCTTTTCCCAAGTACACTTGTCAATGTACATCCTTCAACCAACAAGCAAAAAAAAATCTTTATGTCAATGATATTTGTGAGAAACTATTTTGTTTAAATTGACTGTTGCATCTCATATACTGTATTACAGGAGTGATTGCACTTCAAAAGTACTTCAATGATTGTAAGACATTTCAGGAGACACACAGCTGCATTCGAGTGGCCACCTAAAAAGGGAGAGGGGACCTTGCCTACATTTCCTCCAGGTCACAAGAGCAGGCAAGCAAGGACTGCTGGCTTTGCCACTGGGATTCATGGATTGCATTCCTCTCCCTACAGAGTAACCTCCTTCCTGGAGGCATTGGCTGTTACCCTGAACAGTCTTCATGGGTACTCACATGCTAAGAACATGTCTCCTGTAGGCATCTTTGTTCTCCAGCCTGGACATATCTCTGACACTTAGGGAAAACTCTAATAAGACCTGTACTGCAAGGTTCATAAAACCACATAGCCTGTCTTCCCCTTGTCACCTTCAGAGTGGCATTCCTTTTTGATGTGTTATAAGTTCACCAGCCATCAGGATATAACACTTAAAGAGACACTCCATAACCAAGGTGATACCTTTCCAGCTCTAGCATTCCTGTTCAAGAAAACTTGGCAATTCATGATAAAACTAGAAGCTAAAATAATTTAAAGAAAGTTCCTTGTGGGTATGTTTTGAAGTTTCCTAAGACTTTGGGGAAAGGAGAAATACTTTGTGGGTTACAGAGATTGCTGGAAAATTTAGAATGTTTCATCAAAAGGGACAAGGGATGTGTTAAAAGAGGTACAAAATTTATGAAGATATTTGAAAAGGTAGAGGAAGAGAATTATAACCATGGGATAGTTATAAACCAATCTAATAAGGAATTCAGGAGAAATTCCTTTAGTTTCCCATTAAAGGCCACTATGCCAGCAAGTAGGCAAAGAATTGCATGGGAAAGGGAAAAATTCTAAGCACTCTTGTCTAAGCAAATGAAAAATGTAGTAAGTTTAATATTCTTTAAACTTCTAATTACAAGTTATATGTTTGGAAACCCGTACCAGTCGATCTTTGAATCAAATTCTTGAATGTGCAATTTATTGATGTAATCAGCTAAGTCATTAGATAGTATTGTGTAAAACGAGCCAAATATTTCTTCTTGATCAGGAAGAGAAGCTGAGGCAACTACATGATAATACCTTCACTTAATCCAATCTGGCAGAACACCATGATGGTTAGGGAGACATCTGTTGCCCAGATGGCCAAACTATCTTACTCTTCAAGGTTAGGAAGATGGTAAAAAAAGCTTAAAGATATGAAAATAGTCTGACTAAAAATTCATCTTTAAGAAATCTAGATTATCAGTATTTTAAATGGAAGTAATATGAAGAAAATCTCTCTAAAATTCAATCTACTGTATTCTGATAAGAGAACTAAAATTACTTTTAATAATGTACTGTTTATTATTAAGTGATAATTAACTTTGTATAAGCTTGACATCATTCCTGTTCAGTTAAAAATAAAGGACAAAACTACTAACTAATGAGAAAATAAAATTAAAAGAGAAATATTTATAAGGCTATGATTTACATGTTAAGTTTGTGTAGATGTGAATGGGGGAAGGCATTTCTGGACAAATTGCAGTAGTGGGATGGGGGATGGGTTATACTAAACACTGGCCTTTCATTGTTGCTTCCTTTCAAATCCAGCCTTGGCTGTAAAGATCAAACCCTTTTGTGTGTATCTATGGTGTAAAGGTCCTATTTTACGAGTAATCTTAACCAGGTTACTGCTAGGTAGGGAGCCCATTGCTGAAAAACACAATCTTTATCACAGTAAGATGCAACATTTATTAGTTATGTGTTGGAATAAAAATCAGCAGCTGTCATATTGATATCAACACCTAATATTCAACAATAGCATTTGAAACAGAACATGGCATCCTTATCCTATCTGGTTCATGCCCGACTGAAGTGTTGAACCTATGTAATTGACCACCGAGTGAATTCAGTTGTAAGGGTAGCCAGAGATGGGCAATAAATGTGGGATTTTCTGGTGTTTGCCACATCCTGAGAAGGAATTAAAAAAAAATTAAATTCAACTTACACTGAAGAGGTTATGAAAGAAGATAGGTAAGTATGGCAATAATGGCAAATACACTGGAGCATACTGGAGACCACTGCACAGACCCATACAGGATTGGACCTAAGATGTTCATTCATTTCTCAGGATCTGGATGTCAGCATTTTATTGCTCATTCCTAGTTGCCCCCGAGCTTGAACTAAAGGTGGATGTTGGATGTGATCCAGCAATTTTCTCTTTTTTATCTACATAACAAGATCGCACTAAGCTTTAAATTTATATTGCAGCATTCCCAAAAAAGTAACTTTTAAGTTCCAGCCAGATTTCGAATTTGAACAAAATATCTTGTGACCTTATCAAGGAGTGAGTACTGTCAGGGAAGGTGCACCTCAAATAGCAAAAATCGTACCTTATCCCACATCAACACGTCAATAGTGGATTACAAACCTGTGGTCGACTCCATTACTCTGCACGAATAAAGTGTCAAACAGGATTAAAATCGATAAGAAGCAGAGTGGAAAATTAACGGCTGTTCAGTGCTGTCTACCGGTGTTTGATCAGTCTCCCCCTCAGTGCTGACGAAAGGTGCAGGAGTCTTGGGCCCCGCGCTGCAAGGTTTGATCACTTCAGCAGCTCGTGGCTTGTAGCTGTGGACTCATAGTCGGCTGCAGTTTGATATCTGTTGTCCTCAGCGCTGAACGTGCTTCACTACTTGCACGATTTGATTGAGGCATTTTAGCACTGAAGTGGAGTTGAAGTTGTGGTCTGCAGCCAATGACACAGCCCTGAACTGACTGATTCGGTGGTTGTGACCCCTGCCATCGACTCCTGGACTGGTTTTACTTGCCTCAGCGGCTTGTGGCTGTGGACTCACTTTTCGCGATTGTAGGTTTGTTGTTTGATGTTTTGCGCATTATTTTTTTGCTTTTAGTTTCATGCATTTTTTTTTCTGTTTTTCGCATTTCTGATAGTCTTGTTTTGTGGGGATTTTCTTTAAATAGGTTTTAAGGTGTTCCTTTGTTTTGTGGCTGTTTGCAGGAAGATGAATCTCAAGGTTGTATACTGTATATATACAGTCGGCCCTCCTTATCCGCGGGGGAATGGTTCCGGGACCCCTTGTGGATACCAAAATTCGCGGATGCTCAAGTCCCTTATTCAACCTGTCTCAATCCAGTGGATCTTAGGATCCAGTGGAACCCCAGACCTTATTTAACCTGTCTCAGTGCGGTGGACATTAGGACCTGGCGCCAGAGCTCTGAATGCGCAGTGTTTCTGTTCACAAAAATAATCACGATCACGATTGAAAGTAAGGTGGAAATAATAAAGCAATGGGAAAGAGGTGAAATGCCATCAGTCATTGGAAAAGCATTAGGCTACATCGGTCAACAATTGGAACAATTTTAAAGGATAAAGTGGGAAAGGCTCTGCCCCGATGAAAGCTATAATTATTACTAAGCAATGCAGTGGTTTAATTATTGGGTTTTGGGTTTTTGATCCTCCACATCAACCCAGCACGGTGGAGGGCGCACTCCACAGCGATCTGTCACTAGATCGAGATCGGGAACTTCCAGAGCCCAGCACTGAAACATACGTTCTTTAAGTGTTTTATATGCACAGAAAGGTAAAATATATACTATATACTAAGACAAATGTTTGACTAACTGACGCTAAATAATACCAGATGTTCCTGTTCTGACCTACTTAGTAAGAGAACTTCCAATTTTTTTCGATCCCAATGCACGATAATCCATGCACATCCTCCCATATACTTTAAATCATCTCTAGATTACTTATAATACCTAATACAATGTAAATGCTATGTAAAATAGTTGTTATACTGCATTGTTTGGGGAATAATGACAAGAAAAAAAAGTCTGTACATGCCTGAACAACAAGTGCTGGAAGAGCACTTCCGGGTTTTCGCGGTTGGTTGGATTCGCGCATGCGGAATCCGTGGATAAGGAGGGCCGACTGTACTCTGATAATAAATTAACTTTGAAATTTGATATTTCATCAATAGCTACTAAAACTACTGACAAAACACCTGCCCAACAATACCACCTCTTTCAACAACAATGCTCTAATACTATCTTACTTCCGGCAACTTCTGCAATATTGACAGCCCTTCCAGCAATCACCTTCTCCAAAAGTATGTCTCAAAGAGTATCAACACTCTCCAAGGAGAAAAACACCATCAATGCTCCCTCCTAGTGTAACACAAACCAAAAGAGGTGAAAGTCATCATGAGGTTCCAATGGGCACAGATCCTGATAAATGTGTTCCTCCTCCGTGTTCTTTGGTTATTTGTTTCTCCATGATTATCCAATCAATAAGGGAATAGTCAGAGAGTAACTGCTGAAAAACAAAATAAAACCACTACTGCTGGAAATCTGGAATTAAAATAAAACAGGTGGCGCTAGGCAATCTTGATAGGAAAATGGAGAGAGAAACATTTAAGAGTTAACATTTCAGTTAGTGATCCGCCATCAGAACCAGAGAAGAGAAAACAAGTGTGTTTTGAATTGTGGAGAGAAGGATAATGAACAGAATAGAGGGAGCATCTGTGGTAGGCTGACAGGGACAGACCAAAATCATCCAGGTGATGATGCATTTGGTAGTATCTCATCAAATGAGGGGAGTTGGAAAGAGAGAGGGATTAAAGCACAAGAAACTGTGAGAGACAGAAAATACAGTTGTGCGAAATCTCAGACAAAAGGTCAAAGTACCCAGTAGATCAGGCAGCATTTAGAGGGGAAAGCTGAGTATTATGAATGGATGGATTTCACTGGAACAGAGAAAGGCAAAGAGGTCAGAATTGGACCTGGATGGAGTGAAATTTACATATGACTAAAGCTTGCTGTCTGAACAAGGAAAATCTTACTATATTGATATGAAACAAGTATTGTGGGAACTATTAGTGTCATGGCTTTGGTCTAAAACCCAAGGAATAAATTAGTTTTAGCCTGCTTACATTGCTCTAATAACATGTTATTCACAAGGTACGGTATTATCTGCAAGACAGAGCAAGGATCTTCCCTGATCTCCTGCTATTTTTTTGGTAATTAATTTATTGTTAAACCTGAACACATTAACTCCTTTAAGTATCAAGAAAGCAGATGTTGGGAGATTCAGTTTGCTTATGGAGACTATCTTATTTTAATCACAATATTGCAGAGGAATGCCAAACCAATCAGAGATAACTCTCCAATAATACTTAACAAGTAGATATTCCATCATATTAAGTGGGATTAAGCTTCTTAGTGGTTAGCAGAAAATAGGGTGTCAGGATAAATAGATAATTTTTCAGGTCAGCAATCAGGGGAGGAATTTCATCTCTCAAAGGGCTTTGAATTATCTACCCAGTGAATCAATGAACATATTGACAAGGAAGTCAACTACAAGTCAGTGGAGAGAGATTATGAAAGTGATGTTCAGGCCAAGAATGGATCAGCCACGATCTTATTGAATGGCCGAGCTGGATCAAGGATCCCATAGCATGCATGATATTTGAGTCCAATCTGTCCTCAGCTGAACTCTATACGTTGGTCCCAGCAGGAATCATTGATTAGTGCACTGGAACACAAACCTTGATTGATACTTCTGGAATGCTGGTACCAATTGCAATCTCAGTTAACTCAGTACAGATGTGATGCAGATGCAGACTCCATATTAAAATCTGTTTCCAGTTAAACTGATTGGACCACAGAGTCAAAAGTGCCAACCTATTAATGATAAGTGATATCAGAAGAATGCTGATTGTTGAGATTGTATTACATTGTGAGTCAATCCCATTATGAAACAAATACCAACAGGTTTTTTTTATCCAGTGCACTGGTAATTCAGTATTCATTACTCATAGCTGGAGGACAAGATTAAGGCTAGATAACAGGTACATGATGCCTTTTAATTTGCTGTTGTGCTCTGGTGAAGCTCTTACTTTAGTCCTACACTGTAAATTGATTTTACTGACACGTGCAGGCGCTGGAATATCACTGGACCTTCAGAAGCAAACATCAATCTGGCTACAACAATGATCGCCCCCACCAATAATGATTCTTACAAAATCCTAAAGTAGAACATCCAACTTGAAATTTCTGGTTTTCAAAATATCATCACTCTGGCAACTAACATTAAATCAATCAACATTATTAAATTGGAAATGATCAAGTGCAGTGGGATTAATTCTGTTAATAATTGTATTAACCTTTTCATTGAGTTAGAATTGCTATGATGATATTCCACTCTTTGTCCTCCAAGAGGACCACAACTTTGTCATAGGGTTTGGAGGCTTAAGTGCCTCAATGACCTGGAGAGCTATATTAGCTGGAGTCAGGGCCTTGAGTTTTGGCTTTTGGTAGGGTCACCCATGCCAAACAGGTCAAAGGATAGAGGGCAGACTGAGAATGGTTCACCGGACTTTCAGGTTTGGGTATTCAGCTCAGGGCTAACAACCCTTACAAAAACAGCAATGAAGAGTCCTTCTATATCTGTGTGTGACTGTGTGGACAGACAGAGGTGGAGGATCTTCGTTGCAGCCCTAAACGCTAGCGGCATAATGGGCAGTAAGTAAATCTACATTTTGTAATGGCTTCCAGCAAAGAAATTTTACACATATAGAGGCAAACATGATGCAGTTATCTGGTACAGGAACTCAGATCATATACCGTATGATAAACAGATACTAATAAATGGATTCAAAAGTAACTGAAGTAAAGAATTTGTGATTTGAACCTTGAGAATTACATTTGTCATCAGAAATCTGAGATTCAATTACTGTCTGTGCCACTTTTTATATGCACTGCAATCAATATACTGTAGTGTTCACATTCACAGCTGGAGTTGTTGTCAGCCATTTTTCACAAGGTGATTACTCTTCAGTTTTGAGGAATGCCATTTGTCAATTAGCCAGTGATAGAATGTTAAGATAAACAGTGATCTGTCATCAGTGCTTTTTAATGGCTCTGGAGTATTCACACAGTAAGGTTGATTTTCTAAGCTAGCAATGTTAGCAGTGGGAGTATGTGGGGAGGTGGGGAATGCAATGAATTAGATAAGGGCTTACCTAGCATCCACGCAGATTATTGTCCACAGTATCCCGAGAGGTGGATCCCATACGCACAGCAATGCACTGGCAGTTCAAACACAGAAAAGAATTTTATTGATTTATCAGGAAATCTCTTTTTCTCATGTTGTCAATGATTGTTGTATGACAGAAAACTAATCAAAGATTCATAGCTAGTGATTTCTAGTAAATTAAGTCACCAGTAGCTTGACATTAATTTAAAATCATTTCCTAAAATAATACACAAATGATAGTTTACAATATATTTACCCAGCATCAGTTATATCTACCTTTACTTTAATCCAAACATGCCTTGTTCTCATTGCTACCTTCAGGAGGGAGATACAGAAGCCTAAAGGCAGACCCTCATTGATTCAGGAACAGCTTCTTCCCCTCTGCCATCCGATTTCTGAATGGACATTGAACCCATGAACTCAGCCTCACTACTTCTTAATTTTTATTTTGATCTTACTTATTTAATTTAACTATATATGCATACCTTAAAATAATTCAAAAATTTTTTTGATTATGTATTGCGCTGTACTGCTGCTGCAAAGTTAATGAATTTCACATCATACGCCGGTGATATTAAGCCTGATTCTGAATGCAATTCTTTTTCATAACCACACACTGTGCTAAGGTTTGATCCATAGCTAGTCAGTGCAATGAAGAACTTAGGAATTACACTATATAGTTACTATTTTGCCACAAACATTTTATATTGTGGTTTGATTGAGGGGT
The DNA here is from genome assembly GCF_030144855.1 of Hypanus sabinus. Taxonomy (NCBI): domain Eukaryota; kingdom Metazoa; phylum Chordata; class Chondrichthyes; order Myliobatiformes; family Dasyatidae; genus Hypanus; species Hypanus sabinus. The sequence goes on from NC_082711.1 coordinate 137,599,445, forward strand.
GATGTCAGGCATTAACAAGTGAAATAATAGTAATATTTTTCAAGGTTAGAAGAAGTATTATAAATGTATACTAACTTAAAACATATAGTAACTACATCAGCAAAGGGTTGTTCAAAACTATTGTGAAAGATGTTAAAGGAAAAGCTTTAATGATGAGCTGTAGTCATTATTTTCCAGACCTCTCTTGAATTAGAAATTGTCCTTCATTGGAAGCTTCCTATGTTATTCCATTACTTTTATCACATTGAGAAAGAAAGTTATTGACTTCAAAGGTTCATTTAATGTCTGAGAATGTATACAGTATACTACTTGACATTCATACCCTTCACAGACATCCACAAAACAAGAAACCCCACAGAATGAATGTTAGAAACATCGAAGCCCCAAAGCCCCCCTCCTCACTGATATTATTGAAATATCGAACAAATATGGAATCTGCAACCAGAGAATGAGTAAGTGAATACTTGAACAAACAGGGGTAGTGTGGATTTGTAAGAGGTAAATAGATTAGAGTACATCCAACTACTCTAGCTGAATTTAATGAGAAGGCTGCTACTGTAGTGTCTGTGGATTAAAAACAGAAAGTGCTGGAAACATTCAGCAGTTCAGGCAGGCAGCATCTGTAGCAAGAGAAACAGTGAATATTTTGGGGTTGCATCCCTTCCTCAGAACCAAGCAAAAGAGGAGCTAGTTGGTATTGGCTGTTGACACATTGGGAAATGTGAAAGGTGGAACAAAAGAAACTTTTCCTGATAGAGTGAAATAATGGGCTAGTTAACATTAGATTAAACTTATTTTACAGTGTAATGCTTTGCTGTGTAATTTGGTCTGTGTAATGTTAAATAGTCTAATTACACAAAAAAATGTGACTAGCAAGGAAACAAACATTTGTAGATTTCCTAAATCTGCAGTTCTGATATTTACATTTACGAATGCATAAGGACAATGTTAATATAGATTTTTAGAAATGGCTAGAATAAATTCTAAGATTCTTAAAGAAAAACAAAAGTATGTCAAATTAGAAGCAATCTATAACATGATATTGAATCAGGAGACAGGAGACATAAGTTAGAGATAATTGGAAGGCATGTCCTCTAATTGGTGAATGTGATTTGTAAAGACCTTTACTTGCTGCCTTGGTTCTTCAATAACTTATATGAAGGAAGTGAGAAAGAGGCTGACAATTATTTACTCAACAGACCAGCAGATCATGAAACTATGGAGCAAGAAGGGAAAAGAAACAAACATTCTTCTTAAATTAGCACATTACCCTAGATTCAATACTGGAATGGAGATTATATTAGGAAAAAAACACAAGTCATATGAATCTGCACCTTTCCTTTTCTCTCCCTATCTCATGCATCTTCCTACAAAGTTCAAGAGCACCTATATTCAGACAAAATGTCCAGTTTAAGGTATAGGCAAGAGAGAGAAAGACAAGCCAATAGAAAAAATGCAAGTGTGGAAAATTTGAAATAAAAATTAAAACTAAAACTACTGGAAATCCTGAAGGGCCAGGCAACATCTGTGGGGATAGAGAAACAGTGTAATCTTGCAAATCAATGACTTTCCATGAATTGGAAATAGTTTTTATGTTGCAAGGAGAGTGCAGAGGTGTGAATAAAAGAGATGGTCTCTGATAGATTGTGGACCAAGAGAGACTGATGTAGTTTGGGGTGGCATCCGAAAAAAAAAGATGCCTGGTGGAGAGGAAAATTGGAAAATTACATACTGAAAAGGTTGATTATCTTAAGTCAACAAATTTAATGTTAGGTCAGAGTTGGAATGGGGTGGAGTGACAGGCAATGAAACTGTCAGATCACACATGTGGATTGAACACAAGATGTTCCCCAAAGCAGAGGAGACCATGTTGTGAGCACCGAACGCAGTGCATTAAATTGGAATAGGTATGGATGAACAGTTGCTTCATCTGGAAGATGTATTTGGGTTACTGGACCATGGGGAGAAAAGTGATAAAAGTGCAGGTATTGCATCTCCTGCGGTGCTATGTAAAGACTCCCTTATAAAAGGGAACTGGGTATCGGAGAATATCAAAGAACAGAACAGGCATTGGACTGGGAGCAGGTTGTGCAATTGTTTGCAATTAATGTTATTCTTATCTGTAAGCACAGTCCTGAGAAAAGAAAGAAGCTAGTTGCTGAAAAATCCACAAATATGAGTTGTCTGATTAGACTCTTAAGCAGTAATATATATATAAATATATATATATAAAGTTTATTACTAACTTTGAAAAATAAAAGTTTAATCAATCTACTTTCTGTTTTTCATTAGAAGGTTATGAACCAGAATCAGAACCATATTTATTATCACAGAGTACGTCATGAAATTTGTTGTTTTGCATTAGTAGTAAAATGCAATACATAAAAACTCTGTTGCAATAGAAAATATAAAAACTAAATAAGCAGTGCACAAAGGGAGCAAAATAGAATTTTTCATTGTTCACAAATCCAACGCTTGATTGCTAGTAATAAGAATACTACTGACATCTTACATCAGGAGGTGTGCCAATTTACATGTTCTGAATAAAAAACTGGAAAGAACAGTTAGAAAATATCTAGGAAGCACCAAAACAGAAGACTTAATACCTGAAAATGAAATCATGTCCAAATTAGCCACTGTCAGTAACTAACCAGCCTATGAAAATCTGTTCAAGCAGGAAATCTGTGATCCTTCTGCTACATGTGATCATTTCCATGATACTCTGACTGTGCATGAACCCTAACATAAAGCTAGAAAAGCAAAAGATTTGATGTACACTACTATTGGAAATTACTCACGTGTTAAGAGCAGGAGTTGACCATTCAACCTTTCAGACCTGGTCTGACTGAAAACTTAATGCTATGTCCTGTCAGTCTGGGGTAACCTTTCAACCCTTACATCACAACCTATCTCTGCTTCCTTTCTCCTTTGAAAGAGAAAGATCCAAAGACTCACAAGACTAAGAGAAAACAAAACTGCCACATCTATGCCTTAAATCAAGGGTTCTGAATATTTTTATGCATAGACCACAACCATCAGCTGAGGATTTTGTGCACCCCAGATTGCGAATCCTTGCCTTAAATCTACAATCCCTTTTTTTTAAACAGTGACCCCGAGTTCTATATTCTCCCACAAATGATGCTCTCACCATCTAAATTTTCGCCATCAGTTGAGATCTTTTGTGTTTCAATCTGGTCCGCTCCTACCCTTCTAACTTCCAGCACAAGCGAGCCTAGATACAAACTGCCAGTTCCAGTTATCAGTTTAGTACTTACTTTCAAATCTACTTCCAACATTTCAATATCCCTCTTTTGTTAAGAAGATCCCTTTTGTATTTAATTCCTTGGGCAATAAATTGACATTTTTCCTAATTATTTGCTGTAACTTTCTTTAAGGCACTTGGAGACCCAGAACCCTCTGCATCTCAGAGCTTTGCAATTTCTCATCAAACAGATGATATACCTTCGAATTATCACACCCTACTCCATTTGGCAGATCTTTGCCCATTCACTTAAGCCAAACTTTCTCCTTTAGTCTCTATATTTTCTACTCACAGCTTACCTTCCTACCTATCATTATAACATCTGCAAACTGAGCAGCTGTGTTTGTTGCCTTTATCCTAGTTATTTATACAACCATTTTTTACATCTTAAAACTAGAAAAAGACCCAGATATTCTGTTTTATTGTTAGCCAGGCAACATTCCATCCATGCCAACATGTTATTTCTCAGATGATGAGCTTTTATATTCTACAATAACATTAGATCTTAACAAATGTCTTCTAGAAACCTAACTACATCCCAGTTCTCTTTGTCTAATAAAAACATGTTACATCTTCAAAGAACTTCAACAAATTGGTCAAAAATGATTTCTCTTTCACAAAACCATACAGTCCTTAACTTTCATGTATTTTCCAAATTCTGCACAATAATATCTTTAATAATAACTTGTAATATTTCCATGTGACAGCTGTTAACTGGTGGGTAGTTTTCTGCCATCTGTCTCCCCCTCTTTTTGAATAAAGGAGTGTATTTGCTATTTTTCAATCTAATTCAACCTTACCCAAATCTATAGAACTTAGATAAATAAAAGCCAACACAGAAACTATTCTAAATGCCAGGTTTTTAAGATCCTACTTTGAAGTCCATCAGAAATTTATGTATGTTTCATTTTCTGAACACTGGACCAATACCAATATGTCAGTCAAGCAACAAATAATTCACTGGAGCATAGGAACCATTCTTAGAGGCAATGTGGCGATGAAAACAATTCTCAGAGAATTGACTTTATTTCTTACATCTTTCACATACATGAGTAAAAATCTTTACATTACGTCCTATGTGAATGGGCAATGTATAATAATTTGTAATAAATAGTATGTACAACAGGACAGTCAATATAGCTTAGAAATACAATTGTGAATTAATGATGGCCTGGTGGAAGAAGCTGTCCCTAGAACCTGTTAGTCCTGGCTTTAATGCTGTGGTGCTGTTTCTCAGATGGTAGCAGATGGAACTGTTTTGTGGTTGGGTGACTTGGGTCCCCAATGATCCTTTGGACCTTTTTTTTATACACCTGTTGCTATAAATGTCCTGAATAGTGGGAACTTCACATCCACAGAAGCGCTGGGCTGTCCGCACCACTCTCTGCAGAGCCCTGGTACAGCCAGTCAGGATGCTCTCAATTGTGTCCCAGTAGAAAGAAGCTGTGTGGTGAAGGAAATGACAATGGCTTAGAAACGGTACAACTACCAAATACTTTTACTAATACCTCAATACAACGTTCAATGTAATGAAAGAGAAAATTAGTTAGGTTGGAGAAGAGTTAGGAAACCAGATTCAAGTTTTGGATAGGACTTCAACTGACAGTGTGGGTAAAGCCTACTAAGAGGGGTAACTGTGGCATTAAGCTCAATGGTTTCAACAGCCAGGGTATAAGGCATATCTTTAAATTCAGCCCCTCACTTACCTTTGCCTTTGTGATTTATTCAAATACATATCACCCAGCACAATGAGATGCAATATCTCTTTTAAGATGGCAGTTATTGTTTGCATGATGTTTTCTCTCTCTCTCTCTCTCTCTCTCTCCACATTAAGGTGTCTGATTGTCTTTTTAATGGGTTCTTTAAGGTTTCATTGTTTCATGGTTGTCTGCTAGGAGGCAAATCTCAAGGTTGTATAATATATACTTACTTTGATAATAAATGTACTTTGAATTTTAAGGTTATTATAGATGCACAGTGGAGAGTATCCTGACTGGTTATATCATGGCCTGGTATGGAAACACCAATGCCTACAAACAGAAAAGCTTACAAAATGTAGCAGATGCCGCCCAGTCCATCACTGGAAAAACACTCTCCACAGTTGAGCAATGTACAAGAAACACTGCCACAAAAAAGCAGTATCCATTATCAAGGACTCCCACCATCCAGGTCATTGGGAAGAAGGTACAGGGCCCTTAGGTCCCACATCACCAGGTTTATGTACAATATTATTTATTACTTATTTAATTATGACCCTTCATCTATTCATCTCCTGAACCAATGTGGATAACTTCACTCACTCTAACAATGAACTGATTCCACAACCTATGTACTTACTTTCGAGTACTCTACAAATCATGTTCTCAATATTATTACTTATTTAGTTTTTATTATTATTTGTTTTTTTCTCATTTGCAGAGTTTGTCTTCTTTTATCCATTGGTTGTCTGTGTTTGCTTCTGTGTGGTTTCTCATTGATTCCATTGTATTTCTTTGTATCTACTGTGAATGCTCACAAGAAGATGAATCTCAGGGTGGTACATGGTGACATCTACATACTTTGATAATAAATTTACTTTGAGCATTCAACTCTTTAAACTTTGAAGTGCAAGAATTTTAGTTCCAGTCATGATAGTTATATTTTTAGTAAATTGATAAACATCCTATTTGACTTTAAAAAGTACTATTAGTTACAAACATGCATGTTTCTGTTACATTTATTTGATTGGGGGTGGCGGAGAGGCAAGTTGGATATTGTACGGAAATCTACACCCATTAACCTATAATTAAATACTACCACCAAGTTGAAGGTAACATTTCTTTGCATTGAATTGTATTCATAACATTTTAAACTATCACTCATATCAAGAACCAATTATTATTTAGTCTGAATGTGCATTGATGTCTTCTATCAGACAATGTAAAGAATACAATGAGCAAAAATACTATTTCTACTACAAATCCCAGTGGCTGAGCTAAGCTGAGTTGTCCTTTTGACCTGCTCCCTCTCGTCTCTCAGCTGGTGGTCTATGCATTTTGACAGAATTCTTTATTTCAAAAATGAACCAAATGCCTAGTTTTCCATCTAATATTTCCTCAGCTGCCCCAGCAATTCTTTCTCTTTAGTACTTTTCCATTAATTGACTGTGATAAGGTGGTATGTGGAGGATTACTCCACGGGAGTTCCCTCTGAGGTTTGCTCATTCACACATTCTTCTCTCATCCTTTCTCTGATGCCAGCCAGCATATAGTTCTTCATCTTTTATTTCCCTGAAGTACGGAACGAGCACAATTTCTTGATAGGTATTCATTCCCCCCATCATTGGCAAGGTGATAATAGTGTATACAATCACCAAAACAGGCTGTACTTACTTGACCAGCCCGCTCCAACAGCACCTTCCAAACTTGTGACCTCTAACACCAAGAAGGGCAAGGGCAGTAGGTATGTAGGTGTCTTGCCCTCTAAGTCACACACCATTCTGACTTGAAAATATATTGCTGAATCTATTGCGCTAATTTCTAAAGCTCTCTGCAGAATGCCAGGGAGATAAATCACACTGACCCTTAGAACAGCAGTTGGGAGGAGTAATTAATTCCAGCATTGCCAGTGATATCTAGATCCTGAAAGAGGAATAAATAACAGAAAATAAACCTAAAATAAATTCTCGCCACATTGCCTTTAAATCCTCCCAGGTTCTACCAGTCACTTATTTAATGGAAACAACACATGGCCAAGCAACCTACTAACTTGCATGGCTTTGAGATTCTTTGAGACACTGGAGCACTGACAGGAAACACATAGAGTTACAGAAAATGCAAGCTCCACACAGATGGCACTGGAGGTCAGTGTGGGACCCAGTTCCTGGAACTCTGGGCAGCATCTTCACAACTGTGCAACAGCAAAATGGCCTTATAAAATTTAATAAAGTCTACATAGGGTTTCTGAAGCACTGTATTAAATGCTTGGGCCAATCAGCCCTTGGACTTGGCCTTAGTGTTTGTCTTTACTTCTCCTATGTGATAGTGAAAATGAACATTCAGGGTGATTGACAATGCACTCAAACTTCTTGAAAGTTTTTGGCACAGTAGTCATCCAATCAAGTGGAGAGTATTTATATTTTGCAGATGGTAAGAAGGTTTTGTGATGTCACCAGGTAGTCACTCATATGATTGATTCAGATTGTCATTAGGTTAGTAACAGGTTGCATTACTTGGAGCAGTATTGAGGGCTGATAGTGATGTGAGATGATGAGAACTTTTACAAAACGGTATCTAGTTTCTTACTGTATCACTCCTAGCATTCCCCTTAAGGAAGACGTCTCCCATTGCCACTTTAGAGCAGACTTGAGAGCCTTTCTAATCTCTGCAAGCAGACAGCCTATTTCCTCTCTCCCAGCTTGTCTATCAAAACATTTACATTCAGACTGGAAAATCAAGGTGCATGCTCTCACCTGTGCTCCACAGTGGCTTCAAAATCTTGTGAAATGATTTATAAAGCATTTAGATACAAAGAGAATCCCTCTGAGATTTAGGCATGATTCAGTTATCAGTAATTTGTTTTATCTAGCAGCATATCAAACAATTGTATTTTATAAATAAGCAGTAAGCAACAGGACTTGATCATATATGCTGGATGCTCCAGTCCAGTGGGAGCAAATTAAATGGGTAAAAGTTAATCATGCATCATGATCATAACCAGCATTTCCCAATTTCTCTCTAAGACCCACTCATCATAGATATTGTCTATTTATTCTATCAGTTCCACTTCATAACTTGAAAACATTGATTGATTACAGAATATCTTTCAAAATTCCAGCGCATTAGAACTATTATTCTAATAAATTCCTGCACCATTCTTCCCATGCACAACACTTAGAAGTACACAAAATTCTCCAGACATGTTGAAGGAGAGCTTCATATAGATTAAGTTTAAAATCTACTTCCTAGAAACCAGTGTATAAAATCACCAACCTTCGATAATATTATGTACCTGTCTTTGATAATTAAACTATATGTGCATATGGATTCTGAAATATCTTTGGATTAACTGTTTCTAGCTTTTCATCCTTATGTCCCATGTGGAGGATCTTATATTTAACATACAACTCCATTTTCTACTGGTTTGCCTTTTAACCTAATCTATTAATATCAATATAATTTAATGTATCCATCTACACTATATCTGTGAATTGCAGAAAAACTTGAAGCTATCGATGTCTATTCCTTTGTCTACACTGTTAATAAAGACAGTAAATAGTTGAGGCCATAATATAGATCTTTGTATACATCATGAATCACACCCTGCTTATCTATCTATTTACTTACTTATTTGTTTATTTATTTATTAATTGATTGATATACAGCGCAGAATAGGCCCTTTCAGCCATGCTGCCCAGCAATCTCCTGATTCAATCCAAGCCTAATTATGGGCCAATTTACAATGACCAACTAACTTACCAACTGGTATGTCTTTGGACTGTGTTTGGAGACCAGAACACCCAGAGGAAACCCATGTGGTCACAGGGAGAATGCGATTCCATTCTAATTTGAATGGAAGTCTGTTATCCCTACTTTCTGTCTGGTGAGTTGGTGAATTTCCAGGCCAAGCTAATGAACTTCCTTCAATTTCAATAGCTTCAGTTTTAGGTAAACTTATTCTGAAGGCTTCAGTAAGTCCATTTCATTCTCTGTCTACTACTTGGATTATCTATTCAATCTTTTTTTTAGATAGGATTTATCATTTGTAAATCCATTCTGAACCTATGACCAGATGAAAATTTCCAACTGTTTAGTCATTCTTCCCTTGATCTATTTCCTGACAATAGAGGTTGGGCTACTTGGTGAAATATCATGCATGATGTACTTATCCAAAGGACTTTTGACTCTCATCTGTCTAATAACAAGTATTCACCTAACTCTGGACCAAGGAAAATCTAGACACCTAAAGAGGAACAACATTATTCCTAAGCAGGTATTGGATGTTTTTTGTGTCTTTTCTGTCTTTCCTGAGATTTACATGATTCTGTGGTGTGCAGAAGCTTCTGGGGAAATAGGAAACCTAGCACTAATGTGTAAGAATTTTTAAATGGTATCCTTCCGAGTATATAACACTTTTCATTACTTTGGTTTATTTCAAACGGTTTTATAGTCAAATATTCCTGACATGTAATCACAGTTATTTCAGAACAAATTCTTCATGACTGTACTCAACATTAGGCTTGATTTCTGTTTATTTCTCTGAAATGGGATTTGAACTCACAACCTACCGGTACTGCATTAAGTACTTAATTAGTAGCTGAAACAACCAGTATGCAAACAGAATTACAGATAGAAACATAGAAAACCTACAGCACAATACAAGCCCTTCAGCCCACAAAGTTGTGCTGAACATGTCCCTACCTTAGAAATTACTGGGCTTACCCATAGCCCTCTATTCTTCTAAGCTCCATGTGCCTATCCAAAAGTCTCTTAAAAGACCCTATCGTATCCACCTCCACCACCATTGCCAGCAGCCCATTCCACGCACTCACCACTCTCTGCGTAAAAAACTTACCCCTGACATCTCCTCTGTACCTACTCCCCAGCACCTTAAACCTGGGTCCTCTTGTGGCAACCATTTCATCCCTGGGAAAAAGCCTTTGACTATCCACACAATCATCTTATACACCTCTATCAGGTCATCTCTCATCCTCCATCGCTCCAAGGAGAAAAGGCTGAGTTCACTCAACCTATTGGCATAAGGCATGCTCCCCAATCCAGGCAACGTCCTTGTAAATATTCTCTGCAGCCTTTCTATGGCTTCCATATCCTTTCTGTAGTGAGGCGACCAGAACTGAGCACAGTACTCCAAGTGGGGTCTGACCAGGGTCCTATATAGCTGCAACATTACCTCTCGGCTCCTTAATTCAATTCCACGATTGATGAAGGCCAATACACCATATGCCTTCTTAACCACAGAGTCAACCTGTGCAGCAGCTTTGAGCGTCTTATGGACTCGGACCCTAAGATCCCTCTGATCCTCCACACTGCCAAGAGTCTTACCATTAATACTATATTCTGCCATCATATTTTACCTAGCAAAATGACCCACCTCACACTTATCTAGGTTAAACTCCATCTGTCACTTCAAAGCCAGTTTTTCATCCTATTGATGTTATGCTGTAACCTCTGACAGTCCTCCACACTATCCACAGCAGCCCCAACATTTGTGTCATCAGCAAACTTACTAGCCCATCCCTCCATTTCCTCAACCAGGTCATTTATAAAAATCACTAACAGTAAGGGTCCCAGATCAGATCCCTGAGGCACACCACTGGTCACCGACCTCCATGCAGAATATGACCCGTCTACAACCACTCTTTGTCTTGTGTGGGCAAGCCGGTTCTGGATTCACAAAGCAATGTCCCCTTGGATCCCATGCCTCCTTACTCTCTCAATAAGCCTTGCACAGAGTACCTTATCAAATGCCTTGCTGAAATCCATATAAACTATATCTACTGCTCTTCCTTCATCAATGTGTTTAGACCCATCCTCAAAAACTTCAGTCAGGCTCGTAAGGCACGACCTGCCCTTGACAAAGCTATGCTGACTATTCCTACTCATATTATACCTCTCCAAATGTTCATAAGTCCTGCCTCTCAGGATCTTCTCCATCAACCTACCAGCCACTGAGTTAAGACTCACTGGTCTATAGTTTCCTGGGCTATCTCTCCCTCCCTTTCTTGAATAAAGGAACAACATCCACAACCCTCCAATTCTCCGGAACCTCTCCCGTCCCCATTGATGATGCAAGGATCATCGCCAGAAGCTCAGCAATCTCCTCCCTTGCCTCCCACAGTAGACTGGGGAACATCTCATCCAGTCCCGGCGACTTATCCAACTCGATGCTTTCCAAAAGCTCCAGCGTATCCTCTTTCTTAATATCTACATGCTCAAGCTTTTCAGTCTGCTGCAAGTCATCCCTACAATCACCAAGGTCCTTTTCTATAGTGAATACTGAGGTAAAGTATTCATTAAGTACCTGTGCTATTACCTCCGGACGCATACACACTTTCCCACTGTCACACTTGATAGGTCCTATTCTTTCTCGTCTTATCCTCATGCTCTTCACATACTTGTAGAATGCTTCGGGGTTTTCCTTAGTCCTTGCTGGCTTTCTCATGGCCCCTTCTGGCTCTCCTAATTTCCTTCTTAAGCTTCATTCTTAAGATGTCATCCTCAAAGTATGGTTCACCCTTATTCATTTAAGATTCCCTTGAAGAAGTTAAAAATAAACATTTTACAACAGTCATCAACAAATGTTTTGTTACATTTAAGAGAAAAAAATATTCACTGTGATTTTGAATGTATCTAATCACCACAGGAATGACAGAAAACAGGAGGAAAGCAGCATTTTGTATTTCTTCAAAATTCTTGAATTTTGTCATGCTAGCTTCTGTCTTCTGTCATGTTTTTGCCATGATGCTCAAACTGTGGGAGTATGTCCAAGGTAATAGTTATAAGCTGACTCAGAGTAGCTAAAAATGTGCGGTACGGATACATTACTCCCACATTCCTTCAACTTTCAGGATCTACAATTAAAATTAAACTAGTTGATTTCTCATTGCATTGTTCACGGACAAATATATACTGTAAATGCACCATTGTCTCTCTGTCTCCCACTCTCTTTCTATATTGTTGTATTTGCCTTCCCACTCACCTTTCTCCTTTTTTATTTGGTTATAATGGAGACATTGACAAAGCATCAGAAGGGGCATTACACCACAATTTGCCTAGCAGATTATTAGAGCCTTTCTTTTATTTCTCAATATCAGGGCATCATAGGAAAATCAACATTTATTGCCAAACCCACAGTCTTTCCAGTTAAGACATTCCAACAGCGTTGTTAGGAAATTCCAGGAATTAGTTCCAGCAATAATCAGGAACCAATCACCATTCCAAGTCAAGATGGTGTGGGGGAATCGGCATGTGGTAGAGTTCCTATGTTCTTTAAGACCATGAACTTCATAGGGTGGGGGCTATTGTTCAACTATAACAGCAGTACTTTTTAATATAGCGTGGCCACCATGCATCAAGTATGGTCAGGATGGTGAATTATATGTCAATCAAGAAGGCTGCTTTGCCCTGGACAGTGCTATGAATCTTGGATGCTGTTGGAGCTGCACTCATCCAAGCAAACAACCCATCAAACACTTTGAAGGGAGTGGAAAGGCTCTGTGATGGCAGAAGTAAAACACTTATCACAAAATGTCTAACCTCTGACTATTCCTATCGCTGGAGTAATTATATGGTTACATACAGATATCTGAAGATTTATCCTGGGCCCACCATATTGATGCAATAACAAAGAATTACAGTGAATTAGGAGTTTGAGGAAACTTGGTATGTCACCAAAGACTAGCATATTTCTACAGATTACCATGGAGAGCATTCTAACTGGTTGCATCACTATCTGGTATGGAGGACAGCACCAGACTGGAAAAAGCTGCAGAAAGTTGCAAACAAAGCCAGCTCCATCATGAGCACTAGCCTCACCAGCATCTGGGGCATCTTCAAAAGGCAATGAATCAAAAAAGCTGCATCCATCATCAATAATGCCCATCATCCATCACCCAGAACATGCCCACTTCTCATTACTACCATCAGGGAGGAGCTACAAGAGCCTGAAGCCACACATTCAACATTTTAGAACAGCTTCTTCCTCTCCGCCATTAGATTTCTGAACAGACGATGAACCCATGTACACTATCTCGTTATTTTTTTTTACTTTTTTTGCTCTTATTTTGCACTACTTATTTAATTTTCTGAATTTAATTTTACTTGTATATTTTCTTATTGTAAATTGTAGTTTTTTATTATTATGTATTACACTGTACTGCTGCTGCAAAACAAAAAAGTCACAAAATATACTTATGACACTGAACCTGATTTTGGTCCAGTTGAGGTTCTGTATAATGTGGGACTTTGTGATGACAATGCTGTTGAATTCCAAGTGAGTTATACTCTATTCTGTTGGAAATGGTTATGAATTTTATGTGTCTGAGTGGTGTCTGAGCATGCTGCATACAGACAGGGTCTGCCCCCTTTACTAAGGAGCTGTGAATAGAATGGAAAGTCATTAAGTTCATCAACACACATTTTCACTTCTGACCTCATGATGGAAAGAAGATCACTGATGAAGCAGTTAAGGCACTGCCCAAACCTGAAATAAATAGTACAAGTTTATAAGACATTGGTTGACTCAGTCTAACCATTTCAACTAATCTCTAGTCCCTAGGTTCTTAGGAGTTTAGTGTAAAATTAATTTGTTCCCCCATCTCTGAAGAGTGGAGGGTGAGTTGTAGACAAGAACCAGAGATCTTCTTGGTGTCCGCTTCGACACCGAGCAAAATTCATGCTGAGTGCATGGATGATGGTTTGGGTCAAAGAAACCTGAAAGATTACTTGTGAGGCTAAATGCAAAATTTCTATTGTTGCAATATTTGCGGATCAAAGTAAGGGGATGGTTTTGGTCATCACTTACTAATACGGTTAATGTCTTTGCAATTAATCTCCTGAAAGTACAAAACAAAGAAAACATCTTATTAAATTCAAGCATGGGATGTGGGTAAGCTCGTAAAGCCACCAATTATTGCCCATCTCTAGTTGTCCATGAAAAAGTGTTTTCTATGATAACGACATTCCCGCTATGTTGAAGGATTGTGATATCCAGGATTTGGACCCCATACATAATAAAGAAAGAAAGGTATATTTTCAAGTCAGCACAGTGTGCATATTAACAATGACACTTTAAGTTGTTTCTCCTGTCCCTAGTGTGTTCTGTCATGATGCTAGAAAGATAGGAGTATGCCAAAGGCAATAGACATAAACTAACAGAAATGTACAATTATGGTGTTTACTCCTATATACCTTCAAACTCTAGGATGTGGTCTCCCATTGTATTGCTCATGGACCTGCCCATCCTTTTCTAGTGGTCATAGTCTTGGATTTGAGAAGCTATATCAAAGGAAAATTCCCACCATTTATTTAGTAGCTGCTCCGTACTAGTTCCATAATGCACCAGTGTCAGACGAGAGGTGCTTGGGATGTCTACTAAGTTTCCTTTGTTCTAGATAGCAACATCTTATGTGTTGTTGGAACTACTGTATGCAGGTAACTACAGAACACCTGATCACAATTCTGACTTTGCCTTGTAGAATGGGAAAGATTTTGGGTATTTGAAGGGTGAGGCATTCTCTTCAAGACACCTGTACTCTGACCTGTCCTTGAAACAGCATTTACGTGGTAATTCTATTAGGGATCATTCTGGAGTTATAAAATTATGGGTAGCATAATTATGGATTAACTAAAACAAGAACCAATCTTCAGGATATAAAACTGTACACTTTTTAACTTCCAACTGATATTTTGTTGCTAATTAAACCAACTTATTGGCTATGGGACATTCTCTATCCCATTGAAACTACATAGGCAATGACTAGAAGAATTTTCCTACAATTAGCACATTGTTAACCTCCACTGCTTAAGATGGAGGTAAACGTTCAGTAGTGAAATGTTTTGTCACTTAACTTTCTGGTTAGTTGTATATTTATGGAGGCTTCAACATTGTACCAAAAGGGGAATATTTTCTGCAACACACACTGATGCACCATCAATAACTCACTCTGAGACGTAAAGGCGAGATATCAGCTTTTATTGACTGGAAGAAGGAACAAGCAGTGAGTGACCACCATACTACATCCTGGAGACTGAGAGCCCGGGCTCAGGCCTTGATCGCCTTTACACAGGGAGGAGCCACAGGAGCCTCAGGAGTCAGCAGGGGCATGTCCAGACAGGTATATGTAGTTCACCACACACACACAAAGTGTTGGAGGAACTGCAGATCAGGCAGCATCGATGAAGAGGAATAGAGTTGACATTTCAGAACAAGACCCTTTATCAGGACTGGAAAGGAAGGGGGAAGAGACTAGAAGCCAGAATAAGGAGGAGGAGGCAGGAGAAGGAGTACAAACTGGAAGATGATAGGTGAAACCAATGAGTGAGAAGGTATGTGGGTGGGGGAAGGGTTTGAAGTAAGAAGCTGGGAGGTAGTAGGTGGAAAAGGTAAAGAACTGAAGAAGGAGGAGTCACTTAGAGGAGGAGAATGGACCACAGGAGACAGAAAGAGGAGGAGCATCAGAACGAGGTGATAGACAGGTGAGAAGGGAAGGATGGGGGAGAAAGAATGGGAAACAGAAAAGGAAAGAAGGGGTGGGGGAAAAATGACCAGAAGTTGTAGCCATTGATGTTCATGCCATCCAATTGGAGGCTAACCAAACATAATATGAGGTATTCCTCCTCCAACTTGAGAGTGGCCTCAGTGTGGCAGCAGAGGAGGAGTGGACCAACATGTCAGAGTGGGAATGGGGAATGGTTGGCTACGGGAAATCCTCCGTGTTGTGGAGAAGTTAAAGGTGCTCAAAATGTGTTCCCCCAAACTATGTTGGGTCTCACGGGTGTAGAGGAAGCTCTATAGTGACTAGTGGGTATTATTTACACCAATTTCCATTCATTCCCCTGGCAGATAAGGATCAGGACACATATGCTCTGTAGATCCAGCTTGGTGAACATCTGGGCCCTGGGGAGTTTTTCAAATATGCTGTCCATCGGGGGGGGGGGGGGCGGGTGGGAGGTGGAGTTTAGAGGTTCTAAGTGGTGATTTTGTTGAGTCCATGGTAGTCAATGCAGGAATGAAGAACCCTATCTTTGTTCTTGACAAAGAAGAATCCTGCACAGCTGGGGACTGGAATGATCAAATGAAGCCATGATGTAGTGCTTTGGTGGTGTAGTCATTCATGGCTTGGGTCTCAGAAGGGGTGATGGTGAACAAACAACCACAGGGATGTGTGGTGCCCAGGAAGAGGTCGATCGCACTGTTATGTTGTCTGTGAAGCAATAGGGTGCCAGGTTTCCTTCTACTGAAGATGAAGGGCCAAGTTGTGGTATTCCTGCAAGAGTTTGGTGAGTTTGAGGGTTTCCACTATCCCCAGGGTGAAGTTAACTAAGGTGGCAGGCAGGTGGGTCCCTAACTCAGCAGTGAATCGGATGACCAGGCAAAGCAAGGGTCATGAGTGGAAAGAAAGGGGTAAACCAAGATGAAAGGAGAGGAGGAATTAGGTGGACTCGCAGTGCTCATGTGCACCGGCCATGTGTGCACTCTGACCATCCCAGACCCCAAGGGATGTCCGTCAATGGCTATGATGCAGAAGGGGTGAGAGTTAGGCTTTATAGGGAGTCCAAGGTGCGTACACAGATAGACCAGAAAACTGCAGCAGAATCCACCAGAGTCTTCTGTGTGCATAGATCTATTAGGCTGTGGAGGAGGACAGAAAGAGTGAGTTGGACTACGGCGCTGAAACGAGGAGCCAAGGGAAGCTTACCGGATAGAAGGCCTCTCGTCTCTACCTGGTGTTGCTGTATGATGTGTAGGTGATCAGCTACCCTGCAGTGAGCACACAAGTTGTTTCTCCACCGACTCTCACACTCTTGAGAGGTTAAGAGAGCTCGCCCTAACTGCAGGGGTTCTGGTGGCTGATGAGGGTCCTGCTGCCTGAAAATCATTCTGGGAATGGAACTTGAGTTCTAGCTGTTGATCTAGAGAGTCATTCCATGAGATCCCTGTCAATATGGAGGGACAGTGTAATGAGGTTTTCGAGGTCAGAGGGGATCTTCCAGGTAGACACCTCATCTACAAATTTGCTGATGACACAACCATTGTTGGTAGAACCTCAGGTGGTGACGAGAAGGTGTACAGGAGTGAGATATGCTAACTAGTGGAATGGTGCCACAGCAACAACCTGGACATCAATGATAGTAAGGCGAAAGAGCTGATTGTGGACTTCAGGAAGGGTAAGACAAAGGAACACATACCAATCCTCATAGAGGGATCAGAAGTGGAGAGAGTGAGCAGCTTCAAGTTCTTGGGTGTCAAGATCTCTGAGGATCTAACCTGGTCCCAACATATTGATGTAGTCATAAAGAAGGCAGGACAATAGCTATACTTTATTAGGAGTTTGAAGCAATTTGGCATGTCAATAAATACACTCAAAATCTTCTACAGTTATACTGTGGAGAGCATTCTGACAGGCTGCCATCACTGTCTGGTATGGAGGGGCTACTGCACAGGACTGAAAGAAGCTGCAGAAGGTCGTTAATCTAGTCATCTCCATCTTGGGCACTAGCCAACGAAGTACCCAGGACATCTTTAGGAAGCACTGTCTCAGAAAGACAGCGTCCATTATTAAAGACCTCCAGCACCCAGGGCATGCACTTTTCTCACTGTTACATTCAGGTACAAGATAAAAAAGCCTGAAGGCACATGATCAGTGATTCAGGAACAACTTCTTCTCCTTTACCATCCCATTCCTAAATGGACTTTGAAGCTTTTTTAAAAAATATACAGTATTTCTGTTTTAGTACATTTTAAAATAATCTATTCAAAATACGTAATTGGTTTACTTGTTTATTCATTATTATGTTTTATTTTATTTATTATTTTTTTCTCCCTCTGCTAGATTATGTACTGCATTGAACTGCTGCTGCTAAGTTAACAAATCTCATATCACATGCCGATGATAATAAACCTGATTCCGATTCTGATTCAAGTGCACCAGGAACTGTGACAGCAATGGACCATCAGTTCCACTGCATTCCAGCTGCACTCAAACACAAGGGTCCTGATTTCCATGGTATAATCCAGCACTTAGTTTGAGCCTAAACACAGATGAAGTATCTGATCTGCTGCCTCCCTTCCACTTCCCGGATGGTTGAAAACCTGGCGCATTTCAGCATTGAATTCCTCATATTATTGCAGATGGTGGTTTTATTGTCCCAACTAGTGGCAGCCCAAGTCAGAATTCACCCAGGAGGGAGGGGGGGGGGGGGAAGAGAGAGAGAGAGAGCGAGCAAGAGAGAGAGATGACAAAGGCAATGTTGGCTCGGTCCATTTAACACCGGAATTCAGGGCTCCAAGGGAGGAGGTTGACTGGCACATGGTTGTTATTATGAGTCAGAAAGTTAGTTGATAGTAGTGAGCAGATGGCCAATGATTTCCTACTGTTTCTGGACCATGTGCACATGCCTACAGATGCTTTTCTTTAGGCGTGCAAACTCTGCTGGGCCAATTACTGTTAGGAAATATAGAGGAGGCTTGACTCAAACACAAATCAACAGAAACAACTTAGTAGAGAGCGATCACTTTAATAATAAACTGCAAAATAACAAGCCATGATAGGTAACAAAACATAAGAGGACAGATACTTAACACAAAGCAACATGGTAATTGGCTAGGAACTACTGGCCAATTCAATGAATGGACAAGGACTGTAGAGGAAAGTTTGTTTTAAATAGGCTGCTGGTGATGCATTGGAAATGAGTGGCAGGTGACTCCTGTTAACTGGGCAGTGATTGGGAGGGGCCCGACAATTGCTTTTGCTTTCTTTACCACTAACTCAAGCAGTAGGTTAACCTTTAGGGAATCCTGCATGAGGACTCTCAAGTCTCTTTGCATCTCTGATTTCTGAATTTGCTCCCCATTTAGAAAATAGGATGTGTTTTAGTCCTTCTACAAAGGTACATGGCCACACATTTCCTACACTACATTCCATCTGCCACATCTAATCTGACTAAGTCCTTCTGCAGACTCCCTGCTTCCTCAAAACAACCTGTCCCTCCACCTATCTTGTGTTGTTCACAAATTTGGCCACAATGCCATCAATTCTGTCATCCAGACAATTGACATTACATGAAAATAAGCAGCTCCAACACTGATTCCTACAGAATTACTAATCACCAGCAGCCAACCTATTGTTCCCATTTTTTGTTTCCTGCCAGTCAGCCAATCTCTATACACACTAGTATCTTTCCTGTAATACCATGGGCTCTTATCTTGTTTGGCAGCCTCAAGTGCAGCACTTTTGTAAAGGTATTCTGAAAATCCAAGTAGACAACATCCACTGACCTTTATCTATCCTGACTGTTAGTTCCTCAAAAGATTTAACAGATTCATCTGCCAAGATTGTCACTTGCTGACTTAGGTCTATTTTATCTTGTGCCTTCAAGTCCCTTGAAAACTCATCCTTAATAATGGACTCCAACATCTTGCCAACAACTGAAGACAGGCTAACTGGCCTATAATTTCCTGTTTTTTACCTCCCTCCTTTCTTAAAGAGTGGAGTGACATTATCTCTTCCAACCCCATTTCAAAGAAGGTAATTCATAAAATGGCTGAAGCCAGTTGCCCCGAGAAACTCCTACAATGAAGACCTGGGGCTAGGATGACCAACTTCCAACTGCACAACCGTTTTCCTTTATACAAGATACTACTGGAAGTCATTGCAGTTTTTCTCTTTGATGCCAATGAATTTCAGCTTTATCAGGGCTTTTTTGAGGCCACACTTTGTTAAATCTTGATATCAGGAGTAGATATTTGCACCTCACCACTGGAATTCAACTCTTTGGTCAATGTTTGGATGAATGCTTTGATGAAGAACTGAGTGGTTCTGGCAAAATCAGCAGGTTATTGGTGAGTATATGCTATTCAGCAATACTGCTGATGACTTTGCTAATGACTGACAATAGACTGATTTGATTGCAATTGGCTAGATTGCATTCATCTTGATTTTTGTGAACTAGGTAATTTTTCACATTGTCAAACAGATGCCAGCATTGTACTTACTAGAACAACTTGTCTAGAGGTGCAGCTAGTGCTTGAATCCTGGTCTTCAGATGAGATTGCATGAGGGTCTGGAGTCAAAGGGCCACTTCTTCCCATCTATACACCACTGTGCTACCAGAGTGACAGGACATAACTAAAAACTATGATGGAGGCTTCTGCCATATTGTCACTTGGGTATGTGTCAGGCTGTTGCTTGATTACTTTGTGGACACCTCTCCCAATCTGGGCATCAGTTCCAAGGTATTTTTGAAGAAGTTTTACAAGGTTAGCTGTGCTTGGAGTAATTCTACTGCGTTGAATGCAGGGCCTAGGTTGATGCCAGATGGCTTACATGGTTTTATTCTTTCTATAAAT
Source organism: Hypanus sabinus (assembly GCF_030144855.1). Taxonomy (NCBI): domain Eukaryota; kingdom Metazoa; phylum Chordata; class Chondrichthyes; order Myliobatiformes; family Dasyatidae; genus Hypanus; species Hypanus sabinus. The sequence continues at coordinate 137,619,774 of NC_082711.1, forward strand.
TTGTTGATGATACAACCATTATTGGCAGAATCTCAGATGGAGAAGAGAGGATATACCAGCTAGCTGAGTGGTGTTGCAGCAACAACCTTGCATGCAACATCAGTAAGACCAAAGAGCTGATTGTGGATTTCAGAAAGGGTAGATAAGGGATCACAAGCCAATCCTCATAGAGGGATCAGAAGTGGAGAGAGTGAGCAGCTTCAAGCTCCTGGCTGTCAAGATCTCTGAGGATCTAACCTGCTTCCAAAATAATCATTGCAGCTATAAAGAAGGCAAGGCAGGGGCTATATTTCATTAGGAGTTTCAGGAGATTTGGTTAGTCACCTAAGACACTTGAAAACTTCTACAGATGTACCATGTAGCATTCTGACAGGCTGCATTACTGTCTTGTGTGGGGGGGAGGGGGAAGCTACTGTACAGGATTGAAAGAAGCTACAGAAAGTCGTAAAATTAGTCAGCCCCATCTTGGGTACTAGCATCCATAGTATGCATGACATCTTCAAGGAGTGGTGTCTCAGAATGGCGGTGCCCATCATTGAGGACCCTCATTACCCAGGTAATGCCTTCTTCTCATTGTTACCATCAGAAAGGAGGTACAGAAGCCTGAAGACACACACTTAGCAATTCAGGAACAGCTTCTTCCCCTCTGCCATCTGATTCTTAAATGGACATGGAACCCATTGAACTGCCTCGCTTTCATTATTTGTTTTTGTATTATTTTAATTTAAATATTCAATACACATATATACTTACTGTAAGGGATTTTCTTATTTATTTTTCCAGTATTATCAGGTATTGCATTGTACCGCTGCTGCTAAGTTAACAAATTTCACAACATATGCTGGTGATATTAAACCTGATTCTGATTCTCTGAATGCAGTGATAATGGTAAACTGAATGGTTCACTAAGCTTTTTCCACAGGTCATATAAGAGTTAATCACACTAACCCAGTCTGGAAACAGACATAACCCTGAAGAGGTAAGATTGTAGATTTCTTCCCTTGCAAGACACGAGTTGACCAGATGGATTTTTATAGCAATCGGTGATATTGTTGTCACTGTTCCTCCTGCCTGGGGATTGAGGGAAGTTTACAGACACAGCTTCAGCATCTTTCCATTGCCTTTTGGTGCCTGCTGTAGGTAGATAACGGCTGTATGCTGGTGACATATGTTTTCACACCTATTCAGGGGATGAGCACCAAAAATCTTCAGCTTTTCCACTGCAGCAGACAATAGGTTAGCATTTCTACCAGTTCCTGTCAAACATCACCACCCACTAATTATAAAGTTTCAGAGTAAGATTGTGGAAATGCAGATTCTTTCTCAGGTTTCAGGTTCCACCTCTCAACAAAAGACATTCATAATGAAATGTACCATTGTCTTCAGTGCAGTAGCAGAGCCTCTCGATGATTGCGGCGAAGGGCTTTTGGAGATCAAGGCCTAAAACCTGAGCAGAAACTCATGGTCTACTGAATAGCAGTCACCCCTGCCCTTGTGTATGCTTCAGAAACTTTATCAGAGAGTTTCTGAAATTTATTAGAGGGGGATGTTGTTCATTAAAGCCTAAAGCAGCACACTGACTTGTACTGTATGTTTCAATGAGTAAGTCAACAAGGTTTGGACCCAGCTTTTGAATATGTGATGTTGCACACATCAGCTCACCTGTTAAGGTTAGAAGGACCTTGATTCAGGTCTATAGACACTATGGGTTGCACAGTCCCCCAAAAGTCTTGTAGGTTATCTTCCTTCAGCGGACACTTGTTGGAAGGAGGTGCAGTACTGTGATGAAAAATAGGACAAAATGTTGGGGAAATACTGTAGCCTTGTTTGATACCAGTCTTGACTCAAATTAGCTTTGTTGTGACATATTTGTTAAGATCATGGCTTGCATGCCAACCTAAAACAAATGTAAGATGGAGATGAGTTTCTATAGGTAGCCATATTTGGGGACGCTACTCCATTGTGCCTCCTGCTTGATGAAGCCAGAGGCTGAGCAAAGTCAATAAAGGGTATTTAAAATGGCTGGGCCTGTCTCTTGCAATTTTTTTAAAGCTGGTTTGCAGTGAATACACTTAGTGACTCCGCATCCACAGCTCTCTAGCACAGAGAAACCTCTGAAAGAAAAGCGTCATCACTAATCTAAAATAAGCCACCCCTTAGCAAGTTTAGATTCTGAAACAGGGGTAACAGCCTCACAGCACCTAACCAGTAAAGCTATTCAGAATCATAAATAGTGTAGTACAAAACAAACCTACTCAGTTTTTCTTCAGTAAACAATCCTTTCAGCCCAACATTCATTCCAGTGACTACAGATGGTACAAATCTGAAATATTTTTTTAAATGTCAGAAATACATGCTTGCTTTCTAACTTTTGTTAACCTCTTATAAACACTATTCTACAAACATTATCTTTATTTTTCCCTACAAAGGTGCTGCCTGCTCAGTTTTTAAAGCATTTTCTGCTTTTTTTAATTAGAACCTATGAAAGATTTTTTCATTCCCTTCAAACAAATTATTTGGGTTGCTCCAGTAAAGCTTTCTTATTTTTAAACTCACTCCCTCGTGCTACAGCATCTCCATGACCTTTCTACTCCCTAGACACAAGAGATTTGATGGATACTGGTGTTGCAGAAAGTCTCTTAACTTACCTGCTCATTGAAAGGCATTCTGTCTTGGGAGGTAAACAGTGGTCCGTGTAAGGAGCATTCTAGTCCCTCTCACTAGCTGATGACATCATGGTGCCAGTAGAGTTTAAATCTAGCACACAGTAACCACACAGTCTCTTTTTGCTCTTAGGTTGCCATGGACCAAGTAGATTAGCATGCCTCGAAAATGCTAGAAAGTGGGGGGGGAGGGGGGGGGGCGGGATGTGCTGTAGTAAAGGATGCACAATTTCGATAAGTATTTGCCACGATTTGTAGATGTAATTTCTGTTTCCCTGGTGCTTCAGGCACTCTGTTTAAGTAAGTACCTGTAATGAAGTTTACCTTGACGGGTTTACTAAATGTTTAGTGTCTATTCTGTCTTGTAAATAAAGAGTTAACCTACTTACAAGGGGTGATTGATAAGTTTGTGGCCTAAGATAGAAGGAGTCAATTTTAGAAAACATAGCACATTTATTTTTTCAACATAGTCCCCTCCAACATTTACACACTTAGTCCAGCGGTCGTGGAGCATACGGATCTTGGACCTTCAGAAAGTGTCCACAGATGGGTGATTGATAAATTAGTGGCCTAAGGTAGCTCTCATTACATGCACATGCAGGTCAAGTCTGAGTGATTATCCAGAAAGCTTATCAATCACCCCTACTTGGACACTTTCTGGAGGTTCAGGATCTGTATGCTCCACGACCGCTGGACTAAGTGTGTAAATGTAGGAGGAGACTATGTTGAAAATTAAATGTGCTAGGTTTTCTAAAATTGATTCCTTCTACCTTAGGTCATGAACTTATCAATCACCCCTTGTACTGGCAGTTGAGTGTCTTCTGTCCCTGCTCACCGAACCCGTGAACCTGATTTCCCACAACTGCTAGAAATCTTGAGCAATACACAGAAGATGCTGGAGGAACTCAGCAGGTCAGGCATCATCTGTGGAGGGGAATAAACAGTTGACGTTTCAAGCTGAGAACTCTTATCAGGACTGGGAAAGAATCTTGACCTGAAACATTGGCTGTTTATTCCCCTCCATAGATGCTGCCTAACCTGCTGAGCTCCCCCAGCATTTTGTGTGGTTTGTTCTCTACTCCCTAGCTTTCATAATCCTTTGAATGTCCAATGAATCTGTACTACTCTAATTTACAAACATAATAACCAAATATAATCACTACACCAATGGGGACTGTGCTTTCAGCTGAAAGTGCAAAATTTGGAATTCCCTCCCTACCTCATCAACTGAGTTTCTTTTTTGTAATACACTGACAGAAGCCTGGGTACTTTGCTCATCTATTGTGCTCAACATCTATTTCAGTTTGATACCAAGCACCTTGGGCTATGAGGCTACATTAACCATGTGAGCTTAGTGAAGGTCGATTTTATCGTGATTCCTTTGTGCGTATTTGTTATGCTTTACTAGCTATTTGAGGAAGAAGAATAAGCCAGCGTATAATTGTTGATAAAATAGATTTGAAGTTGACATGGTAATACCCATTCCCAGTTTGCTACTTTTGGTACATATTGAAGGAAATGACAGAGGGGAAAAAAAACTAGTTCATCCAGTTCTTTCCACGTGAATAACTATTGAGTCAGAGTTGTATAGTTTAAAAACAGGCATTTTAGCACATCCGTCTATGCCTACTATTACACCTTTCAGTACTGCAATTATGAAGAAAGCATGGCGGCACCTCTACATTCTACTTTCTTTCTTTGTGAAGATTTGGCATGACATATACTATGCTGACAAACTTCTATAGATGTGTGATGAAGAGTATATTGACTGGCTGCATCATAGCCTGATATGGAAACACCAATGCCCTTGAATGGAAAATTCTATAAGTAGTAATAGGGCCCAGTCCATCATGGGTAAAACCCTCCCCACCATTGAGTACATCTACATGAAACTATGTTGCAGGAAAGCAGCATCCATTAACAGCGATCCTCATCACTTAGCATATGCTCTCTTCTCACTACTACTATCAGGAAGGAAGTACAGAAGCCTCAGGACTAACACCATCAGGCTCAGGAATAGTTACTACCCCTCAATGATTAGGCTCTTGAACCAAAGGAGATAACTTCATTTGCCCCATTATTGAAATGTTCCCACAACCCATGGACTCACTTTCAAGGATTCTTCATCTCACGTTCTTGGATATTTATTGCTTATTTATTTATTATTATTATTCCTTTCATTTTTGTATTTGCAGAGTTTGTCTGATTGTCCAAGTTGGTGCAGTCTTTGATTCTGTTACAGTTATTATTGTATATTGGATTTATTGAGTATACCCACAAGAAAATTAATCTTAAGAATTGTATATGGTGACATTTATGTAGTTTGATAATAAAATTACATTGAAGTTTTAAATTTAATCATTGCCTGGTTATCTTTTTGTGCTCTGCTCGTTCAATTGCCTATCTGGATGCCACTTAAATGCTGTTACTGTTGGTGTCTCCATTGGGTCCTCTGACAGTTCATTCCAGGTACCAATTACATGTGTAAAAAAAATTTACCCCACCTCTATATCTTTCATAATTCTACTGTACAGACCTCTATCACATCACTTTTCAGTCACTTATGATCATAGAAACACAATTTCAACCTATCCAAACTCTCTTTATAATTTAAGACTCCAATCCAGGCAATATCTTTGCAAAACGTTGCTGTACCCTCTCTGACATAATTGCATCTTTCCTACAATGTGGCACCCAGAAGTGCACACAATACTGCAAAGGCTCCCTAACCAATGCTCTGTGCATTTGTAACATGCCATTCCAATAGATGTACTCGATGCCTCATCTGATGAAGGCAAATATTCCACACGTTTTTTCCCACTACCCTACCTACTGATTTTGCGACCTTCAGGGAACAACGTACTGTATCCCTAGGTCTCCTGGTTCAATACTTCCTGGGGCCCAGCCATTCATTGTGAATGATCTGGCCTGGTTTAACTTCCCAAAATGCATAATGTCATACTTGTCTGCGTTAAATACCATGTGCCATCCCTTTGCTCATTTTCCCAGATGATTAATCTCCTGGCGTAAACTTAGTCAACCTTCTTCAAGGTCCACGATGGCTACTAATGGTGGTCCCTTCTGCAACCCTGCTTTCTCATCCAAATTATTAATATATATGACAACAAAAGCAGGACCTAGCATCAATCCTTTTGGCACACCATTGGTTACAGATTTTCAGTCTGAACAATAACATTCTACTACCATCTTCTAATTCGCATTATTAAAACTATTTTATATCCAAATTGTCTTGCTCACCCTGGATCCTGGTGTTCTCACCTTCTGGAACAGCCTACCATGCAGTACCTTGCCAAAGGCCTTACTAAAATTCATATAGAAAATGTTTTACTCCTGGCCCTTGCCAATGCTTTTGCTCATCACTTCAAATTCATAAGGTGTGATTTCCCACTTACAAATTCATGCTAACTATTCCCAATCAGTTCTTGCTTTTCCAAAAGCAAATAAATCCTGTCCGAGAAATCTTTTCAATAACTTTCCCATTGTTGATGTAGTTTCTGGTTTATCCTTACTTCCCTTCTTAAATAAAAGCACAATGTTAGCAATCTTCCAGTGTTTCCCAGAGCCTTATCTGTGGGTAATAAAGTTACAAAGATCTTTGCCAGGGCCCCAGCAATTTCTTCCATTGCTTTTGGGCCGTTACCTTGCATCAGGTCTGACAATGGAGAGGGAAGACAGCGAGTATAAAGACAGAGAGGGAGAGGAATAGCAAGGGGCCAGTAGGTCCCTGGTGAACTAAACAGAAATGAAGGATGCAGGCAGCTGGGAGGGTGGTTAAGTGGGAACACAGAACATACCAGTGCTGGAATCTAATAAGGAAGAAAGATGATAATGAGAACCATTGTGGGAGAAATGAATGGCTGATGGAACCAGATCAGGAAAAGGGTTTCAGTGGGTAAAATGTATGAGTAGTAAGAGGATGGAAAAAGGAGGGCAATGGGAACAAATGAGAGTGACGGGCGTAAATGGGGATATGGCAAAAGGGACAAAACATGGGAGCACTGGAGATGGATTAGGAGAGTGGAGAAAACACAGGAGGTAAAGGTTACATTAAAACGGAAAATTCAACGTTCGTAACATTGTGTTGTAGACTATCAGATTTCTGATTCAGATTCAGTTTATTGTCATTTATAAACCACAAATACAATGCAGTTAAAAAATGAGACAACGTTCTCCAGAATGATATCACGAAAAAGCACAAAACAGACCACACAAGAAAAACCACATAACGTTTGGTAATCCCCAATCCAGAGTCTGGAGAGGCTGCTGCGTATCGATATTACCCTACCGTTTTAGCACGTTCCCCGGAAAGGAACTACAAACCCATCAGGCAAACCTAAAGCTACAAGACCTGCACAAAACCACATAGATTACATATAAGTATAGTTAACATATAGTTTCAACAGTGCAGACAATACCATAATTGATAAAAGACTAACTGACAGAGGCCACATAATTATAACACATAGTTTCAACAGTGCAAAGCAATACCGTAATCTGATAAAGAGCAGTCCATGGCACGGTTTAAAAGAAAGTCTCAAAAGTCCTGACAGCCCATCATCTCACGCAGACAGTAGGAAGAAGAAAAACTCTTCCTGCCATGAACCTCCAGCGCCGCAGCTTGCCGATACAGCACTTTGGGAGCTCTGACCACAGCCAACTCCGAGTCCGTCTGAAAACTTTGAGCCTCCAACTAGCCCTCCGACACCGAGCACCCAGCACCATCTCTGCCGAGCGCTTCGACCCCGGCCCCGGCCGCCAAGTAACAGGCAAAGCTGAGGGTTCGGGGCCTTCCTCCCAGAGAATTTTCCAATCGCACAGTAGCAGTAGCAGCGAAACAGGCATTTCAGAAGTTTCACCAGATGTTCCTCCGTGCTTCACACGTCCGTCTCCATCAAATTAAGATTGTACATGGCCCCTACTTACAGATAACAGATATTCATTCCTGGAGTGGATGCTGCGCGCTGCATCGCGCTGCCAACTTGGCTGAACAGAATATAAAGTATTGACTCTGTAGTTTGCATTGGGCATTACTCTGCCAATGGAGATAGAAACATAGAAAACCTACAGCACAATATAGGCCCTTTGGCCCACAAAGCTGTGCCGAACATGTCCTTACCTGAGAAGTTACCTAGGGTTACCCATAGCCCTCTATTTTTCTGACCTCCATATACCTGTCCAGGAGTCTCTTAAAAGATCCCATCATATTTGCCTCCATCACTGTCGCGGGCAGCCCATTCCATGCACTCACCACTCTGTGTAAAAAAAACTTACCCCTGACATCTCCTCTGTATAGGTGTCCCCACTTTACGAATGTTAACTTTATTCCACTTCACTTTTACAAAAGACCTACATTAGTAACCTATTTTCACATTACAATGAGGATTTTCGCTTTTATGAAGATTTTTCCCATATAAATTAACGGTTCTTCGTTTTACACCATTTTGGCTTAAGAAAGGTTTCATAGGAATGCTCTACCTTTGTAAAGGTGGAGGCACACCTGTACCTGCTTCCAAGCAGCTTAAAACTGTGCCCTCCTGTGCTAGCCATTTCAGTCCTGGGAAAAAGCCTCTGACTATCCACACGATCAATACCTCTCATCATCTTATACACCTCAATCAGGTCACCTCTCATTCTCTGTTGCTCCAAGGAAGAAAGGCCAAGTTCACTCAACCTATTCTCATAAGGCATGCTCCCCAATTCAGGCAATATCCTTGTAAATATCCTCTACACCCTTTCTATGGTTTCTACATCCTTCCTATAGTGAAGTGACCAGAACTGAGCACAATACTCCAAGTGGGGTCTGACCGGGGTCTGAACAGGGTCCTATATAGCTGCCACATTAGCTCTCAGCTCCGAAACTCAATCCCATGATTGACGAAGGCCAAAGCACCATATGCTTTCTTAACCACAGAGTCAACATGGGCAGTAGCTTTGAGTGTCTTACGGAGTCTGACCCCAAGATCCCCCTGATCCTCCACACTGCCAAGAGCCTTCCCATTAATACTATATTTTGCCATCATATTTGACCTACCAAAATGAACTACCTCACACTTATCTGGGGTGAACTCCATCTGCCACTTCTCAGCCCAGTTTAGCGTTCTATCAATATCCCACTAACCTCTGACAGCCCTCCACACTATCCACAACACCTTCAACCTTTGTGTTATCAGCAAACTTATTAACCCATCCTTCTTCTTCATCATCATGGTCATTTCTAAAGATCACGAAGAGTAGGTGTCCCAGAACAAATCCCTGAGGCACCCCACTGGTGGCTGACCTCCATGCAGAATATGACCCATCTACAATCACTCTTTGCCTTCTGTGGGCAAGCCAGTTCTGGACCCACAAAGCAATGTCCCCTTGGATCCCATGCCTCCTTACTTTCTCAATAAACCTTGCATGGGGTACCTTATCAAATGCCTTGCTGAAATCTATATACACTACACCTACTACTCTATCTTCACCTATGTGTCTAGTCACATACTCAAAAAAAATTCAATCAGGCTCGTAACGCACGACCTGCCTTTGACAAAGCCATGCTGATTATTCCTAATCATACTATGCCTCTCCGAATGTTCATATATCCTGCCTCTCAGGATCTTCTCCATCAACTTACAAATCACTGAAGTAAGACTCACTGGTCTATAACTTCCTGGGCTATCTCTACTCCCTTTCTTGAATAATGGAACAACATCCGCAACCATCCAATCCTCCAGAACCTTTCCCGTCCCCATTGATGATGCAAAGATCATCACCAGAGGCTCCGCAATCTCCTCCCTCGCCTCTCACAGTAGCCTGGGGTACACCTCGTCTGGTTCTGTGTCTTATCCAATGACGCTTTCCAAAAGGTCCTGCACATCCTCTTTCTTAATATCTACATGCTCAAGCTTTTCAGTCCTCTATAAGTCAACCCTACAATCGCCGAGATCCTTTTCCATAACGAATACTGAAGAAAAGTACTCATTAAGTACCTCTGCTATCTCTTCTGCTTCCATTCACACTTTTCCACTGTCACACTTGATTGGTCCTATTCTCTCACATCTTATCCTCTTGCTCTTCACATACTTGTAGAATGCCTTAGAGTTTTCCTTAATCTTGTCTGCCAAGGCCTTCTCATGGTCCCTTCTGGCTCTCCTAATTTCTTTCTTAAGCTCCTTCCTGCTGGCCTTATAATTTTCTAGATCTCTATTATTACCTAGCTTTTTAAACCTTTCGTAAGTGGGTTCCAAGGTTGGTGTGGGATTGAGAAACGGGGTTGAAACAAAATGTAGCCAGGAGCTCAGGATGGTTACATGCACAGAACATAGAGGTACTGCAAATTACTTATCTCATCTGCACATGGACTCGCGATACTGTGAACCCACATTTGAAGCACTAAATATAATAGATAAGATTGGAGGAGGTTAATATCAGTCTTTGAAATTGTGGGAGTCAGTGGGTTTATTATAAACATCAGTGTGTAGCCTGTCTCCTGATATGGAGAGAGAGATTAAGAAAAGGGGGAGATTGATGCAAATGTAGGAAATCAATGTCTCATCATGAAAACAAGAGCAATACACTTTACCTTTATCTAATATATTATGTTTGTTGTCTTCTGCTGCTGTAGCCCATCCACTTCCAAGTGTTGTGTGTTCAGAGAAGCTCTTCTGCATACCACTGTTGTAACACATGGTTACTTGAGTTACTGTCACCTTCTTGTCAACCTGAACTAGTTTGGCTATTTCCTCTGACCTCTCTCATTAACAGGGCATTTTTGCCCACAGTACTGCCACTTACTGGATATTTTTTGTTCATAGCACCATTCTATGGAAACTCTAGAAATTGTTATGCATGAAAATCCCAGGCAATCAGCTGTTTTGGAGATACTCAAACCAACGTCTGGCACCAACAATCATTCCACAGACTAAGTCACTTAGATCACATTTCTTCCCTATTCCAATGCCTGGACTGAACAATAACTGAACCTCCTGACTATATTTGCCTGCTTTTATGTCCTGAGTTGCTGCCACCTGATTGGCTGATTAGTTATTTGCAATAATGAGGTGCACAGGTATACCTAATAAAGTGGCCACTGAGTGTATGTCAAGTTTAGTCAGTGGATCATGTGAATTCCTTGGAGAGTATGTGGGATGTAGTAGTACCATTAAGAAGGAAAATAGGAGGGCAAAAACTGGCCATGAGATATCCTTAACAGATAAAAGAGAATCTAGAAGATTCTATATGAAGAGTTTTAACCTTTTACTATACATCCCCTCCGTCTTGCACCCTCTAATATAGTCACCTCATCCATGACAAGCAAAGAAAAGAAAGACGCTGGGCCAATTAAAAAAAAAGTGATGCAGTCCAAGACATCAATTATGACCACTTAGGATAAAGATTATCAATTGGTAGATATTCCCCCATTTTTTTTTAATATAATCAGTAAAAGGTAATAAGCATTTCAGTCTGGAAACAGCTACCTCCAGAAGAGAGAATCAATATCTACCACACCTATTGACAAGGCATTTCAGAGACATGTTCTGGGAAAAGAAGAGTAACTAACTATACAGCAGAAGAGATTTTGCAAATGCTGGAGAAAATAAGCAGGTCAAGTAGCATCTATGGAGAAGAATAAATAGACAACACTTTAGACCTAGACCCTTTATCAGGCCTAACTCAGACTATTCCTCCTACGTCACTGGGGAAAGCCAAAAGGCATACGTTTGAACAATCTGGTAAACTGGAATAACCTATCATATTATAATTTCATAAAAGCATTCCATAATCATATTGTTAATATTAACTTTATCGACAATGTTCACTATTCATTGCACATTTATTAAGTAGACAAAACTCTCCACATATAATAATAACCCACTTCAATGTTGTAGTGAAATAAATGAGAATTTATTCTTTATTTTTGAGCACATCAAAAAATATTCACAAAGTTGACTCTCTTGTCTGTGACTACGGGCTTCAGTCAACAGCAAAAGTTAACACTTTCTAATCTTAGTTACTGATCAGGGTTAGTTATATAGCTGAACTGGTGTGCTATCTACTTCGCTTAATTCCTGAACTGCAATACAGAAGGAACCAGGTTTCCAAAGTTAGGAGACAAAACAACAACATACTCAGGTGCAAGGTATGCAAGTCATTATTACTAATTCTAAAATGAACTTATGTAACCTTTACTTGACCATCTTTAATGTATTGTGGGTCACCACAGGTTAATTGAGTATTGCTTAAAAGCCTTCCATAAACATTGGGTTCAGCAAAGAGGTTAAGCAGTTTGTCTGGGGTCAAGAACTTTTCTGTGAGCTATGCTCAGTTGTTGAGTTGAGAATGAAGTTACTGAAGGAAAACGTCAAAAACCAGTTATTCTGCAAAGATTTAGCCCATTCTTTTTCTGCTTTAGTACACCATAATGCATGCTGACTTGGTCTTGTATGATTTTGTTATAAAAGTAAAATAGTGCAAAGTTGATTTACAAATGTATTATGGCACATTGCACCTTATGTTATTTCTGTACTTTTATAGGTTTTTATACTCTGAGCTACTGCTTCAAAACTTCAGATGGATACCAGTACAACATAACAATGAAGGAGTGCTGAGGTGCCACCTTTCAGGTAAGATGTTAAACAGAGTACCCATAAATATCCCATGGTACTCTTTTAAACGATTCCTGGACACTATTTATCTCAAAGACCATAGAATAAACCAAATGAATAATTAACCATTTTGGTCTTGCTATTTACTTAATGAGTAATCGTGCATTAAAAGCATTTGAAAATAAAAAATGAAAATGTTGGAAATCTAAAACAATTGCAGAAAATGTTAGAGATACTCAGCAGGTCAGGCCTTCTATGTGGGAAGAGAAACAGGTCACCATTTCAAGTAGGAGATCTTTTGTCAAAACAGTTCATTGCCGACCTGAAACATTGACTTTTTTTCTCTTCCCACAGATGAGGCCTGAGCTACTGAGTATTTCCAACATTTTATTTAAAAGCACATAATCGGTTTTGACATACTTTCCTTAGGATACAAGTTCTTCCTTTATGAAAGATACAAAATAACTTTGTTAATGACAAGCAAATTACTAAATTATTCACAAAAACATTTACAAAGTTTATGAAGAACAGGCTTTGAAATCACTAAGTGCTTGATTAGGAGCATGAAAAGAAGGAAGAACAATAATGATAATGCCATAAATTGGGGAGTTGTAATGCTGAGAGAATCTAAAAATTCTGAATTACAGAGATTGTACAATACTACTATCAACAAGTCCTTTTGTTCTCAAGTGAAACTTGCAATCTGATTAGTTCAAGCAATGAAATTATTTTATTAATTATCAAGAAATTCTACCTCACTGCTATGTGTGAATTTAGGTTAAAAGCTGAAATAGCTTATTTACCCAAGGTGTTCAATAAGGCATGTGCCAGTAGATTTCTAGGGAAAGTTGAACTAGTATTTTGTACAAGCACTGGATGCCTAACAGTGTAAAGGGATTAAGCTTCTATCTTTTTCTGAAGCAGGTACCAATAGGTTGAGTCTGAAGAGAAAGTGGAGATCCAAACTGTGATTTATATCAAATACAAAATTCTAATATTATAAATGGAATCCTTCCTAACTTTTAAGTTATAGTTTTCACTTTCAATCAGAAAGCAGGCATTTTAAAATTAAATACAAGGTATATATTACACAAAGTTCCATTAATTGTCTTCCATATCTAAGATATTGCTTTTCAGTAACAGTGGGGCCCACTGAGGGTAGAAATGTAATGCACATTGCAAGTGATCTGATGTTAAATGAAGCAGCCATGTAACAATATACTGAACATCTGGTCTTAGTTTCCTTGGTAGTGGTTATAAGTATCCAAGAGGATGAGGAGGTGTCCTGGCTAAAGTTGAATGATATATTCTTACAGAAAGGGTCAAAGATTACAAAGGAAATACATCAAGTAAAGAAATATAACCAAAGAGACATAAAAGGAATAATTTTAATCCTAATGTGTGGTCTGTTTAGGTGAAGATGGTGGGGGATGGTGCTCAAATCTGCAGAAGTTGATTGGAAACCCCAGTCAGAGAGGTAATTTGGTGTTCAACCATACACATAACAGGTCTGAGAAAGTATGTCCACTGGCTCCTGGGGTATTCATTGGCATGGAATAATATGGCATTGTCAATATCAAGCAGCTTACCCATGTGCACATGATGATACATTACGACTTAGCTTTCAGGCATGTAGGGCTGATAAGCTTTCCATTGGTTCACTCACAACTGCTACGGGAGCTCAGCAAGTCAGGCGGTATTAATGGAGGGGAATAAAGAGTGGCCATTTCAGGCCAAGACCTTTAATCAAGAGTGGATAGGAGGAGGGCAGAAGTGAAATAAGAACGTGCTGGGGATTTCACATTGGCCTAAGAGACTGAAATTACAGAGTTGTCTGGGGCTGTGGCAGTTCATGAAGGTGCCTCCATGTTCTATCGATCAAAGTGAACATAAAAGACATTGAGCTCATCTGGAGCGAAACTTGGTTGATATTTATGTAGCTTGGTTTTGCTTTGTAGGAGGTGATGACATTCAAGCCCTGCCACAGCTGTCGAGCATCCTTCTGTGATTCAGGATTGGTCTAGAAATGTCATGTCACATGTGAGATGGCTTTTAGGAAGTCATACCTAGACCTCTTGTACTTTCCTGGATCGCCTGTCCTGAACACCACTGATCTAGCCCTCAGCAGATTGCGGATCTCTTAGTTCATCCACGGCTTCTTGTTGGCGAAGACTCAGAATGAGTTTGTGGGGACACACCCACTCATGAGTGTCTTTATGAAGTCCATGACAATCATGGCGTATTTATTCGGGTTTTTGATGAGTCCTTGAACATGGCCCAGTCGACCAACTTAAAGCAATAACGTAGCTGTTTTTCTGCCTCCCATAACCTTCTCTTTGTTGTCCTTGCCTCTGGTGCCTTGCTCTTTAGTCTCTGCCTCTATACAGATAGGAGGAAGACAGCCAGATAATCCACTTTCTGGAATTGCAGTTGAGGGATGGAATAGTAGGTATTCTTGATGGTAGTGTAGCAGTGGTCAAGTGTATTGGGTCCTCAGGTGCTGCAAATGATGCACTGATTGTAGTTGGGCAGAGCTTGAAGTCCCCAACAAGGATGTAAGATATATTCGGGTAGGCTGTTTCTTGTTTTTTTTAAATCATGGCACTCAATACATCTTCCTTGATACCTGCCTTTGGTGGGGTCTCAATTGTGGTCAGAATCATGGCAGAAACCTCTCTTGATAAGTAGAACAGTTGGTCTTTATCCAGTACCTTATCCAGATACAGCAGGTGGTGAAAAAGGCAAATGGTATGTTGGCATTCATAGCAAAAGGATTTGAGTACAGGAGCAGGGAAGTTCTACTGCAGTTGTACAAGGCCTTTGTGAGACCGCACCTAGAATATTGTGTGCAGTTTTGGTCCCCTAATCTGAGGAAAGACATTCTTGTCATAGAGAGAGTACAAAGAAGGTTCACCAGATTGATTCCTGGGATGGCAGGACTTTCATATGAAGAAAGACTGGATTGACTAGGCTTATACTCACTGGAATTTAGAAGATTGAGGGGGGGGGGATCTTATTGAAACGTATAAAATTCTAAAGGGATTGGACAGGCTAGATGCAGGAAGATTGTTTCCAATGTTGGGGAAGTCCAGAACGAGGGGTCACAGTTTAAGGATAAAGGGGAAGCCTTTAAGGACTGAGATGAGGAAAAACTTCTTCACACAGAGAGTGGTGAATCTGTGGAATTCTCTGCCACAGGAAACATTTGAGGCCGGTTCATTGGCTATATTTAAGAGGAAGTTAGATATGGCCCATGTGGCTAAAGGGATCAGGGGGTATGGAGAGAAAGCAGGTACAGGGTTCTGAGTTGGATGATCAGCCATGATCATACTGAATGGCGGTGCAGGCTCAAAGGGCCGAATGGCCTACTCCTGCACCGATTTTCTATGTTTCTATGTAAACCGCATCCAGAAGGTAGCACGCATAAACAGGGAGCATCTGCACTAGTGTGATAGACATCAGTGATAGTCCTTGCGCATAAATTTACTGAGTACTGTGCAAGCCACATTTGACTTACTAGTGTCCAAATGAACACTGCAATCAAGTCCAGTTCCCTGGCTGTCTGCACACTTTCATCCATGCACTGTAACAACTAGCCAAGACTTCCAATACAACACCTCCCAAATACACAATTGGGGATACAGAGGAATAGCTCTTTTCTCAAATGGCTGTGGAAGTGATGTGTTAGAGTAAAGCGGGAAAAATGAGTAGATGCAAGCAAAATATGCCATGATGATTATTCTTTCTAACCCAGTGATAATTCAGGTGGTTCTAGAATTGTACCCAAAAATGGGAGAGCTTTGGACCTGCTGCTTAGTCCTTCTTCTTGCCTCTATTCATACCTTCTTGGTGTCAGCTACAGACATTTTTCGAACACAAGAAATAAAAATCACAGTCTTGTAGCTATGATGGCCCTTGGCATGATATTAAACAATGAATCTTAGAGCAAGTTTTCAAAGCATTTAAAAAAAAATCTGTGTGTAATGTCTTAATTGTTGATGTGAAATGGAATTCTCTTTGTCATCTTGTACCTGGGCAGCTTGAAATCCATTACAAATCCATTGGAGCCAACTTTGTATCCCAATTGGAGGTGGTCTTATTCATTCCCAGCACCTTGAGAAGTTAATCCAGCCTAAAGTAACTGCAGTTGCAAATGGGAAAAAGTAAAAAAAAACAAATGCTGGAATAAATAGGAAGTAAATTGGTGAAATGAGCAGGTGACCAAGATGGATCAGTAAGGTGGTAGATCTATAAAGCTTAGAAATGAAAGACAAAAGTTATGCCTTCAATACACCAAGCATCTTTTTCATACCTGCCCCTGGTACTTGCATTATTTGCATTAATCGTTTTACTTGTCTTTTTCCTCAAGATAAAATTATTTTTAGTTCATTTCCTTGATCTTGAAACTGCTGGGCATTACATATAATGAGAAACACAAGGGACCACACATGCTGAAACTTGGAGCAACACACAAGATGCTGGAGGAACTTAGTGGATCGGAGAGGGAATTGGACTGATGATGTTTTGGGTTGAGACCATTTATCTGGACAACATTATATCTGAAAGCATTAATCTTAATGCATTTGTTGGAAATTATACTCTCAAATGATGATGAATCAGTGAATAGGAAGGAGATAGATAGCCTAGTGGCATGATGTCATGACAACAACTTTTCCCTCAATGTCAGGAAAAACAAAAGAGTTGGCCATTGGCTTCAGGAAGCAGGGCAGTGTACATGTCCTGTTGAGGTTCAGAGCTCAAGTTCCTAGGTGTAAATGTAGCAATAGTCTATCTTGGTACAACCACTTTGATGCCATGGTTAAGAAATAGCACTATTTTCAGAGATGATATTCAGCATATCCCTGTTGACCCCACCCATTTTTTTGTTTTTGTTTTTTTACAGATGTACCATAGAAAGCATTCTATCAGGATGCATCACGGTTTGGAATGGCAACTACTCTTCCCAAGGCCACAAGAAACTGCAGAGTTTTGGATACAACTCAACATATCATGAAAACTGGCCTCCCCTCTATGGAGTTCTTCACCAATTCTCATTGACTCAGTAAAGCAGCCGACATAATCAAAGATCCCATCCACACTGTACATTTTCTCTTCTTACCCTTCCACATATACTACCATACTCAAGAATGGAATTCTATCTACTCTTATAAGATTATAAAACAGAACAATTATAAAATAAGTAGACTCTTGACCTCATAATCGATCTCATCATAAACTTGTATCTTATCATCTGTCTGCACCACACTGAAGTAGTAATAGCGATAAGGAAATGGTGGATGAACTGAATAAGTATTTTGCATTAGTCCAGGGTGGAAAGCATTAGCAACATCCCAGAAATTGAAGAGAGTTGTGGGGGGGGGGGGGGCATAAGCGAGTGTAATCACTATTACTAAGGAGAAGGTGCTTCGGAAGCTGAAAGGCCAACTGGACCGGATGGACTACACTCCATTGTTCTGAAAGGTAGCTGAAGAAATTGCGGGGGCACCGCAGTAGTGACCTTTCATGAATTACTAGAGTCTGGAATGGTTCCAGAGAAATGGAAAATCACAAATATCACTGAACTTTTTAAAAAGGGAGGTAAAAGACAGGAAAAAATAGACCAGTTAGACTGACTTCAGCGCCTGGAAAGATGATAAAATCTTTTATCAAGGATGAGGTTTAGGGAACTTGGGAGCACATGATAAAATAGGCTGAAGTCCAAATTTCCTTAAGGGGAGATCTTGACTAATAAATCTATTGGCATTCTTTGAGGAAATAACAGGCAGGATAAACAGAGGCGAGTCAGTGGATGTTGATTACTTGGGTTTTCAGAAGGCCTATAATTTACTAAGGGAAGCAAATTTATGTAGATGTATGTTCCGTTAAAACACAGGAGAAAGAATCCATTATTAAGAACCCATGTCAACCAGGACATACACTCTTCTCATTGCTATCATTAAGGAGGAGGTACAGGAACTTGAAGACACACACTCAACGTTTCAGGAATTGCTTTTCGCTGTCCACCATCAGATTTATGATTGGACAATGAACCCATCCACACTACCTCAACTATTTGATTTCTCTTCTTCTGCACTTCTTTGGCATGATGCATTTAATTTATACATACATATTTCTTCCTGTAATATATAGTTTTTATTATTATGTATTGCAATGTACAACAAATGCCAGTGATATTAAAGGCATTGAATCTGTGAAATTCACTGCCACAGACGGCGGTGGACACCAAGTCATTGGGTATATTCAAAGTGGAGGTCGATGGGTTCTTAATTAGTGAGGGCATCAGAGGTTACCAGAAGAATGTGGCTGAGAGGAAATAATAAATCAGTCATGACTGAATGGCAGTGCAAACTTGATGGGCTGAGTGGCCTCATTCCACTTGTATGTCTTATTGCCTTTCTCTGTAACTGTAACAGTGTATTCTGCATTCTATTACTGCTTTCCCTTGATAAATCTCAATGAACTGAAGTGACGTAATGATCCATATGGGTGGCATACAAAACAAACTTTTTCACTGTTCAAGTAACAATAATAACAAAAAATAAATTTACACATTTAACATTTGATTTAAACAAATTAACATTCCACATATTAGAAGAGAGAAATTGTACTTCATACTGTACAATACTATATATTTATATTACAGTTCTGCATTTTTAAAATACAGGAATTTGAGAAGCAAAGTAAATAACCCAGCATATCAAAAGTTTAATAACTATATTCAAATCTCACATTATTCAAAATAAGCTCATTTTAATTAAAAGATGTAGACAGTAAACCTGTGTATCCATCAAGAGAGAAACTGCGTTGACTTTCATGGAAAAATAATTGAACATAGATTTAGAAATAAAATGTGTCTTAAATTGCAGAGAAAGAGCACGGCTGCTCGGGAACAAAAGGGATGCTTGTAATAGATGGAGACAAAATGATAAGGTGGCAACAGGCAGTATAGCTTTGATTTGCACTTAGTCCAGAGCATGGACTAATGATCTGGAGATAAAAGTTCAAATTCCCACTATGCCAACTAAAAGAATTCAATTAATTAAATAAATCATTAATGAAAATTGAGTATTGATAAAATACTCACTGTTTAAAAAAATCTAGTACATACTTTTTGTAAACCTGGTCTGGCCTTTGTTTGATTGCACTCCCACATGCAAGGAGTAGACTTTTAATGGCTCTCTAGAACAATAAAGCAAACCTTTCAGTTTACGAGCAATTAGGATGAGAAATTGGTGTTGGCTTTGTCAGTGACATTAACATCTCAGTAATGAACAAATAAAAACAACCTCTGGTGAAATGGAGAACAAAAAAAACTGAGGTGGGGAGAGTGTTGAGGCATCAAAGGAAGATTGAAGACATCAGACAGAAAGACTGGACAGATTAGCAGTGAATTCTTGTTCCTCCAAGCCCAGAACAGAGTTGAAGAAGTACTTATCTGCCACCTCTTGAACCTTATTTTAATTGCTGGGTTTCTTGAGTTTGGAAAATGTGAGCAGCCGTTAACATTTGAAACATTGTGAACCATATCACCTCCTCAACTTAGTTGAATGTGAAACTCACCTCCCTGTGTAAATTGATTGCCTGTTCCTAGTATTTCATGTTAAAATGAGGTGGAAGGAAAGAAGTAAGGGAGGAAAGCATCATTATTTGATCTGACTATAATGGAATGGTGCCTGAAAATCCCTATATCACGTCCTGTTCTTTTCCCACTTCAATCCGAAAAACTTATTGCTTGAAAGAGAGGGAATATATCAGGGTAAATACCCCAATCAAGCCCATGGATAGACATAAAATCTAGGATTTTGGTGGGGAAGAAAGGTTATGTTGCAGGCAAGTTTGCATGTAATAAGGGCCTTGTTTAATATAGCACCCGTCATAACACCAGCAGCTCGTTCATATCCCGTTCAATCATTAAGGTTGCATTTCATGAACAGGAGACATTGCCAAGAGGGGAAACAAACAGCACCTTCGGGAAGTCAGCATAAAAAAACCCACAGGGTAACCCCTATATTTGGGCATTTAATATTAGCATGGTCAAACAATTGGCCTAACGTTGAAATGTCTGTGCATTCAATGTAGAAATGTTGGCAATTCAGTAGGCGTGGGACTGCAGATGATGTCATTGCTAATCTTCTTAAGTTTACAAGGTGTGATGCACCTTTAAAATATCCGCAATACTCAGTAAAACAAAAGGAAAACTAAACCTCACGTACTGCAGGCATTACCTTCCTCCAACCCTGGACCTAGATAAATCTCCACAACAATCGTCATCCAGCTTGCTCACGTCATTCCATTGGGCGAAAGACGTTAATGATAGACAATTGGAGCAGCCACTGGTGCTTGCGGATTCCGACATTCGCCTCGAGAAGACGTCACGCGCACAGCCGGAGAGGCGGGATTTAGTTTCTTTCGCAGTTACAGTTGGATTTTGGGGAGGGAGGGGTTGCTGGAAAGGGAATGTTTGCCCGTCACCGCGTGCACTTCTCCGCGCGTGCTCACTTTTGAATAATTAACGCACCGCCCACGCGCAATGATTGACAGCGCGAAAACGCCTCCTCGTCGAATGGTGCAACGCAGATTCCTCCCACCGCTCATCGTGATTGGTGATCGTGACCGTGGAGGGCTGGCAATCCTGTGAGATCTGAGTGCTGATTAGACAGTGCACATGCCAATTAATCAGATCCGGAGGCTTTTTCATTGTGAAGTTAGGTTGAGCGGCAGTAGATGGAGGAAGATCCTTATTGAATGTAGAGTGTATTTTGTTAGAGTCTTTTAATAGAGCCATGACTGGATTTCTTTGGCTGGGCAGCATGAATTGTGAAAGGTCATGGCACTGAGTCCTGATGATGAAGACTATGACACCTCTCAGGTCAGCCTTTAAGAATCATTTTGCTACTTTCCTTAAAGGCTTAATGTGCCTGCGTGTGTTGTGTGGTAATATGAGGAGAAAGTCTTAGTTAGTAGTGTCTGCTGTTGCTACTGGGCAAGGCCTTTTCATACCACTCTTACAAAACACACAGCACTGGGAAATAATGATATCCTTTTCATAGACATGTGAAAGGTTCAGGCAAGTGGAATAGTTTGTAGTTCAAGATGTCAGTCTCTCCGTTTAGAAGAAAAAAGTAACCTAATTGATTATTCAAGCTAACCGTGTAGGAATTTGCTTTAATGAGTCATAAATCTTTACAGAGATTACATGAGATAGCAGGATATCGCCTTGTTGTGCATCATCTGTGCATAAAGATGGTGTACACATGGATTGAGTGTAACTGATCTTTCTTTTGTGGTGCTGTTAAAAATAGTTGCAACTCTAGATGGGTTCGTTCCCATGTGCTTCAGTATCATTTTGAATGTATTTTGAAACGTTATGAAATCTAGTGTTTAAAACTATAAATATTTACCAGCCAAGCCAATGTTTGAGCTTACCTCACCTTCACATTACCAATTAACCAGTCATTATTTTAGTTATTTTTATGGTTTGTTATGTAATCAAAATATTAAATGTCCACATCAGCAGTGTTCCTGCATTAGAATTAAATCTTAAAACCTTACTGTCTAAATATGCCATTTTCATTGCAAATTTTTAACGACGGTTTTTAATATCTTTTCTGAATTGGTGCTTGGAGTAATTTCATTAGCAAGGGAATTTCATTATTATCATGACAACATAAAAGACGCAACATCATCTTTGAGCCTTCAAAATTAACCTTTAGATTTAATGAGCTAATGTTTTACCAAAAGTCCATTGTTCTGCAATGCAACAACTTAAGGGACTAAGGGTTACAGGGTTCCTGTATGTTTCTGACTTTATTGAAGGATCAATATATAGGCATCGAGCTGCATTTTTGTAAGCTAATAATTATCTTGCATGGATACTCTGAAGTGTTAAGATGGCTTTTGTGGAAGTTTGTTGTATTGACTTGTTTGCTATGCTGTGTGGATGGTGAAGGGCAGTCTTTGTATTTTTGCAGAAAAGGTCAGTTTCATTTTCTTGCAAATTTTGTTGAGTATTCTCACTTCCTGTTAAATCTTAAAACAAAACTTGATGTATAAGCCTGACTTTTGGAATGCATGTCCTTGGCCAAAAGCTTGTGTTGAAAATCAGTTATATTTGTTACCTGTTGTTGACCTCTGGTCAAATTGCTCTCTCAAACTGGCAACCATTAAGCTCTCCCAAGGTAATTTAGTCACCTATCCCTGGTTCTTTAGTGGTTGTTAGTGTAATGTACAAATGTTGAAATGTGAATTTCTATAACACACCCAAGCTATCCCATGTCAATGTTAAATGGAAATGGCAGCACAGAAATGGGTAACAATTTAACTGAACTAGAAATAAAGAGCAGCTTTTATACAAAGAAAAAATTAAATTGAATTTTAAGATATAGTTTTCTTAGCCATTGTTATTGAACCCTCAAATGTCCTGTTCTTTGTCCTGGAGTATCAATTATGTACACAACATCGCTTACCAAACTTACAGTTCATACAATCTTGTTTAGAATTGGCACCTATCAATAAATCTGAATAAAATTTTGTGAAACAAGAATCTTCATCAGATAACGGTATAGACTTCAAGCTGTACTTTTTTCATTCTTATGCCTTTTTTGTATTTTATTTACTTTAAATATGGTGCTTGCTTACTGTAGTTTTAGTGTGGTAAAGCACCAGTAAGAGGTATCTCTTTGCCAATGTAGATGGCTCAGTAAGTTTCTTTGTGACTAGCTAACAGTGTTTATGGACAGTAATTGTTTTGATTGCTTTTGTATGATTGGTCTATCACATTAAGTTTTGTGAACTAGCTCAGGTACATTTTTATTTGGCTAAACAACTGTATCATGTTGTCCGGCTGCAATACTCAACCTTAGCTGCTGTCTTTTTGGTGTCTGTGGTTGTTTTCCTAGTCAGTTTGGTACTGTAACTGCAGAAATAGTTTGTAATAGGGTTTCAACAATAAAGTCTCTGTGTGCACTTATTCAAGTTTCAGTGCTTTATAATGTTTTAAAATTTACCATTGAGACTTGATTTTATAGAATAAGTTGTTTTAATTTGGATCACTGCCTGAAAGAAAGATAGAAGCAAATTTGATAATTTTCAAAAATGATATTTGATAATTTCAAGGTTCTGGGACTATGTGAACCGACCAGTTCATCTCTGGTTTCCCTTCCAAGGTGTCAGATAAGAACTGTACTGTACTACCTCACTGAAATGACAAGTCATTTGTTAGCTTTTGATGTAACAAACCAGCTTGTTTGGATAATAAATATCTGCATTCATGCATTTCTAGTAGGGATTCCAGTATTATATCCTGATCACTATCTCAGTCCAGTCAGAAAACTTAAATTCAGATTTAGGATTTTCTTTGCTTTGCAGCTTGGCTTTCTAACCCATAGAGGCAGAGCTATTTTAGGATTTTCTTTGCCAGTAGAGCTATTCCATCTGTGTTTTCGAGTTGCACTGGCAGGAAATATTAATATTCTTGCTAATTATCAAAGATTAGTAACTTGTAGTTTACAGAAAATAGATTTATTGTACAGCTACTTGAAGGTCACAGGGCTACAAGACAATTAATATGTGATAGACAAAACAAGAAATAGATGAAAGAATATGGAGTTACTGCTGGAAAATGATGTAAAGGTAAAATCTCAGCCATGATCTTACTAAATAGCAGAACAGGCACACTGGCCTACTGCTTTTTTTAAAAAATCTTGTTGAAGCAGGGAGGAAGGCAGCAAAATACAAGGTGGACACAGCCTTAGCGATCGAAGGAGGAGTAATCTGGAAGTGGATAGAGTACAAAAGAGTACATCAGCAGTGCAAGGAGAATACTAAATTAGGGTGAGGCTAAGGAGTTTGGTATTGAGTAAAGAATTTTGAAATCAACTGCTGTTTGGGAAGCCACTGCAGTATGCATGGCTGAATGGTTGTGCCTTTTTGAGATGCATTTCCGTGGAAGCTCAGTACAATCTGATTGTTATTTAGTTGAAATTTAAGTGACAAACTCTAATTCTGAACAATTTCAGTTACTTTTGGCGGACTTAAAATTTTAAAGCAAATGGTTTCTTCATTCCAGTGGAACTTTGTATCAATTTTGGTTGCTTCCTCTTTGAGTACATGTTGAGCCTTGCCTTTGTGACAAAGTTTTGTTTGTGAGAATGTTGCTGTAGTTGAAATTACAGTCTATGCACCTCATTGCTATTTCTTCTACATTAGCATTTGTAATGTAGTTATGATATTTTGAAAGGTAGGTTTCATTCCAGCTGCATATTTGTGGGTCCCAAAAATTTAAGATTTTGCAGAATATTGAAAATAATGACATTCAGAAACTGTTTATTATGGGTTTTGATATTTAAGCTGTACAATCAATTATAGTGAAACTATAATTTCATTTCCAATTGTTTGGAAATCTTGATCTGGCATCAGACTTGTTATTAGTTGAGAGTGTGAGATGATGGGGCAGAAGCAGAATGCATAGCCAGGGTTCCAGAATTCAACTAGCACTGAAGTTAGGGCCTAGAACACCAGAGGTCAGAAATGTGGGTAGGTTTGTGGCAGAATTGCATGTATATTTCCTGCTCCCTTAAACTTGCTGAGTTCATGGAAACTTTATTATACTGCCATGTAACATGTTTTCGAAAACAAATGGGTACATTTGGATATTAATAGGAGTTTCATCCAATATTTTTTCATCAAAAAAATCTTAGTCCAAGACTACTAAAGTCACAAAGGTGCTGGATTAATGGAGTTTTACTGTACATGGCTTGCAAATGATCTGATCAATAAGTTGGGATTTAATTCAGTGTTGATCAACCCGGTTGATTTACTTCATTTTAGTGCTATTATCTTATGGTAATATAGAAGGGCTAATCTGTTTTATGAGTAAATGTTACTGTTTGGATAATTTGTTATTCAGTGATACTTAACCTAAATATTCTGAAAGATTAGTGATTTGTGACTGAAGAATTTGATTGCAATGAACTGTCATTTAAGGGGAATAATGTAATTCATTTCTGTATCCCATGAAATGTGTAGTGTTAACCCTGTAAAACCTGCAACTTTCTCACTAAACGCTAGGTTGAGGAACTCTCAAATTGCCAATATAAATTCTGTACTGTTCCATAAACTGTATTTGTGTTTAGCTGGGAAATCTGTGTGTATTTTGACACAGTTTGAGGTTTTACATTTTTTTTCCAAGTCTCTGGAAAAAGCTAAGATGCTTGTGTTTAATATTCTGTGGCTCCTTAAGTTCCTTTTTAATCATGCAAGGTCATGTTTGTTCAGTGTTTGAAACACATGATATACTTCCAGCACTACCTTGATAATACATTTTGCTTATCCTTCCCAAGTCAATGTTCATCTCTACTACTTGTATTTCATGTAATGAAATAATAAATCCAGCACTTGGGGATTGCACATCAAATTGCCACTTTGTATTCCTGGGTCCAGAGCCCTTTGTTATCTTGGTTTTTCTTTTGTAACTTGATAACCAAGAGAAATTTTTCCAATATAATGTTTAGGAAATAGGAATAAATACCTTTTCAAAAGCTTCAAATTATCTTAATATTCTCCTGTGATTTGAACACCATGATTCCAACCAAACTTACCTCTTCACTCTTAAATCTAAGACTCAGCACCTCCTGCAACTGGATCCTTCCTGACCAACAAGCCACAATTATCAAGGACAGACAACACTTCTGCCACATTTATCTGCAGTGTTGGTGGTCTGCAAGGCTGCAGCATCAGCTCCTTAATTTGCTCCATATAGATGGGAAATGGGAAGGAGATAGAGCCTAGATGCATGGTGACCTTTCCTTCAATGCCAGCAAACCAAAAAGAAGCAGTCATTAACATCAGTAACTGGGGTTGAGTACACATATTCATGTTGATGGAGAATGATAGCTTTAAGTTCTTAGATGTCAATATCTTTGATGCAAAGATGGTGCTGACCCAAAATCTTGAAACATCATTTCCCTTCAGATGTTGGAAGCCCTGTGATATTATTGAGAAGGAATTACTTGATTTGGATTCTAGCACAATGAAAGGATGTTTCCTAACCAGGATAATGTGACCAGGAGGGAACTTATGGTGTTCTCATGGTGTTCTCATTTTCTTGCTGCACTAGGCATTCTAAGACGTAGAAATTACAGATTTGGATAGTGCTGTTGAAGATGTTGACAAATAATTGCACTACAGTCACAGTGATGATGGAAAGTGAATGTTTAGGATGGTTGGTGGGCTTCTTTGTTCAAAGTAACTTTATTATCAAAGTACTTGTACGTCACCATATACAACCCTGAGACTAATTTTCTTGTGGGCATACTTAATAAATCCATGAAGAATCAATGAAAGACTGCACTAACTTGGCCATTCAACCAGTTGTGCAAAGGTTAACAAACAGTGCAAACACAAGAAGAAAGTATTAATAATAATAAATGAGCAATAGTTTTTGAGAAAATTAGATGAAATTAACCCATAGGTTGTGGGAACGTTTCAATGAGGGGTGAGTGAAGTTATCCCCTTTGGTTCAAGAAACTGATAAATGCGAGGTAATAACTGTTTCTGAACCTAGTGGTGTGAGTCCTGAGACACCTGTGGTGTGAGGCTCCTGATGGTAGCAGAGAGAAGAGAGCATACCCTGGGTGATATGGGGTCCCTTGTGATGGATACTGCTTTCCCACGACAGTGTTTTGTGTAGATAAGCTCAGTGGTAGGGAAGACTTTTCCCCAATCTTAAGTTTTTATTCAAGTAAATGGAAGTTATTCAGTCCTATTCCTAATTATGCCTTTCACATGGTGAAAATAATTGAGATTTGGAAAGCAATGTGAAATACATGACACCTGGCTTTTTCTTATTAGACTCAGAATTTATGACTTATCTGGAAATTTCTGGCCTTGGTATTCCTAGTGATGTTAATCTCACTGACTATTATAGTTTAATGGTTTGCCTGTTATGTGGCTCAAGTATTGCTAATGCCTTAAATATTTTTAATGTCTCGAGGAATGCAGGCATGCTTCATTTCTAACAAATGCAGTTCAACAATGTCCAATCATCATTGAATATTCTTTCTTTGCCATCATGAAAAGTGGCAGAACTCCTGGGATTGTGATTTGTGACCTACAGCAATCATGACCAGCTTTTGTATAAATTCAGTGAATTGAGAATGTTCTCCCCAGATTCCCATTGACTTTAATTTTACCTAGAATCTTAAATGCCTCAATTGGCCAATTGCAACCCAATATCGAGTGCAGTCAGTTCCACCTCATCTTTTGAAATTTAACTATCTTTCTCAATACTTGGATCAAGGCTATAAGATCTGGAGCCAAATAATCCTGGATTAATGCAAGCTGAGCTTTAGAGAGCAGTCTTTGGAGAGTAAGTGCAATTTGATTGCACTGTCCATAACACTGTGCATTTTGCTGATAGGAATTTAATTTTACTGGAATCTGGATACGAGGTAATTTTGAATATTAAGTACCTGTCATTATGTTTCCTGTGGTAATCAAGTGTTTCTGAACTTGGTATGAAATAATGAAACAATAAATAGAATTCTGCAAATACCAAGAAAAGCAGCATTTGTGGAGAGAAAAGAGTTAACATTTCAGGTCGACGACCTTTCATCAGCACAGTTATTGCTTTTCAATAAAATGGTTGCATTACATTTGTCTTAGTGACATTGATCCATGCAGATTGTTTGATATTCCATGGGATACAGCCTTATTTTTCTAAACTCTTTATAAATTAAATAAATACCCTGAAATTGTGTTTCAGTGTGTTTTGTTTTCCAGCATTGAAATTACCAAACTGGTGATCCAGAAGCCTGAAATCCTATAGCAGTAGTTGTGGAATTTAAATTCAGAATTTAAAAAAAAATAAATCACATTTACCATGAACTATATTGTTGTAAAATCTCACAGTTCTTGTAACTGCCCCTTTCATTATGACTCTTCCCACTAGTGAAAACATCCCGACATCTATCCTGTCAAGCTCCCTTAGGATCTTGTATGTTTGAGGTCATTTCTGATTCATCTAAACTATTGAATACAGACTCAATCTTTGACTTCTCTTGATAAGATGGCCCTCTAATTCAGGAATGTGTTCGGATTGTGTCCAATGTTACAATATCCTTTTGGTTAAAGGGACTAGAACTGTGCATGGAATTCCAGGTGTGGTTTCATCAATTCCTCATACAACTGTGCCAACAACAACCCTGTTCTTAAATTCCAACTCCTCTTGCAGTAAAGGCCAAAATGCCATTTACCACCTTAACTGATTGTTGGACCTGCATGCTAAAGTTGCACAATTCATAAATAAGAGTATCTCGGTCCCTTTTGCGATCTGTCTTCATATAGGTAATACGGATTTTGATTCTTTGTTCCGAAGTCCATGACTTCGCACTTCACATAAACTTTGTTTACTAAATTTTCGCCCAGTCACTTAATGAATCCATGTTCTGTTGCAGGTTCACAATGTCCTTATTATGTCATGCCCTTCCACCTATTTTTTTTGTAGCATCAGTAAACTTGGAAATCTTATATTCAGGTCGTTTGATGTAAGTAAACAGTTGAGGGCCAAGAAGCAGTCAATTCCTTGAGTACTCAACTAGTTACTTCCCTCCAGTCTGATAAAGATTCAATTATTCCACTTCTTTGTTTTTCTATGTGACTATTAGTCTTCAGTCTGTGCTAGTGCACTTACTGCAATTCTTTAGACATGTAATTTAGACCAGCTTCTTGTTTCGTAACTTGTCAAATGCTTCTTGGAAATCTAAACTACACTACATTTATAGGTTCCCCTCTATGAACTCTCCCCTTTATGTTCACTAGTTTACGAAAACGGTCAACTTTGTGAATCTAGACCTACCAGTGCTCTCTGAAAATGAGCTAATAAGTTATTTGTTGAAGGTCAAGTAGGCATGGGCAACAGTGACATTTTACCAGTTAATTTTGGAGCACTGACAGACTTGATAAATCCTTCTATGAATATGTATTATAGTTTGTGGGCCAAAACTGTTTCCATTGGAACGGTGTTGATATTCATTATGTGGTACCTGTGAACTGAGCAAACTATTTGTTATTGCTTAACTTAATCTTGCCCTGCCAGTTTCTTTAGTTTTAGGGTTGTTCAAAATAAAACCCAATGTTCTCTGAATCTAAGCTCACTTTGGGCTCCCATTCTTCTGAAATGGTTTATTTTTTTTCTTTCTTTAGCATTTAAAACCAATAAAAACATGCTGAAAAACAGCCAGAAGGAAAATGTTTTTAGAAGTTGAAAACTGAAAAATAAATTTAAACGATCCTGAGCCACACCAAAACAAAGTAATTATAAATTGAAGACCTTTCCTCCAGTTCCGTTAAAATTAATATTTTCAAACTCAAAAATGCAGGTCATAATTACAAGTAAATTACAGTTGTGGTATTTAGTAATTTCTTGGGCTAAATAATTAAGGATTACTTTGTAGATTTTTCTTTGATTTGGGTAGGTGGAATTCAGTTAAGGACTATTCGTCTAAAACAATATATTGTATATGATATAATATACCATGCTGCTTTATCATGGGTAGAGACAGTGACTCTGAAAAGGTTATATCTATGTATTGAGAAGAAACAGCTGATTCACTATTAGCTCGGTTGCTAAGCAGGTTGTGTGGGGTGGAATTAACACGGAAAGGGAAGAATATACTGTGCAGAGTAAATTTTAGTTCAATTAATTTAAATTCATCTTCTGTTTGAAGGACTGGATTTCCTTATGCCTACTGCAGGGTTAAATTATTTCAAAATGTCATAAAGCTGAGTGAACAGTGCTGTCCTTTTGAGCTGGAGACCAGAGTGATAAAATTGCAATAATTAGTGCCCCAAAGGGAACTTGAATTACTATTTAAGGCAATATGCTGAAAGAAAATTGCTTTGGAATCCATCTGCATTTTCCATCCAGGTTTTTTTTGTGTTTGGAAATAATTGCATCTGTTGTTCCATTTTAATGAATGCAAGAACTGTCATTTTGCAAAAATTACTAAACTGAATTACTTCAAATTGCGAATTGACCCAATTGCATATCCACAATGTGCAAGAATTTTTGAAATGCTTCTAACTTGTAACATATGGTACCACTTCTGGATTTTACTTTAACTTGTTCACGCTATCATTTGTCTTTAACTGGGCTTTCAAATGCTTTGTCTATGACCTGTACATGCATCACCTGGGAAATAATGTGCATGAGAAAATAAAAAGAGAAAGAGATTGATTGTTGGGATTCAGTATGCTGTTTAAAGAAGAAAGATGGGTGCTTATTTGCGCAGTTGACAAATTTTTGAAGAGTGTATTGTGCCACCTTGAAACAGGACATTGCAATTATACTACCCCCACTATGCCTAATACAGAACTCAATGATCAGCACTGCCATCTTTTGATATTCTGATCAACTTGCTCCTCCACATGAGTTACAATGTGTGAGTTCTTCCAAAGAAGTTTTGCATTGTAATTCAAGTATTGACTAACTGGTGGAGCTCACCAGTTTTGCACACTTATTTCTGCTTTATACAAAAAAGAATCTTCTGCATTTCAAACTTCTGCTTTGGCAGAAAATAACATAATTTCTTTTTTCTGTAAGTCATTACATTATACTTTTGAAATCATTGAAATTTGATTATGTGCCAAAACTAGAAAAACGTGTTTACAATTTTTTTTTTGTATTCAATTTGGTCTCTGTGGTGCTTTGAAAATTGAGCAGATTATTTTTGGATAGTCAAGTTGACAAAAGCAAGGAAATGCATTTTCTTTGTGTTCATGAAGGGATAAAATTGGATAGGAAGAATCTCCAAGGTTTTTTTTAATCCATCTGAGAAATGAAGGACTTTCCTAACATTTCCTCTGCAGTGCAGTGATTCTTTGGAACTGATGCAAACTGAACCTAGATTTGTGTTTCTTATTGACCTTGATTTTAAGGGATTACCTAATTTGTGTCCACTTTTAGTTCTTTGTAGCTGATAACCCCAATATAGGATCCACAGTTGGGGCTGAAGATTCTTGATAAGGGAAGTAGGTCAGTAGTTTGGGTGGCGATGCCATTTTTGATAGTGTTTTGTCTGAGCCCAATTAAGAGTCCTGTGGTTCCTCAGATTTTCTGGGTGTCACTCCTCCATATTGATGAATTATAGGTAAGGGATTCTTAAAAGTGGCCGAGGATTTTTTTTTTAGTTCAGAGATGCTTTAAGCATATTTCCTTCTGGTATCTTTTGCCTTTTCGCTGCTTCTACCAGTGCATTTGGAAGATTTTGTGGCAGCAATGTTGGTAGTACCTATCAAGTGTTCTGAGGTGCCTGCTGTAGATGTTCATTACAGTACTGTGCAAAAATCTCAGACACATGTAAAAAGAACTCTGTAAAGTGGAAATGCTTTCAAAAGTAATGAAAAGTATTCATATATCAAAATATTACTATAAAGAGCAGTAAAGCTTTTTTAAAAAAAAATCAAATCAGTATTTGGTATGACCACCTTTCGTCTTTATAACTGTATCAGTTCTCTTAAGCACACTGTCATGCAGTTTTATAGTTGTTCAAAATATAGCTTGTAGTTGTTCCAAGCATCTTGATGAACTTGCCACAGACTTTGGCTGTCTCACTTTCTTCTGTCTCTCCAGGTAATCCCAGACAGCCTCCATGATGTTGAGATCAGGGCACTGTGGAGGCCATACCATCTGTTACAGATATCCTTGTTCTTTTCACTGAAGGCATTTCTTCATGAACTTGCCCTTGTTTGGGGTCATTGTCCTGCTGAATGAAGTTGGGAATGATCAGACCCCTTCCTGATGGTATTGGGTGGTGGATGAAAATCTGTTTGTACTTGTCAGCATTGAGGATTCAATCAATTCTGACCAGATCACCAACTCCATTTGCAGAAATGCAGCTCAAAATATGCAGGGATCCTCCAACATGTTTCACTATTGGCTGTAGATACTCATCCATGTAGTACTCTCCAGTTCTTCTATGGACAAACTGCCTCCTGTTTGAGCCAAAATTTTCAAATTTTGACTTATCAGCCCAGGCCACTTTCTGCCATTGTTCAGTACCCCAGTGCTTGTGTTTTTGTGTGTAGGCGAGTCTCTTGGATTTGTTTCTACTTTAAAGGAATGGCTTTTTGCATCACCTCTTCCATGAAGACCACTTCTGACAAGACTTCTCTGGACTGGGTTCCAATGGTTTCTGTGAGTTCAGGACTGATAACAGTGCTGGACTACTTTTGATTTTGAAGATACATCAGTTTGATGTATCTCCTGTCTGTTGCACTGTTTCCATGGCTGACCACTGTGTTTCTGGTCCTCAACCTTGCCTATTTCTTTGTGATTTTTCAGAAGTGCTTGGACAGCAGATCTTAACTCCTGTCTGCTGCAAATTTTCCATTTAGAGAAAAACATTGCTGATGCAGGATGATCACCTTGTATCTTGTTGCTGTGCTCACTCTTGCCATGGTATAAGAATTGGTGAATTGATGGTTAAACTGTCATATCTGAAACATCTTCACCTTTTAGACTGGTTGTCTTTTGCCTGGTTTGATTCCTTCTATACCCATTTCTGTTTCAGTTAGTGCATTCACCTCATTATGTCATTGTTCATTAGCACTTGTTTGTTATCTTTGTTTAATCTTTGTTTGTATTGAGCTATATACCTACAAAGTAATCAAGTTTTTGTTTGGAAAGTGGTCTATTACTTTTTTAAAAAAAAACCTAGAAATTCTGCAGCTGCTGTAGGTTCAAAGCAATATGCACAATAAAGATAGCATTAGATACTGTGGCGACCCACTTTCTGCGCAGGCGAACCGGCTCACAAATAGCCAGCGCGTGGGGGGAGACTTTGGTAATGCACCTCTGACATCATTTCTGCCCAGAGAGGGCGGGCGCTAGGGACTTAAATACCAGCGCTGCAAAGTTTGAATAAACTAGTATCGAAATAACTGACCAACTGCATGTCGTTATTTCAGCGCTGTGTGTAGCACATCGCTACATTGGTGACCCTGACGGTCCAAACGGGATTTGGACCAAAGATGACCGACTCTTCATCTGTTCACCCAGTTTTGCTAAAACTGCTGACTTTCTGGACGCTGCAACCACGCGTGTGGTTTAGCCAAGCAGAAGCCCAGTTCCAGATTTGGCAGATAATCCTCTGATTCCACGTGTTACTACCACGTGGTGAGCACCCTTGACCAGGAGATGGCCGCCCAGGTTGCGGATTTCATACAGTCGCCCCCGGAAGAAGGCAAATATGAAGCATTCAAAGCGCTGCTCATTGGGACCTTTGGCCTCTCGCGGCGTGAGCGAGGTGCCCGCCTGCTTCACCTGGACGGTTTGGGAGACAGACTGCCGTCAGCATTGATGAACGAGATGCTGTCCCTGGCTAACAGACACAAGCCCTGCCTCATGTTCGAGCAAGTGTTCCTAGAGCGACTGCCCGAGGACATACATCTGCTGCTGGCCAATGCAGATTTCAGCGACCCCTGGAAGGTGGCAGCCCGGGCAGACGTGCTGTGGAAAGCCAAGAGAAAGAGCGTGGTGTCTGTCGGTCAGATTACCAGGCCACGCGCCCAACAGCAGACCAGACCAGGCCCGGCAGGGGGGTGCAGACAACACAGAGGCAAGAGTGAGGAGGCCAGTGAACAGTGGTGATTCTACCACCAGCGATGGGGCACAAAAGCCCGCCGTTGTCACCCGCCCTGCAAGGGGCAGGGCCAGGGCCAGCGCCAGCTGACCACCAGGACAGCCTCTTGTACGTCTGGGACAAACAGTCGGGATGCCGCTTCTGGTTGACACCAGAGCGGAGATCAGCGTCTTGCCCCCGATGCAGTGCGACACCCGCAACAGGAAGCCAGGACCCACCCTGAGGGCCACAAATGGCAGTACTATACGGACCTACGGCACCCGCACAGTGCAGCTGCAGTTCAGCACCTGCCGGTTCACATGAGACTTCATACTGGCTGCGGTGGCCCAACCACTCCTGGGGGCGGACTTCTTGCGAGCTCACAGCCTGCTGGTCAACTTGCAAGGGAAAAGACTGGTACATGCCGAGACTTTCCAGACGTTCTCCCTGGGTGAAGCCAAGTTGCCAGCCCCACACCTGGACTCCCATCACGCTGTTGGACAATGAATTCACCAGAATCCTGGCGGACTTACCATTGATTCTGGCACCGCAGTTCACGGCAGCCATGCCCAGACACTGGGTTCAGCACCACATTCTGACCCAGGGACCACCCCTCCACGCCCGCGCATGAAAGCTCCCCCCGGAAAAGCTCCACCTGGCAAAGGAGGAGTTCCAGAGGATGGAGGAATTGGGGATCTTACGGAGGTCCAACAGCCCATGGGCCTCCCCCCTGCACATGGTGCCCAAAGCAGCCGGGGGTTGGAGTCCATGCGGCAACTACCGCAGACTGAACGAGGCTACCACTCCAGACCGCTACCCCGTGCCGCACATACAGGACTTTGCAGCAAACCTGCACGGGGCAAGAATCTTTTCCAAAGTAGACCTCGTCCAGGGTACCATCAAATCCCGGTGCACCCTGAAGACATCCCCAAAACAGCACTCATCATTCCGTTCGGCCTGTTCAAGTTCCTCCGAATGCCGTTAGACCTGAAGAATGCCATACAGACGTTCCAGCGGCTAATGGATGCGGTGGGATGCGACCTGGACTTTGCGTTCATCTATTTGGACGACATCCTTATAGCCAGCATTTGTCGTCAGGAGCATCTGTCCCACCTCTGCCAGCTCTACTCCCATCTGAGTGATTTTGGCCTCACGATCAACCCGGCCAAATGCCAGTTCGGTCTCGATACCATTGACTTCCTGGGCCAAAGGATTACCAAAGACGGGGCAACACCTTTGCCCGCTAAGGTAGACGCGATCCGCCACTTTGCCCAGCCCAACACGGTCAAAGGCCTGCATGAGTTTGTTGGTATGGTGAACTTCTACCACCGTTTCCTCCCCTCAGCAGCCCGTATCATACACCCTTTGTACACCCTGATGTCGGGTAAAGGCAAGGACATTACTTGGGACGAGGAGGCCGTGGCCGCTTTCATTAAAGCCAAGGAAGCCTTGGCAGATGCCGCGATGCTGGTGCACCCTAGAACTGACGTTCCGACTGCCCTCACGGTGGATGCATCCAACAAAGCAGTCAGTGGGGTGCTGGAGCAGCTCATCGAGGGACTCTGGCAACCCCTGGCTTTCTTCAGCAAGCACCTACAACCACCCGAACTCAAGTACAGTGCTTTAGATCGGGAGCTGTTGGCACTGTATCTGGCAATCTGGCATTTCAGGTACTACTTAGAAGGCAGGCCGTTCACCGTGTTCACGGATCACAAACTGTTGACCTTCGTGTTCACGAAGGTGTCCGATCCCTGGTCGGCTCGCCAGCAGCGACATATGTCCTACACCTCCGAGTGCACGATGGACATCCAGCATGTCTTGGGAAAGGACACCGTCGTGGCGGACGCAATCTCCAGACCAGCTGTCCAGGCCCTGTCCCTGGAGGGTGGACTATGCAGCACTGGCGGAGGCGCAGCAGGCGGATGACGAGATGCCCAGCTACAGGACCTCGGGTTTGCAGCTGCAGGACTTTCTCGTAGGCCCAGGTGATAGGACCCTCCTGTGCGACATGGCTACTGGCCAACTTTGCCCCATGGTCCTGGCAGCCTGGAGGCGGTGAGTTTTCGACTCCATACACGGTTTGGCGCATCCATCTATCAGGACAACCGACTGGCTGGTCTCCAGCTAGTTCGCGTGGCATGAACTTCGCAAGCAGGTCAGTGAATGGGCCAGAACGTGCACGCATTGCCGAACAGCCAAGGTGCAGCGGCACACTAAAGCCCCGCCGCAGCAGTTCGAACCCACCCACTGGAGGTTCGACCACATTTATGTGGTCCTGCTGAGTTCTTCCAGTGTAATGAAGGTTTAATCTTCCTAAAATCCATCACCATCTCCTTTGTTTTACTAATGTTGAGCTGCAGATGATTCAGCTTTCATCATTTGGCAAAGTCCTCCACCAGAGCCCTGTATTCATCCTCCTGTTCTGCCTTTATACACCCAACTATTGCTGAGTCATCAGATAATTTCTGCAGGTGATGTAACTCAGTGTTGTATCTGAAGTCCGAGGTATTCAGGGTAAACAGGAAGGGAACCATTACAGTCTACTATAGGGCCAGTGTGCTGCTTATAGCCATGTCTGACACACAGCTCTGAAGCTGCACGTACTGTGGTCTACCAGTCAGGCAGTCCATTATCCATGATACAATGGAAGTGCCAACCTGCATTGAAAGGAGCTTTTCCCCCAGCAATGAGGGATGGTTGATCTTGAAGGCACTTGAGAAATCGAGAAGCATGATCCAGTGCTGCCCTGCTTATCCAATAGTAGGCTCCATTCAGCAGGTAGATGACAGCCTCGTTGACTTCAATGTGCTGCTGGTAGGTAAGTTGCAGGGGATAGAGGTGAGCCAGGACCAGCTTCTCTAGGATATTAGTGAGGTGAGTGTCACTAGACTGTAGTCATTCAAGGCTGTTGGTTGGCCCTTGGATACTGGGACCATACATGATTTCCACGTAGTCAGGACCCGTTCCAGGTAGAGACTCAAATTGGAAAATGTGCTGGAGAGCTCCACACAACTGCTCAGCACTCATTCAGGACCTTGGGGTTCACACTGTCCAGTCCAAATGCTTTTTCATGTCTGAGTTTCCCCAGAGCCCTTCTCACCTGCTCAGTAGTGAAAGTGGGTCCATAATGTCTGAGGAGTTGATGGAAGGTGGGGGTTGGGGGAGATTATGATTGGGACGATAGCATTTGGTATGTGGAGGCATGAATGGTAGGTGTAGGGTAAGAAAAGGATGTAGACAGTAGTAGCCTGTGTTGTTCATCTACGTGTTGAATTGGAGGAGAGGAGGTGTTAGTGCTAAGGGAGCATTGGGTGCCTCTGGACTGGAATGCTGAGGGGATGAACAGGAGGGCAATTGTCAAACCTATTGAAGAATTGATTTAACTCATTAGCCCATTCATGGCTGCATTCCGAGGCTCTATAACTAGGCTGATTGAAGCCAGTGATATTCTTCATGCCTCTCCATACCTCCTGTGTGCTCCTCTGCCCAAACAACTCCAGCTCTTTCCTGATTTCCTCTTTAGCCACCTTGATCTTCTCCTTTGGGTCCCTCTGCACATGTTTCAATTCCTCCCTGTCTCCTGTTCCAAAGGCTCTCTTTCTTTTGGGGTTGAGAAGAGTCTTTAGATCACTGGTGACCCATGGTTTGTTTGGGGAAGTAGTGAACAGTCCTTGATGATATTACAGTGTCCACACTGACGTTGATGTAGCCAGTGATGCAGTCAGTAAGTTGGTTAATATCTTGCCCTTATGGCTCACAAAACACGTTCCAGTCAGTAGCCTCAAAAAAAAATGGAGGCACTCAGCAGGTCAGGCAGCATCCATGGAAATGAACAAGCAGTTGACATTTTGGGCTGTGATCAATCTTCAGGATTGGAAAGGAAGGAAGGGAAGATGCCCAAATGAAAAGTTGGGGGGAGGGGAAAGACTCAAAGGCACCCACATGAGCCTCATCCCATCCCCTCATATCTTTTCGTTTGCTATGTAAAACAGACTGTGTTCCAAGTCTACCCAAATAATGCTCCCACCTCTTCCTCTGCTACACTGACATCTGCATTGATGCTGCTTCATGTACCCATGCTGAGCTTGTCAGTTTCATCAACTTTGCCTCACACTTCCACCCTGCCCTTAAATTCACTTGGTCCATTTCTGACACCTCCCTCCACTTTCTTGATCTTTGTCTCCATTTCTGGAGACCAACTGTTGACTGTTATCTTTTATAAATGTACCGATTCCCATGGCTATCTTGACTATATTTTGTCCCACAGTCAGTCTCCTATAAAAATGCCATTCTCTTCCTCAGTTTCTTTGTATCCACTGCATCTGTTCCCAGGATGAGACTTTCCTTTCCAGGACATCAGAGATGGCCTCCTCCTTCAAAGATCGGGGTTTCCCATCCTCCACCATTGATGCTGCCCTCACCTGCATCTCCTTTATTTCCCAACTATCTGTGTTCACCCCATGTTTTTGCTGTCTTAACAATAATATAGTTCCTCTTATTCTTATCTACCACTCCATGAGCCTCTGCATCAACACATCATTTTCTGCAACTTCCACCATCTCCAAAGGGATTCTACTATTAAACACATCTTTACCTCCCCCACCCACCACTTCCCACTTTCTGCTTTCTGTCAGGCTAGCTTCCTCCATGGTACCCTTGTCTATTCTTCACTCCCCATTGATTTACCTCCCAGCACTTAACCCTACAAGTGGCCAGAGTGCTACACCCTCATTTCCACCTTCACCTCCATTCAGGGCTCCAAGCAGTCCTTCCAGGTGAAGTTAAGCACTTCTGCTCCATTGGTCAAATGTGGAACTCCCAATTGTCAAGTCATTTTTTATTGTTATTTCGACCATAACTGCTGGTACTGTACACAGTAAAAATGAGACAATGTTTCTCAGGACCATGGTGCTGCATGAAACAATACAAAAGCTACACTGAACTATGTAAAACAACACAAAAAAACTACACTAGACTACAGACCTACCCAGGACTGCATAAAGTGCACAAGACAGTGCAGGCATTACAATAAATAATAAACAAGACAATAGGCATAGTAGAGGGCAGTAAGTTGATGTCAGTCCAGACTCTGGGTATTGAGGAGTCTGATGGCTTGGGGGAAGAAACTGTTACATTCCAATTCCTGTTCCAACACATCAGTCCATGGCTGCCTCTTGTGCCAAGATGAGGCCACCCTAGGATGGAGGATCACCTCGAATTCTGTCTGTCTTGGTAAAAATATCTATTTCTCCTTATGTGTTCAGGTGGAGGGAAAAACAGTTTTTTCCTCCACCTCCTCCATTCTGTTTCCCACTCTGGCCTATTACCTCTTCTCACCCACCTATCACTTTTCTCTGGTTCCCCCTCCTCCTTTCCTTTCTCCTATCTTCTCCTATCAGATTCCTTCACCGTTTCCTTTTACCCTTTACCTTTTCCACCCACCTGGCATTACCTATCACATTGCTATCCTTTCCTTTTCCTTTCCAGTCCTGAAGAAGGATCTTGGTCTGAAATATCAACTTTTGTCTGAAATGTTAATTTTCATGGATATTAATAAATATGAAATACAAAGAAATACAAACATTTCTCTAACATGTAATTTTTTTGGCAAATGAATGTTTGGAAATCTTAAAAGTTGCTTTTTTATACTGGCACACTATTGCAGAAGACAAAAAATAAACATTAAAAACAAAATTTATATAAAAAGATCTATGGTGCCTCAGACTTTTTCACAGTACTGTACCTCTGAACCATATAGGAAAATGATATTCCTGATGCCTATTAAATCATCACCTTGGTGCAATGTTTAAGGTGAAGATCTTCAGATGCTCTTTCCCTTGGACCACTGAAGATGGTGCTGATGTGCTGGAGGTGATGGTGGACTTCATTTAATTATTACCTTTGCTGAAAGATGACTAATTATATATGGAAAGTGTTCAAAGTTTTCTAAAGTCTTATCACTAGATATTTATTTTTGCAAATGTCTAGTGTAAGGATTGTGGTCAGGTATTTTCAATGAGCAAGTCAGTAATACCTTAGAACTCAAGCCATGCATGTACACAAAAGTGAGCAGCTTGTGTGTACCACAGTACAATGTCTTAAATTAGAGTGACTTTGGTTTGGAAGTAAAGGTGATGAATATTGAATAGTTTCCTAGTTATCCTGAATATTAGCCATACTGTAATGTGCATATTGTTAGATGTGAAAATCAATATTGTGACATTAATACAAACCCATTTAAAGTCTTAAGTGTGGTGGGATTTTCTGAAACTTTTACCCTGAAGTAATTCTGAATTTGCACAGTGGCTAGGTCCGTATAACAACGAAACCCAAACTGAGTAAACAAACAATTCCAAGCTTTGGCTCTGGCTTTACCCTTGGTCAATTACACCATTTCATGTATGGCATCCAAAGGTAATTGTGTGATTGCTATCAATAAGATTTATTTTTGTTGCTATCTTTTTTGAAGGAGGCTCCTTAAACTAAAATGTTATATTTTTTCTATTAATCCTATGTAACCTGCTGTGTGATTTCAGCATTCTCCATTTGTGTGTTGGATGTCCTGCATCTGTATTTTCTTAGCTCCAGCTTTCTTTAAGCATTGTTGACTCTATAAACACTAAAGTGATCTGATATGCTTTTAACTTAAATGTTAAGACTTGTGTTGTGTGCTTGCTGGATGTTAATGTGTACAATAGACTTAAGGACACCTTGTATATCTGGCCAGTTTGGTTGTATAGCATCTGATATCTGAAGTATAAGATTTTGAATAAAACTTGAAATTAAACTGAAGAACCTAAGACCATAAGATATTGGAGCAGAATTAGGCCATTTTCTCCATTTCATCATGGCTGATCCAATTTTCCCCTCAGCTCCAATCTTCTGCCTTCTCCCTGTATCCCTTCATGCCCTGACCAATCGAGAATCTACCAACTTCTGCTTTAAATATAGAAAGATAGGACATCTCTATTTGTGGTATCAATCAGAAATATTCAAGATAGTTTAATGTAATTTATGTACATTAATTGTATGTCCATAATGTGGCACTATAGTAGTAAGGAGATCTGTTGTGCTTCACCTCTGTATTTGGAAGAGTCTGCTATACCTGGTCATTGGAGTGGTGCTAGGTGGACTATGGGAAGTTAATGATGTACCATTGATTTTAAAAAAGCAAGGAGGAAATAGCAAGTAGGTATATTTGTTAGTTTTTCTTAAGGGGTAGACAAGACATTGGAATCAGTTAAGAGGAACAATATAAATCTTGTTTTAGAAAAATGCAAGTTAATCAAAGACTGTCAATATGCATGTTTTAAAAGAAGTCATGATTGATTAACGTAATTGCATTTTTTTAAGTAACAAGGAGTGTCAAGGAAGGTGGTCAATATGGTCTATATGGATTTCAGCAAGACTTCTGGTATGGTGGATCAGAAAGACAGATGGATGGGATGAAAAGGAGAGTGAAAAATTACATCCAAAATTGGCTCAGCAGTAGAGTTTAATAACTATGTTTTTGTGTTCAAAGGCTATTAGCAGTAGACTCCATAACATTTATTACCTAATTCTTTTTGTAGCATTTTTAATATAGACTTGAAATAGGGTGGGGAAGAAAGAGTTACACTTAATAGAGAATTGATTGTGGTTGATAAGAGTCGACTACAGGATGATAGAGACGGTTTGGTCACTTACATGGAAACAATTTATTCCAGAGCAGCATATGTATTTGAGAGGTGCAACATGGCAAAAGAATATGCAGTAAATAGGATAGTTGAGAAATATGGTAGAGGGATTAAGTTAAGTAGTTATTGTACTTTGACTAGCACATTTATGGGTTGAATGGCCTTCTGTGTCATAAATTTTCATGATTCAGTGATACAGTAGGCTTCAAATTTGTGTGACAAGAATGCTGTATTAACCAGCAGATTTCAAGAGTACAATAATACAATTTCAACTGAAAGATAAAGTTATTAAAATATATTGTTATATTCTAATGAAAGGAAGTTTTACTCAGTTTAGTTTGTACCTGATTACTTGCCAGGTTGAAGTACTGTTGCACATAGGTCAAAGCCAATGTGATATTTTATTCCACTACTGTATAAGTTAGGTTATGTAATGGTTCACAGAAAAATTCTAGCTGAAAACCGAAAATGCTGAAAATATGTAAGTCAGGAAGCACTTAATGAAGAAAGAAAAATGGTTGATTTATTAATTTTTTTTGAGAGTCCGCAGCAGCAATGAATCCAGATGGAAGATGAGGTACTCCACTTTGAGTTTACATTGGGCTATTTGGAAACTATATTGGCCTCCTTCAGTGAGATTAGAGCACGATGGGAGAATTAAGATGACACACAATTTGGGAGATTAGACTGACATTATTATTAGCAACCGCATTTAAAATACTCAAAGCTGGAACTTACTTCTCAGCCTGTTAATCCGTTTTATTTTTCACTCCAGTGTCTATTTTTTCTCTCCTTTTGTAATTTTGGCTGTTCTTTTTCATTTTCATCACCACTCCTTTTCCTGGTTTGTCTCCTTTTCATTGGATCATGTGTACAAAGGATTTCTAGATGTGTTTGTAATGAACTGATCTGTATGGATGGCATACTGTAACTGGTGTACACATGACAGTAATAAACCAACTTACCAATGTAATGGAAGCTATTTGGCCCATCAGTTCAATGTCTGTTCCTGGGAACTATCTCACTAGCCCTATTTCATGCCCCCCCCCCCCTTCTCCTGTATCCCACATTAAAAACGACAGCTGTTTGCAGTGAATAGGCTGCTATCTTCTGGATGGACAAACTGTCTCATTTGTTTATTGCTTTGCAAAATATACAGCAGCTCTCAGGTATATTGAAATACTGCTGATTTTAGAAAACATGTATTTGCATTTCCGTTGTAAGACAAGAGAATATCAAATATTTATGAAATAGTATTCTGTACTGTGCTAATTATGGATTAAACTAAAACTGAAATTATGTAATACTTTAAAGTTAACTCCATTGCACTATTAGACATTTTATCTCCAACATACTAAAACCTCAATGATTGTATACGTTTATCATTGGACATTACAGTATTTTGAGAAACTGTATATGTGCTAATACAGTGGGAGGAGGTGAGTTAAGATAACAGTCAACATTCCATTAGCCCTTTGATCTTTACGTAAAAATGTAAGTGGTTTTTGTAATGGGTGCCCTGAAGTTCTTTTACAGTCAAATAAACTTAAGTTGCTGGAAACTGGAAATAAAAGTAGAAAATGATGAAAGTCTTCAGGCAAAGCAGCATTTTCTGAGTTAGAAACAGCTTGTCTCAGGTTAATGACTATTTTGTTTGACTTAACCCATTTTATTTCTTTCTACAGATGCTACCTGACTTGAAGTCTTTGAAACATTTTCCCTATTTTTAACTCAATCTTTATCTAGGGTTCCACATTTTGTATTTTTAAAAAAGTCCTTCATTGTACCTTGATTCTGCAACAATTCAGAAACAGCTGCTTCCCCTCCGCCACAAATTTCTGAATGGTCCGTGAAAACTACCTTGTTATTCCTCTTTTTGTTGCACTTTTATTTTGTAATTTATAGTCTTTGCACAAAACTGCTGCTGACAAACAACATATTTAATGCCATATAAGACAGCAATTCTTATTGTATAAATAGTATTCCATTCTTCCTAACTTGTTGACTGCATTCTTGAATGAAAAAATTTGACTATTTTTCCCAAGCCATTTATTTTGTACGAACAATGGAGTCCCCATTACTTTAACTATGAAAATTTGAACAAAGGAACTATTGGCTTCAAAAGCAAAATTTGCACATTGGATATCATGGAATGATCTTTTACTGAGTGCATAGTATTTTGCTGTAGGCATAATTCACGTACATATATTTTAAACTTGTTTTAAAAGTGCTGAAAATTGGTTTACAGACAGGCTGTGGAGAGGACAGATGCCAATGAAAATTAATATCTAAAATGATTTTAGAATATGTTATAGAAAGTAATTCTATTTCACCTAAACTTGTATGCAATGTTGGTATTGATGTGGGTTTTTATTGATTATTTTAGGGGAAATGTCAATTTGTATCAAAGATATTGATTAGATGAACCACAGGGATCTCTGGCTGGTTGTGGGGTGGGAATGATTGTTGGAAGATGAGGATCATATCCTGGCATATAGTTA
Source organism: Hypanus sabinus (assembly GCF_030144855.1). Lineage (NCBI taxonomy): Eukaryota > Metazoa > Chordata > Chondrichthyes > Myliobatiformes > Dasyatidae > Hypanus > Hypanus sabinus. Next base: position 137,663,863 of record NC_082711.1, read on the forward strand.
CTAAGGTGTGTAGCCATTAGAGCAGAGGGATGTGAGTGGGTAGAAATTCTAGAATTTCTAAGGCATGGGAGAGAAATAGAGGTCGGATGATTGCAGTACAGAGAACAAGGTTAATTGAGGAGAGATGGGACTTTGAATTGGAGAATTTCTCTGGGAACTTGGAGGCTTGGGAAGAGAGATTAGAGTGGCTTTGGTGGCCAAAAGTTTGGACCATCATTGGATTGAGGCAGTTAATAAGATTAGTACTATTGAGAAGTAGTTAGGGAGAAGAGAGCAAGGGAAGGACTTGGTTTGAAACCTTTTCAAACTATTGTTATAATAATTCAAACATTATTGTCCCATAAATGATCTATGACTGGGACAACTTGGTCCAAGTATCTCAATGTTCCAAAGGGCTGTGGCATATGAATGCCATAATCTCTGGTATGACTGTTAAGGAAATTGGCAAAGGTAGCTAAAATTAGGAAGCATTTGGAGCGATGTAAGGCATCTTGGAAAATATTGTTAAGATGTTTCATTCTAGGTGAAATATATTTTCGTAAAGCTGGAAAAGAAGATTTTTTTGTTTTAAATTTTCTAAACCTGAATGATTTCTCAGAGCTGAGGATCTTCTCTAGCCAATAAAGATGAAACAGCATATAAATTGTCTGGGTAGTATTTTAATAAAGATAAGAACATCCATTCATGAACTTTAATTCAGATATATAGCACGGATAATGGAAGAATATACAGTTTACAGTCTTGAAGAATGCGCACTGCAAAATTAGTGTCAGGGAAACTGCTTTTGGAGGAAATGAAGATTTGAAGGTTATTTTACTAGATTCTGATCTGGAATTAACATTTTGTATGGAATACTGACACGCACAAAAACACGCATGCACGCGCACAAAAACACACATGCACGCACACACACAAAAACACGCACACGCACGCACACACAAACCCAAAGTTGCTAAAATTACTCCAGGGGAATTTGGGGGCTATTAATTTTTTTTGTTTAAGTGTTACCCCCTATTTGAATAAACAGGAAATGTTTCTGATCTATAACATTAAAGGTTTAAACCAGTTTCATCTCTTGTGGTGAGTGAAATAGTCAGTATTTTTTTGAAAAAACTGACACTGTAGACTGCTGTTTTGAAGTTGGATGTCAAATGTAAATATTGTTTCCACTGATAAGCCCAGCAATTATTGTCCATCTCTAACTGAGTGAAAACTCAAGGTTTGACAGAGTAAGGATGGCCTCCCTGAGAAACGTTGATGAACCAGATGGTTCAACACATGACTATCTGTAATTTCATGACTATTACTAATACCCATTTTTAATTCCAGATTTAATTATTTCCCCTTGCCATATTGGGATTTAAGCTGTGCATTGAATTGGTAGTCTTGGCCTTTGCATACTAGTACAATATTTAAACTTTGTTACTGTATCCTATTACCCTGTAAACTTCAGTGCTATTACACAGGACATTTGTAACTAATTCAGAATGCATTAAAATAAATGGAAAATATCTGGTTTTGACAAGATACAAATAATACAGGTTTTAATGATTAGCTTGTCTGCTGTATGTGAATTTAAAAATGAACTGCCCAGTTTTGGCTTTGCTCAGCATTTCCTGACTGCATGCTAAACCTGATTATTATTGAGGGATAACAAAATGTAGCAATTTAAATTTCGTGGAATCTAAAGAAATTGTGCACAAATTAAAGAGCTTGCATTGGTAATGACATTTAACATTTAGGCAGCTATTAAATCTAAGAAGATTTATATTTGGGGGGGAAATACAATATTTTTTATTCCGTGAAATGCTAGGTGCCCCTAATTAGTTGTCTTGTGCATGCAGTTTTTGTGACTAAGCCAGACAAAATCACAGGCAGTCCATTAATGTTTGCTGCAGAGTGTCCCAGAGCTCTCTGAGCTTTTGCCTGTATTTGTAATAAACTCAAAAAGCAAAATACTACTTTAGTTTTGTTCCCCCACCCCTCACCCCCAGTGCAATGCTGTTTAAACTGGGAGCCATTTCACTAAATTTAAAATTAAATGCTGACAATACCCCATCTATATGAATCTGCTATCTCTCTGTCTATTGTTAATTAAAGAAGACACTATTTCTGTGATGACGTATTGCTGTGAAAGGTTTAATTTAAGTATGAGAAGATAACCCATCAATGCCACTTGCACTTTATCATCTGTACAGGGTTTATATTTTGCATATGATGTCTGGTTCCAGCCAGTGTCTAGGTTATTAGCTTAGGAATTGAGATTCTCTATAATAGCACAGGCATTGTGTTATGATGTCATTGGAGGCAGTATCTGCCCTTAACAGAAATTTTGGTTATCACTGACATAGGCTGTTAAGAACTTAGACAATGCTAAAAGTTTGAGCCAGTTACACAGAAATTCTTACTGTACCACAATTGCTACACTGAGATGCCTTCTGTAACTGAGTCAGGCTTTTGACTATGGGTCTTTGCATTCAATTTCCCTACAGTGGCTTCTATATGAACATAAGAAATAGGGGCAGGAGTTGGCCATCTGACCTGTCGAGCCTGCTCCAGCATTCAATAAGATCATGGTTGATATGCTTCTGTGTAAGCAAATTATATCACACACTTCTCCCATTCTCTTAAATACTATTTTACGTTAAGTCCTGCCCAGTTTTCAAATGGTCCACTTGGTCAGCTACTTAACACCAGTATAAGAAAAATGTTATTTTTTTCCCCCTAGGCTGTTTTTTAGGGTTGATCTATCCCAAAGTTGTTTAAATCCTGTTTACAATGTGTAAAGTGTAATTGCTGATCAGTGCCCAGTATATTCCCAAAAATAACAATGTGGTAATGTACCAAGGATAACTCTCCTGATCTTTATGGAGAAAATAAATTGGGATCCTTTGCGTACTTGAAGACAAAAAAAAAAATCTTTAGTTTAAAATGTCATCACTTAGAGTACATTCCTTCCACAATACTACGCTGGGTCTTGAACATCCCTGGCCTCTGACTGCTCTGAATTGTGCAACAGCTGACACAATTGACATGTTTAAATATTTGTTGGTAGCAGATAAAATAATTTTCTATTAATTCTGTAGAAAAATAAATTGAATCAGCTGTGATAACTTGGGACCAATTGCTACCTTAATTTGATAATTTGGGTCATTGCATCTTCTTTCTGAGGATACTTTGTTATATAAAAGATCTCCAATTATTGCCTCTATTTTAACTAAACCACGATATTGTTAATTACAGTAAATTATTACTTAATCCCTTTGGTGAATCACATGTTGTGGAAAATTTATTGGAAATGCGTATAATCTCTGCAACAAACTTCCCATATACAAGAAAGATTGATGAAGTTGTAATGATGCAGCCTTGTCTGGCATTGGTCTTCACGGAGATTGGCGAGATTATGGCTTATCATAAGACAAACATACACTGGAGTCAATTTAAGAAGGAATTGAATTCAAAGATTTTTAATGAAGATGAAAAAAAGACCACATATGATAATTGCCATGATAGTTGGCTCTGCTCCTTAAACTTCTTGAATAGTTCAAGTAATGACCTCTGCGCCTCCTGTACAAAGGAAGACCACATTGCATTTCCTCACTGTAGGGAGATACGTGAAGGACCTTGGCAACAACTTTTTCTCTGACCAACAGCACTCCTTTGTGCTATAGAATCTGAGGTCCTGTATTATACTTTATCTTCCTGGTGCAGATGATGAGGTTGTAGATTTGTAACTTGAAACTCTTCACCTTCTAAGTTTTGGAACTTGTGTGGGTATATAGTTTACTCCCAATGCTGTACTGTATTTTAAAAATTTTATTGGGATATGACTTGTTCAAACATTTGTCAGTTCAAGATGTTCAAGTTTGTTGTAATTTCAAGCATATACATGTATACTGTCAAGTGAAACACCATTCTTCTGGATCTTAGATGCACAACATCGTACGTGTAATTCACACGTAACACAAATAAAGTGCATTTACATCACAAGTTTAAAAAAATAAAAAGCACAATACTACTAGTGCTTCATAAGTGAGGAGACCTGGTTGGTGGCAAGGAGTTCAGTAGTCTCATGGCCTGGGGTAATAACCAACACACAAAATATTAGAGGAACTCAGCTGGTCAGGCAGCATCTATGGAAATGAATAAACAGTTTGTTCTTTTGTTTGTTTCATTTCATTCTGAGACCCTTCATCAGTACTGGGGGAAGAAGCTATTTCCCATCTTAACAGTCTTGTCCTAATGCTACAGTACCTCCTGCCTGATGGTAGAGGGTCAAAGAGATTGTCAGAGGGGTCCTTAACGCTAAAGGCCTTGCATTCATTGAGCTCTTTGTAAGTATCTTGGATGGAAGAGAGACCCTGATAATCCTCTCAGCAGTTCTCACAATTCATTGTAGGGTCTTGTTGGATGCCTTGTAATTCCCATACCCATTTCTGATGCAGCTGGTCAGGACACTCTCAGTGGTACTCTTGTAAAAATTGGTTAGAATGTGGGGAAGGCTCACTGATCTCAATCTCCTCAGCAAGTTGAAATGCTGCTGTGCTACCTTGACTAAAGAGGTGGTGTTGAGGGACCAGGTGAGATAGTCCATTGTGTATTCCCAGAAACCTGGTGATTCAAACTCTTATCATGGAGGAGCCATTTATATGTAGTGAGGAGTGGTCAGACTTCACCTTGCTAAAGTCTACAATCATCTCTTTAGTCTTGTCCATATTGAAACCCAAGTTGTTGTGCTCATACCATTCTACCAGTCACTCTGTACACCATCTTATCCTTGTTGATGAGGCTAACTAATGTTGGGTCATCTACGAAATTGATGATTCAGTTGGAACTGGATCTAGGAGTACATTCATGCATCAGCAGTGGGCTGAGCACCCAGCCTTGGGAGTACGTCAGTGATCAGTGTGATGGAGCTAGAGACACTGCTACCAACACTGATAGCGCAATTCAATTATAGAGGGGTGGTATTGAGACCCGATTGTGACAGCTTAGCTACCAGCTTCTGAGGGATGATTGTATTAAATGCTGAACTCAAGTCTCGATGGCACGGGATGGAGTGGAGGGCAGAGACTAAGGCATTATTAGTGAACCGATTTGAGCAATGAGATGTCTTGATCTCCTTTGAATGTTCCTCTTCATCAAAACGTCAGTATCAATATTGTTGCAAGAAAATCAAAGGTAGCTCTTCACAACGGCACTTTGGAGGCAAAGGTTTGTCTCAGGCAGTGTGAGCTGTAGTGTGTCCATAGTGTACAGGCTGTCATAAAAACTGCTATAATTATGTGAGCATAGGCTCTTGCTCTTCTAGTAAGAAGAACCAGGAGTAGTTGATGAGAATGACTAGGACATAATTAACTGCAAAATGTTGATGGCTACAGCATTTAACACAGCATTTGTTTTTGACAGGAGTGTTCTATGGAAGTTGAGCAGAGAAAGAATCTCAGGGTTGTATGTGGTGAGGTGTACTCTGATCATTTATTTTGAACTTTCAAGTTTATTCTAATAAGTTTCTATGGACCCATCTTGGGTTACTTACAAATACTTGCGGAATTTGACTGAAATTGGACATGGGATGTTTGACCTCCTGTGTGCTAACCACACCATACCTTAATGGTTAATACAAAAATGCAAACTGGGTTGCATTTTGGGCAAATTCATTTGATACTGATTAAGTACATTTTACCTGCAATAGTAAAATTTTGTTTCAACAGCATTTTATTAGTATTTCTTATAAGATTTAAAAAAAAACTTAAACATCCTCCAATCTAAAATGTGCCTCTTGTTGAGGGTTTTTTTTTTAAAAAAAGCCTTAAAACCAACAGTTTCCACTTCCTGGCAGCTTGTGATATCTATACCTCATTGTTGGCCTTGATTACTTGTTAGGTGCTTTTGATAACACTGTTGCTTGAAATTTTTGCTAAAGAAAAGTTCCACATGGATCAGCCAACATTTATCTTGTGGTGGAATGAACATCCATAAAATTGGTTATTGCTGACAAATCTACAGCATTGCTAATCCAGACTCCTCATGGGTGATGCAACAATGCATGAACTTCCCACAGATTTAAAAAAAATTCTGCTGGGAAATCTGCTAAATTTAGTTTAATGACTCCATTTTATCTAATGGAGCAGCACAGTTAAGAGAGATTTTGATTGTCTTGTGTTTTAATCATAAGTTAGTGTGGGTTTTTTGTTATTTTTAAACATTTAACTTAATGTATTGTAATCATTTGTGAATGTCAGCAGCATTGATAAAGATGCACATGGTTTGAGATCTTTGATGACCAGTACTGCCGAGGTGCGGCTTAGCTCTCAGCTTTACTATTAGATATACATATAGCTAGATACCAGCTCCCTCAAGGAAGTAAAGTGCTGGAGGAGGAACTCTGCAGGCTATGGAAAAGAGAATAGTCGATGTTTTCATCAGGACTGTTAAAAAAGGATGAGTCAGAGTAAGAAAGTAGGGGGGGAGCAAGGAGGGGTGGTGAAGAAAGAAGCACAAAGTGATAGGTGAAACTGGTAAGGGGGGCAGGGAGTGTGAAGTAAAGAGCTGGGAAGTTGATTGGTGAAAGAGATACAAGGGCTGGAGAAGGGATAATCTGATGAGAGAAGACAGAAGATCATGGAAGAAATAAAAGGGGGAGAAGCACCAGATAGAGGGAAGTGGGTGGGGGGGCATTAGCAGAAGTTTTGAGAAATTGATGTTCATGCCATCAGATTGGAGGCTACCCAGACAGAATATGAGGTGTTGTTCTTCCAACCAGGGGAGGCCATGGACTAACATGGGAATGTGAAGTGGAATTAAAATTGGTGGCCACTGGGAGATCCCACTTTTTCTGGCAGATGAAGCGTAAGTGCTCGGCAAAGCAGTCACCCATTCTGCATCGGTGTCACTGATATACAGGAGGCCACACTGAGAGCACCAGATACAGTAGATAACCCCAACAGACTCGGGTCGCCTCACCTGGAAGGACTGTTTGGAGCCCTGAATGGTAGTGAGGGAGGAGATGTAGGGTCAAGTGTAGCACTTGTTCCACTTGCAAGGATTAGAGCAAGGAGGGAGATCAGTGGGGAAGAATGAATGGACACGGGATTGGTGTTGGGAGCATTCCCTGCAGAAAATGGGGGAGGGGGCAGAGGGAAAGGTATGCTTGACGATGGAGGAAGGGAAGCTATGTTATGAATCTCTTTTGTTAAAATTTTGAACACTGTACTTGTTTCTGTTCCAAGTCTACATCCATTTACCCATCAAGTATCCATTTGCACTAATCTAATTTTCCCATATTTGGATTGATGCCCTCCAGATTCTACCACTTACCTGTGCAGTCAGAGCAACTGCAGTAGCCAGTAAATAAACCTGCATGTCTTTGGGATCCGGGAGGAAACTGGAGTTCTTGGGTGTAGTGGGGTAGAGGGTATGGTGGAGTACCTATATGGTCAAATGGAGAACTTGAAGACTCCACACAGAGAGCATTGCAGTTCTGAATTAAACAATTGTTAATGAGTTTCGATATTACAATTTACATGCTGATCCTGGACAGATCTTTTGATATGGTGATGCCCAAGGAACTTAAAGTTACTTTCCCTCTCTACCTCTAATTCCCTAATGAGGACTGTCTAATGGATCAACAACACCCCACCTCCCACCACCCCTGCCTGATTACTTTCTACTGTAGTCAATAATCAGCTGTTTAGTTTTGCTGACATTGACCCGTTGTTGTGGTGCCATTCAACCAGATTTTCAATCTTCCTCCTATATGCTGATTCATCACCACCTTTGTCACTGCCTGAAAGAGTACAGAAGATTTACAAGGATATTGCCGTGTCTTGAGGGTCTGAGTTATAGTGGATAGGTTAGGATTTCATTCCCTGGAGGGCATGAGAAAGAGGGAAGATCATATAGAGGTATAAAAAAAATTGTGGGGGAGAGATTGGGTGAATACATTAAGAATGTTTCCCCTCAGCAGAAGTTGTAGATCCAGGTTCAGTTGTAACAATGAATGGGGCTTGGAGGGAATTGTCCCGGTGCTGGCTAATTGGACTAGGCAGAAGATCATGTTGACATGCACTAGATCGGCTAAATTGCCTGTTTCTGTGCTGCAGTATTCTGACTGTACAAACCTTTTTTTTTCCCCCCAGTATGCATTTTGTGTTATTTTGTGTTGGGTGTATGTGAGGTAGATATATAAATTGGCATTGGCATTTTATTTATTTCATTGTTGATAACTGCAAACTGCATAGTTAAATTGGGTTCTTATGTGGGCAGTGTTGCACTGAATGGTTTTGAATTTGCTGAATTTCTAGAATGTGAGTGTTCAAAAAAAAATTAGACTATTCTATCAACTAGGAACTTGTAGATGATGCAAAGGCTTTGAAGTATCGGGAGGTAGATTTCAAAGATCAGAGTATATTAGTGGTCGCCAACCCGTCGATCACGATAGACTGGTTGATCTTTGAGACTTTCCCAGTGGATCCTGAGAAAGAAAGAAAGAAAAATAAATACACAATACTGTTGAGAGATTGTCTCTGGGCTGCAGGGTTTTAGTTCCGTTCTTTCTGCCCAGTGCGCATGTGTGTAGCTCCCCTGCCACGTGCTGGTCCCCAACCACTGGGCCACAAGGAAACAATATGAGTCAGCTGCACCTTTCCTCATTCCCTGTCATGCTCACTGTTGAACTTGAACCAAAGTGAGGTCATTACCCAATTGCATCAGGGATTACTGGTTGGCCTCGGGTAACCGGCCGCCTCACTACTGGCTTGGAGTGCGGGCGCTGCCTCTAAACATGTTTAGCACACCAGGGGAACCTGGTGCTAAAATATTCACAGATGACCTAATTTGGGCTCAGGATTTCGTAAGTAGCAGAGCAGCTACCTCGCTGTGATCTACTGAAACAATCTTTTGTCAGCCGATAGATCCTACAAGAGGGGCGGACATGTCTTGTCGAACTCCTTGCTTGGTTGGTCGGTCGCTCTCTCCGGATTGTGATCGCCGCAGCCACAGTACAGGAACAGATGCACCTGGCCAAGGCGGTGGGCGGGCGGGAGGCTGGAGCTTGGGTCCAGAGGCTGTCTAATGAGGCAATGAAGTCCTCAAACCTGCTTCGGTACCTTGAGTCCAAGCACCCTGCACTTAAAGACAAACCTGCTGAGTTTTTTTTCCAGCAGAAAAAATGTAAGCAAGCAGGACAGTGGGTAAGTGCTGAGAGCAACATAAACTAAATTGCGGAATAGACTGGACATAAAGAACCTGCTTCAAATATTGTTGTATTCCCGTCATGTTTAACACCACCACCCCCCCCCCCCCCCCCCACCATCGGCCGGTCCGCAAAAATATTGTCAATATTAAACCGGTCTGCAGTGTAAAAAAAAAGGGTGGTGACCCCTGGTGTTCATACATTATTTCTACTTCCAGGTAGCAGGGTTTTTCTGCCCCGGTGCGCATGTGTGTAACTAATCGATTTGGAGTTGATCTTGCCTTTCACTAAGGCCGAGGTAGGGTGATCTTGGGCTTCAAAAGGTTGGTGACCACTAGAGTATATATATGTCACCAAATGCAACCATAAGATTATTTTCTTGTGGGCATACTCTACAAGGCCATAATAGAATAATAACTATAATATCAATGAAAGACCACATTAACTTGGGTGTTCCACCAGTGTGCAAAAGATGACAAACTCTGCAAATACAAAAAAGAATATAATAATGTATAAGCAATAAATATTGAGAATATAAAGACAGAGTCCTTGAAATGGAATCAATTTGGAATCAATCAAATTGAATGTTATGGGGATATTTCAATGATGGGGCAAGTGAAGTTATTTCCTTTGGTCATGAGCCAGATGGTTGAGGGGTAATAACTGTTTCTGAGCCTGATGGTATGAGTTCTGAGGCCTGATGGTAGCAGTGAGAAGAGAGCATATCCCGAGTCATGCAGGTCCCTAATGATTGATGCTGCTTTCCTGTGAAAATGTTTAATGCATATGTGCTCAATGGTAGGGAAGACTTTACCTGTGATGGACTGAGCTGTGTATACTATTTCTTGTAAGATTTTTTATTCAAGGCATTGGTGTTTCCATACCAGGCTGTGATGCAGCCAGTCAATATACTCTCTACTAAAGATCTACACAAGTTTGTGAAATTTTTAGACATCATGTTAAATCTTCGCAAACTCCTATGGAAGTAGAGGCACTACTGTGCTTTCTTCATAATTGCCCTTGTGTGATTGGCCCAGGACAGGTCCTCTGAAATTATAACACTGAGGAATTTAAAGTTGCTGACCTTTTGCACCTTTGATCCTCTAATGTGGACTAGCTCATGGACCTCTGGTTTACTCCTCCTGAAGTCAATAATCAGGTCCTTGGTCTTGCTGACCTTTTAGTGAGAGGTTGTTGTTATGGCAGTACTCAGCCAGATTTTTAATCTCCCTCCTATGTGCTGATTCGTCACCTCCTTTGTTTCGGCTTCTGACAGTGGTGTCGTCAGCAAACTTGAATATTGCATTGGAACTGTACTTAGCCATACAGTGATTAGTGTAAAGTGAGTAGAGCAGAGGGGTTAAGCTGAGCTGATGGGAATCATGGAAGAGGTCTTGCCAATTCAAACTGACTGTGCTCTGCAAATGAGGAAATAGAGGATCTAATTGCACAAGGAGGTATTGAGGCCAAGGTCTTGAAGCTTTTTAACTTTGAGGAGGTAATGGTATTGAATAGTGAGCTGTAGTTGATGAAGAGCATCCTGGTGTATGCATCTTTGCTAACTAGATGATCCAGGGTTGAGTAAAGGGCCAATGAAATGGTATCTGCTGTGCATCTGTTGCTCCTGCAGGCAAATTGGAGTGGATTCAAGTCACTTCTCAGGCAGGAGTTTTGATGTGTTTTATCACCAACCTCTCAAAACATTTCATCTCTGTGGATGTAAGTGTTACTGGACAATAGCCATTGTGACAGTTTACCTCGTTCTTCCTGGGCATTGATATAATTGAAGCCTGCTTGAACTAGCTGTGTATTTCATACTGCTGAAGCGAGAGGTTAAGGATTTCAGTGAATGCCCCAAACAGTTGAAAACAGCAGGTTTTTAATTCTTAACCAGCTAACCCAATTGGCCGGATGCTTTTTGTGGGTTCACCCTCCTGAAAGCTGCTCACATGTCAGCATAAGAGATTGAAATTACAGGATCATCGTAGTCTGTGGTAGTTTATGATGGTTCCTCCATGTTTTGACAGTCAGTGACCATTTGGAACCGAAGCTCTGTTGTTGCCCATGTCACTTGATTTAACTTTATAATAGATGATAGTATTCAAGCCCTGCCACAACTATTGAGCATCCTTTGATTCAAGTTTGGTACGGAAATGCCATTTGTCTGTGAGATGGCTTTCTGGAGATCATACCTGGACCTCTTGTAACATTCTTGGTCACCAGACTTGAATGCCTCTGATCTGGTCTTCGACAGATTACAAATCTCAGAGTTCATCCAGAGCTTCTGTTAGGGGATAATTCTGAATGAGTTTGTGGGACACGCTTATCTACAACTGTTCTTAATAAATCTCTTGCCTTAGGATACTTATCCTCTGGCTTGATCTTACAGCCATGCCATTTATGTGGTTGGTCCAATTGAATTTCTGGTCAATGTAGAACACCGTCCGCACGATCTCCTTGCAGCATTCTTTATTGTTACTGGTCACTGCTTAGTATTTGGTTAGAAGACCTCTTTAGTTCCTGATACCTCCTTCAAATAGCAAGCAGGATTACCATTCCCAGTTTCCTGGGGCTGGAGTGCATTGGGCGCTGACTATGTGTAATGCTTCAGTTTACTGCAGTAGGTTGCTTTGCAACTTTGCTCCTGGCTTCCTGGAAGAGGATTATTGCTGTTGTTTCCAGCTCTTTGGTTCTAGATTAATAATTTTAATACTTGTGCATGGTGAAACAAAATAAAATTGAGGTCTTAACATTTGTTTTTCAAAAACCATGTGATGACATTTTGAAGATTAGCTGGTATGTTTTTTAAAAAAAACACTGATGCCATTTGCTGCCTGTTCTTTCTGTGCTGTTCTGACTTCTTGAGCTTTGATACAAAACTGATATTCAAGCTTTCATGCATTTCTGGTCAGGCTTTGAGGTTTTAGTAACCGGAATATGGGGTTATAAAATATGAAAGCTCTTCAAAGGCAAATACAGCATACAATATAAGTAACGTGTGAAAATCTACTCTTGTTCTCATGATAGGAATCCGCCCAGTAATTTATTCATAAAAGTATTCTGAATGGTGCACTGCAGATTTGAAGAAATTTAGTCATGCTTGGAGATGATTTTTTTGTTTCTCTCTCTCTCTCTCTCTCTCTCTCAATTTGGTGCATTTGTTGCCACCTGATTCTTTAATTGTGATGTAGCTTGACAAATCATGTTTTAAGTAACCCCACAATACTGTTCAAAATTAGCTAAATAGGTATTTAGAATGTGCAAAAAAGACATGGGCATGTAATTAATTTTGAAATTAAATTGTTGATGTTATTTATAGGAATAAAAATGCCCACAGGCAATAACACATGTAGTTTGGTAATCTAATTAGACTGAACAGTTACTAGCTGGACTAATATCCGAAGCATATTATTCAGAAACAGGGTTAACATTCCTCCAAGCACGATGTTGCCATCTGTAATGTACTGGATTACTTTTCACAGCCAAGATGTTCTGAATAAAACAAAAACGGAAGAACAAATCTTTTTATTTTAAAGAATTAAGTGTTTGATTCTGCAATGTAACTCTGACATGATGGCTGGATTTTGTTGGATAGTGCCAGCTATGTATTGGTTCATTATTGTCATGTGTAGCAAGATACAGTGAAAAGCTTGAATTGCACACTGTTTTTAATAGATTAATTCATAACATAACACTTTGAGCTATAATAAGGTAAAACAATAACAATGCAGAATAAAGTGTAAAAGATACCAAAAAAGTACAGTGCAGGTAAATGGAAAAAGTGCAAGATCATGAGATAGATTGAGTCTGAGTCCATCCTATTGTACAAGAGGTCCGTTCAAGTGTCTGGTAACAGTGGGAAAGAAGCTGTTCTTGAGCCTAGTGTGCTTTCAGGCTTTTGTATATTCTGTCTGAAGGGAGAAGAGAGCATATCCAGGATGGGTGGGGTCTTTGTCTATACTTTGCTGCCTCATTAAAGTAGGCAGCATAATCAGAGACCATAGAGGGGAAGCTGGTTCCTGTCATGTGTTGAGCTGAGTCCACAACTTTCTGCAGTTACCTGTGGTCATGTGCAGAGCTGTAGTCATACCAAGCCATTATATAGAATTATCTGCAGTCCTTGTGCTTTTCCCACCTTCCAGCATTCAACTCCCCAGACCACCACTCCATAACATACTAAGGCCAGACACAGAGGCTTAATTTCAGTTGTTCTCTAAGCATCAAGTTTGTTAGTATGGTCTTGGGAGCAACAAGACTTGGGCCATGTATACAGAATCAAAGTTCGGTTTATTGTCATGTGTGCAAGTTAAATGAAAAAAATAGCATTAAATAAGCCAACATCCACAAGAAAACCATAACTTGCACATAAATTATATACAATGTTTGCAAGAAAGCACAATTAGAACAAAAGGTCTTTTGTATTGCAAAATGTTCATAATGTTGCTCTACTGGGGTAATGATTAGGGTTGTGCAAGTTGGTTGAAGAACTAAGTAATTGAAGAGAATCAGTTCTTGAACTTGGTGGTATGGGATTTGAGGTTTCTGTACCTTCTACTCAATTGTAGCAGTGAGCAGATGGTGTGCTGAGATGGGAGGGCTCAGCAGCAACTCGTGTAATCCAAAGGTAGGAAGGGATGTACCTATGAGTCAGTTCCACCAGTATCAGTGGCAGTTCCATTTTTCCCCCGAGCCCTAACTCCTGCCTGCTCCCCTGTATCCCTTCATGCCCTGACTAATCAAGAGTTTATCAACCTCGGCCTTTAGGGAATCCTGCACAAAGACTCCCAAGTGGCTTTGCATCTCAGATTTTTGTTTAGAAATATCTTTCATTTCTTCTACCAAAGTGCATGACCATATACTTCCCAACACTGTATTCCAACTGCCATTTCTTTGCCCGTTCTCCTAATCTGTCCAAGTCCTTCTGTAGCCTCTGTACTTCCTCAAAGCTATCTTCCCCTCCACCTACCTTCATATTGTCAAAAAACTTTGCAGCAAAGCCATTAATTCCATCATCCAGCTCATATAATGTAAAAGGAGGTGGATCCAACCCTTGTGGAAAACTACTAGTCTCTGGCAGCCAACCAATAAAGGTGCTGTTTATTCCCACTCTTTATCACTGCTTTATCCATGTTAGTATCTTTCTTGTAATAGCATGGGCTCTTGTTAAGTAGACTCATGTGGCACCTTGTCAAAGGCTTTCAAAAAATCCAAGTACTCAACATCAACTGCTGAGAGTATTGGGTTGAGTTCACTACCCTTGGAAGTTTCTTGAATTCTTGAGTATTCAAATTGTCATAACAGATCTTGATGCAAACGGCCAGAATGCTTTTAACAATACATCTGTGGAAATTTACAGAAGGCAAATCTGGGCTTTTCTTTCTGTCAAAGCTATCAAGGGTTAACTGTCTTTTAAAAACTACTAAAATTGAAGTCAATGGTGAAAATGTTAATTGTACAACTTAAATTATTTCATTTTTGTTTATTTTCTTTAACCTCACCTTTGCTGTTGACCAGCACTATTAAGTTCCTCATTGAAATCATTGCAGGATTTGAGCAACTCCACCAGTTTTGACCAGGTATCCAATAGTTTCCCCTGCAGTGATCTGAGATCCTTGTCTAAGCTCAGTGTAATTAATGTGTGAAGTTGTATTGTCATTGAGGTGCAATGCAAAACTTGTCTTGCATACTGTTGCAGATCAGATCATTACACCAGTGTATTGAAGTAGTAAAGATAAAAATAATAGAGTGCAGAAGGAAGTGCTAGTTATAGAGAAGTGCAGTGCAGTTAAAGAGATGCAAGATTATAATGACATGGAGTGAGAGATCAAGAGTCCATTTTACCATATTAGGGAACCAGTCAGCTGCATAGAAGCTGTTCTTGAGCCTGGTGGTATGTGCTTTTGAGGGTAGGGTGGGTAAGAAAAGAGAATATCCAGTATGGTTGGGATCTTTGATTATGTTGACTGGTTTACCAAGGCAGCAAGAAGTGTAGACAAAGACCTTATAGGAGAGGCTGCTTTCTGTGTGCTAAGCTGTGCCTACATCTCTGTGGTTTCTTGTCATCGTGGGTAGACCAGTCACTATCCCTAACAGTGATACATCCGGATAGGACGTTCTGTAATGCATCCGTAAATAAATAAATAAATTGTTGGGAGTCGGAAAATATGTCAATTTTTTTTTAGAAACCCGAAGCAGAGGCGTTGGTGAGCTTTCTTAGCTGTGGTGTCCATCTGGTTGGACCAGGACAGGCTATTAGTGATGATCTCTCCTAGGAGTTTGAAGCTGTCAACCCTCTTAACCTCCAGCACAGTTGATATAAAGCAGGTGCACCACTGCACTTCCTGAAGTCAAAAACCATCTTTCAATATGCTGAAGTTGAGGGAAAAGTTGTAATGATGCCACATAACTAGGCTCTTTATCACCTCCTTATATTCTTGTATCATCATTATTTGGGGTTCTTCTCACTATGGTGGTATCATACTCAAGCTTGTAGATGATTTTAAAGCAGAAACTGGCCATGTAGGTGTACGTCTATGGGAGCTAAGTAATGATCTGAGCACACAATCTTGTGGAGCATAAGCGTTGATTATAATCATACTGGAATTGCCTATCCTTGGTGAGAAAGGTCAAGGATCAAGTTGCAAAGGGAGGTGTTGAGTTCCAGTTCTAGGAGTTTGGAAATGAGTAAATCTGGGGATGTGGGGAAAATGTAAGATTCATGTAAGGTTAGTGTAATCTGATGACTGGACAGTACAGATATGATGATCCGAATGTCCTACTTTAATTCTATATATTGGTCTTAATGTTCACTTTTTTTTTGATGTTTCAGTGACCTGAAGCAGACAGTTCTATCAGAGAAGAACCTTGCTGAGTAAAGGAAACTAGTTAGTTATGAGTGATTTGGTTCCAGAGCAATTCCAATGTCACAAAACCCTTAATGGCTAATTGCTGCTGCAACAGCTGTTTCTTTAGTAAAGCATTTGATCATGTAGCAGATAGTCTAAGTAGGATTTTGACTCCCCCCCCCCCCCCCCCCAAATCTTTCGGGGACTTCTGATAAATGGCCAAGATTGTTAACTCTACTTGTGAAGATTACTTATTACTATTCATAATAAGTACATGAAAGGAAATGGGTAATGCATTTCTTTGAGCCTTTATACTATTGGTAATCTGTGAAACAGGATGGGTTGCATTGCAGCAGTTTTGTTTTTATTGTGTTGCCACCTTTTTAAGTGGCAGCTTTCGCAGGTAGCAGCAGTATGATAAAATTGAGAGTAGATGGAAGTTGCCTTAGAAAAATCAACAGTTTTATTTGTCAGGTAATCAGAATCAATTTTAATATCACTGACATATTTTGTGAAACTTGTTAGAAAAAATAATATTTTGCTTCTATTACAACTCCTGGGGATTGGAGATTATTTGCTTCTACTGTGGTTTGTAGGTTCTGATGTGGTTAAGGCCAGTGTGGGAACTGTAAACACTTCTACAGAAGAGGGAAGATGATGGGCTATGTGGATGGGATAGAGTATGTGTCAGTCTGTTTCTTCCATCACTTAGTCTAGAACTCAATGTACTCCAATGAATGGCCTTGTTTCTCATTACCATCTAAAATGCTATTCCTCTATTTGGCCATGGGCCAAAGATGCCCAGGAGTGGGTGAAGATTTTGCATTTCTTTGAGGCTTTGAATTCTTGAATTCAAAATTCTTGAATCCTTTTGTCTGTCCAAGAAGAATCTCCCCAGGATAAAGTTTGGGATAAGAGTGCCTATTTTGAGTGATGGTGTCAGGCATGTGAGCAGTGAGACTGAAAGAATGTAACTAGGGCCTCTGAGTGTTGTTGGCTTGGGTGAGGACACTTTTTTTTTGCTTGTACTCCAGTAATTTGACGAATTTACTGAGACAGCATTGGTGGTAACTCGCTAATTAAGCAATGTCATCAATGCTGAAATGTATGGGAGGGTAATGATCTCCAAACTGTTGCCAAAAAGGCCATGAATTTTGTGCCAAATATGACACCTTGATGTTCCAAAAAGCTTTTCTCATAACTGACCAAAATCTATGCCGATGCATTCAAGGTGGTGAGCAGTTTCATTATTGATGAATGCCTTCATTGAGTGAGTGCTTAAGATGTGGTAAGTGGTCCACCCTTTGCAGGCGTGAACCTTTATTTTTGGAGAGGCAGTGTGCTGCAGAGGAAGGCGAGTAAAGGATTTTTGTTTTGCAGGTGTTGAGTACAAGTTCCATCCTCTAGTGCACTTCAGTTCTACTGCTTTGGTCTGAATAGTATTGGTTCTTTTGTTCTGAAGGTTTGTTCCAGTCCTATGAGATGTTTGTTGGAAGTGAAATACAATTTTGTGGCAAGGAAAATTCAGCAGAAGCAGCAATGATGTATCCTTGATGACAGTAATCTTCACCTGGGAGTGATTTCCATTGTAGACCCATTAGTAAATATTACAGCTTCCATGATAATGAAGACGCATATTTCTGTCAGCAGCTGAGTTTATGATGGATGTTTTATTATCCCTCCAGAATGATGGGGTCAAAGTTTCTTACATGATTAAAAGAAAATGGTGGCTGGCACTGCTCCCAGAAATCTTTTTTTGCATTGTGAATCGTGTTCACTATACTGGAATGGAGACAATCTATGCTGCATTTGGAGCCAGTTGTTTGATTGTTTGGAGTAGAATTTTGAGGATTTTGATTTTTTTTTGCATCTGGTGAACATTGGAGAGAGCCCTCTGTAGTTGCCAGTTGTCCACTTGTCACCTTTCTTGAAGATTTCTGTGATTTCTGTGTCGTTTTTCTGAGGTGTCCTGGGATATCCTCCTGTTCTTAGATATTGGTAATGAAGTTGTAGATTTGTGACTGGAGTGTTCATTTCAGTGGGCATTTCTGCTCCTGAAACTGTATTATCATTGAGTTAGATAGACCTTTTCAACTTATTGATCAGAAGTGATGGCAATGTTGGCCCAGACTTGCTTCTTGGTGATGAAATCATGTACTCTCATATAAAAGACAGAGTACCAATTAGAGAGCCCTTTAAAATGCTGCTTCCAGTGGGTATTAATTGGGTCTATCAGTACAAGAACTCAGAACCTGCGGATATAGTAGCTGTTAGTGACTTACTGAGCTGCCTTTGTTCACTCTCCTTCCACCGTTTGTTCTTTATGTGCCAGATACCTGTGAAGAGATTTTTGGCTTCTCTAACAAGAAGTACCAGATTTAAAGTGAATTAATTGTACATGTAAGGTATTCGTGGATTGGAATTTCTGAAATTCCTCATGGAAAAGGATCAAGTTTCATGGTCACCCAAGGCAGATGTCTAGCAGAAATATTTTCATTAGTAAATGTCACTGGTAAAATTAACTTTTTTTTTGCCCATCTCCAAAACCAGTGACTTAATAATTAATAGAGCAGGTGCAGTGACCACCTAAGAGAAGAGATAAACTTTGAATGACAGTTGATAGCTTTAGAGTTTAATTACTGACTTAATCCAGGCTTCAAATAATCAAAGTGCCATAATATTTCAGTGTGCATTCTCAAAGTTTGAATTAATATTCTTGAAGCACAATTCATTGCAATGCTGCTTACTTTAGCTGCAGCATTGTTTTACGATGTTGATGTTATTTTGTTTGAAATCAGAAACAAGTTCAATATGGTGAATGAGTTTTTTTTCAATCATTATAATTTGAGTAGGCATGAAGTTGAAATTATGATTTGAAAAATCAAAGATCTCAATTATAAGAAGGAACAGTAATACTTGGGTTACTATTCCAAATTTAACTTGACCATTCTTTGGATTTAATATTATAATTAGATATTAGAAGACACTAGAATTGTTCAGATTTATGTACTGGTTTTTGCTGGCCATTGACAAAGAAGTCAAGATCTTGCAATTTGCTTAACTATGAAGTCCTCAAAATCTTAGAACTGTGCAGAAATGAACTGTCATATTGATATCCTGTAGTTTGTGAAACTAGACAACATGTCTTAGCAAAGTGTAATAACTAGTAACCTTCCAACCCAATGATGTGTTCTAAATTTGTACATTGTGAAAGTAATCTGAGCACAAGTAGGAGCTGAAATGCATAGTGCTTGGAGGGATTGCAAATATTATGATCGCTGTCTGGGGTCAATAATTGTAGTAACTTAATTTTATTCTGCAAGCCCTCAAGGAAGTCACAGAATTATTATTTGATCAGATATAGAAGGGCATTGTGTGTATTCAGCAAAACAACCGTCACCTCCATTTCAGAAGCGTAAGTGCAGAACTAAAACTTTGTGGAAAAACAATTAATAAATGTATGATATGTTGACTGTTTTATGATAGAGATATTGCCTTAGGTTTGCTTTTCCAGTGGGGATTGTCTTAATGTGCTATTCATTTTCAGAGGAAAATTTAGACACAGCTAATTTCAAAACCTTAATTCAACATATTGAGAATTCATCTTTAAACTTTTTTGTAAATATTTATCTTTGAATTTTTAAGAACATTCTTTCACTATCGATATGATCATTTTTGCAGCTTTGAATAAAAGACAAAGGTATATGACATTTGCCTATGCTGCTTGAGTTGTACTGTTAGATCAATTTCAACTATCACAGGATATTCTATACATAAAAAGGAAAAGTTCCATGCCATTGTTTCTATAATTTTATTTCTTGATAGAGTTCTCCCATAGTATTTTTTTAAACAGTTGCTAAATTAAAATCTTATCAATTAATGGTTTAAGCCATTAATTTAGCATTTTTGGTCATTGCCTAGTGAGGCTGAAGTCATGTGGTAGAGTTTCATTCACCATGAACAGCCACAGCAAAAACTGTCCTTCAGAATCATGGTGGTATATCAATATATTCTCTGTTTTGTAACAGTTCGCTCCTGTTTTTAACCAAAAGTGGAAAATAAAAGGAAGAGATTAAAAATACATAGTCATCTCATCATTTCTTATTAATTTGACATATAGCATTGTCTAAAATTGGTAGCATTAATACCTGCCTAGAAATTGAAGTATCTTTGGTGTGCCTGCACATGGCTGTGCATTGTGCAAATGCCTTATCAGTATCCTTGCAAAAGCTCAAAAGTTGGCCAAAATCAGTTTGAAATGACATTAAGCTGCTTCAGTTCTGGCAACAATGTTTTCCCATAGGACCTTATCTAATTTAGCTTATTTCTCTACACTTTGTTGTAGAATATTCAGAAAAGCAATCTGATAGAAGGTCCTTATTTTCATGCTAACTGCACACCAGCAACACAGACTTTGGTAGACACAGAGTAAACAAAGTTCACAGAGGAAAAGGAGGCAGTTCCTGCAATCATTTGTAAAGGGACAGGGAAGTTTGGATCATTGAGAACCATGATGGGAGGAAGGAAGGCCCCTTGTGTTGTGAAGACCAGGAAATGTATTGAGCCCACGAAAAGAGCCTGGCAGGAAGTGGCTGTAGTAGTCTTCTCTGTGAGTGAGGATCTCTACACAAAGGAATAATGCAGAGGGAATCTTCATGTCCTCTCAAACTACCTCGGAGATCACTCTGCACTTGCAGGGCATTTGTGCAATAATATGATTTCTGAGTTACTTCTGTTGTCATGATTGTGGAACTTCCAGCACCAATTTAAGATATGGATGGAAATAAGAATTGTTAAAATATAAAGAAAATGTCAGACATTCATAAGTTAGCAGGTGGAAATGCATTATCCAGTTTTGCATTCGGCTCAGTTTTTTTTCATCTGGACGTTGATTGCCTACTGTGACTAAAACTGAATTTGTGCAATATAATGCAAAAAAAAAGGCTGTTGTGTGAATCAGTTTTCTGACCGTTGTCAGGCTGTACTGTTAAGAGGTCTACCATGTGTATTTAATATTTCATAATATTTGAGCAATCTTGTATGTATAGTTCCTTAAGCATTCTTGTTCATTTAAATAACTTCATGGGTTTTGTGTATAAATATGTGAATTGCATATATCATCACGCTACAATGTGATACATGCACACATTGCTTAAAGTAAACATGAAAGTAGGCTCTCATTTCAGATTCTCGTGTCTTAGTTTGAATTAGTTTAATATTTTGATGTTACTTTGTCACCACTTAGGTTTTGTATTTTTAAACTAACCTGAGATGACTACCAACCTGTTGAAGCGCCCGAAATGTTTGAACTTGAAAGCAAAGCAAGGAACAGCGAGTTTAAAAAAAAAGCCCAAAAAATAGCCCAGTACTTGCAGAGACAGAGTTTTTAAAAACGAAGTAAATGGAAGAATTCGGGATTCATGAAGAGTGAGTACTGGATGATTTTTTTTTTAAACAAAAGAGCCAGAAATGGATGGTTACATCAGAAAGATTGTCATGTTTGATTTTGCAAGAGATAACTGGTTCATGTATATTGAACTAATTGAACCAATTGCTTTCATTTTGAAGCAAATCAAATGGCCAATGAGAAACAAGTACCAATTTTGCTGAGTGCATTGGCTATAATGGCATGCAGTTTGCTTCAAAATTTAACTGCTCCAACCAAACTATCCGAAATGAGTTTTGCTGATACTGTGAAAGTGATGCAGGAATATTTAGAACCAAAGCTGTTGTTGATTGCAGAACACTTCAGGTTTCATAAGCGGAATCAAAAGGATGGGGGGGGGGGGGGTACATTTCAGTGTACATGGTTGAATTGAAGAGACTAAGCATTGTCAGTACAGTAATGGGCTTAATGATGCACTTTTAATTTGTGGAATCTAAGAATAAAGCATTCAGAAAGGGCTCCTAGCTGCAGCACAGCTTGCATTTATAACAGCAGTTGAAATCGCTTTGTCAATGGAAGCAGACAGAGGTGCAATTAGGTTGTGGTCAGGAATGAAATCATGTGTGAACAAAATTGCAATGTCAAAATAGAAACCTCCTGGTCAAACAACTTGTGTCACAGTTGTGGTGCAGGCTCATATGTACCAGACCAATGCAGATTTAAAGGCAAATCTTATAGAAAAATGCAATAAAGTAGGACACATAGAGTATGTTGGGCAGGCAAAAATAAATCATTGAAGGTCAAAAAGAAAGGAGTCAATGGAGATACGGAAACAGAGGATTTGTCAGATGATGTTGTTGATGAGGAAATCAAGAGAAGAGAGCAGGTTGTAAAACGAGCAATAGGAGGATTAATAAGAGAATACTCCAGAGAACTAAATGCACCTTCCAAAGATCAAGATCCACAAAGTTAAAGAAGAAAATGGAAGAAGAAAGGTGGTTGCCACTGTCAGAACCCACTTCTTGCAATCTCAGTTGCAACTCCCACAACCGCCACAGAGGAGGCCCAGGAACCTGAGATTGTTTCACAGCCACAAGTCTCACCTGCCAAGCTGTGATCCCCCTTTTCAAGAAAGGTGTTACGGTAGCATGCAAAAGTTTGGGCACCCCCGATCCAAATTTCTGTAACTGTGAATAGCTGAGCGAGTAAAAGATTACCTGATTTCCAAAAGGCATAAAGTTAAAGATGACACATTTCTTTAATATTTTAAGCAAGATGACTTTTTTATTTCCATCTTTTACAGTTTTTTTTTCACAAATAAGGAAATGGGCCTGAAGCAAAAGTTTGAGCACCCTGCATGGTTAGTACTTGGTAACACCCACTTTGGCAAGTACCACAGCTTGTAAACGCTTTCTGTAGCCAGCTAAGAGTCTTTCAGTTCTTGTTTGGGGGATTTTCACCCATTCTTCCTTGCAAAAGGCTTCTAGTTCTGTGAGATTCTAGGGCCGTCTTGCATGCACTGCAGATTTTCGATGACGTTTAGGTTGGGGACTGTGAGGGCCGTGGCAAAACCTTCAGCTTGGGCCTCGAGGTACTCCATTATGGATTTTGAGGTGTGTTGTAGAAGCCATCCTCTTTTCATCTTCAGCTTTTTTTACATATGGTGTGATGTTTGCTTCCAGAATTTGCAGGTATTTAATTGAATTCATTCTTCCCTCTACCAGTGAAATGTTCCCCATGCCACTGGCTGCAACACAAGCCCAAAGCATGGTTGATCTAACCCCATGCTTAACAGTTGGTGAGATGTTCTTTTCATGAAATTCTGCACACTTTTTTCTCCAAACATACCTTTGCTCATTGCGGCCAAAAAATTCTATTTGAACTTCATCGGTCCAGAGGACTTGTTTCCAAATTGCATCAGGCTTGTTTAGATGTTCCTTTGCAAACTTCTGATGCTGAATTTTGGGGTGAGGATGGAGGAAAGGCTTTCTTCTGATGACTCTTCCATGAAGGTCATATTTGTGTAGGTGTTGCTGCTCAGTAGAATAATGCACCACCACTCCAGAGTCTGCTAAATCTTCCTGAAGGTCTTTTGCAGTCAAACGGGGGTTTTGATTTGCCTTTCCAGCAATCCTACAAGGAGTTCTCTCAGAAAGTTTTCTTGGTCTTCCAGACCTCAACTTGACCTCAACAGACCATTCCTGTTAACTGCCATTTCTTAATTACATTACGAACTGAGGAAATGGCTATCTGAAAACGCTTTGCTATCTTCTTATAGCCTTCTCCGGCTTTGTGGGCATCATTTATTTTAACTTTCAGAATGCTAGGCAGCTGCTTAGAGGAGCCCATTGCTGCTGATTGTTGGGACCAGGTTTGAGGAATCAGGGTATTTATAAAGCTTTGAAATTTGCATCACCTGGCCTTTCCTAATGATGACTGTGAACAAGCCATAGCCCTAACCAGATAATTAAGGTCTGAGACCTTGATAAAAGTTATCTGAGAGCTCAAGTCTCTTGGAGTGCCCAAACTTTTGCATGGTGTTCCTTTCCTTTTTTTCACTCTAAAATTGTATAAAACAAAAATAATACACTAATCTTAAACTGTTGAAGAGAATATTTCATCTGTAACTTCATCACTTTTGGAGATCAGTTCATCTTCTGCTCACTTAACTATTCACAATAACAGAAATTTTGACCAGGGGTGCCCAAACTTTTGCATGCCACTGTATACCACAAGAGTAAGAAATCCTCCATTGTGGAAAAAATCCTGAGCTCTGAATGGGACAAATTTTAAATTTATTATGCTGTGAATTTGTGTAAAGTTTTGAAGTTACATATAACTAAGGATTTTGCCATAACTCAAATAATGTTCAAAGTATCGATCAATAATTGCCTTAACTATAATTCTACAACAATGCATAATACTGACCTGGTTCAAGCCAATACAGTTTATTTTCCCATTTACTTGCATTTACGTTCTTTCCTTTTCCTACAAGTGTAGTCTATGAAAGAAGCCTTGCAAGCATTCATGAGATGTCTACTTGGATGCATACTCTACTGCTATGTTGCATTACATGGATAGTTCAAAAAGGTAGCTCACTTCCTTTGTTAGTGGCATGCACATTTATTGAGAGTTTTCAGACTTAATTTAATCTGAGTTTTATCTGCTGGCAGACAATTGCCCCACCCCACCCTTCGGCATCTGACCTTAACTAAGGAACTCACTCTCTAGCATCAAGTGAATTTGTAGTTTCAACCATGTAGCCTGTTGGTAGAAGATTTTGGTAAAAGCTGGAGTCTTAGCGACCTTTAGTTATGTAACATAACAAAGTAGTGGTTAGCCCACTTCTGCCTCTCTATTCAATGGTATTGAGTTTGATCTTGACCTTGGGTAGTGTCTGGAGTTTGTGCATACTCAACATGACTACATGGGTTTCTGCCAGCTGCTCTTCTTTCCTTCCACAGCTTAAAGACTCAAGAGTAGGTTGATTGGCTGTTCAAATTATCCTGCAGTAGACAGTGTCAGGGTTGGTCAGGATTTAACCTTTGGGAAGGTACCATAAGGAAAGAGAGACATTGGCAGCAACAGCTCAAATGCAAATCTAATTCTCACCATATGTGCTGAGTGCAATCTTATTATCATGAACATTCTCTTCCACCAGAAAAACAAATTCAAGGCATTTTGGCTACACCCTCAGTCTAAACAGTGGCATCTCATTGATGTTGTCATTGTCTGAGCTAGTGACTGCCGTGATTGACACAGATCATTGCCTGATCTCCTCCATGTTCATCAGACTCATGAAAAGAAGAGGAGGGTTCACAGAAGTAGACCAGGACAAGCCTGCTTGACACTGCTACCCAAAACACCTTCAGGCCTTGTTTGGGGGAAATGTCCAATGGAAATATCCAGGGGATATTGAAGAACACTGAAGTCTGCTTAAATGCACCATCCTCAACCTGCGAAGACATTTTTGTGTACAAGTTCAGCAAACATCAGGATTGGTTTGATGATAATGACATGGAGATGGACAACTTATCCCCAAGAAAAGGAAGGCTTTTGTTTCTGGCAGAATGACATCGGCAGCAAGGCCAAAAGAGAAGTTTACTTCAGAGCCAAGGCATATGACCATTCCAGGATGAGGGAGCTAAATAATTCTTGGTGGACTGTAAAAGTCCCGGAATTCCAGAGACTACCAGATACTGGTGACATGAGTGCTTCTTCAGTGCCACCAAAGTGATCTGTAGTCCAAGTTGCCGCGTATTATGAACAACATTTGTGACTCCTCAGATAGTGAAGCAGTTCATACCCAAATGCAGCAGGACCTGCACAATATCCAGGCTTGGGATGACAAGTGGCAAGTAATATTTAAGCCACGTAAGTGCCAGGCAATGACCAACTCCGATCATCTTATTAACCTCAATCAGTTCTTGGCTAAGAAAAAGATTAGCACCAACACTATCATGGAGCTCCAGTGTGTGGAAGACAATGCCATCACAGCACACTCCGAAGACCTCTAATGTACCCTGAATGCCTTTGCCAAGCCATATGGGGTGCTGAGTCTTGAATATTTTTTTTTAAAAAAGACACTGTTCCTATATAACCCACTGCTACCCAACCATTTATTCAGGCCTCTATAAAAGTTGATGATATCACCCTTGAAACTGTAGAGATCTTGCCCTACTTTAGAAGAACCTTAAAAGCAGCCTCTCCTCAAAAGCAGGTATCAAATTGGACAACAATCATTGACTGATTATTATCACAATAACTATGCAGAAAACAATTCTTAAGATCTGCCTTCTCCAGATAGCCATAAAATACAGAAAAACCTTAGAAGTAGTTGATAAAAAGATGTCAATCCCCCAACACGAAAAGAAAAAGAAACAAGATCTCGCAAACTGCAAACCCCCTCCCTTGCACAAAAACTAACGGATCACCCACATGGAGAAACAAAATCAAACCCTAAACCTCCTGAATGGGCAAGAACACAAAAAAGGCACCAAAAGAGGCCAATGTGAACTACAGTCCAATCCATAATTCCCAGAATTTTGATAACATCTCCAAGAGCATCAACTCCCAATTGAAGGAAAGTCAGCGAGTCCCTGGTGGGCAAAGAAAACACTTCAAAGATAACATTAAAATCAGCTTGAAGGAATTCAATATTATATCTAAAAACTGGGAAGGTATTGCACACCTGGAGGAAATCTGTTCAAGAGGAAGCTGTGCAACCTGAGAGTGATCTCTGCTGTACTGCTGGCAATGAGCAGCAGCTGCAAATGGAGGGCCTGAATAACCAAAAGACCCAACCACTAACCACAGACACCACTTATTCGTACCCACACTGCACCAGAATATGTGGATCCCAGATCAGCCTTTATAGTTACTTGAGGATCCACCAATCGGCAACCCCTTAAGAGAACATCATACTCAACTCGAGTGATCATACTACTTCTAAAGGGATTCCTGGAGTGGGAGCTCTGCTCAAAATTACTCTTTGAAATAAAATTCCTTGTGGATCTGTAAAAGTCCTCTTGTATATTTGCTCTTGTTATTGTGCTTTAGTCAATATGCATTAGTAATGAGTAACCAAGATTCCTAATTATTGTGGAGACTTGGAAAAAGCTTGGTTGATTTTGCACTAAAATAATGGTAATTTGGGCAGTGGCTCCTTTATGTAGAGTGCAATGGGAATGACCTCATTGGCAGCTATTTATTGTTAATTTTTCACCAAAACAAAAATCACTATTGTTTTAACTTTGTTCACTGTGAATCTTCATGTAACTCTTTTTATTTAGTGCTTTAGGTCCTCTAACAGCAAATCCAAATCTATGGTTTATTTTGAATTGTGATGTTGGACAGATGAGTATCACAGGGTTTGCATAAAAGTTTGCCTTTCTCCTTGAGGGTAGTAGTTGAATAACTATGGCAACAGATTCTCAGTTGACCATATTGTCTGAAAGGATATAATTTGAACAATGGTGTGTTCCTGCTGTCATGCATTGGGATGCTCATTATTTGCCAAGACATGGAGTAGCACTGAATGTGCAACATTTTGATCCTGAGTGCCAAACTGATCACCTAAGATTAATTACAGATAGCAAGGCACTGTGCACAATTAATAGAGTTTTGAAAGTAATGAAGGAATCTATCCCCTGTGGGCCAAGATATCATCTTGGGCAATCTGCATGAGTTTTGAAGAATATATTTCTTAAAGGATTATGTAATGCAATGTTTACATAATGAATGAGAGAATATTCCTATCCACCACCAAGATGCAAACATCAACAAGGAATGAAATGTTTGACAGCAAAAATGTTGTTTTTTAACATCAACCAAAGCCTTTCATGTTTTTTGCAATACAAGGTATCTTGCTCCCAGATGTATGCTTTAAGCGGCCATTCAACAAGGTAGCTTGCCTATTTTGCCCAGTCTTCTGAGTACATGGACGAAGGAAATCATTTATCTTGCTTTCTGAGGAGCACCAACCGGAAAGTAAGCAGTCTCTTATGTTGGGGGAAAAATAATTAGCATAGTTTGTGAGAGTTAGTTGCTTCCTGATGGAAGATGATGTACAGTATGACAACATAGCAGAACTGAACATTTTTTGAAGTGTGCAGTCATTAGTCTCATGCAAACCCATGTTTTCTGGCTCCTATTTATCCTACATAGTTGGAACCAATGACATCATTCTACATTGGATTTTTTTTTTGCTCATTAGAATTATCTGTTGTAACCTGATTTTCACATGCCCTTTTGGTTTTAAGCAGGTAATTTTTTTATTTGCTGTCCTTCAATTCTTTGTAGTTATTATTCCCAAAAGGTTTTGTAAACTTGTCTACTTCCAGTATTCTATTTCATTGAGTTATTATACCTCTGATTCGTATATCCACTTCATGGCCTATTTCATTTCAATTAAATACCTGCAGTTGCTTCCATCATCATCTCATTTACTAATCCTGCAGTCCTTTCTTCACCTTATTTGTGAATAATTGCTATGATGCCATGAAACATGGAAACTCCTGTTAGTACTGGCAATTTATGTCAGTTTTAAAATAGAGAATAATCCAAACAGTGGATTACAGCCATTTGTAACTAAATACATTTTTCTACCCTAAAAATATTTATATTAGAGAAGCAGCTAATATATTGAGTGAATTTGATTTTAACTGTCAAGGTACAGAGAAGATTTATCAGGATGCTGCCTGGTTTAGAGAGTATGCATTATGATCAGAGATTAAGGGAGTTAGGGCTTTACTCTCTGGAGAGAAGGAGAATGAGAGGAGACGTGATAGAGGTATACAAGATATTAAGAGGAATAGTCAGAGTGGACAGCCAGTGCCTCTTCCCCAGGGCACCACGACTCAATACAAGAGGACATGGCTTTAAGGTAAGGGGTGGAATGTTCAAGGGGAAATTAGAGGAAGGTTTTTTACTCAGAGTGGTAGGTGCGTGGAATGCACTGCCTGAGTCGGTGGTGGAGGCAGATACACTAGTGAAATTTAAGAGACTACTAGATGGGTATATGGAGGAATTTAAGGTGGGAGGTTATATGGGAGGCAGGGTTTAAGGGTTGGCACAACATTGTGGGCCGAAGGGCCTGTACTGTGCTGTATTGTTCTATGTCTCACTTCTCTTAAAAATATTAGATTTGTCCTTGTGAACTGTTTTCAGTGTGTGGTTGGTATTTGTTAATCTATTCCAGGGAAATTATGACATCCTTGTACTTTTAATGGTCAACAGCTGGCCTAGTGATGAAGCGATTGTAGGCTGACCAAGAATATCATAGAATTATAGAATTGTTGCAGTACAGAAGGAGCCCATCTGGCCCATCAAAGTTTAGACTGACTTTTGATAGAGCATTCCTGTCATCTCATTCTCACTCACCCCTAGGCCTCAAATTACTTTCTTCTGTCTTTCCAATTTACTTTGAAGGCATTGATTTGATTGTCTTCAAAGGGTTTTTACACACTTCCATGTATCCTTTGTCCAAGGTTTTTAAACTAATGTCCCTTGTACTTTAAATAACTGCTAATGGGAATATTTTTCTATTATTTTCTCTATCCAAACCTGTCATTTTATACACTTCTATTAACCACTCCCAGCATCTTCACTTTAATCTACATAGTAGTTGAAGTTCCTCATCCCTGGAAATAATCCAGTAAATTTCATGTGCTTTGTTTCAGACCATCACATTCTTCCTAAAGTTGGGTAACTGAAACTGAACATATTACTCCATTTGTGCCCTAAATGTTCAGCATAAGTTATGTCCAGTATAACTTCCCTATTTTTGAATTCTATGCCCATGCTAGTCAATTTCACAATCATACATACTTTACTCTCAATGTCTGCCACTTCCAAGTATTTATTCACATGTGTTTGTGCTATTCATCTGTATTGTTTTCCTTCTATTAAATTTCATCTTCACTTGTCTGCCCATTCAGCCATCCTCTCTATGTCCAGTCTGTTTTACACATTGGAGACTTACGTCATTCACAAACGTGTAATTGTTAAAGTATGAATTTCTGACTCCACCAACCTTTCAGACAATGAATTCTAGAGTTCACGCATACCCTTTTCCTTCTATTTATTTTTGTACCAATACTCAACTCTGGGTTTTTGATTTCTGTTAAGGGAAATGGATCCTACCTTTTTTGTTTTTGTTCTGAGCTCATTATTCTGTTCAATTCAATTAATTGTCCTCATTGTCATGTTTTCCAAAATGAATAATGTTAACTTATTCAATCTTTCATCACAGCTACAGTAGCTACACAGGTATTGCAGACCTGGCAACAATGCTGTAAATCACTTTGCACCCTCTCCAGTGCAGCAACATTTCTGTAATAGTCATAACATCATATTGCACAAAACAGGCCCTTTCACCCATATTATCCATGCAAGCTATCAATTATGCATCCATACTAATCCTATTTATCAGCACTTGGCTTGTAGCCTTACAAGCCTGGGTGATTCAAGTCCTCATTCAGAGTACCTGCTGCCATCACCAATTTGGCTTAATTTCAACTGCCTGCTGAGTGGGGGAGGGGGTGTCTTTATTGGATACCTTTTTTAAAAACTTTGTTTCTTACCTTAATCTGTATCCTCTAGCTTTACTCACCTCTGCTTCGGGGGAAAAGTTTATACTATATACCCTGTCTCTATTCCTCATACTTTCATGATCCTCTATCACAGTCTTGCTTGCTTCAAGGAAAGTAGTCCATTAAATGCTCCATTTCAGGTAGCTCTGCTGTATGAGTTCTACCCCTATTAGTCCTCCCCAAAGTGCATTATCTCTTATTAGGATTAACTTAGATCTGCCTTGCTAAAGTGCTACCTCATCAACTAACACTGTGGTTCAGTGTAAGTTTATCCTTGTTGCTAGCAACACCACCAATTTATGCCATCTGCAAATATACTAACCATACCTCAAAATTCAATGCCAATGTGGTGACTAGAGTTCAACACAGTACCCAAGCTGTGGCCTGACTTTTCAAGCATGCAGTTAATAGCATGATCACAGAATCTGGACGTCTGAAATAAAAATATTCAAAGTGCAGAGTATCAACAGCATTTTCAGGTTTTATTCTAGCATAATTGCCCTGCTCTTATTCCATGCCTCAGAAAAGTGAAACATGATATAACTTAAATAAATCTGTGCTTGCTGGTACTCCTTCATCAATTCAAGCATAATAGTACTGATTAGTATTTTTCTGATTTCTGCTTTTCTTTCTCTAAAGCTTTCCCAAAAGTGGGGTTACGTTGATTTGCCTATAGTTTCCAAACAAGTCTGTGTCCTTGTATGCCATTTTCCTCTATGAAAAGTGTTACATGTGCTGTTATCTAGTTGCCTAGGTCCCTTCCTGTGGCTGGGGATGTTTATTTCAAGGTTGGTGTTGACATGGTGGGCTGAAGAATCTATTTTTGTGCTTTATAGTTCTATATCAGTCCTTGTCTAACCCCTTTTCCCACCTCCTGGTATCTGAGGGAGGCCGGGGTCTGAAGCATGGAAGCATGAGACTAGTTGATTCATTTACTTTTGGTCACCCTGAGCAGTGACTTGTCCTTTTATTTCTCATTAAGTCACAATGAAGGAGGAGGCCATTTGGCAAAATTGAGCCATGCGTGTTCTCAGAAAAATGCCCTCAATTCTATCCCACAATTTCTCTCACATACTTATCAACTTCCACCTGCATTCTGCCATCCACCATCTGCCTACACTAAGTAATTTTCTTCACTAATTAACCACTGATTTTAAGATGCTGGAGGAAACCAGTGTACATGGAGGAATCCCACATAACCAGATGGAGAATGTGCAGACAGCAGCAGGGGTCAGGGTCAGACACATGTTGCAGGAGCTGTGAGTCATCAGCAGTGCCTGCTGTACCACGTAAACTGTAACTGAATCTTCATAGGAGCCTTACCACATAAAAACTATGTGAAAAATTAAATATTATTGCAAATAATTAAATGTTTGCATAGAGACTGGTTTAAGGAAGAGAAAAATAGAGGGGGAAACACAATCGAGAGAAGTATTCCAGAGCTTGGGACTTTGGAAGCTGAAAACATGGCAAGCAGTGTTGATGTAATTAATGTTGTAGAATGGGATAGTTATGGACTGGAGGATGCTGAGGATGGTAATGGGGTAGACCATTGAGTGATTTTAAAATAGTTCTTTTTTACCTGTGGGTTCTGAGTCAATGGATGTTTGGGTTAATGAATCATACTGTCATACAGCAGAAAAAGAGGCCCTGCAATCCAACTTGTCCGTGCCGACTGTGTTGCCCAGTAAGCTGGCCCCTGATGTCCCTTTTAAGTCTCTTACCTCTGATCTTAACCTATGCCTTGTTTTTAGCACCCCTTCCTTAGGTTGTCTTCACCCTGCCCATGCCCCTCATTATCAGGTCACCCCTCAATCTCCTGCAATCCAGGGAATAAAGTCCTAATCTACACCACTTTTTTTGTAACTCAGGTTGCCAAGTCCAGGAAATGTTCTGGAAAATCTTTTCTGCACAGATTCTAGAGTAACAACCACCTATCCTATAACATTGACCAAACCTGTACACAATACTCCAAGTGCAGCCTCACTAATGTCTTATAACTGTAACATCACAACTCCTATATACAATGACCAGACTAAAGGCCAGTTTGCCAAACACTTTCTTCATCATCCCATTTACCTGTGACATCACTTTCAATCAACTATGCCCTTGAGCTTCTAGGTCCCTTTGTTCCATAACCTTTCTCCAGGGCTCTACCATTCACTGTATAGACCATACTCTGAAGTGAGGGTGTGAAGATGCTGGCAGAAAGAGTTTTTGTCATCAAGTTTACAGAGGCCAGCAAGAGTCCCTTAATAGTTGGATCAGAAGAGTTACAAGCATGTGGGTGAGGGTTTCATCTGCAGCTAAGCTGGGTAAATTGTCTGTGATAGCACTGTTATTTGGACTGAGCCTTGGCTCTGGTTAAATACAGAAATAAATGTGTATTCTTTTTCCCTAGAGCTTATTCCACCAATAACCTTGTGCCAAAGATCCACTTCCCACCAGATCCCCATCTCATTTGAGTCCCTTGGGGGTCTAAAATAGCTCAAATTTGGGTTTTCACTTTCAACCAAAATACCACTAGAAGCCTGCTTGGATTTTTTTCCCCAGTTCTGTTCACTGCTAGAACTCATTGCCAGCAGTATTTTTTAAACCAGGAAGAATTTACATTTGCTTTGAAGATACTGCCGATATGTTTAAAATTTGCTTAAACAGCGCTGGTCAATTATTGTAAGGCGTTGTGGTCAGAAGTGTGATTGTAATAGAAAAAAATGAAATTTAAAAAAAAAGATGTAAATAGGATGAGAAATGTAAAGTATTTAAGATTATATTAAAGAAAACTATCTTGTTTTGGAAAATAATTATGAAAAATTCTGGATGTGCTTTAAAGTGCTAAAGAATTGTCATTTCTTGGATATAATTGATGTGAAAAGAAAGCATAATAAAGAGGATGTCATTCATTAATTTACATTTTTGAATTTGTTTTTTGTTGTCACATATGCTGAGAATCAGTGAAAAGCTTGTCTTGTATACTGTTCATACCAATGAAATCATTACACTGTGCATTGAGGTAGAACAAGGTAAAACAGCAGCTTGGGCAGTGATGCAGTAGGGACTATATTGAGTTAAGCACATAACCACTCTGAGCTCTTTCCCTTGAGCTTCTGCATTGATAATTCCTCAATTTGCCAGTTTCCCAGCAAGTATTTGCCAGAGGTTTATGAAAATGATTTGCAGCAGTTACATGTCTGTTGGGTAAACTAATGCCTGATGAAAACTAAGATTCAGAATAATGCAGTTGTAAAAGTACTACTTATATACAAGGATGACTAACTTAAAAGTGGAAGGAACACAGTATGACTGATATGAAATTGTGCAAAAATTCATTTCCTTTTCTCCAGTGACATTTCTTGGAAACGTTTTCCAGATATTACAAGATATAGAATCAGAATGTGCACAGATTCTGCAAGCTGTGTGAAGCTTAAAATTGTGTACCCTGATTTTAGAGAGATCTTTGCCACTTATTAGATATGATTAAAAAGGCTTTTTAAGAAGAGAATGGATCTTGCCATTCTTTGCTTTATTCACATATGCAATATAGTTGAAGCAAGCCAACTTTGCAATATGAAAGGAAATGAGTTTAACATCGAAAGTGATTCTAACAGTTACATTATCTTGGTGGTTTTTGTTTTGCAGCTGCTGGCTTCTGCTTTATTGCTGAAGACTTAACAAAATTTGTCCTAGTGTGAAATCCCTCAAACTGAACAACTGGATCAATTCTGGGGGAGAAATGCATTGTGTGTTTGTTTACCTTGCTAATTTTATTCTATCACAGGGAGCACAGTCCCCATAAATAATAAAACACTAAAGAGGGAAACAGTCTTATTCACAGAATAACGGAGAAAAGTCTTAAAGCTGTACCACAGCATAAATATGTAGATAGAAGATATTCTTACAGATGCTGTAAGCTTTGAGCAAAACACATAAAATGCAAGAGGGAATTCAACATGCCAGGCAGCATCAATGGAAAGGAAAAGAATAGTTAATGGTTTAGAACAAGACCCTTTTATTAGGATTGTTTCAGCTGCTGAGTTCTCCAAGTATTTTAAGTGTGTTGTAGATGACTTTTAAAGATTGCAGAACTGAAATTGCTGTTCTGCAGAACTTCCAGCTCTTTTGCACTCAACCTACATGAAGTTCTTGAAACATCTTTCTCCACAAATCTATATTTTAAGTGCATTTGTGAAAAAACACTGCACATTGGCCAAAATTAGCCAACTTTTAATGTTGTTAACAGGGAAGCACAAAATGAGGATCATGCGTGTCAATTTTAAAAAAAGTTTAAGCCATGAATTACTATAACAGGTCCTAATCTCAGACTTGGACATCCTCGTTGTTTTGTTTTATTTTAATGTGCATCTGTACCTATATATAAATAGTGAATATATTTATCATATTTTTGTATTCTTAAATTAATTTGGTAACGATTCTGATAGGTTGGGTAGAGTAAATGGCAGGCAGGTTGGGAGTGTTGAACTACAGAGATACTGTGGGGTACAAGTCCATAGTACCCTGAAACTCATGAGATCATTGGATAGGATAGTGAAGAAGGCATTTGGCATGCTGCTTTCATAGGGCAAGGCACTATGAAGAGTTGGGATGTGGTGATACAGTTGTTCAAAATGTGGGTTAGATTGCAGTTAAAGGACTGTGTGCAGTTCAGCTCACCACACTACAGGAAGGATGTGGTAGTAAG
Organism: Hypanus sabinus; assembly: GCF_030144855.1. Lineage (NCBI taxonomy): Eukaryota > Metazoa > Chordata > Chondrichthyes > Myliobatiformes > Dasyatidae > Hypanus > Hypanus sabinus. Next base: position 137,699,081 of record NC_082711.1, read on the forward strand.
AGATTCACCAGAACGTTGCCTGGAATGTAGTGTTGTGATCATAATGGGGTGATTGGATAAGCTAGTTTTACTCTCACTGGAACACAGGAGTCTACGAGGTGTCCTTAGATATTACAATCGGGGATTTCAATATGCACGTAGATTGGGAAAATCAGGTGCTGCATCCCAAATCTGGAAATTTATAGAATGCCCATGACTTGACTTTTGAGAGCACTTTGTGATTGAGCCCACTATTCTGTTCTAGATTGAGTGTTGTGTAATGAACGAGATTTGATTAGGTAAATGAATGCTTAGGAGGCAGTGATCATATGATAGAAATCACCTTGCAGTTTGCAAAAAGATACTAAAATTTGAAGTATCAGCATTACAGTTGAATAAGGTGTACTACAAAGTCATGAGAGAGGAACTGGCCAAAGTTGATTGGAAAGAAACACAGCAAGGTTGATGGTAGAGCTGCAATGGCTGGAGTTCTGGGAGTAATTTGAAAGATGTCATGTCATTTCATTCAAAGAAGAAGCATCCTAAGGGGAACGTTGAACATACTGTACTAGCTATATATAGCTAGTGTGCCTTAGACTTTTGCACAGTACTGTTTTTGTCAACATGGAGCAGAGAGTGAGTTTGTAAATCCCAGCCGGAGCAAAGGATGTTGGGAATGGCAAGGATGGAGCACCCCAGGAAGTGTGTTGGTTAGGTGGCAGAGAAGGCGTGCCCAGAGTTGAGGGTGGCGTGAGTGCAGACACACCCAGCCCTGAGATACCAGCTAAGGTCATTTGATTCCAAACAATTGGTTTATTAATCATTACAGAATGTCACTCTGATGCTTCCTACTTCCACTCCTCTTCTCTCCCTTTCCCCAAACACGATTCCCCTCTCCCTGCCCTCTTGCCACTTTCAGTCTACAATAAAGACCTATATCAGAATCAGATTTATCAACACTGTCATGAAATTATTTTTTTTTTGTGGCATCAGTGCAGTACAATACATATAATTACAGTACTGCGCAAATGTTGTGGGCACCCTAGCTATATACCATCTGCTATATCTTTGCCCATTCTCCCAATCTAAGTCCTTCTGCAGCACCTCTCCTTCCTCAAAACTACGTGCCCCTCCACCTATCTTTATATTGTCTGCAAACTTTGCAACAAAGCCATCAATTCCATCATCCAAATCATTGACATATAACATTAAAAAGAATCTGTCCCATCACCGGCCCCTGTGGAACACCACTAGTCACTGGCAGCCAGCCAGAAAAGAATCCCTTTATTCCCACTCCTTGCCTCCTGCCATTCAGCCATTGCTTTATCCATGCTAGAATCTTTCCTGTACTACCATGGGCTCATAGCTTGTCAAGCAGCCTCATGTGCGCCACCTTGTCAAGGACCTTCAGAAAATCCAAGTACGCAGCATCAACTGATTCTTCTCTGTTTATTCTGCTTGTTATTTCTTCAAGGAATTCCAACAGATTTGTCACATAAGATTTTCCCTTGAGAAAGCCATGCTGACTATGGCCTATTTTATCATGTGCCTCCAAGTACCCTAAGACCTCACTCTTAATAATTGACTCCAACATCTTCACTAACACTGAGGTCAGACTGACTGGCCTACTGTTTCCTTTCTTCTGCCTCTCCTTGAAGAGTGGAGTGACATTTGCAGTTTTCCTGTCTCCCAGAACCATTCCAGAAACTAGTGATTCTTGAAAGATCATTACAAATGCTTCCACAATCTCTTCAACCACCTCTTTCAGCACTCTGGGGTGTACACCATCTAGTCCAGGTGACCTTCAGCCTTTTCAGTTTCCCAAGAACGTTCTCTCTAGTTATACAGCTGTATCAGATCTCCCCTTGGCCTCCGATGGTCCAGAGAAAACAATCCAAGTTTGTCGAACCTCTTGTTATAGCACATGCTCTATAATTTAGACAGCATGATAAACTTATTCAGCACCCTCTTGAAAGCCTCTACATCATTCCTCTAATGGGACAACCAACTGTGGCTGACAAAGGAAGACAAGGAGCATAAAAGCAAAAGAGAAGGCATACATTATTGCAAAACCTAGTGAGAAGCTAAACGATTGGGAAGCTTTTAAAAACCAATAGAAGGCATCTATAAAATGCAATAAGGAAAGATAAATATGAAGGTATGCTGAGCGATAATATAAGAGGATACCAAAAGTGTTTTCAGATATATAAAGAGTAAAAGAGAGGCAAGAGTGAGTACCGGATCCTTGGGAAAATGATGCTGGAGAGGTAATGAGGGACAAAGAAATGGCAGGCAAAACTGTATGTATTTTGTATCAGTCTTCATCATGGGAGGCATGAGCAACAAGGCAGATATTTGTGAGTCTGATATGATATGTGTAGTTGCCATTATTAAGGAGATGGTGCTTCAGAAGCTGAAAAGTGAAAGTGGATAGGTCACTTGTGCCAGATGGACTGCAGTGCAGGGTTCTGAAAGGGGAAGATTAAAGATTTTGTGGAGGCAGTAGCAGTGATCTTTTACGAGTCACTAGATTCTGGATTGGAGGAATGGAAAATTGCAAATATCACTCCACTCTTTTAGAAAGTAGGTAGGCAAAAGATATGAAATTATAGGTCAGATAGTCTGACTTCAGTGGTGCAAGATATTAGAGAACATTATTAAGTATGAGATTTTGGGGTACTTGGAGACAGCTTGGTAGAGGTGCAGGTAGTGTTAAGGAATTAGGGATTTTGCAGAAGGTATTAGACAGAAGTGACTGGTAGAATATAGTGCAGAGAAGTGTGTAGTCATGCATTTTGATAGAAGGAGTAAAGGTGTAAACTATTTTCTAAATGGGAGCAAATTTGGAAATTAGAAATGCAGAGGGACTTGGGAGTCCTAGTACAGGATTTCTCCAAAGGTTAACTTGCAGGTTGAATCAGTAGTAAGAAAGGTAAATGCAATGTCTGCATTCATTCCTAATGGACCAGAATATAGAGGACTAGTAATTCAGCATGGTGGTAGAGCAGATATGATAATACACTTAGACCCCCTGCAGTTCGCCTACCAGCCCCGACTAGGAGTTGAGGATGCCATCGTCTACCCGCTGAACCGTGTCTACGCCCACCTGGACAAGCCGGCGAGCACTGTGAGGGTCATGTTTTTTGACTTCTTCTGTGCGTTCAACACCATCCGCCCTGCTCTGCTGGATGAGAAGCTGACAGTGATGCAGGTGGATGCTTCCCTGGTGTCATGGATTATTGATTACCTGACTGGCAGACCACAGTACGTGCGCTTGCAACACTGTGTCAGACAGAGTGGTCAGCAGCACTGGGGCTCCACAGGGGACTGTCCTGTCTCCCTTTCTGTTCACCATCAACACCTCGGACTTGAACTACTGCACAGAGTCTTGCCATCTTCAGAAATTTTCTGATGACTCTGCCATAGTTGGATGCATCAGCAAGGGAGATGAGGCGGAGTACAGGGCTACAGTGGGAAACTTTGTCACGTGGTGTGAGCAGAATCATCTGCAGCTTAATGTGAAAAAGACTAAGGAGCTGGTGCTGGACCTGAGGAGGGCTAAAGCACCGGTGACCCCTGTTTCCATTCAAGGGGTCAGTGTGGACATGGTGGAGGATTACAAATACCTGGGGATACAAATTGACAATAAACTGGACTGGTCAAAGAACACTGAGGCTGTCTACAAGAAGGGTCAGAGGTGTCTGTACTTCCTAAGGAGACTGAGGTCCTTTAACATCTGCCGGACGATGCTGAGGATGTTCTACGAGTCTGTGGTTGCCAGTGTTATCATGTTTGCTGTTGTGTGCTGGGGCAGCAGCTGAGGGTAGCAGACATCAACGGAATCAACAAACTCATTCGTAAGGCCAGTGAAGTTGTGGGAGTGGAACTGGACTCTCTGACGGTGGTGTCTGAAAAGAGGATGCTGTTCAAGTTGCATGCCATCTTGGACAATTTCTCCCATCAACTCCATAATGTGCTGGTTAGGCACAGGAGTATGTTCAGCCAGAGACTCATTCCACCAAGATGCAACACTGAGTGTCATAGGAAGTCATTCCTGCCTGTGGCCATCAAACTTCACAACTCCTCCCTCAGAGTGTCAGACACCCTGAGCCTATAGACTGGTCGTGGACTTGCTCCACTTGGAATAATTAACTTATTATTTAATTATTTATGGGTTTATATTGCTATATTTCTACACTATTCTTGGTTGGTGTGACTGTAACGAAACCCAATTTCCCTCAGGATCAATAAAGTATGTCTGTCTGTATTACGGCGCCAGTGACTCGGCTTCAATTCTGCCGCTGTCTGTTCTCCCTGGGATGGTGTGTGTGCAAGGTGGGGTGGGGAGGGTAGGGGGATTTGTGGTGTATGCTTGTCATGTTGTTTCCACATTCGAAAGATAGATGGGTTAGCAGGTTAATTGTTCTTATTGATGTAAATGTGGAACACAGACTCATTGGGCCAGAAGGGCCTGTTATTATGCTCTATCTCTAAATATAACTAACTAAAATAAAAGCAGGGATGTAATGCTCAGGCTTAAAGGCACTGGTCAGTCCACACTTGGAGTACTGTGAGCAGTTTTGAGCCCCTTATCTAAGAACAGATGTGCTAGCTTTGGAAAGGGTCCAGTGGAGGTTTGAGAATGATCATGACAATGAAAGGGTTAATATATGAAGAGCGTTTGATGGCTCTGGACCTGTACTTGCTGGAGTTTAGAAGAATGAGGAGAGATCTTATCGAAGCCTATTGAGTATTGAAGGGCCTAGAAGGAGTAAATGTGGGGAGGATGTTTCCTGGGGTGGGTGAGTCTAGAAGGCGTGACCTCAGAATAGAGGGACATAATTTAGAATAGATGAGAAGGAATTTCTTTAGCCAGGGGGTGGTGAATCTGTGGAATTCGTTGAAGAGCACCTCCATAGCCATCTGTTGCAAAGTGGAAATTGATTGTTATTTAAATTAGTAAGGGTGCCAAAGGTACCAAAGGAACGGGACCAGAAAATAGTGTTAAGGGGGAATATAAACCAGCCATTATCAAATGGCTGAGAAGAATCAATGGGCCAAATGGCCCAATTCTGCTCTTTGTCATGGTTTAAGGTCTTCATTTTATAAGAGAGATAGATATGTTAGTCATATAGGAACTCTTTTTGCCTCAGGACAGGAGGGTCTTCGAACTAGAGAACACAAGTTTAAGAATGAAAGGGGAGGCATTTAAAGGAGCTCTCTGGAATAAATTTAGAAGGCGGATGTCTTGTATTTAAGTTGGTGGCTCCCAGGAGAGATTCACTGGACTAATTCCTGAGGTGAAGGGATTAATGGCTGGATAAAGCGTTGATCCACATTATTTTGAAGAATGACAGGTGATCTGATTGAAATGTACAAATTTAAGTGGGTGTGATGGAGAGAAGTTTGAGTTGTTTCCACCAGAGGGAGTACCTTGAATGAGGGGGATATTTTAAAGACAAGTCTGAAACTGAGTTGTGTAGGAATTTTATCTTGCAGAGGCTGGAGAATGGCTGGAATTATCTATCTTAGAGGGTTTTGAAGTTACATGACTGAAAATTTTTAAAGATGAGGTCATTAAATCTTTTAAATTGGGGAATTGAGTGCTGTAGAATAGACACAAGAAGAGCTGAGGCTTGGGAGAAATCAACTGAAGTTGTATTGAATGCTGGGGTAGACTTAAAGGGCCAGGGTAGCTCGCTGTTGCTGGGATTTTTCATGAGTTGCAGTATTATGATCAAAGCTGTATGTGGCTCTCACTCTCACTAGCATTGTATACATTTCAGCATAACTTCCCGTGCTTGTTTTGTGTCTTTTTTTTAATGAAGGAAAGCATCCCAAGAATAATTTGTATTTCCTTATTGGCTTAGCCAGGTGCCTTTAAAATTATTCGCTGATAGTCTAGATGGGCACTTTCTTCGTCGGTAATGCTTTAAGGAACCAAGTTTGAACCCTGTGCAACATCATTCCAAAATATGTACTAAGCTGTACCCTTAGCTTCCTGCCACTGAACTATTTTTGAATCCAATTTGTCATTCTCCCATGGACCTCATGGAGTGTTGCTTTAGAACATCTCTCATATGGCACCTTATATATAGACTTTGTCAAATGCATAGATCTTGTAGAGTTCAAACAGTTGAATCATTAGTCTAACCACCCTCTTAAATATTCCACATTAACTTATTGATCCACCTGTACCTTTCTCAATTCTCTTCCCTTCTGACTGTTTCTACTCCCCCTCCCCCCCCCCCCCCAACTTTCTCCACAAGCCATATCTCCTTTTAGTAAGATCAGACTTTGATGCTGTCCTTAATTCATTCTTCAGTATTAGGCTACCGGCATCCTCCCAACTTTCTTTCCATTTTGTTTGTCCCTCTTAAGAATCAAGTCCCTTGGCATGTTTAATTCCCAGCTAATGTCTTGGAGATACCTATAGGGCAAACACTTTTGTCTCTATTTTTACCATTTATTCATCTGTTTATTTCTTTTGCATTAGGTTGCATACAGTTAGAGATAAAGGACTGGTGTAAGGTTCAGACATGCACACACTTTTCAGTCTGTTGCCACATATAGTTGAGTTGCACAAAGTTGCCAAGGAGAGTGATAAATTGCCTCTTTTTAATGGAGATAGAAAAGAGTAGCTTTGATCTTGCCAAATTTGATTTATAATAGATTTCAGCCCATACAGTCCTGGATGTCAAAATGAGTATTGAGGATGTCTGAGGGCTGACAATGATATAAAGTTGGGTGTCATTAGCCCCTGTTTTATGGATTGACGTTGCCAAGAGCTAAAGTGCACTTGGCTGTGAGATAGGGCTAGGGAAGGACTGTTATGCTGCAAAAAATCTATAGTGTGAGTACAGAGTGAGATCATTACTGCTGATTCTCTAGTTACATCTTGATAGATAAGCTGAAGCATTCTAGAAATCTCTTTGGCAAGAATTTGCCATTCTCTGCTCTTGCTGATTTGTTCAGTTACTTCCTGGTAACTCAGTCTACAGGGTCACCAGAGTGGCTGTGCTATTCAAGTAAATGGCAGACTAATGATAGAGAGGGGAAAGGAGAAAAGGTGGGGTTGGGGGGTGGGGGGAATGATGCTTGAAGTGTAACAGTCACTCTGGATATAAATACTTGCAATTAGCTTTTCTAAAAATATGCTTTAATAAATCAGATTAGAACACAAATGTAAGAATAAAATAGAAACTGAAATACCACAAATAGACTTTGCAGAATGGTACTAAAACAAGATGTATCACTAGTGGATAGCTTGAAATAAAAACTAATTGAAAGGACAGTGATGTTCACCACGTGTGATGCTTGCACTAATTTAGTCTCCATCCAAAGAGCTGGCCTTCTACATTTTGGTATCATTTAACAGAACCCTTCCTCAACCGCTCTGCCAGGAATCTCCTTTGCAGTTTATGATGAAGCAGAGCTGGAGGAGGGCATATTAAAGCTGTCATGAATTGTAAGTTTTTAAAAATATTACTGATATCTAGAAATCTAATTATCTCAAATTATTTCATTTGATATTTTAAAGTTTTATTGAATACCTAACAACAAATACAGTGAATTAAAGTAAGATAATTATTTGCTTTCCTTTTTGCTCCTAATCAATAGGCTTAGAGATGTATAAGCTGGCAATAGAGTGCATGTATTTTTTTACTGGCCAGATGGTTTGTACCGAGAAGCAATTAAGGCTTAGCATGTCATTTAAAAACTCAAACTTGAAATCAGGTAAAAAATAATTTGTAAAAAATCTAAATTCATACCATTTGAAACTTAGTCACACGATCCTAAGAAATGGAGAAATAGGCCATTCAGCCCATTGTGTCTGTACTGCCATTTAATAAAAAGATGCTGGATCATTTATCAGAATGCCAGTCTCTGAGTAATTCTTTGTCTAGCTTTCCTTCATTTCTAAAAGTCTGTTGTTTCACCTTAAGTATACTAAAGCACTGAGAGTCCACCTGGCTGTTGGGGAGAGAATGTCAAAGGCTGAAGTATGGTTGGTAAAATTTCTTTGCATTTCATTTCCAGATGGCTAATCACTCACTTTGAGACTCTGATCCTAGTTTTTGAGATCCCAGTGAGGGGAAAAATGCATCCTGCATCTGTTTCGCTATGCCTTGTAATAATTCTGTATTTTTCAATGAGATTCTGTTTCCGTAATCTCACAAGAATAGACCCAGTCTGCTTAATGACTCCTTGTGCAACAAACCAAAAATCAGTGAGAGCAAATCAGCAGGAAAATTTTAAATTGGATTTTAAGAGTTTCTTATGGTATGTAAAGAATAAAACACTGATGTATCAGAATCGGGTTTAAAATCACTGGTGCATGTTGTGAAATTTGTTGTAATGCGGCAGCAGTTCATTTCAATACATAATAAATACTGTAAATTACACTGTGTATGAGAGTCCTTAATGATGGATGCTGCTTGAAAATGTCCTAGATGCTGGTTAGGTTATTGGCCATAACATAGCTGACTGAGTTTACAACTTTCTACAACTTATTTCGATCCTGTTCAGTGCCCCACCCATATCAGATGGTGATGCAGCCAGTTAGAATGCTCTCCATGGTACATCTGTAGAAATTTCAGTGTTTTTGATGACGTACCAGATCTCCTCAAACTCAGGATGTAATATAGCCTCTGTTGTGCTGCCTTTGTAGTGATTCATGTGCTGGACTCAGGATAGATCCTCAGAGATATTGACACTCAGGAACTTGAAATTACTCATTCTTTCCACTATCATCCTTGATGAGAACAGGTGTGTGTTCCTTTGTCTTAATTTTTCTGAGGTCCATCCACAATCAATTCTTTGATCTTGCTGGCAGCGAGTCCAAGGTTGTTCCTGTGACACCACTCAACCAGCTGATCTATCTTAGTCCTGTACGTCGTCTTGTCACCATCTGAAATTCTGCAAACAATAGTTGCCATCAGCAAATTTATAGATGACATTTGGGCTGTGCCTCACCACACAGTCATGGGCGCACCTGTACCGATAATCAGTGAGGTGGAGATGTTATTTCCAATCTGCGCAGACTCTGGTCGTCCAGTGAGGAAGTTGAGGATCCATTTGCAGAGAGAGCTAGCAAGCCCCAGTTTCTTGATGGTAGTGTAACAGTGGTCCAGTATGTTGACTGATCTGGTTCCACAAGTGCTATGTTGGTGATAATTGCTTAGAGTTTTTCAAGCTGGCCTGGTTAAAATCACCCAAAATGATGGGGAAGGTATCAGGGTGCGCTGTTTCATGCCTGTTGATTATGTCACACAATTTGTTTCGAGCCTGTTTGACACAGAACTGAGATGGGATGTGCACTGCCCTGAAGGAGATGGCTAAAAATTCCTGAGGCAGAAAAATGGACAACAATTGATCACTGTGTGTGCACCATGAGGAATTAATCATAATGCATACTCTACCTCCGTCTTTGAAAGACTCAGCAATCCTATTTGACAGTGAATCATAAAGCTAGTGAGCTGTATCGCTGTGTCCGGAATGGCAAAGGAATATCCAAGACTCCGTGAAAGAAAAAGCACAGCAGTCCCTAATGTCCCACTGGCACAGTAATCTTGCTCTGAGCTCTTCGATTTTATTTTTCAGAGACTACGTTTGCCAGCAGTATAGACAATAGTGGAAGTTGGAATCCTCTTCTCCTTAAATGAACTTTTGATCCAGTGCAGCATCCTCTCTTCTGCTGTCTTAAAGGGGAATTGCATTTCACGACTGGAAATTGCCATCTGAGATTTTTTGACTTTGAGTAGCGATAGATTTTTTTAAAACACCTTAAAGCGATGTTGCTTACTATTGTTCATGGCTGTAATTGCGGATTTCAGATGTAGCAGTCTAAACCAAGAATATTTGAAGATTTCCACAAAACTGCTCTCAAAGCCCAAATGTGACCTGACCACCACCTCTTTTGCCTCCCTCCCTGTCCTTTGTGAAACTTATAAAGCCTGGCACTCAAAGAAACCATTCCTGCCCCTGAGCCTTCCAAGTCTCTGGAAGGCCACAACATCATAGTTCCAAGTACTGAACAATGCTCTAAGCTCATCTGCTTTGTTCATGATGCTTCTTGCTTTAAAATAGACACACTTAAACCATCAGTCTGAGTGTGTCCCTTCTCTATCACCTGCCTATCTTCCCTCTCGCACTGTCTCCAAGCTTTCTCTGTTTGTGAGCCGTCTCTTCAGTTCAGTTCCCACCCCCACAGCAGTTCTTAGTTTAAACTCTCCCCAATAGCCTTAGTAAACCTCCCTGCCAGGATATTAGTACCCCTTGGATTCAAGTGTAACCCGTCCTTTTTGTACAGGTCACACCTGCCCCAAAAGAGGTCCCAATGAACCAGAAAACTGAATCCCTGCCCCCTGCTCCAATCCCTCAGCCACGCATTTATCGTCCACCTTACTCTATTCCTATAATCACCGTTGTGTGGCACAAGCAGTAATCCTGAGATTACTGCCTTTTTGAGGTCCTGCTTCTTAACTTCCTTCCTAACTCCCTGTGGTCTGTTTTCAGGACTGCCCTTTTCCTGGCTATATCGTAGGTACCAGTATGTACCACGGCCTCTGGCTGTTCTCCTTCCCACTTCAGGGTATCATGGATGCGACCAGAAACATCCCAGACCCTGGCACCCGGGAGGCAAACTGCCATTTGTGTTTCTTTCCTGTGTCCACAGAATCACCTGTCTGAAACACTAACTATAGAGTCCCGTATTACTGCTGCCTTCTTCCTTTCCCTTCCCTTTTGAGCCACAGGGCCAGACTCTGTCCCAGAGGCAAGGCCACTGTTGCTTCACCTAGGTAGGCCGTCCCCCCAACAGTACTCAAACCAGAGTATTTATTGTTAAGGGGGACAGCCAAAGGGGTACTCTCTAGTATCTGACCCTTGCCTTTCCCTCTCCTGACTGTTACCCACTAAACCGTCTCCAGAGTCCCTGGTGTGACTACTTGCCTATAGCTCCTCTCTATCGCCTCACTTTCCCTGACCAGATGAAGGCCATTGGGCCACATCTCCAGTTCCCTAACCCAATCCCTAAGGAGCTGTAGCTTGACACACCCGGTGCAGTTGTGGCCATCTGGGAGGCTGGGAGTCTCCCGGACATACCACATCTGACACCCAGTACAGAACACCGGCCTCACAGACATATTTCCTATTCCTATTCTTCACAAGTAACTTAACTCGCCTTGACCTATTATCATGAAGCCCCATTGAGCCAAAGCCCTGTCAATCTGCCTCAGATCTCTCTCTCAGTGACCATTCCACTAAGCAGTGTCTCCCTTTTATGCCTGAACCTTCCTGCTATCTAACTCACGGTTAGCAGAATCAGGTTAATTATCACCGACATGTGTCGTGAAATTTGTTAACCTAGTAGCAGCAGTTCAATGTAATACAGGCTGTCCCTGAGTTACGAACGTCTGACTTACGGACAACTCGTACTTACGAACTGAGGAAGGAGAACGCTGTCCGCTATTTTAAGTCAGATAGTGACGCCGTCCACCATTTTAAGTTGGATCGTGATGCTGTCTGCCATTTTAAATTGTTGCCGTTGACATTGTTGAGAGTTTAACTTTGTATTTGGCTTAAATTTTTCTTAGTAAGATTCACCCTGATCCCCCCCCTCCCCGCCCCCCCGTTTCCAGTCGGCTGGTGGCACAGTGCGATCAGCGCTGGGCTGGAGAATGGAGGTTCGATCCAGTGACAGTCCTCTTCTATACCGGGTTAATGTCGATCTAATGAATCCCGTACTATCCATGCCGGGTTGATGTTAGGCTCACAACTGGACGTCGTAAAAAAAACCCACTGCCACCTGCAGTTTAAATAACCCACGCGGAAGATTGTGGAGGATCAAATACCCAAACTCAGCACAGCTCCCACTTATCCCATTTAGCCTGTCTCAGTGCGGTGGTCCTTAGGACCCAGCAGACCTCAGGAGCCGGCGCAGCTTGGGACCCGCCACCAACATTGTTTCTGTTCCATCAATGAGAAGCGATCGCGATTGAAAATAAAGTGGAATTAATAAAGCGTTTGGAAAGATGTGAAATGCCATTGGTCATTGGAAAAGCGTTAGGCTACTGTTGGTCAACAATCAGAACAATTTTAAAGGATAACGGATAAAGTGAGAATAATGAACATGTGAAACACACTGCCCAGATGAAAGCTACAATTATTACTAAGCAACGCAGTGGTTTAATTATTGGAATACATATGTTTTTTTAAGTGTTTTATATGCATAGAAAGGTAAAATATATGCTATATACTAAGACAAGCATTTGATGAACTGACGCTAAATAATACCGGATGTACTTGTTCCGACTTGCGTACAGATCAGACTTAAAGACGGACTCAGGAATGGAACTTGTATGTAACCCAGGGACTGCCTGTACATAATACAGAAGAAAAAAGCAAAATAATAATAAATAAATAAATCGATTCCCTTATACATATATTGATTAGATTTAAAAACCCATAATATATGTTTTAAAAGTGAGGTAGTCCAAGGTTTCAAAGTCCATTTAGGAATCGGATAGTAGAGGGGAAGAAGCTATTCCTGAATCGCTGCCAGAATGCTGCAACACCACTCCACTAGTTGGCATATCTCGCACCTGTACGCCTCTCGTCACCATCAGAGTTTCTACCAACAATGGTTTTCGCATCAGCAAATTTATAGATGGTATATGAGCTATGCCTAGCCACACAGTCATGGGTATGGAGAAAGCAGAGCAGTGAGCTAAGCACACACCCTGAGGTGTGACAGTGTTGATCATCAGCAAGGAGAATATGTTATCACCAATCCGCACAGATTCTGATCTTCTGGTTAGGAAATCAAGGATTCATTTGCAGAGAGAAGTACAAGGGTCCAGGTTCTGCAACTTCTCCATCAGGATTGTGGGAATGATGGTGTTAAATGCTGAGCTATTGTTGATGAACAGCAGCTTGACATAGTTGTTTGTGTTGTCCAGGTGGTCTAAAGTCATGTGAAGAGCCATTGAGATTGCATCTGCCATTGAGCTTTTGTGGGGATAGGCAAATTGCAGTGGATCCAAGTCCTTGCTGAGGCAGGAGTTCAGTATCGCTATGACCAACCTCTCAAAGCATTTCATCACTGTCGATGTGCGTGCTACTGTGTAATAGTCATTAAAGCAGCTCGCATTATTCTTCTTGGGCACTGGTGTAATTGTTGCCTTATGTTGGTGCCAGAAGTATGGTGACACTTGCAGGGTGCCCCAGCGCATCCTTGGATTGTGGTTGTTGATGTAAGTAACACATTTCAGTGTATGTTTTGATGTACGTGTGATAAATCTAATTTTAATCTTTAATGTTAATTTTTCTACCCAAGCACTTGACCGTACATTTCCTATCCTGTATTCCATTGACCACTTGTTTACTCATTCTCCCAACTTGTCCAAGTCTTCAGATTTCCTGTTTCCTTAACACATCCTGCTTCTTCATACATCTTTGTATCATCTGCAAATTTAGCCAGAATGCCATCATTTCTGTCATCCAAATCATTAACGTGTAATGTGAAAAGAGCGAACTCAACACTGACCCTTTCAGACTGACACTAGTTGCTGGCAGCCAAGCAGAAAAGATCTTTATTCCCACTCTGCTTTCTGCCAGTCAGCCGATTTTCTATGCATGCTGGCATCTTTCCTGTAAAATTGTAGAGAATCAAGGTTCTATTGAGAATGAAGAACTACAGGAAATGAATGGTCAAAAAGTAATGCATGATTAATTGATGGGATTAAAACTAGTAAACTGCAAGGATCCAGTAATCTAAATGCCACAGTTTTAAGAGGTGCTTGTGCCATTTGCTCAGCTAATATCTTCCATATTTAGATTATGGAATTGTTTCCATGGATTGGAAGGTAGTGTGTATAACTGCATTATTTTTAAGTGTGGAGGGAAAAAGGAAATGTGTACCTACCACACGTTAGCCTAATTATCAGTAGGGAAAATAGTGGAATCTGTGGGGTAATAACACATGACTTTTAAATAATTGAGGTTGTGCAGAATTGATTTATCAAAAAGGAGTTGGTTTAAGATACTGTTTGTTTGTGGATGTAATCAATAGAAATTGTAAGGGGGAAGCAAGTAAATATGGTGTAGTAGGATTTTCAGAAGGTCCTGCACAGGTTAGTCAACGAAGTTTGAACATAGAAATGGTGGGAAGATACTGACATTGAAAATTGATTACTCACCAGAAAACAGAGGTGTGAATAAATAGATCTTTCTCAAGTTACTGAGATGCAATTTCATGGAGTAGCATAGAAATTGGTGTGTGGGTCCCTGGTTATTCACAAACTGTATTGATAATTTGTCTGAGGGGAGCCAATGTCATATATCCAAGTTTTGCCAATGATACAAAGCTAGGTGAATAGGCAAGAATATGCCAGCTGCTATATCGTGTGGCGTAACAGAGAAGTTATCCATTTTGGTAAAATAGGACATTGTTTTAAATTGTGTGAAATGAATAATGTCCATATTAAAAAAACGTTGGAGGTCTTGTACTCAAATCATTGAAAGCCATCCTGTTCGAAGTAAGCCAAATGTAGGTTTCTTATTATGAGAGGAATTAAGTATAGGAGTTAAGATGCCTTACTACAATAGTATAGATCTTTGAAGAGACTTGACCTGTAATATGGTACATAGTTTTTGATCCTTCCATAAAGAAGGACATGGAGGGAAGTGTGCAGTGAAGATGTGCTGGACTGGTTTCAGGGTGCTTCGTGTCAGGATGGATTGGGTAGACTATGCCAGTATTCTCTAGTTTAAGAATTGGAGGAGATCCCATTGAAACATATGGAATTCTAGTAGGACTTTTCAGAGTACATGGAGAAAGGATGGTTCCCCTACCTAAGGAATCAGAATTCAGGGATCAGTCTTGGAATAAATGGTAGGCTGTTATATAGGACTGAGATTAAGAGGAATATCTTCATAGTAATACTGGAAAAAGTGCAGCAAAATAATTTACTGATAGTGGATGAGGCACTATCTTGATGAATGGTGGGGCATATTAGAAGGGCCCCTCTTGCTATTTCTTATGTTGTTGACTTGAAGCTCCCTTTATTGCAAATGTATCCTTAATTTAGCAGACCAGAATTTTATGTAATTTTCCACATGCAATTATAACCAAGACCCTATATAAAACAGTAAGATGCCTTTGCTCAATACAATTCAATTAACTTGTGGGTCATATATTTTTGTAGTTTACTTTTATTTAAGACCCTGATTGCAGGTTGAACTAAAATTGCTTTTAATCAGGATAGAAAAATCACTCTTCCCAGCTAGACTGTAAATTAGCTAAAGCAGTCTGGGGAAAGGCTTCTCTGACACAAGGAGGATATGCCTAGGAGAAGATGAGTGGGAAACACAATGAAATGCTTGGTGTCTTGTCCAGGTGAATGTACAAAATGGTGCTAAGCATGGAGGAGTCTGCCAAAAATTATCTTAAGAAGGAGGTCTAGCATGATAATCCTGCATACTTCCATGTGCAGCAAATTTTTGTAATTTAGTCTGAAATGTGAATGCAGGCTAACGACTTAAGACATCAATAAATGATTCAGTTAAGTATTTTGCATGTTTGTAAGTGTGGGTGATAGGGTACTGGTAGATTGTGGGGTGGTCATATTGTCTAGATTTTAGTGAATACCAATATCCAAGGATGAGCGAATGTATACCTGCCAGAATAAAGGAGGATGGGGACTTGGAAGTGTCAAGAGCACAGTCCTGGAAGAAATGTGAAACATCCACAAGTATGTCAGGAAGATGGCTTCTAAGGACAACCTTCTAGGAGAATACCTCAGACAGCAAGCAGGGGATATGGAAATAGAAGCAGGTGAAGCAAGGCAAGAGGACCAGAGGCCGTGGCAGGACAAGCCACTGCATGGGCATGTACCATTGCCAGATATCAGGGGTGGCTGACATAAGAGAGTCCTACCAATGGCTGGAAATGGCAGGGCTGCTCATGGCTGCACAAGAACAGTCGCTGAGCATAAGAGTAATTGAAGCAGGGGTCTATCACACCAGACAAAACCCAAGATGCAGACCGCAAGGAATCCACTGAAGCCATCCAGCATATAGTAGGGTAGGGTGCAAGATGCAAGCAGGGTCAGCATACATTGAATGGCACAACCAAGTTGCAGGAAGTGTGTACAGGAACATCTGCGCTGAGTATGGATTGCACACTTCCAAGTCCAAATGTGAAACACTAGAGAAGGTGGTGGAGAATGATGGAGCTAAGATCCTTTAGGAGTTCCAAATACTGACTGACAGCAGGTACTGACCAATCAACCAGACATAGTAATACTGGACAAAGAACAGAAGAAAGCAATTTTAATAGATGTAGCAATCCCAAATGACAGTAACATCAGGAAGAAAGAATGAGAAGCTGGAGAAATACCAGGGCTTGAAAGAGCCAATAGAAAGGACATGAAGGTTAAAGCCAGAACAGTCCCAGCGGTGTTAGGAGAACTTGGGGCTGTGGCACCTAGACTGGGAGAGTGGCTTCAACAAATACCAGACACAACATCTGAGATCTCGGTCCAGAAGAGCGCATTACTAGGAACAGTAAGGATACTGCACTGAACCCTCAAGCTCCCAAGCCTCTAGTGGAGGACCTGAGATTGAGGGGAAAAAATGCACATTCATATCACCAGTAAGGGGTGAGAAAAAGAAATAAAATACATCTACAAAATGCTGGAAGAACATATGATATAGAGTAGTATGCAACATTACCTGCTACATTACCTGAGTTCCTGATTCTGATAGAAGTCTTTCTTCATGAACCTGACACAATCTCTTGTCTGTACTTGTTATTAACTTCGCAACCAGCAATTACATATTGCCATGTGTCTTTCTTAGCAGGACATGTCATATACTGTACAGTGCACTCTGTGTAAAACACAGATGTACGAGTGTCATGAATGAAAACTGTATAGAAAATCTCTGATGATCTAGCACCCTTGGAATATTGGTAGGACAATCAGATATTCCAGACATCCTCTTGTTAATACCTCAGAATGCTTTTGTTTCACTTTCTTTTGCACATTATCTGGGTATAACTATATATACTACTGTGTGACACAAATTTTTGACAGATGTATACAAGTAATAAATGCATAACAATAACTTTATGGTGTATGAGATAAGAGGCATTGATAAAGGCCAACCAGTGCCTTTTTCCCAGGGTGGAAATGGCTAATCCAAGAGGGCATCATTTTTAAGATGATTGGAAGAAAGTATGGGGGCTGGTGGGAAGAGTATGTCAGAGATGCATGTGTGTGTTTTTACTGAGTGGTGGGTGCATGGAACATGCTGCCAGGGGTGGTGGTAGAGGCAGATACACTGGGAACGTTTAAGAGAATAAATGCTTCCAGCTGGGTACAGGTGCCGATTATAACTGACATTCAATGGAAAAACTCTGCCATCCTTCTCAAAGATGATGTCTGGGCATGTCTAGTTGGGTGGTATTTATACCCCTGTAGTCCATCCCTCCTGATTGGTTAGTCCTCACCCAATCAAGTTTCCATTCTCCCACATTATTTACAATTGAATTGAAATAAAACTTTGAGGAAAAGAATTTTAACAAAGTCAAAGGTCTTGCTCTAAGTAAGAACCGGAGTTCATGAGAGTAGTTTATTTGTCACATACACCGGGAAAACACTAGATCCTTTTTAATTTAAAAGAATCTTAGATAGTCACATGAATGGAAGAAAAATAGAGGGTTATGTGGGAGGAAAGTGTTAGATTGATCTTTGAGTAAATTGAAAGGTTGCCATAACATTGTGGGCCAAAGAGTCCACACTGTGCTGTGCTGTTCTATTCTGATGACGTTATGGCTACAGTACTATACAGGCAGTCCCCGGGTTACGTACGAGTTCCATTCCTGAGACTGCCTTTAAGTCGGATTTGTACGTAATTGGGAACAAGTACAACCGGTATTATTTAGCATCAGTTCATCAAACGTTTGTCTTAGTATATAGTATATATTTTACCTTTTTATGCATATAAAACACTTAAGAAACGTATGTATGCCAATAATTAAACCACTGCGTTGCTTAGTAATAATTGTAGCTTTCATCAGGGTAGGGCCTTTCACATGCTCCGTTATTCTCACTTTATCTGTTATCCTTTAAAATTGTTCCAATCGTTGACCGACTGTAGCCTAATGCTTTTCCAATGACCGATGGCGTTTCACTTCTTTACAAATGCTTCATTATTTCCACTTTATTTTCAATTGCGATTGCTTCCCGTCAATGGAACAGAAACACTGCAGGCGGCGGGTCCCGACCTGTGCCGGCTCCCGAGGTACACTGGGTCCTAAGGACCACTGTACTGAATTCCCCAGTCCGCACTGAGACAGGTTAAATGGGACAAGTGGGGGCTGTGCTGGGTTTGGGTATTTGTAGTATTCCGCGTGGGAATTTAAACTGGAGGTGGCAGTGTTGTTTTTTTTTACGAGGTCGAGTTGCAAGCTCCACATCAACCCAGCATGGATGGTATGGGAGTCACTGGATCAACATCAACCTGGCACGGGAGTGGTCTGTCACTGGGTCGAGCTCGAGCCCAGCGCTGATCTCACTGTGCCACCAGCTGACTGGAATGGGGGGGGGGGGGGGGGTCAGGTTGAATCTTACTAAGAAAAATTTAAGCCAAATACAAAGTTAAGCATTCAACACAGTGTCAACGTCAGCGACTTAAAATGGCAGATGGCGTTGCGATCTTACTTAAAATGGCAGTCAGCATTCTCCTTCCTCGGTTCGTAAGTACAAGTTGTCTGTAAGTCGGACGTTCGTAACTTGGGGACTACCTGTATTGAATGTCATCAAAAGCACAAAAGAACAATTACAGAAAGCAGAGGAAGAGGAAACTGTTTGTAGGAATGAGCACATACAGTCCATGTGCTTCAAACTTAGGAATTTAATATCAGAGCTCGTTATTGTGATTTGTAAGGTTCATCCACAGGATGGGCATTCTTCATCTAGGGCAACTTGCAATGAACTTTCTGGCGAAGCTGATGAACTTGAAGGGAGTGAAAAATACACAAAGCACTCCAAACGCCAACTCCGAAATGCAAACATACCCAAGTTCTTGACCTTATGTTTCCAACCTTCAAGTCCACCACCGGCTGTGCACCAGGACCGTACTTCTGATCTTTGGCCCAGAGGCACTTCAAATCTGTGGCCGTAGTCTCACGCACTGCATGCACATTAGACCTGTGGTTCATTTTCTAGATTTATAAGTAAGTACATTGCCAAACCACCAGGATTTTCAAGCAATCAGTGCAGGATTAATGGAGTTTTATTATAATCCTTTAGCAACTTTTGAAACCAGCAATAGTGCTAAACAAAGCTAGAACAATTTTATTGGTTACTGTTGATTTTCTTTGCTTTTCAGCAGCACAGTTGTGTTTGTCACAAATCCATAAAAGCATGGTTTGCAACTATAATTTGACTTGTGTAGTATCTTGATTACAAATTTATAAATTAGCCCTGAATGTCAGAGTATATTGAAGCATTGATTTAGTTGGTCAGTCAGTCACCACTGCATTTCGCCACCATCACAACAGGTCTACAATGGGACCAACCTCTCGGTCTCTCCACTCTGCTTTGGAGCACCTAGACAACAAAAAAAATCATGTGAAACAGCTCAGCATTCAACACCAACATCTCATCAGTATTAATCAACAAGGTTCAAAATGTAGGATTCTGCACCTCTTTGCAACTGAATCCTCAACTTCCTTATCAGAGACTAAAGACAATGTGGATTAATAATAACATCTCCTCACTGACAACTTATTCTCAAGGATGCATACTTAACCCACTGCTCTGGTCTACTCTACACATGACTGTGGGATGAGCACAATTATAAAGTTGCTGATGCCACCACTGTTGTGAAAAATCTCAGATGGTGATGAGGAGGTGTAGAGGAATGAGATAGATCAACTGGTTGAGTCGTGTCACAACACTCACATTCAATGTCATCAAGTCCAAGAAATTTATCATGGACTTCAGGAAAGGGAAGTTGGGAGAACACTCCCCAGTATTCATTGAGGGGTCACTGAAGGTGAGAGTGAACAGCTTCATTATCCTGGGTGTCAACATCTCAGAGAATCAATACTGGACCCAGCACATTGATGCACCACGAAGAAGACACACTAACAGCTTTACTTCATTAGGAGTTTGAGGGGATTTGGGATGTCACCAAAGATTTGCAAATTTCTCTAGATGTACAGTGGAGAACATTCTGACTGGTTGCATCACTGCTTCGTTTGGTTTGGAGGCTCCAATCTGCAGGAACTCAAGAGGCTTTAGTGTGTTTTAACCTCAGCCTGCTCTGTCACAGGCACAACCCTCTCCACCATTGAGGACATCTTCAAGAGATGGTGCCTCAAGAAAGGAGCATCCATCACCAAGGACCATCGTCTTACAGAAAATGCCCTCTTTTCAATATATTCCATTGGGATGGAAATACAGGAGCCTGAAGATCTAGCTCAAAGATAGAAGAACAAATTTTCCCTTCCACTGTCAGATTTCTGAACAGTTTATGTGCACTACTTTATTCTTTTAACACTTCTTACATCTTGTAATTTATAGTAGTTTTCATGTCTTTGCTTGTTGTTTGTAAACATTTTTCACATCATATAAATCAGTGATACTAACCATAATTCTCATTCCTTCCTCAAAAGATATTGATTATCTTGTGTCTGAAAAGTGTCACCCAATTTGATTTATCTCAGGGTAACCCATTGAACAATTCTGGTATGTCTGTCACTGAGTCTCATGAAACCTGCTCCATTTATGAAACTCTTACATCAAAATTCATTTGTTTCAACCAAGAGTAGACAGTCAGATGAGACTTAGAAACTTTGTGTACCAAATCATTAAGTTCTGAATAAACAAAACAAAACTCCAGTATTTCCTCTCTTTCCCACTCTGAGCTCTTCCCCCCCTCCCCTCCCCCATCAGCCCTTGCCCTTCCCACCCACCTGGCTTCAACTATCACCTTCTAGCTTACCTTCTCCTCCCCCACCACCTTTTAATTCTGGCATTTTCCCCTTTCCTTCTCAACCCTGAAGAAAGGTCTTAGCCTGAAACTTCAACTGTTTATTAATTTCCATAGATGCTACCTGACCTGAGTTCCTCTAGCATTTTGTGTGTGTTGCTTTGGATTTCCGGTATCTGCAGACTTTCTCATAATGTGGCAACATTATTTTCTGGATGGATTATCTTGTTAAAGTGGAATACGTGCTTCTCATTCATGTCATCTGCAAAATATTAATTAACTGAAGCATATTGGAAAGTTGTATATTGCACATGATGCAGAGAGACCAAGTAGAGAATGGCCTACTTGATTTCTTTTAAAACAGTACTCTTGTTTTATATGAATTAATGACTAGGATTTCTGCCAGTTTGCTTTGAGTGAATGGAAAAAAGTGACAATTTTAATGTGAAGTTTTTTTGAGTGTTGTATGATTTTAAAAAAAAATATATATATTTCTTTACTCTCTTACAGTCCAGGGCCTCAGCAAGATTAAAACCTCGGCCAACCCCTTCATCAGGACCCAAAATCCTTCCTCATAAATCAACCAGTGGTGCGCGTAGACGCAGAACGCGATGTCGCAAATGCGAAGCCTGCTTGCGGACAGAGTGTGGAGAATGCCACTTCTGCAAAGACATGAAGAAGTTTGGTGGCCCTGGCAGAATGAAGCAGTCCTGTATCAAGAGGCAATGTATTGCTGTAAGTGCAGTGCATAATTGTTTGATTATTCTGGCTGGTATCAACCTGGAACTCCATTTCAGTGTTAACAAGGATATTCTGTGTCTACTTTTCAGATTGTTATAGCCAATCAGATTTAATTTCTCAGCATTAACCTAAGGAGGAAAAACCATAGTATTGTGCACAATTCTAAATGTTTTAGATGAAATTATATATGATATTTAGTTGAAATAAAGATGGAAATTATATTTTTGAAGATACAATTAAAGTATATCCTATTACATGTGTGTGCACATCCATTTCTTATAACTGCTGATTTAAGGAGTTTTATTTTGCTTGATATTGGATGGGTTTGTGGTTACTGCCGTGTAAGGAAAGGAAATAGCATGTAATTCTTTTTCTTGTCACACAGTAATAAATCCCAACAGTAATTCAAGACTAAAGATTGTTTAATGTTGTTTTCAGTACACAAGTGTAAAGGAGAATGAAATAATTGTTAACATGGATCCAATGCAGTGCCAAAAAACAACACAGTCAGTTAAAGAACACAATAATAAAAAAAGCACAATAAATGTAAATGTTAGCTTGTATACATTGATTTTATTCCATAAAGTCACTCTAGGCACAGGACAATCTCCTTATGTGTGACAGTGTGGTTGACAGTCATGTTTTAAAGAAAATATGTTTGGAAAGACAATTACAGGTCTACAATCTCTTATCCGAAATCCTTGGGGCCAGTTGCATTTCAGAATTCAGAATTTTTCGGATTTCAGAGTCCCTCCTTGTTGGTTCTGGTACCCCTGGCGGATACCAAAAGACACTTATGCTCAAGTCCCTAATTTAACCTGTCTCAGTGCGGGTGGACTTTAGGACCCGGCAGAGCTCCAGACCTAAGCACATCCTCCTGTATACTTTAAATCATCTCTAGATTACTTATAATACCTGATACAATGTAAATGCTATGTAAATAGTTGTTTAACTGTATTGTTTAGGGAATAATGACAAGAAAAATATTTTTTTCCAACAAAAATATTTAATAAAACATAAAAATATACAGCTTCACACAAACCGAATCAAACACATGGTAAATGATTTATTGGAATAAATGTAGAACGTCACTGTCACTATAAAACTTCAGTAACTTGTCTTTCTGTTTCTTTAAATCATATACAGTGGTAATTCCAACACCATATTCTTCAGTAAGATGCCGCACAGACACCACGATCAAGCTTCTGCAATAACTTCTCCTTCTGCGTTATTGATAATGATAGATGCTTCCTTCTCTTTTTCTCGTTGTTACCCACAAGAGTATCTGCAGCTCTTTTTGACATTTTCACGGTGAAATTAAACACAAAGTCAACAGTGAACACAAAATATCAGCGAGCAACAAATGCACGTGTAACCACTACGAGCGCTGAGCCACAACTGACATCTGGCGGCCTCTGCTTTTGCTGCCAAGTCACACCTGAGTGACGTCAGCTGTTGGTGAAAAAAAAACTGATTTTTGGAGCTTTTTGGATTTCAGAATTTCATATAAGGGATTGTGGACCTGTATTCACTCTGAGGATACTTTATAAAATGGAGGAGCAAATTGGTGCATTGCAAAATAAAATTAAATAAAGATGGTGAAAAGCTTTGAGAAATGACATAAGGCAAATTTATGTTGTAAAATTGAGGTAATCCAAAAATAAAATACTACACTTATTGAAAAGGTGAACTCTACAAAACGTTACAAAGAGCTTCACAGCCAAATGAATTTTGTCTCTCGAAATTTTGGAGAATACATTGGAGATTAGCTTTAAATCTGAATAAGTGATGAGGGTAGATCAGGTCCCATGCACACTTTTGAAACGCAGCAAAAAAAAAGGGCTGATGATTTTCCTTGCATTGGTGCAGGTGCTAACTTAGTCATGCTACTAATGAATGGTTGTAAGTTTACAACAAATGCAGTAAATAAGCTAACTTAACCCTTGAGCTGTATATACAAATTGAAGATACAGTGCCTTAAAGTATTCAACCTCCAATTCTGTGTTCACATAAATGTGTATTACAACCAGGGATTTAGATCAATTTAACTGAGAATTTTTAATAGTGAGCAAGTGAAAATCTACAGATGCTGGAAATACACAAAATGTTGGAGGAACTCAGCAGGCCAGGCAGCATCTATGGAAAAGAACTGGAGAAAAAAATGAGAATCAAAGTAAGAAAGTGGGGGTAGGAGAGGAAGAAATAAAAGGTCGTAGGTGATAGGTGAAACCAGGAGTGGGTGCAGGGGTAAAGTAAAGAGCTGGGAAGTCCATTGGTGAGAGACAGAGGACTGGAGAAGGAGGAATCTGCTAGAAGAGGGCAAAAGGCCATGGAAGAAAGGGAAAATGGAAGGAGCACCAGAGGGAGGTGATGGGCAGGTAAGGTGACGAGGTGAGAGTAAAATTAGAATGGGCAATGTTGAAGGGGGTAGGGGGCCATTACTGGACATTCGAGAAACTGATTTTCATGCCATGTCATGGACACACTAGGAGCACTGGATACAATAGATGACCCCAGCAGACTGTCAGGTGAAGTGTCCCTTCACCTGGAAGTACTGTTTGGGGCCCTGAATGGTAGTGAGAGAGGAGGTGTAGAAGCAGGTGTAGCACTGTTCCACTTGTAAGGATAAGTGCCAGGAGGGGGTCAGTGAGAGGGACAAATGGGCTCAATGTCCCAAACCTACACACATATCAATCCCGAACTTTACCTATGCTACATCGATGACTGCATTGGTTCTGTTTCCTGCACCCTTGCAGAGCTTGTCAACTTATTAACTTTGCCTCCAACTTCCACTTTGCCCTCAAATTTACCTGGTCCATTTCTGACACCTGCTTCCCCTTTCTCAATCTCTTGGTCTCTATTTCTGGGGACAGCTTATCTACTGATGTCTGTTATAGATCAACTGACTCTCACAGCTACCTGGACAATAACTCTTCCTGACCTGTTACTTGTAAAAATGCCATTCCCTTCTCACAATTCCTCCGTCTTCACCGCATGTGCTTTCAGGATGAGGTTTTTCATTCCAAAACTAGGGCGATGCCCTCAATCACATCTCTTCCATTTTGTGGACATCTGCCCTCACACCAACCGCCCCCCCCCCCCCCCAGCCCAGGGATCCAGGGATAGGGTTCCTCTTGTCTGTTCATCCCTCCTCACTAATCTTCCTCCTCACACTTATCCTTGCAAGTGGAACAAGTACCAGACCTGCCCCTACACCACCTCCCTCACTACCATTCAGGGCCCCAAACAGTCCGTCCATGTGAGGTGACACTTCACCTGTGAGTCTGTTGGGATCATATACTATATCCAGTGCTCCCAGTGTGGACCAGTGAGACCTGATGTAGATTGGGAGACTGCTTCGCCAAGAACCTATGTGCCATCCACTGGAAAAAGCTGAATCTCCCAGTGGCCACCCATTTTAATTCCACTACCCATTCCGATATCAACTTGTCAGTCCATGGCCTCCTCTACTGCTGCAAAGAGGCCACACTCAGGTTGGAGGAGCTACACCTTATATTCCATCCGGGTAGCCTTCAACCTGATGGCATGAACATCAATTTCTCAAACTTGCGGTCATGTCTTCCCCCCAACCACCCCATTATTCCCCATTCTCTTTTCCCTCTCACATCTTACCTCCTTATCTACCCATCAGCTCCCTGTGAAGTTCACTTGCACCTTTTTCCACAGTAGAGCCCAAAAAACAGGGAAATTGTAAAGGATGAAAATCTAAAAAATTAAAATGTCAGCAGTTCAAAAGTATTCATCCCCTTTTCTCTGAACTTGAGCCACCGCTCACAGCTATTACAGCCAGTAGTCTTGTTGAATAAGTCCTTGAGCTTTGCACATTGTGTTGGAGCAAGATTTGCCCCTTTATCCTTGCATAATTGCTCAAACTGTGCTAGTTTAGTTAGGGAGTTGTGGTAGACAGCAATCTTGAGGTCTTGCCAGAGATGTTTGTACAGATTAAGGTCAGGGACTTGGCCATTCTTCATTTTCTTCATTTGAAGCCACTCCATCATTGCTCTGGCGGAGTGCTTTGAGTCATCATGCTGAAAGATGAATTTTCTTAAATTTTCTGGCAGAGGCTAGCAGGTTTTTTATCCAGGATCTCTCCTAATTTAGCAGCATTCATCTTTCCATCAATCTTGATCGGATTACAAGTCCTTGCTGTTAAAAAGCATCTCTATAGAAAGCAAGGCTTTAGAGATTGTGGAACCATGTACTTCATCTTCATTTGCAGGCACTGACTTCTGCAGCTCAGTCAGTGACTTGGCATCACAGTAGCTTCTCTTAAAGTGTCGATCTTCTCCGGTGACTAAGTTTAAAGGGACAGCCTGACCTAGGCAGTGTGGCTGTGGTTTCATATTTTTTTCTACTTTATTGAGCTCCAAGATATGTTCAGTGCCTTTGAGGTGATCTTATACTCTTCCCCAGATTTGTGCTTCTCAATTATAATTTCCCTGACTTGTCTTGAATGCCCTTTTGTCTTCATTTTGGTTTCGATTTGATCTACAAGGTTTTGTAGATTAGTTCAAAAATCCTCCCTAAATAGATTTTAAATTTAGAAAATGAGACAGTAAAATGTGAAAATAGTTGTGGGGGTTGAATACTTTTTCAGGGTACTATATAAACTGGATCTCCTCAGGACTATCTAAACACAATCTCAGCTATGCTCTGCTTAATTAGAGACTATTTCTCAGTACTAGTTGTCAACTATTAGTTATCATTTAAATAAAATTATCAAGTGCTGTGATCCCACATTATTTCTACCAGCAGTAACTTTCCAAGGGACTAAGACTGCTGAAACTTGTTAAATCATGAGCTCATTTGCTTTGTGTAACCTTGTCTATATTTCACTCACAGTATAATGATGAGCACTTTCAATATCAATTTAGCATTTTTTTCTAAGATTGCTTAAGGGATTTATTTGTATAATATTAAATAGAAGATTGTCCAGTTTCTTAAGATCTTTGTGAATGTTTTGATTTAGCACCATATTTGCATAATGATATTTTGAATCTTTGCCAATAATTCTAAAAATAATTATGCAAAATCTAATTTAAACAACTAATCAGAATGGAATGTGCTTGTTAACCTCCACAAATGTTCTGCAAGCAGCTCCCAATGGGTGAGTGAAAACAATTTAGGAATGAGTATTTCAGGTTTTTAATATTGCTTGACGCAAAGGCATTAGGAGAATTGATGTTTCTTGGTTTTATTTTGAGTCAATGATTGAATTTGCCCTTCAACACAGCATCAAATGTGTAATGTAGGCCAGCAAAGGAGAATACTGAGGTACTGCTGCGCTGTCAGAAGTGCTGTATATCAAGTATTGAGATGCTTAAACCAAGATCCTATCTGCCCAATTAAGTGATTGTAATAGAATCTAAAGAAATGCAGTGCTATTCAGTTGAGAACATTTGTCCCCCTGTTCCAGCTAGCATTTCACAAACAAACATGATCAGAAACAAATAACTGGTCCTTTTCACTTGGTGTTGGTGGGCCTAAATGAAAGCAATCTCCATTTCTTAAAAATAACAGTGGTCACAATTGAGTAGTATTTCAATCATTGTGAAATGCTTTAGTAGACTTCTAATATGTGAAAGAACTTGCATGAAAAAATATATCTTGTCATGAAAATGTGTCCCAAAGCTGGATGATAATGAGTTAATTTTTTTGCTTTTGGAAGTGGTAAATATTGCTGAATAATAACATAATTAAATGACTTATGTAGCTTTGTCTATTGAAAGTGATAAATTCTGTCAAAGCTTTTTTATCCTTTAGGATGTTCTACAATTCAAGGCTTAGTTTATGCCAAGGGATTATAGATCATCCTGGAGTTTACCTTCGAGTCATTCCAACATTACAAGAGAATATTCAATTTACCTGATTCAAGGCCAGCTCTCTGTAGAGCAGTCTCATTCTCTCATTGCTCAACCCTATCCTAGCAGTCCTACAAGTCCCCGTCCAATTTTTTTTAAAAGCATTGATTATCTTTACTTCTGCTGAACAAGTAGGTGACAACTTCTTGCCTCTCTTCAATGACTGTTCTTTCTCTCTAGGTTTAGTAATTCCATCTGGTGTAATGTAAGAATTAAATCAAATTTCAGAAGCTGGTACTCTAGTGTGCCCAAATGTGGAGACTCAATACAATTCTCCTCCTTCTGTGGAGATTTATGGCCTCTGTTCATTTGGTAACCAAGCTTGAGTTTTCTGATTGGAGCCCAGTAGGACTCAAAGTGGAACATTGCAGAACAGAGTTGATGTTGCTGCAAGCACTACCATCAACAAATTTACTATGTCCAAAATATCAGAGTAGGCAAAGATTATGAATAGTGGTTTTATGAATATTTTGTACTGTATTATTTTGGACCAGCTTCTATTGACCTCTGTTACTTTATTGCAGCCTGTATTACCACACACTGCAGTATGCAAGATCTGCGGTGAGGCAGGAAAGGAAGACAATGTGGTGGATGAAGCAGAGAAATTTAATGCTAGCTTAATGGAATGCTCCATCTGCAATGAAATAATACACCCAGGTTGTTTAAAGGTATGCTTGACCTCATTGACCTGATGAATTATAACTTTGAAAAATTCTGGTCTTGCATCTTTCATATTTGAAATAATATAACAGATGATAACATAGGAAATTAACTGTGATTTGCAATAGTGTTCATCATTTTATTAATTAAAGCTCTGCCAAATAACTTCTATTCCCAAAGTTAACATCTGGTCTGTATAACTCCATATTGCTGCCGGAGCTTACACCACAGATCTTTTGATAGCCCTGCTTGTTGCAGTGAGGTCATGATAGCCTGCAATCTTTTAGCCACCACTCATTTCAAGAAGCTTTTGCTACTATTTGTCACGCCAGTTTACAGGAATTTCTTGGAGCCTCTACTCATGGAGGGGATATTTCTTGCAGAAAGGAACAGCATAGCCACGTGGATTTTACAGTGAGAGCCAGATTTTCCCATGGTTTAGGGAGTTACACATTGCATTTGCATCATTTGAAATCCCACAAAGAATACACAACCTATTTGTTCAGTGTGAAAAAAGCCCCTTCTACCAGGCTATTTGTAGTTCAGAGTGGAAAAGCCCCTTGGATTCAATGAATAGTGTAATAGAAACAAATAAATGTAATTCACTCTGGAGTATCACAAATGACTTGTTATTCTCTGTATTCTCTGCCATAATCCTTGATTCATTGTCTTTGTACCACCTTGCCCAGCTCAGATAGAGATGATCATTAAGTGTTGACCTGCTATCAAATTTTATGTTCTCTGACTGAAGAAAAATAAAAAGTATTGCCTCCTTCACATCATAATTGTCATTGCCTCCCCTCCTAGTTAAAATCTTTAAATTCTATCCTCATAAGATTATCAAGAGACTTTACAAGAGTAAAGACGTTTTGCTGCATCTATATAACCTGCATGAGGACTCACTAGGAGCATCATATACAGTTTGATAAAGAATGTATGTGCTATAGAGAGTCCAATGAAGATATATTTGACTATTCCAAGATTAGCAAGTTTGAGATTGGAGAAGACTGTGTGGAAGAGAACTGTGATCTTGAGAGTTTGGAAAAATGAGGGGAGATCTCATGGAAACAAATTCTTACAGGGTTCAACATGCTTTATGCAGGGAGGATGTTTATCCAGATTGTGAAGACTAGAAATGGCCTTAACTTAAGAATAGGCCACTTAAGATTAAGTTGAGTTAAATTCTCTACTCAGAGTTAAGAAAACTGGTAGATTTCTGGTTATTAAGGATATTGGTAAACAATGTAATTGAATCTACCTCTACCACTCCCTTGTTACATATACCCTCTTAGAAACTTGCTGTTCATGTTTCATGTTCCCTCTTCTTTTAAATCTATAACTTCTAGTTTTAAATTCCTTTCCCCTAGGAAAATCACTAACCATCATCTTTTCTGTGCTGCTCATCATTTTATGGACCTCAATGGTCACCCCTCTGCTTCCTTTGCTCCAGAGAGTGAAGCTCTACCCAATCCCATCTGTTTTTTGTAATTCAAACTCTCCAGTTGCAGTAATGTACCCTTGAATCTTTTTGTAGCCTCCAGCTTGGTACCATCCCTCCTACAGTATGGGAACCAGAACAGCAGTCAATGTTCCAAGTACCAAAATCTTGTACAGCTGTAACATAAAGTCCCAACACTCTTACTCGATACCCCATCTAGTGAAAGGTGTTCAGAAATTTTTAGGTGATCTTGCCGCTTTGGGATCTGTTACTTAAACTTCTGTTGCACTGGATGGAGTCTAGTCATGCTTACTGACTTGCCATGTGCATTTTTCTATCCAACTCTTTAAGCAAAGTGCCTTTTTCAAGTGCCTTTGTCAATTGTAATCTGCTGGTTCTAGTAGCTAGTGACTGCACTGACGGGAGTTTCTGGCTGTCCAAAAGCAGAAAGGCACAAGGGTCATGGGAAAGAGAGGAGGAATGATCACACCATCCACATCTTGTTAACTGGGATAAATTCCAAGATGTTTGAAAGAGGATTAGATAGTACTTTGATAGCTTCAATAATCTTTGTCCATCATTTGGGCATGATTTCTGACATCGGTGATGAATCTGTGGAATTCATTGCCACAGACAGTATTGGGTATATTTAAAGCAGAGGTTGATGGGTTCTTGATTAGTAATGGAGTTAAAGATTATGGGGAGAAGGTGGGAGAATGGGGTTGAGAGGAAAAATAAATCAGCCATTATCGAATGGTGGAACAGACTGCTAAATGGCCTAATTCTGCTCGAAATGGCCTGATACCATTCCTATGTTTAATGGTCTTATGATCTTTGTACTAATGGTTACACATACTCCTCCAGACCACTTGATCTGATCAACATGTATTAGCTGCTTTGATAATCTATTGGTAGTAGTTGTATGGCATCTTGTCTTCCAAGAGAAAAATTTCTGTTGCAGGGTGTTCGCTATGTTGAATAGTTGAGCATACGAGTCAGGTTCAAAAGTAATCAGGATCAGGTTTATTATCACCTGCATGTGTTGTGAAATTTGTTAAGTTAGTAGCAGCAGTTCAATGTAATATAGAAGAAGAAGAAGAAAAAAGTAAATCTATTATTATACGTGTATAGAACAGATTAAAAATAGCGCAAAAAGCAGAGCTTATATATATTTTTTAAAAGGTGAGGTAGTGTTCATAGGTTCAATGTATGTTTAGGAATCTGATGACATAGGGGAAGAAGCTGTTTCTGAATCTTTGAGTGTGTGCCTTCAGGCTTCTGTACCTCCTACCTGATGGTAACAGTGAGAAAAGGGATGCCCTGGGTGCTAGGGGTCCTTAATGATGGATACTGTCTCATCATAAGCGATGTTTAGCATTAAGCAGTTATTGAAATTAATTGTTGAGTACAACAAATTGCCCATGCATTTGAGGTTGTTAACCTTTCAACTCACAATCAGTATGGAGGTCCTGGTAATGACATATTTTGGAATTGCTAATATAGTGTGAGATTATTGTGGTCCAGGTCATTGACTATTGTCTTCAACCTAGAAAATCATTAGTTTCCTTTCTTATTTTAATAAAAAAGGAAGTGGTGTCTGCTTTTACTGCAACTCTATGCTGCAGAATATTTTCCAAATGTAGGCATCTCCCCTTTTGAGGTTCAGTCATTTCTTCAGTTGGATCAGCTCATTCTAGAAACTCCTGAAATTACACCCATACAATGATACTATTGATCCTAGTTGTTCACTGCTATCATTATAATTAATGAGTTACATAAATGATTTAAAGCTGTCAAATATATAGCTACATTTTGAGATTTTACACATGGCAGCAGCATTCACAGACCTTTATTCTGACTTGTATCCCAAAGCATTTCATTAGAACTTTAGAAGTGGAAAAGGAAGTAGAGAGATGTCTGGTCTGAGAGTAAATTATGGAACATTGTTCTTTTGCAGGTGAAGGCATAACTGTTAATAGGAGAGTGATGAAAATAGATTTCTTAATAATTAATCGCTGATCTTAAAGAATTGTTGTTGAGATAAAAGTAAAATCACCAAACTGTACACATGCAGTGAAAAACATATAGTACATAAAGTTAAACTTTGTTGCAGCAGAGCTATGCAAGTTCTGTATTCTACTATAAAATTGATCTGGTTTATTGTTGCTGTTCAGTAGTTTACTTCAAATCAAACATTTTCTTATTAAAATCATTAATGTCAAAGTAACTTTTTGCATTCTACCCTTAAACTATGATGCAGTAGTATTAATATAGCAGTGTAGGTACAACACAATAGCGTAGCAGTTAATGTAATGCTTTATAGCCGCAGCAATTAGGGTTCAATTTCCACCATTGTCTGTAAGGCGTTTTTGTTTTTCTCATGATGACATGGGTTTCTGAGTGATCTGATATAGTATGTTAGCAATGGAAGCATGATGACACTTGGGGTCGGCCCCAGCATACAGTTGGTCATTGATATAAACAATGCAATTCATTGTATGTTGCAATTTACGTTTGAAGAAAAATTATCTTGAAAATCTTTGATTTTCAAAAAGTTTTGATTTTTTGCAATTGGACTTCTTTAGTTTCAGAAGTATGAATTGTGGAGTAATGTATGTTTGTTTTTAATCAGGTAGAAGAGTCTGAAGGGCTCATTAATGATGAATTACCAAATTGCTGGGAATGTCCAAAGTGTAATCAGGAAGGAAAAACTGGCAAAGTAAGTACTGATGAAATGCAGTTTATTTGTAAATACAATTCCTTATTCAACAAGAATTTTAAGCGTAGTGTACACAGATCTGTCCAGAAGTGTTTTGCTCAGATATAATTCAACCTAAACATAAAGGTTAAATAAATTTGACTTGTATAATATGGGACTGATGTATTTATAAGTTAATAGTATTACATGATTATCAATATTTCTCTCAATCAAAACATTGCATTTTCCACTCTATTTCTTTCCTTGCCACTTTATAAATATTAGCAAGATAAATATTTGCCATAGTACAAATGAATTTGAGTGTATATGTATGTAAGTCATTAACAATTAGTCCACAGGTACAGATGAGTCAAATGAGTAATAGAATATTCATCTATCTCAAGGTGGGGCAGAAATATATATTTTGAGGACAAATGAGTAAGTGGTGCTTCAGAGTTAATTTCTTTCATGTTCCATCGTCTTTAATCTTTATACAGTGGCATGCAAAAGTTTGGGCACCCCCTGGTCAAAATTTCTGTTACTGTGAATAGCTAAGCGAGTAAAAGATAACCTGATCTCCAAAAGGCATAAAGTTGACACATTTCTTTAATATTTTAAACAAGATTACTTTTTTTATTTCCATCTTTTACAGTTTCAAAATAACAAAAAAGCAAAAGTTTGGGCAACTTGCATGGTCAGTATTTAGAAACATCCCCTTTGGCAAGTATGACAGTTTGTAAATGCTTTCTGTAGCCAGCTAAGACTCTTTCAGTTCTTGTTTGCCCATTCTTCCTTGCAAAAGGCATCTATTTCTGTGAGATTCTAGGTCTGTCTTGCATACACTGCTCTTTTGAGGTCTATTCATAGATTTTCAATGATGTTTAGGTCGGGGAAGTGTGAGGACCATGGCAAAACCTTCAGCTTGCGCCTCTTGAGGTAGTCCATTGTGGATTTTGAGATGTGTTTAGGATCATTATCCTGTTGTAGATGCCATCCTCTTTTCATCTTCAGCTTTTTTTTTTACAGATGGTGTGATGTTTGCTTCCAGAATTTGCTGGCTTTTAATTGAAGTCATTCTTTCCTCTACCAGTGAAACGTTCCCCATGCCACTGGCTGCCACACTAGCCCAAAGCATCATCAATCCACCCCCATGCTTAACAGTTGGAGAGGTGTACTTTTCATGAAATTCTGCACCCTTTTTCTCCAAACATACCTTTTGTTCATTGCGGCCAAAAAGTTCAAAGGAACATCTAAACAAGCCTGATGCATTTTGGAAACAAGTCCTGTGGACTTATTAAGTTAAAATAGAAATTGCAATGAGCAAAGGTATGTTTGGAGAAAAAAGGATACAGAATTTCATGAAAAGTACACCTCTGCAACCGTTAAGCGCGGGGATGGATTGATCATGCTTTGGGCTTGTGTTGTATCCAGAGGCACGGGGAACATTTCACTGTTAGAAGGAAGAATGAATTCAATTAAATACCTGCAAATTCTGGAAGCAAATATCACATCGTCTGGGAAAAAAAAAGAAAGAAAAAGCTGATGATGAAAGAGGATGGCTTCTACATACTCACCTCAAAATCCACAATGGACTACCTCAGGTGGCGCAAGCTGAAGGTTTTGCCATGGCCCTCACAGTCCTCCGACCTAAACATCATCAAAAATCTGTGGATAGACCTCAAAAGAGCAGTGCATGCAAGATGGCCCAAGAATCTCACAGAACTAGAAGCCTTTTGCAAGGAAGAATGAGCAAAAATCCCCCAAACAAGAACTGAAAGACTCTTAGCTGGCTACAGAAGGCATTTGCAAGTTGTGATACTTGCCAAAGGGGGTGTTACTAAGTACTAACCACGCAGGGTACCCAAACTTTTGCTTCAGGCCCTTTTCCTTTTTTGTTATTTTGAAACTGTAAAAGATGGAAATAAAAAAAAAAGTAATCTTGCTTAAAATATTAAAGAAATGTGTCATCTTTAACTTTATGCCTTTTGGAGATTAGGTCATCTTGTACTCACTTAACTATTTACAGAAATTTTGACCGGAGTGTCCAAACTTCAGTATGCCACTGTAACTGAAAGTTCTACTTCCAAATACAAATATTTGTGGTTGGTTAGGTGAACTAATTAGTGGTAGAAATTTCATTGTAAAATACGCATAATGAAGTCTGACAGACATGTCAAGCTAATTCACAAGCTGAACAAGTTTTCAAAATTCCATGACATAACTGATTGATGAACCAGGTTAGAATCTAAAAGATTATCCCAATTCATGAAGGTGAATTTTTTTTCTCTGTTGCTGGTCTTGTGGGTAACCCCAAATTGAATAGCATGACAAAGTCATGATGAGCTTTGAATAGTTGGTTTTATAGTTTCATAGTAGCTTTGTATGTATTTGGAAGAAGGATAAGAAAGTGTGCAGGCATAATAGAAAATAAATTATAAAAATAAATCCCATTTAGTTTTTCAGTAGTTTGAACTGGGTAATAATCAATGTCATAATAGATGTCATTTGCATGATTGATAAGTGTCTTCCCACTTACTTTTGCACAAACCAAGCTAATTAAAATAAGCATGTATTCTAATTGTGCAGCATAAAGGAGCAAGCAGTAGTTTGAGACCCATATTAAATGTTACATATTTGTGATCAATGACTCTGAAACTGTCCATTTATTAGATTTCAGCAGCACTAATTTTATATTCTCTTCCATTGGCATGATATTCAAATATCAATTTGTGAATCATTATCTAAATACTTTGAAAGGTAGAAGTTATACAGAACAGTTGCAGCACATTCTTATCAAGCTTAGTTTTTGGGGAAATTAGATTATTGTTCTGTATTTATTTCTTAAATCCATGTATAGTGTGTGCTAATATTTTTTTTAAGAACGTATCACCTTAATTTAAATGTCATTATTACATACATATAGCTTGTAGTTATAATCAAAAGACAAGGAAAATGAATTTAAAGTAAAATAATGTAGACCACATACCACACCAGGCAGCGCAGCGCAAGCTTCTCTGCAACAGCGGGTGGTAATGTGCGTTTATTCCCATTTCCGATCTTCATGCAGAAGAGAGGCCCTGGGTTTAAATTCGCCTCCAATCTTCCTGGGTCTCTCTTAAAGGAGTTTAAAGAAGGGGAAGATGGAGGGCGACGGAAATCTGAAGATCTTGAACGTCCAAGAATGGAGGAATATCATTCCAATAGGCGAAAATCTGATGATGGGCTTGGACTCAAGCGCAGAAAAGATAAAGATCTTCCAACAGATTTGGGTCCAAGGAAAAAGGTATTGTATTTTTAATTGATGTTTGTGTTTAAAACGTGGGTCAAAATTTTAAATATTTCATCCATATTCAAATTTCAAGAAATTCACATATGGGTAGTACTTAATAGAAAATATTTGCACATCCACAATCTCTTTCCTAATCATGGGAAAAGTGGCAACTGACCTTGAATCATTTGATGCATTGGAGTACTTGAAATTCATTTGTTGACATAGGAAATGAGCTACAAAAAATACCTGATTTATCTTCATTAATGTCCAGATCAAAGAATAACTTAATTTTGTGAGCTGCAGTTGCTAACTACTAATTTGATTGAATATGAAGAGTTTTGGCTAATAGAATGATGTGACTTTGTATAAAATACAAGTGCAAGAATTGACAAAGGAGCATAGGAATGGTGCAAGACCATTTTGCCTTTCTAGCTTATACTACTATTTAAAGAGATCTGACTGAAATGTAGCCTAACTCTATGTATCTGCCTTTTCATCCCCAATTCTCTAACCTGAACCATATTTTAATGATCTGAAAGTATAGCAATCTTCAAATTGTAAACTTAGGTTGTCATTTGTACAAGCGAGTTTCATAGCTCTTCCATTCTACAAATGAAACGCTTTATAAATAAAAACAAACTTCAATATTTAAATTGCATCCCTCAATCCTAACAATTCAACAATGGGGAAATGGTTCTTCCTAGATCTCCTAATAGCTTGGCAATTTTTAAAAATAATTTGCATGTATGAGCGTTTTTGATAAGACCTTCATTTATAGCCTGCTCCCAGTTACACTGAGAAATCCAGTGATAAGACACCTTTTTGTGTTACTGTAATCCTCTGGAAAAGGTACTCTGGTAATGAAATAAGGTATTTCATGGTAAGGTCGACCTCGTTATGACTTTGCACCTTATTGTTTACCTGTACTATACTTTCTCTGCAACTGTATTACTTTATTCTGCACTCGGTTGTTTCACCTGAATGCACTATAGTAATGAATTGCTCTGTTATGAGCACTGTGCAAGACAAGTTTTTCACAGTACTTCCAGTACATGTGACAACAAACCAAATTAGATTCAACACCACGAAGAGCCACCAAATAATGGTAACATGTTAAACTCAAGATTCTTCAGATGCTGGACATCATGAATGATTTGGGCCAAGATCCTTCATCGGGGCTCATGAATGATCTTGGCCTGAAACGTCGATTGTTTGTTCCCCTTCATGATTCTGCCTTACTTGCTGAGTTCCTCCAGCATTATGAATGGTAATATTTCCAAGTTAAGTTGATACAGGATTTTGCTAGAAACATGCAGATAACAGTTTCCATTTCCTGCCCTTGATTTTCCCAATGACGTAAAAATGGGTAGGTTTGGAGTGCATTTTGCATATGTTGTGGCTACAGACTTGTTGTGGGGGAGGGAAGGAAGCATTATGCATGAAGTTCCAGCCAATTAGGTAGCTTTGTCCAGAATGGTGTTGAGCTTACTGAATATTTTTTGAAGCTGAATTCATCAGGAAAGTAGAGAGCATTCTATATCACTCCTGGTGTCAGCAAGTAAGTGACTTGCCAGAGGGTACCTGTCCTAGTCTGACCTATATACCATGGGTACATGGTACCATAGTAGCTAGTGTATTTACTTTACAGGACTGGTGATCACTGATTGGGGTTCAATTCCCACTGATAGTGTGGGTTTCTTCTGGATTCTCCGTTTTCCTCTTGTATTACAAAGATTTAGGGCTAGTGAGAAGTGGACATGCTATAGTATATGAGCACTGGAAGCATGGTGACACTTGAGGGCTCTTCACATCACCCCCCCCCCCCCCCCCAACCCAGCCCAACATTGCAAGCAATGCATTTCACTGTTTATTCTGATGTACCTGTGATAAACAAAGCTAATCTTGTAGCCACAAAACTTACATAACTTGTCTAGTTAGCTGCTCAGTGAACCTGCCACCCCAGGATGTAATGGTGAGGACCTCAATGATGGTAATGTCATTGAATGTCAAGGGTGAATTGCGAGATGCTCTTGTTACAAATGGTCATTGCTTGGCACATGTGTGGCATGAATGTTTTTGTAATGTATCCCAGGTCTGAATGTAGTCTAGATCTTCCTGTATACAGCCATAGGTCTCTTTATTTACTGAGTAATAAACGGAATCGAGCATTGTGCATCATCAGTGAATGTCCCCTCTTCTGATGGAATAATGGTCAGTGAAGCAATTGAAAATGATGGGAGTAGATCGATCACCTGAGGAATTCCTGCAGTGATCTCCCAGAGGTGGGATGTGATCTCCAACAAACATATTTATCTTTGTTTTGTATGAGATAATTCCAGTCAATAGAGTAGTTTACCATTTTCCAGTGACAATTTTTATTATGGCTTTTTATTAAGTATGCGACATTTGATTAAGTGTTGGCTTGATGTTAAATGCATCAATAAAATTTCTCGTACAACCTTAAATTCCAGAGAAAACAACCCTGTTTTCTGTCATCTTTACTTGTAATGTTATCTTACTCTGGGTAACATTTATTAAGTTATGCTAAATTATTTTCTAAAGTATGGCACACAGAATGGTACTCTGGCTACTATATATACAGGACTT
This sequence comes from Hypanus sabinus, assembly GCF_030144855.1. Lineage (NCBI taxonomy): Eukaryota > Metazoa > Chordata > Chondrichthyes > Myliobatiformes > Dasyatidae > Hypanus > Hypanus sabinus. Next base: position 137,737,363 of record NC_082711.1, read on the forward strand.
TGTATAGCTGTAACCTAGCGGTTGCCAACTGGTTGATCTTTGAGGCTTTCCCAGTAGATCCCGAAGATCGATAGATAGATAAATAAATAAATAAATAAATAGACACACACGCACACTCACACTCTTGAGAGATTGTTTCCAGGTTGCAGGGTTTTAGTTCCGTTCTTTCTGCCCAGTGGGCATGCGTCTAGCTCCCCCACCATGCGCTACAGTGTACTTAAGTGATTCCCAACCACCAGGCTGCAAGGAAACGATATGAGTCAACTGCACCTTCCCTCAGTTGAACTTGAACGCACGCGAGGTCATTACCCAAGTGCGTCAGGGATCACTGGTTGGCCTTGGGTAACCGGCCACTTCCTGCAGCCGGTGAGAAGTGCCGATGCTACTGGCCTGGAGCGCGGACAGATGGGCACTGTCTCTAAACCTGTTTACCACACCAAATGTTCGTGGGGAACCCGGTGCTAAAATATTCGCAGATTACCTAATTTGGGCTCAGGGTTTTGTAAATAGCAGAGCAACTACCTCGCTGCGATCTACTGAAACAAACTTTTGTCACCTGATAGATCCTACAAGGGGGGGAGGGGCTAGCGTCCTGTCACACTCCTCACTTGGTCGTTTGCTTTCTCTGGACTGTGACTGCCGCGGTCCAGATACGGAACAGCCACTCCTGGCCAAGATGTCTGGCGGCGGGTGGGCTGAAGGTTGTCTAATGAGGCAATGAAGCACTCAAAACTGCTCCGGCACCTTGAGTCCAAGCACCCTGCACTTAAAGACAAACCCGTTGAGTTTTCTCAGCAGAAAAAAAATGTGAGCAAGCGGGACAGAAGCTAAGTACAGAGAGCCGCGAAAACTAAATTGCAGAATAGACTGGACATAAGGAACCTCTGAGTATCGCCGTATTCCGGGTCGTGTTTAACATCTCTTCCCCACCACCCGGTTGGCCAGTCCGTGACCCCTGGTGTTCATACACAATTTCTACTTCCGGGTTGTGGGGTTTTACTTCTGGTCTTTTCTGCCTGGTGCACATGCGTGTAACTAATTGATGTGGAGTCGATCTTGCCTTTTAATAAGGCCGAGGTAGGGGATCTTGGGCTTAAAAAGGTTGGTGACCACTACTGTAACCTATCTTGCATCTTGTTTCATAATCCTTAGACATGCAAGTCATCAATCCATTAACCATTTTGCTTATCTGTTACTGAATGTAATACTAAAATGTTTTTTGTATATTTAATCCTAGATCCCTTTCAAGTTTCCATACTTTGTATTTCACCTAGTAGTATGAATATTCACTATTCCAATTTCAGTGAACTCGTACTGCCAGTGCTCTTTTCCCTCTCCTGATCCACCCAGGTTGTCCCCTACGCTACCTTCCATCTGCCTTTCACCCAAATGTTGTCCCTACCGGATCTCCGATCCCATTGCCCTACTCGTTCCATCAGCCCCATATCCCTCCTCTTCTGGTTCTTCTTATTAGTTTCAAGCATCTGTAACCTCTCGTCTCCGCATCACTTTCCAGACTCTGTCTCTGCTTTCACCTTTCCCTTTGCCCATCTGTCTCCTTGTTTGTTTTAACTCTTCTGATCTGTCCCTACCTCACTCACCAGTCTCTAACTCCACCTGGATCCTTCACACACTTCCCCTCCACCTCTAATCTTTCTACGTATTGAGAGCCCTTACCTCACCTTTCTCTCTTATGTCTTTTACCAGCTTTCACCCTGTTCTGATCAGAGGTCTTGATCCAAAACATTGACTATTTCTTTGTTTTCACAGATGCTGCTGAACCCACCAAATTCCTCTAGTAGTTTTTTTTTTGGCTTTCCTTCAATCTACTTTTGTTCTAAGCTTCAATTATTTAAAAAGTACAAGTTTTTTAAAATCCAAAATGGATGACCTCGCATTTGCTTATATGGTTATTATTTGGCAGTATTTTCATTACTCCCTTTGTCTGTTATAATTTAATTCTGCCATTTATACTGCTTACAAAGTGACTTACCTTTTATCATCAATCTATATCTGGCAAGAAACTGGATCATTTAGTGTTTGAGATTTTTTAACTAACAATTAAAGTGAAAGATGTTTTAAATTAGGAACTTCAAAGAAGAACTCCTTAGATTTTTTGGGGTCTCTGTGTCTTATACCACTAGAGTTCATTCAGTCATGTTCAAAGGCATTCAACAATGTTTAGTCCATATCCTCCCCAAGCCACTCACATTCCTATGCTGCCCAAGGACTACTCGTGTAGAAACAAGCTTCAGTCTTCGGTAAAGCTGCCTTCAACATGACTTGTATGTTCCTGGCTGGCACTAGGAACCAAACTTCTGCCCTCTTCATATGCTTGGCTAGTTCTCCTTCTGGGACACAGTGTTTCTCTGCCCCTCTTCTTCTAACCCCCCCCCCCCCCACCAGGGAAAAAAAAGCTGTCAATATTCTCTGAACTTTGTCTCCCACTACTTTTACATGCCCAGACACTTTTCTTCCCAACAAAATACCACCATCCATGCCCTTCTCTACTGATTCTCCAGCTGACAATCGCAGCTCTTCTCCCAACTCTTTGAATACACACCCTTGTTCACTGAGAATCCTAAGAATTTTTTTTAAAAATCAGAAGTGAAATGCAAATACTGGAATTCTAAAATGCAAATAGAAAATGCTTAAAGCACTCAGCAGGTCACCCCACGTCAGTTGAAAGAGAAAGATATTTCAGGTCCTAAACCCTTTGTCAGAAATGGGAATGAGAGAAAATGTTAGTTTACAGCAGCCATGAAGTTGGGAGAGGGAAAACACACACAACGCAACAGTCATAGATTGACTGAAATCTAATTACTTAACATAGCAGTTAGAAACCTTTTTTTCTATGTTTTAGTATAACAGGGTTCTAACTGCCTTCTTAAGTCAAACAATATTTGTAGAAAGAGAAATGACAAGTGCAAGAGCTGGCACTAAGGAACTGATGTACCAGAAGAGTTGGGGGAATAGACCTAAGTAGGAGTACAACAAAGAGTGTTCCATGTATCACATCAATAGGTTGGGCCCACGTGAATGCCCAGAGCTGTAACTCTGGTCTAGATAAAGTGCAAGAAGTTGAAAGAAAAGTTGAAAAATTTCAACACCGCATCTTCCATCTGAGCGCAATTTAGTCTTCCAGACTCAGAAAAAATCTCCCAGCTTTAAGTAACACGATCTTTCTTTCTGTCAGCATCAGAATTGGCTATTTCTGCCTGTGATTCATTTGTGTTAGTTTTTCTCTCTCTTAGTTCAGTCTGCCCTGTTGGGCTTTTCCTACAGTCTGGTTATTAGCAACACATAACTCAGCCAATGGGTTTCTAACTGCCCATTGTCATTTTCTCTTGCCCTATGAGAAATATTCCCTTTGTTCTACTCGTCCCTACCTTCCCTTCTCTGCTAACTTGTTTTCTGCCTTTCCTAGATCGAAGAAAGGGTATAAGCTCTGCTGAGAATCTTATATGTGTCACTAGGATCACCCCTCTTCAGAATTCCAATGAGCACAGGCACAACCTTCACCCCAGGAATCTACCTAGTTGTCTTCAGTGCAAGTATGTCCCTTGGCTTGGATGACTAAATTTTTTTTTTTTTTTTGTGGCACTCTGTCTTACAATCCAAACTCTGAACAATTATAACAACATTTCCCTACCTTTTGCAAAAAAAGATTTAACATTTCATTTCACATCCAAATTGTTTACTGTAATAATCTGATGGCATGTTAACTTTCTATGTTTCCTTCATGAAGATCCTTGTATAACAATACAGCTGCGTTCTGTAGTCTGTGTCCATACAAATATAAATATTTTGCTGGTTACTTCCTACCAGTTTGTTTCTCATTATTTCTACACTCTTTATATAGTGATGCTCCTAAAAGTTGATATATTAAAATAAACTGAAGCTAAAAGTAACTGTAGCAAGTTTGACATTCCTGTAATTTTTACTTAAGTATTTCTTTAGCGAATCTTTTAATTATTGTTTATTTAAATTGGATGTTGTATACATTGTACAAAGGTGTGTCAAATCTAACTAGAAATCTTCAGATACTATATCAGTGAATTCAATCTGGTGAAATAAGTCTTCGGAAAATTGAGGGTCTTTTATAGTTTGTAGTTCCAAGTAATACACAGATTAGGATCTCAGGGTTCAAAAAGATTCATTTGTATTAATAGGAATATTCGTTGGCACTAACATTCCTTTTTACAAAGGTGTTTGTTGTCTATTCTCCTTCTACCCAACTTAGAAAATACATATTTACTGGAACATTACATGGTTGATGAGGTTGCTGCTTCTGTTATTGCTTAGATCTTGCGAAGCTCTATCACATTAGCGTTGTGCAAACAAAATCTGAAAGGGTGAAGTCTCCTAAAGAATCTAAACAACATTTCCAAAAGAATGCTCACAACTACAAGAAAGTGGTCAATTTGGTTTCTGGATGTTTTGATGTACAAACATCTTCTGTATTTTTATAGCTATACATTCTATGTGTGGATATATGGATATTAATGTCACCAGCACAGAGATATGAAGGGGTAGACCATTTTTGCTCCTTAACATGAGGCAGAACATGTTGTATTGTGCTTGCTTGTGTTTAAGAATATTCAGTGGAATAATTAATACATACTCCAACCTAATGGATTGCTTGATTCACATGAGGAATGGCCAGTGTGTTGGCTATCCAGAGATTTTCCTTTGCGTTCTGTTGTAGATTTTTACCTTCACACATTGAAATAACACTTGGGGAAATATTGTACTTTTTGAAAATAAGACCAGTCCTCATAATGTATTAATACATGTTTGAAGGCCATTTATTCTGTCTGCTCAATCCAGTATTCTTTCGTGTGCTGGTAGAAATGAGATTTAATTTTAGGTGCTGTGGTTACAGCCAATTTTGGATCTGAACCTGTTTTTAATTAAACCTTGAATTACATCAATTTTATCTGATTTATCAGCCAAATAACAGTAAACATTTAGCGATTTGAAAGGAGGAATAAAACTTAAAGCAAAAAATAATCCAATGTCAAGAGATAATAATAAAGTGCAATTAAAAGAAAAAAGTGAAAGCAAGATGGTGTAGATTTCAGAAGACCAACTTGGAAATGTGCCTTTTTGAACCATTTTTAGAAGGGGCAGCATTTGGATCATTTCTATTTTCCTGTACCTAGCTCACTTTTGTATGGAAATCGCCACTTTATTTTTAATTTTTATTTTATAAATCCACTTTATGTGATACTTTATCAAAGAACTTTTCAAGTCTGTGTTAACAATTAGCAAGTCTATCCTCATTCTCATCAGAATATCGTCCAAGCAGTCAACCCAGTTGGAACATGCTAACTTGCAAGGAAATTATTAACCCATTATATTACAAATGCAAATTAATTTCTTACTAAATACTTTCTGTAGACTGACTTTGGGCTAGCATGTCTAAAATTGCCCGCTTTAATTTTGTGTTTTAGTGTGGTTTTTATTCTCTAACTCTATTTTAGCATTTCCAGCACTGAAATTCAAATTGGATTATGATAATATGGCCAGAGCCTCTGTTTTATTTCTTTCACAAGTTTCAACCTTTTCGTTATTGTATCTTCCTTTATGAGTACATTGTCATTGTTCCCTACGACTGAAGATGTGCCAGGGACATTTAATATTCAATCCCTTCCCTTTGAGATCTCCTTTCTTCATCCTTTAGCTCCTTTTATCCCTACAAAAATTAAAGTGCTCTGTACTATTAGTAGCTTTTCAATGTTATTCCTTTTTTTTTTGCCCATTTGTCCTATTTTTTGAAGTCAACTTGCTTGTCTATTGTCTACAGCTTTAGCAACCTTAAAATTGTAATGAGTTTTCTAGTCTTCAAGCATTCTAACTTTGAATGTCTTTTAATTGTGAGAATATTCACTCAACTTGAGCTATTGCCTATTTGAATGTTTCCTAATATTTTATTGCAATTCTGACTACCCAGCTTATAAGTGCCATTCTTCTGGGTTGTGTCTGTTCAACTCATTGATAACTTTTATAGTTAAGTTTTTTTTTGCACTTGATGTATCTTGAAGTTCAATTTCACAGTTTCTACAGTGAAATAAGGTAATGATTTATGGGCAGGGGCAGTTTGACCAGGTGATTTTAGGCATGGCTGCCCCTGGTCTGCTGATGCAATTTTGTTTAGATCATCACGTGCATGATTGTGGTTGATGGGCACAATACATTACTGTAGTTTGAAATGTTGATTACATGCCTTAGCTGGATGTAAAATAATTTGTGTTGGTGTGGCCATTCCTTTGCACCCAAAACAGTGTGAATTCAAACCAATTCCTTACAGATAACAGATTTGTTTATTATTAAGTTGGGCATTTAAATAAATTGGTACATGTTCCTTTTCACTTTTAAAAGAATTGGTCTATTTGTACTAAAATTTTATCTCCATTTACTTAACAGTTACCCACATCTTGAGCAAGGCACTTAACCACACATTGCTCTGCAACAACACCGATGCCAAGCTGTATCGGCCCTTGCCCTTCTCTTGGACAACATCAGTGGTGTGGAGAAGGGAGACTTGCAGCATGGGCAACTGCCGGTCTCCCATACAACCCTGCCCAGGCCTGCGCCCTGGAAACTTTCCAAGGCGCAAATCCATGGTCTCTCTGGACTAATGGATGCCTATATATTATCCACATCTGACAATTTTTAAGATGAATTTATTAAATATAAATAACATCTATGTCAACTAATATGTTAATTTAAATGATATTTATCCTAGATCTACAAAATTGCAAATATAGTGGAGAAGTGCCATGCTTAAAATAAAATTCTGTGTGCCATATAAATGGGAAACAAATTAGTTATGCAATCTATTAAGATGTTGTCCTGGCTTTAACTCTGAAAGAACTGTTCAGTTTTCTGTTGTCCTGAATTTGTTTATGTATCCCAGAAGTTTAACTGCCATATGTTCAAGTAAAGGAGTGGCTTTAATCCAGTCACTGTGTGAAACAGATGTATGAACGCTCCAGGGATGCTATTCTGATTTAACAATTGCGAGGTAAATGCATTCATTTGCTGTTATGGTCATTCATTCACATGTCATATCAAACAACTATGGCACAACAAAAAAAATTGTATATTAGTTTTATAAGCCTCTTCAGATTGCATACTTGTGTTTCCGTATTTATCTATGTAGAATAATCCCATGTTTAAGCACTGCTGTGATAATTCCAGCACTTTTCTTCTCCTTTTTTCCTTCTCTCCATTCTCATTCTTTCTAATATTCTCACCATCTTATCCTTCTCGTCACCTTCCCCAAACCCTCACTTACCAAAAAATTCAGGGAAAGGAGTGAGAGCTCTGAAGTGTGGCCAAAACCTGGTATCCCATCCATTGATAGTAGATGAGTGTGACATTCATGAATATAGATTCTTGAGAGGGATCGCCAGGGACAAAAATAATTGGGAAGATTAATCTAATGATATCCCTTTAGAATTAGAACACACAAAGTACAAATTTTGCTGCAACTGTAACAATGCCTAATTTAGACAGCAAGTACTCCGAATTTTTCATACCACATGAAGGAATTAAATAGTTGAATTATGAGAGAATGTTGCATGAGCTAGAAATGTATTCCCTAAAATTTAGAAGATTATTTGGATCAACATTTTCAAGATGGAGGAACTAATGAATATAATAGGTGCTTTGGAACCATTAAAGTAAATGCTGAATTTGTTGTCAATGTTAAAGTTAAATTTGATTTTCATGAATTCATTCAAGTAAGCAAAGACACTTTTTCTGAGTAATTTCTCAAATTAGTCAATCTTCTGAATAGTGAAAAAAAAAGTTAAAAGTGAGTAAGGTGAGAAGTGTTTCCAAATTCCTATCTGTGTGTCAGGAATGAAATTCATAATGCATTTGATCCAGAAGCCTTCAATCCACTATCTTAAATTTTGACTAATCTTGTGAAGTGTAATTTATTTCGGTGTCAAGCTGTGATTTATACTTTAGCAAAATGAAAAGTTGCATGAAAATTTCTAATAGTATTTTCATGGATGTGCTTTTTTTAGCTGAGAGGAGGAAAAGATGACAAACTTCAAAAGAGGAAGGTAGGCATTGTTGCTTTTAAAAGAAAATATGTTGTTTCAGTTTTATTGCCTCCATTAAACTAATAAACATCTTTAAAGGTTTATATACCAGTGGAAAATTGGCATTAAGCTATAGCTTAACCTTTACCTTCCACTTTGGGAAAACTACAGTTTTTAAGGAGTTGCTTTCTCAGTTTTTGTTTAAACAATAATGGACATTTCCTGGAAAACTACTATAGGTTGAACCAACTGTTTGTCAGTTCCCCTTCAAGATCCCTGTATTAGTGACTAATTAGTGTTCAGGTAATGAAATAATTTAATAAAATGTAACAGCACACGTTATTTGGTTTAGATTGTTCGTAAAAATCCCAAGGCTCAGAGCTTCAGGCCTTGCATGCAGTGATTGACTGGGCAATTCCTTAACTCATCTGAAAACACAGAATGCTAAATTATATTAGTATCATCCTTCAGGTAGAGGGGATTATCTAAGATTATTTCTGGGAACCATCTGAATATGTTTATCCATCCTGTTTCAGGCTCTGCCATTCTTTGATTATGTTATAAGTACAGTAGAATTTATTGAATTGCTCTGAAGGTTACTAAATAGCCGATTGTCTTGTGTGCACTTGATCACTGTTGTGCAGAAACGTTCCATTTGGTGTTCATAGGAGCAGATCAGTTTTATTGGTTCATGAATGTTGACTCTTGTCACTAGTTTTGGGTGCATTGGTTAGTTATGCTTGTGGCACCCTGTTTGGATCTATCTTCTTTTACTTATGCATGAAATTTATTTGGATTTGATGGTCCCTTATTGTTTTGGATCATTTATATGAGTTGCTGGAGAGAATATGGCTTTTGAGAGTAGAAAAATTGTTTGCAATGTTAACAAAACACTCCATTGGATTAAAATCTGGAGAAATTTATGTGTTGATATGTCAGTGCAGATTGAAATATTCAGTCATGGCAATATTTTTGATTATTTAAAAATCTTTCACAAACCAGTATTTCAGGTCAGTGGCATGCTGGGGTATTTTAACAGCTTAGCAACTGCTGGGATCTTGCTCACTCTTATCTGTACAAAATTGTAATAAAATATTTCTTAATGCACAAACAAATTGTTGCCCTTCTAGAAGATGAGGGTGTGGTTTCTGAAGTTGTTAAATTTGGGTCACAGTGTTCACAGGAAAAGTGCAAATTCTGCTGGATTATTGTAACCTATTGGATTTGAATCTGTCAAATGGATTAGATTTGAAGGTCCCAGTGTGTTCTATGAATCACAGCATACATCTTGCTTCTGTGTACACTTTACATTTTTAAAAAATGGAACTTAAACAGATTACAGCTGTATTTTGTTCGGGATGTAGCTAAAGGCTGACTGGTCTAGCAATAGGGTGATCTACTGGATTTCAAAATTTTTTAGATAGTGTTTCTAACAAATATAAGATTATAGGAATAACTTCGATATTCGTATAGGATTTCTGCCTATTGTAATGTATTTGAAGAAAGATCTTGATTATGCTAGGGAGTGTTTCAAACACAACTATTTAAAAGAGTATTAGAAGTTTTTAAGCAAGACTTGCTACTTTATTTTCATCCAACAGCAATGGACTCGAACATGTGATATCATGCTCTGTAATCCCATCATGTTCCATTCTCACTTATTCACATGTTGTATGTAAATGTACTGTACCACTGACCCATATAGATGTTTCTACCGCTAATGGTAACAAAATGGTAACAAAATCATCTAACTCTCTTTCTGAACTATGCAGTGTGCAATTGTTAGAAAGTTAATTTCTGAATTTTAGGCAGAGATTAAAGTTCCGTTTCAAATTTTGCGGTCTTGGCGTTGTTGAGTTCAGATGCATGTTTTAAGAGTGGGCATCTTTAGGTATTGTTAATATACCCATTCTAAATTGTTTTTAGATAATTTTGTTGTTTGTAGCATCCATAAATTGAGATGATCAATTTTAATCAATTTGGAAGTAATCCAAGGAAGTGGCTGTTTATAGGTAGTGAATCCAATTTTTTTAACTATCAATTATCAATCAAATGTCTATTACACTGCTGGTGTTTAGGGCAGCAATGAATGCCCTCCATCTCTGTCTGTCCTTAGCCATCTTCTCTATTGTGCTATAGGTGTGGTTCAGTGTCTTCATTTTTTGCCTCTGTGGTATGGCGCTAAGTTGTCTTTGGTCTCCTGTGTTTCCTCTGCTTTTCAGGAGTTCAGTGAAGTGCTGTCCTGATGATAGAGTTGGCCTCTCTTAATTTTCAAGTAGGGCTTTATAAAATTTAGTGGTAAATGTCATTTTTGGATAAGGTGTGGAGCAATTAGTAATCTGTTAATTGAACAAACAAGTCATGAATGTGATATATAATTGAACTATTTATCTGACCTTGGTTCACATGAAATGCATAGAGTAATTGGTTATAAATCCTGTACAAATTCTTATTTTGATTTTAGATTATATAATTGTGTCTGTCATAGCAGGTGACACCAAAAATAATGGTGTTGCTAGTGAGGAGGTAGTTTTAGGCTACAGAATGATAATGATCAGTTGGTAAGTTGACTAGAGCAATACTAGATGTAATTTAATTCCAAGTGTGTGAGGTAATGTATTTTGGGAATTCTTTTAAAGGCAGGACATAAACTGTAAACGCTAGGGTCCTAGAAAGAACAGGGGAAGAGAAGTTTATGCACCAGTAGATAGTGAGCATAAAGGATGTTTGCCTTTATTAATTAGGGCATAGAATACAAGACCCAAGAGGACATGATAGAACTTGATAAAACTTTTCTAAGAGGGCAGATACTATGTGTAGTTTTGATTGCCGTGCTAGGAAAAAAAGGACATAATATCTCTGGAGAGATTACAAAGGAGATTTAACAGGTTTCTGAGGTAGAATCTTTGTTACTTGGCTAGTTTTGGTTTGTTGCCCTTGAAACAAAGGAGGTTGAGGGGCACCTCATGGTTGTAGAAAGTACAAAACTTCTGCGTGCAGTAGAGGCGTTTCGCAGAGGGGTAGGTCTAGAAGTAAGAGTTTAGGAGACATCTGAGAATAATTGCTTTTTCAACCAAAGTTTGGAATATGGAACACACTGCCTAAAGTTCATGATGAAGGTAGGTACTGTCACAAAATTTAAGTATCTGGACAAGGTTTTGAATTACCAAATCATAGAATGCCAAGAACCAAATGCTGGTCAATAAAATTAATATGGATGGGTGGTCGATCGTTGACGTGGACAAAGGCATGTCTCAGTGCTATCTGACTCTATGCAAAATTATTAGTAGCTATCGATCATTTATTAACTGTATGATTATTGTAAAACATTTTCTTTTTGCTGTTTTAATTTTACATGTTATTTCCATCGAAATAATTGGATATCCCATTTTGCCTTTTTTATGAAACATTCTGAATGGAAAGCAAGTACATATATCCTTAAATACAATTTATTTTGAAATAATCTACAATCAACTTCCAATACAGACTAGTTTATTGTAAGATGCACTAGGTCGCAATGAAACTGGTTGCTGTTATTACTCAGGGTAAGCAGAATTCAATATATCACTGAAATCTGTGCATTTTCTGCACTGTACATAACATTTCATGTCTGACTCATCATACCAAGAATGGTCAAAGGCATTTGAAATAATTTAGAGGTCATGTATAGTTCTCTTACCCTTGTATTCTTACCAGGCTAAAGAATACAATTAGAAATATAAATCCAGCACCATATTACATATACTGTAATTTGCTTTATTTGCATTTATTATATTTCTATATTATAGAGTAAGCTCTAATTTATAAAAGATGAGCTTTAGCCCTCCCTTTCTTATGAAAGTTAAATTTTAATTATTTTGTGAAAAATGGTAAATATTTCATAAAGGCATAAAACACGTGGACTAGTTAAACTGTCAGTTAACACTTCCTGCCATGAGGACAAATAAACCTTCATTCATAGACCAACAACTTCAGCCTCATAAATTCAGAGATGTAGCTTGTGACATTGCTTTGAAGTACTTTTCTCGGAAATGTGATGACTACTGTGGATATGATCTTGAATTTGTAAGTGTCAGTATGTAGTAATCAATGTACTTCTTTGCTGCCTCCTACTTATCTTCCTTCTCTTGCCTGGTTTCACCTATCTCCTGCCAGTTCCTATTCCTTCACTGCTTCCCCCTTGCCCACACAGTTTTATACTGGTTTTTCCTCTCTTTCCAGCCCAGATGAAGGGTCTTGATCCAAAATGTCTTTTGTTCATTTCCCTCCATAGATGCTACCTACCTGTTGAGTTTCTCCAGCATTTTGTGTTGCTACAGATTCCAGCATCTGCAGTCTCTCTTGTGCCTCCAATATGTGATAAATTATTTTCTGTTGGATATTGAAATAAATATTAAACAAGATATTATGGTGAGCTGCCCTATCTTATTCCATTTAGACTTGGTGCCATGAGATCTTTAATAAATCATCTAAAACGTTAGATGAGGTTTTGATTTAAAATTTCATTTAAAAGATGGTACCATTGATGGCGCACTTATTCCACTGTGCAAAACCTCTACATTATTCCTGCCACACTGAAAATGGCTGAGATTTCTGTTGCAACCTCGACACACAGCCCAGAATGTCACAATTGAGCCACCATTTTCCCAAGTTCATTGATGTGAAACAGTAATCTAGCCATCTCTCCATACTACTGCCCAAGCCACAGAATGATGACTGCATTTTCTGGTTTTATTTCATGTATCCTTAATAAACTGTATTTTGCTTTTTATTAATTTAGTACTAATATCATTTTGGTTAGTGTCACTTTGTTTTCCTGATATTCATGAATTGATCAAAATATTAAACCTGCAGTCTGACAGACATTTTTAAATGAAAGAAAATATCTTTGCTCTCAATGTGATTCATATTCATTTTGGTATGCTTTGTTAGAAATCTGGGCTAATATTGCAGAATAGAATTCCCAATTGATTTGTATCTCAGGCTGCCATTATGTTGATGCTTTAGTAAAGTAGGTTTGGCTCGATTATCCTATAAATCCAGAATAAAGTGTTTTGTAAATTATTTTCCAATTCTCTCCCACATTCCTACGCATCTTCATCCGATCTCCAAGTTTAAATACTAGGCGTCATCTGTTTGTTTTTAAAATCACATTAATTGTAGTTGTAAGCTATACCAATTTGTAAAAAGCACAAGTTTTCCCAATAGAAAGCAGGAGATCGTGGTCTATATATATATTTTCTTTTATTTTGGGATTTGCACACATTAAAAGAATAATGAGATAGTGAGAGTGCATAAACCACTTTTTATTCATTTTCATCTTCTATATCAAGTGGGTTGATGTAAGTTATCTGAATGAAACTGCCTTAGTTGGCTCCATTGCTGTAATTCAAAACAAATGTTCTAGTGTTATAATTGATTGTGCAGTACTAATAATTGCTGCTTGTTCTAAGGCCTCTGGTCAGGTGAAATACTGACACATGCATGGCTTCCTGGTCGCTATTACTTTCATAGTGAGCTCTACCAAAAATATAGCCTTGCTACTTATAAAATAGCCACAGTACATTAAACCATATAATTGTAAGTGAAAAAAAATTGAGTTGCATTATATCAATACTACACTGAAAACATGATTGATATTTGGTAACATTTACTTTGTCAAGCTTTTCACATTTTTAATATAAAATGCAAAATATATCTTTCAAAGAAAGGCACTGCAAACTTCTGTTGGTTTGGAAGTGGGAGGTACATCCTGAAATGTACCATTGAGTACAACAGTAACGAAAAATTAAAAGGGCTATTTTTGTTTAGGTTGGAGAAATAACTTAATTTTTGGTCAGTTTAGTTTTTGCAATGTTAGGAAGTTTTCAATTTAAAAGTTTTGTTCTCTTTTTAATGGTTTAATTTGATTTTTATTCAATAGAAAAGGAAACTAACGCCAGACTCCGAAGAATCTAGTAAAGTAAAACACCTGGAAAGATCAGAGCATGCGGATAGGATAGAACGGATACGACAAATGATGAAGCGTGTCAACAGAAATGAAGTCAGCAGCTCCAGCTCTAGTTCAGATTCTGACTCCGATTCTAGCTCCGGTTCAGAATCAAGCATCCAGAGATCAGAAGGAAGCAGTGGAGAATCTAGTCCAAGGTCTATTGCAAAGACAGATAGCCAAAGGTCAAAACTCAGAAGATTTTCCAATGACATTTTTAGTGAGGAGGATGATGAGGAAGAAGAGGATGAAGATGAAGAGAATGCAAGGAATACAAAATCCAAACTGCTTTCTTTGGCTTCAAAAGTTGCAGAAAATAACTATTATTCCTTAAGAGGGGAAAATATTCAAAAAAACTCCTTCAGGACAGTGGAGGTTTCATTAAAAAAGAAAAATGGACCATCCAGTCAGCTTTGTCACAAAGTTCTAGGAAATATATCTCGACCTCGGATACTAAGCAAACTCCCGGTGCAGTCTCCTCCCAAGCCATTTCAAATGGAGAGACACGTGGTTCGTCCTCCACCTGACAGCCCTGAACCTGATTCCTTACCACTTACTAGTGGATCAGAACATGTGGTGCAAAGAGAAGTGTGGCTGGCAATATTCAGTTACCTAAGCCATAGAGACCTATGCATCTGTATGAGAGTATGCAAGACGTGGAATAAATGGTAAGTGTCAGTGATGTTAGAATTGTATTGTACTACATGGCATTGTGTATATTAAGGCCTTATGAAGAAGCAAATGTGAACTTATCTAGATTTGCCTATTTAAATTTGCCAATAATTGGTAATTAATATTTCCTCCAGCTCCTATAGATAAAGAAATAAAAATTAATAACATAGTAAGTGCTCTGTTACTGTGATTTTGAGAATTTGTTTCTGTATTATTTCCATATTAGTAGCTTGTAGTACAAATCGATATGTACCATTTATGACAAACAACATTGAAATTAGTTTGGACACGTGAGATTACAAGGGTTGGAGTATAAAGCAAAGCATTGTATCAGGACCAAGAATGCAGAAGGGAGATTGTCTACATAAAGTGTAGAAGTCTGTAAAGGCAGATGAGAAGGAAGAACAAGGCAGGGTTTGCAAATGATCGATGGAATCAGGCGAGGAGGGGGGTTATGGGCAGGTGGAGCCAGGTGTGGTAGAGGGTTGTAGCATATGGTGGATGATGGATAGAGACAGAAAGAAATGCAAGGAGGCAGATAAAGACAGGTGGGTAACAGTAGAGACAGGTGCTGAAAGGTGATTTATGGAGACTGAGGTTACAGATACTGGAATCTGGTGAGCAAGGAAGATGATGTGAAGTCAGGTAAGGGAGGGATGAAGGGAAGATGGAATCAATTGTGTGAGGTTAAAGCGCTCTCAACTGATTGAAACTGGGTTGTGACATTAAAACTGTACCTACGGGGGAGGAGAGGGGGAATTCAATCAGAGCAGTATTCCCCACATCCATTACCTCTACATCTACTAATCATGTTTTCTGAGTTGGACAGGTTTTAATGTAAATGAAGTTTACGATGAAATGATCAATATAAAGCACAAGGCTTAGTTGCTTTGAATGATTTGTGCTAGAAGGGAATCTCTACCCACATCACGGGCAGCTTTAAACTCTTGTGCAGATGAAGATAATCATAACATTTCAGGATAGCGTAGAGGTAAGCATGACACTATTATAGTGCCCCAGGTTCAAATCTGCCGTTGTCTGTAAGGAGTTTGTATATGTGGGTTTTTTTTCCAGGTGCTCTGGTTTCCTCCCACATTCCAAAGACATACAGGTTAATATGTTGATTATTCACATTAGGTGTAATTGGCAGGCTTTTTAGGCTAGAAGGTCCTGTTACTGAGCTGTATTTCTAAATAAATAATTTAAATGCATAAAGGGTTATTTAATCTAAGATCACTGCTTATAAATGCATGCTCTGTGCTTAAACTTTCAGCTGTAATATTGACTTCTGTGATTCAGAAATTCATAGATAAAAATTTTATGTTGCCAATCAAATTTGTGTTTAAAAAATAACAGATGCAAATGGAAAATACTGGGAATGGATGATTCAGGCAATTCTCTGGAAGGAGAGAAAAGGAGTTAGCATGATCTTCATATCTGGCTAGTTGAAAATGAAAAAATTTGTTATCAGAAGCTATCGGAGTTGGTGTTGAGTTCAGAGCTGTAAAGTGCCTAGTTGATAGGGCAAATGCTGCTCTTTGAGCTTGCATTGGGGTTTATTGAAACATTGTATGAGGCTAAAGATGGAGAGGTCAAAGTTGGAATGGATGGTGAATTAAAATGACAAGTAGCTGAAAGCTCACCCTTGAGGATTGAATGGAGGTAAAATATAAAATGGTACTAGCTTGGTGGGCACCATGATTAGCATGTGTGAGTAGACCTGAAGGACTTGTGTCCATCATAGTCATAAAGCATGGATCCAGGCCATTTGGCCTAACAAGTTCATGCCAACCATGGTGCCCACCCAGCTAGTCTCAATTTCCATGTCCCTCTAAGTTTCATTCCTCTGTACCTTTGCAAGAGTTGTTTAACTGATAATAATGTACCTACCTCAACCACTTCTTCTGGTGGCTCACTCCATTTACTCACCCACCCTCTGTATGGAAAATGGTCCCCTCCCCAGTCCCTTTTAAATCTTTCTTCTCTCAACTAATTTTGGACTCCCCTGATCTGGGGATGAAGACTGTTATGGTCCCTTACCTATGCCTCTTAAGCATTTTCTAAAATCTTAAGCACTTTTATAAGTTTGCCCTTGTTCTTCTGTATTTCAAGAAATAAAGACCTATCTTAGCTAACTTCTCCGTATAATTCGGACCTTCTGGTCCTGGCAACATCTTTGTAAATCTTTTCTGCACTCTTTCTAGTTTAACCACATCTTTCCCATAACAGTGACCAAAACTGTCTACAGTACTCCAAGTGTATCCTCACCAGTGCCTTATACAACTGCAACATAATGTTGCAACTCCTATACTGAATGCCAGTTTGCTAAATGCCTCTTTCACTACCGTATCTACCTGAGATTCTGTTGTCAATGAACAATGCATTTGTATTCCAAATTTCCTCCGTTCCCTTACAGTCTCCCATACCCTGCCATTCATAGTATGTCCTTTACTGGTTTGATTTTCTAAAATGCATCACTTCACACTTATCAAGATTCAAATCAATTTACCATTTCTTGCCTACTTCTGTAACTGATCAAGATAACTGTAATCATTGATCATCTTCACAATCAATAACACCAAATTTCATGTCATCTGCAAGCTCATTGATATAGTCTTCTGCATTTGTATAAACAAATTGCAAGATCACAACACCAATCCCTGTGGCACAGCACAAGTTACCTGCCTTATCCTCATTTATTTTTTTGGTTTAGTTTATTTTATTTAGAGATACAAACACTTTTTATAGACAATGTTAGAATTGAACTCTGACACCCTGAGCTGTAATAGTATTGTGCTAACTGCATCACACTCCATACATCTCTATACAATCACCTGTCAGTGTCCTGCTCCCTATGGAATAAAGTCCTAGTCTGTCCAACCTCTCCCTTTCACTCAACACTCAAGTCTTGATAGCGTCCATGTAAATCTTCACTCTTTCTAGTTTAGTAATATTTTTCCTATTGCAAGGTGACCAACACGGAACACAGTATTCCAGGTATGGCCTTGCCAATGTCCTGACTGATGAAGGCCAGTTGTCAAAAGCTTTCTTCACCATGTTGCCTACCTGCAACACCATATTCAGAAAATCACATTGTGCTTTAACTCCAAGGTTTCTCTTTTCTACAACACTTAGATCTTAATCTTCAAAAATACTCAATTTCATCAAGCATGACTTCCCACTCACAAAGCCATGCCAACTTCTCCTAGTAAGACTGTCTATGAGTGACGCTGGCACTCAGAATTTCTTTAAAAATTAATGAGCAAAGAGCAGTGCTGAATATGCCAAGTCAAAACTATGCTTCAATGAACGTAATAAAATACCTATGAAATGGGTGAAAGTGGATTGCCCTACATAAGCCCCTCTGATTAAAATGGGGAGCACTTTTACCTATTTTTGCTATAAGTAGGAGATTCAAAATAAAGATCTAAATCTGTATGTAAAAAAACATCCTGCAGATACCCAACCAACGTAGCACCTTGCCAATTAGTTTATCTAATTGAATTGAAGGCTTTATCAGAATAGATTTTTTAAAACCAGTGTATACCAGTATCAAAATTCCTTTTAGCCCTGATTAAATAATTTCAAATGGCAATATTTTGATAGAGTTATCTGGTTTTTTTTTAAAAAGCCTGAATGTTGGTAATTAATTAAGATGGTTTCTGTTACTCATCTTGCAAGGATCTTAGTAAAAGTTCTTAGCACCAGTAGAGTTAATCGTTATTACCAATGTTCTCAAGTTTAACCAGGTTATCTGACTTGAGAATTAAATTGTTTTTTTTTATTTTAATTGCATGGTACTTTCCTACTTTTGATGCAAAGGACATACATCTTAGCTGAAAAGTCCATATCCAAATGATCAATTTATCCAGAACCCAGACTGGTAATCACGCCCTTCTTAAAACTTACAATTGCTTCTTTAACCTCCTCGGTATTAATATCTAAAGAGAAATTTATGTGATTTGCTGGGTGAGGAGAAGAGGATAAATCTCACCATATCTGCCTTATGAGCAGTAAATCTTCCATTGTAGTATTCCTCATAATATTCCCTTAGTTTTCTTGGCCAATGCTTTCTTATTTTCCTTAAAGAGACTGTCCATCTTTAAATATACCTTTCTCTCTTAGCAGGTCCTTCTCCCAGAATTGGAGATGTTTAACATTGGGGATTTGTTGCTTTCTTATTTATTGTTTTTCTTCACTTCCTTTTTCTGAGTACTACCACTTATTCAGTAGCCCTGAGCATGAACTTCAACCTTTAGAATTATGACTATCCACAAGCAACTGGACTCTCAATTTATCTGTCACAATTAGTTCTACCACTAGACCCTATAAACCTACAGACTTCCTTAACTTTTACAGGTTAATCCTAACTAGACTTCCATTACTAATTTAATTACCTGCAACACTTGTCTCATTATTATTGCCATCATTTGTATTATCCACATTGCATTCTCTTCAAAAACCAAGCAAAATGTTCTCATCTGATTTAATATGTAAAGGGCATTTAAGATTGGCATATTATATCTAAACATTGTGCTCTGGTTACTGTGCTAACAGAACACAAACTTTTTTTGCATTGCTTCAGCATAAGTTTATAGAAAAATTAAATTGGAACCAAGATTCTTACTCACACCTTCCTTCAATTAGAAACATACATGAATAATGAAATTTTAATCTTTTGTCTGTCAGAAATGACTTTCCAGAGTTTAAAAAGCTTTCTGTTATAAGAATTTGCTGCTTGCCAGTTCTTACTGAAATCTTTATGCCCATAAATGGAAGATGATGCTGTGCAGATGGTCTTAATTTCCTGATGCATTCCTGTGAGAAAATAGAACACTGAAATCTAAAAGGATGGGTGATTGTTTCAAAGCAAACAGTGATGATAGGATATTGTTAGTGGCTTAGATTCAACAGTTCATTTGCTGATCAATGGCACTAACAGTACTCAGACAGCTCTTTATTAATGGGGGAAACACATGATTATCTGAGACCTTATATTAAGATGTGCTAGATAGCAGGAAGCAATGGAAAATAAGTAATTACTTTTTTTAATGGCTTCAGTTGTTGGAGTTACCCATGAGGTTGTGTATGATTTAATATTAGCTTTATTTGTCACTTGTACATTGAAGCATACAGTCAAATCAAATCTGTGAGGATTGTGCTGGGCAGCCCACAAGTGTCTCTACACTTCTGGTGCCAATGTAGAAGCTGGTGCTGTAATAGTGTTGTTCTACTGTGAGTTAGCAGAAGTCATAGGTTGGCTGGAGCTGGCATGAATCAAGAAGTAGGGTTTTTTTTCATGGTAAATATCACTATCCAGCTGACTTTTGTTTAAGTTGATTTCACCATGTGCATTTCTCTGGGGCCCTTTGACTAGAATCTAACATCTTCCATGAAGGAGATCAAAGTTGCCGCAAGTCTGCAACACCTGTATAATTGATCACGCTTTCCTGTTCAACAACTTAAAATTGCTGATCATTCACAGTACAGTGCCAGAATTTTTCTGTCTCTAAAGGGCCTGAGACGTATCTCTGTAATTTAGGTTATAAACATGCCTTGAGACCACTTGACTTTAATGGGACTATAAAAATATACAGCGGATGGAACAGGATTATTGAGCATTTTTAAAGCTTAGTTTTCAGTATTAGAAATGTATTTGATCTAAAGGATAACTGTTGTTTAACATGAAGTTCTATAATCTGCTACAGGGTATTAGACTATGAAAGCTGAAATTCCATTCAGTATTTCCTGTACCCAAATACTCATCAAGTGTGTATCGGCTCTCATCATAGCACTTCCATCAGTACCACTTCTTCCCCCCCCCCCCCCCCCCACTTTCTCTGTAGCCCAACAGTTTAATCTCTCCTATGCACGTGAACTTCCCTTCGATTCTTTTTAATTTATACCAGCCATCAGTATATGTTTGAGAGGTGAAGAAACTGGTATACAGAGGAAACCTACACAATCATGGGAAAACACACAGATTCCACCCAAGATCAGTACTGAACCCTAGTCCTTGAAGCTATGAGACAGCACAGTAAACTACTACATTGCCATGCTGCCCATGCCCAGGTGAAGTCTGATTGGACTGGGAAGGCATTCTTGACAGCAAGAGCATGGGTTAAAACAAAAGTCACACCATGGGAGATGCAGGCTGGAATTAGAAGTGTTCAACCTAATATGTGGGATAAAGGACTGGGTTCATGAATCATGGACACCTACTATTCAGAGGGATGCCATTCAGGTTGTGCATGCTACACAATGTAATCCCACCTTCAGGCACTGAATGTATAGACCTGAAAATCACAGCTCTTCAAATTTACATCCAAGTATTCTAAGTGCAATGAGAATTTTTGCACCCACTGCACTTTGGTACAATGACTGACTTCCAGAGTGACGTCAGTTCCAGGTGAAAAAGCATTGTATCATCTCCTCTAAGATCTTCCTTTCCACCCCCTCCCCCTGATTTTTGATTCCTATTTTGAGGGAAGTCCTTCTTTCCTACTTAGTGTAGACATCTCCATTTTGTACATATCAGTTAAATTGAACTTTGGTTTCTTCTCTTCCAAAGAAAACAATTTTAATTTACTTTATCTTCCAATAATTTTCCAGTACTGGCAACATCCTTGCAAATCTGTTTGTACGATCTTCAGTGTAATTATGTTGTTCTTAAAAAATGGTGACAAGAACAGAACACTCTAGTAGTCTGAACAGTATTGTTGATATTTTGACCATAAATTCCCATCTGATCTATACTTCAGATGATTAATGGAGGAATGCTGCATGCTGTTTTAGTCATCTGATTCACCTGTTTCCTTTAAGTATTTGTGGCTGTGTACTCTAATTCCACTGCATCATTCAGTATCATGCCATTTATTATATAATCCCCTGCCTTGTTGCAAGTTCCCAAACACATTACCTCACATTTCTCTGGGTTCAACTCCATTTGCCATATTTTGATCAACTAGCCAGTTATCTGTATCTTGGTGTCTAAAGTTTTCAGCCACTTTTCTTTTGCAAACTGCTTTATCATGCTCTCTACAGGTAGTCCCCGAGTTACGAACATCTGATTTCTGGACAACTCATACTTACAAACCGAGGAAGGAGAATGCTGTCTGCTATTTTAAGTCGGATCGTGACGCCTTCCACCATTTTAAGTCATTGCAGTTGACACTGTGTTGAGTGTTTAACTTTGTATTTGGCTTAAATTTTTCTTAGTAAGATTCACCGTGCCCCACCCTCTCCCGTTCTGGTCCAGTGAGATTAGCACTGGGCTCGAGAACAGATGTTTCTGAGTTTGATCCAGTGACAGACTGCTCCCGTGCCGGGTTGATGTCGATCCAGTGACTCCCATACCATCCGTGCCGGGTTGATGTCAAGCTCGCAACTCAGCCTCGTAAGAAAAACACTACCACCTCCAGTTTAAATTCCCATGCGGAATATTGTGGATGTTCAAATACTCAAACCCACCACTTGTCCCATTTAGCGTGCCTCAGTGCGGTGGTCCTTAGGACCCAATAGACCTCGGGAGCTGGTGGAGCTCGGGACCCGCCGCCCACAGTGTTTCTGTTCCATTGTTGGGAGCAATCGCGATTGAAAATAAAGTGGAAATAATAAAGCATTTGGAAATAGGTGAAACGGCATCGGTCATTGGAAAAGCATTAGGCTACAGTCGGTCAATGATTGGAACAATTTTAAAGGATAACGGATAAAGTGAGAATAATGGAGCATGTGAAAGGCCCTGCCCCGAAGAAAGCTACAATTATTACTAAGCAACGCAGTGGTTTAATTATTTGAATACATACATTTTGTTAAGTGTTTTATATGCATAGAAAGGTAAAATATATACTGTACACTAAGACAAAAGTTTGACTAACTGACGCTAAATAATACCAGATGTACCTGTTCTGACTTACGTACAAATCCGACTTAAAGACGGACTCAGGAATGGAACTCGTACGTAACCCGGGGACTGCCTGTATATTTAGGACTGATGGTGGACACTGTGATAATGTGTATAACAAAATGTAAGGCATTGAGCCCTGAGCTTTGTGAAATGACTGGTAGCAGCCTTCCAGTTGCAAAAGCACATATCAAATGTTATCCTTGCTCCTGCCACCAGACCAATCTTGTCTATATTTCCCACTCTCCCTCCATCCCCATGGACTATTGTTTTTGACCAGCCTGCTATCTGGAACCTTGTCAAAATCCATGCAATTTAGTTCAAAAGCACTTCCCTATAGGCCATCCTTGTTACTTTGAAGAATTGTCATTAGTCAGACATGATCTTAACAAATCCCATACTGAGTTCTAACATACCCTTGCTTTTATTTATGTTTTATCCTATTCTCTCTGTGCCTTGTCATCCTAGTGGTCTGGATTTGGCAGTCCTACCCTTTGTATTCTGTGTACACTTTGAGCTTACTGCTTAAATGTTTCCCATTATTCCAAGAGAGTGGTTGTTTCTGGTCCACTTTCGCTAAATCATTAAATTATGACTGGGCAATATGAATTGGTAAACTGGTTACATGTACAGTGAAATACTTGCCTTGTGTTTATATCATTTATATGATTGATTCATTCAAACAATGCAATGAGATAGTACAAGGTAATAGTGCAGAAGAGGAGGCAGAGTGAAAGTGGGATGGAGGAATACCCATTCGGCTATGTCCATATATGGCCTCCTATCCTGCCATGATGTCAAACTCAGGCTGGAGGAGCAACACCTCGTATACCATCTGGGTAGTCTCCAGCCCCTTGGTATGAACGTCGAATTCTCCAACTTCTGGTAATTCTCTCCCTCTCCCTTCCTCCATCCTACTTTCACTCTGCCTCCTCTTCCAGCTGTCTATCGCCTCTCTCATGATTCTGCTTTCTTCTACTACCCATAGTGCTTTCCCCTTACATTCCTCCTTCACCTCTCCCCCCTTCCCCTCCCTGCTTCCCCTCCCCCACCCCTTGATCTTTCCTCTGATTGTTTTTTTTCACCTAGCATCTATGTCTTCTTCCCACTATCCCCCTCCACCTTCTTTATAGGGCCCCTGTCCCCTCCTTCAGTCCTCACAAAGGGTCTCGGCCCGAAACGTTGACTGCTCGTTTCAATGGATGCTGCCCAACCTCCTGAGTTCCTCCAGCTTGTTTGTACGTGTTGCTTTGACCACAGCATCTGCAGTGTACTTTTTGTTTACTGTAGGCCTAGTGATGATGTTCACTCCTAGGAACCTGACACTCACAACCGTATGGACCTCAACACCAGGAGCATGTGCACTACCCCACTTCCTGAAGTCAATGAGTAGCTCTTGTTTTGCCAACATTAAGGAAAAGGTTGTTGTCATAATGCCATGTCACCAGACTGTCTAATTCCTTCCTGCATTCTGGCTCATGGTTATTTCAAATGCATCCCATCATGATGATGTTGTCTCTAAACTTAGAGCATAATCTGACCATGCAGTTGTGAGTGTACAGGGAGTAGAGTAGGGGGTTGAGGATGCAACCTTTTGGGGCAACAATGCTGGAGATAGTCATTGCAGAGGTGTTGCTGCCCCATCTTTGCAGATTGAAAAACTGTTGATCAAGAAGTGGAGGATCCAGTTGCAAAGGGAGATTTGAGTTCCAACTCTGAGTTTGAAGATACCTTTACTTGGAACTTATAGTATCGAAGGTGGGACTGTAGTCAATAGACAGTAGTATAACATGAGTGTCTTTACTGTCCGGATGCTCCAAAGATGCGTGTAAGGCCAGGGAGATGGCATCTGTCATACACCTGTTATGGTGGTAAGTGAATTGCAGTGGGTTGTCTGGGTGGCTGAAGTTATTTCATGCCATGACCAGCCCCTCAGAGCAATCCATGACGGAGCATGTCAGAGCCACCAAGCAGTAGTAATTTTTCTTGGGTACCTGCATGATAATGCTCTTAAAGCAGTTGGGAATGTGCGTTTGAAATAGGAAGAGTTTAAAATATTTGCAACTACCAATGGACCCATCTGAACCAGGTGTTTTCTGTGAGTTCAGTCTTCAGAAGACTGATCTTACATTTGCAATTGCGACAGTGGGTTCAAGTGCATTGAAAGCTGTTGGATAGGTGGTGGCATTCCACTCTCTTTCTGTTGAAATCAAACATTGAATGTGTTAAGCTCATCAGGAAAAGTAGTACTGTTGTCAGGGTGTTGCCTGACTTGGCTTTGTAGCCTATTGTAGCATGCACGCCCTGCCACAACTGATGGCTGATCAGGGATGATTGTGGACTAGTGCTGTCTCTTGGCATCCTGATAGCCTTTCAGAGGTCAAATCTTGATTTTGTGTATAAGGCAGGGTCACCCACTTTGTACATCACTGTCCTAGGCTTCAGTAGGGAATGGATCTCCTGGTTAATCTATAGTGCAGATGCAGATTGTCCTCTTTGGTACTCCTGAACATACTTGTGAATGAAGTCTGTGACAGCAGTGACATACTTATTGAAACTGGCTGATGAATCCTCCTAACTCAAAGCAATGTCGTAGAAGCTCTTCCATGTTATCAGACAAGCACTATATGACCTTCTGTACTGGATCCTTGCATTTCAGTTTCTATTTGTATGCAGGGAGACGAAACACAGACTGGTGGTTTGATTTGCCAAGCATCGTGCTTGGCAACTAAATAGTTTAAAGTTTAAGTTTATTACTAGAGCAGACATAAATGAAAGTTAGCTTTTTTGCAGCATCAACAGCACATTACAAAATGAGGAGAAACATGAGCCAGATCCTGACAAGGTGTCCCCTTGGACCTTGTTGGAGGCAATTGCAGATATTGCATGGGCTCTGGTAGTGATATTTACAGCATCTTTAAGGTGCCAGAAGATAGCAAATGTTGTTCAGTTATTCAAGAAAGGCTCTAAGAATAAGACAGGAATGTACAGGTCTGTTGTTTAATGATGTAGATAATGATGCATTGTCAAATTTGCTGATGACATCAAGATGTGGGGTACAGTGAACAGTAAGGAGGGCTATCAAATCTTACATGATCTGGACCAGCTGAAAAACAGCAAATGGAATTCAGTGCAGGTAAGTGTGAGGTGTTTCAGTTTGGGAGGACAACCCAGGGTAGTATTTGCACTATGGCACGGAGGGGAGAGGTAGAAGAAAGAGATCCAGGAAAGTGGCAACATAGACAGCTAGAGTCTGAAGAATTTTTATCAGGGCACTAAGTACTGGAGTTGGGATGTAATGTTGAAATTGGTGAAGATTGGAATATCTGTGTGCAATTCTGGTCATGTACCAACAGGAAAGAGTGAAGAGAAAATTCACAAGCATATTGCTGGGACTTGAGGACCTGAGTTCAAGGGAGTGGTTGAATAGGTTACGACTTTATCCCCTGGAGCACAGGAGAATAAGAGAAGATCTTTGAGGTGTACATGATAGGTATCGATAAGTTAAATACATATAAGCTTTTTTCCCTTGAGGTTGCATGAGACCAGAACCAGAGGTCATAGATTTAAGGTGAACTATTTAAGGGGGACCTGAAGGGGAATTTCACTCAGAGTGTGGAGCGAGTTGCTGAAAGATGATAGATTGTAATATTTTAGAGAAGTTTGGAAAAGTACATGGATGAGAAGGGTATGAAGGCCATGGTGAGGGTAAATGGGGCTGGACAGAACAACGGGTTGGCATGGACCTGATGGACCAAATGACCTGTTTCTATGCTGTAGTATCTAACTCTACATTAACATCAAACTAAATTAATGTAAATTACAGTTGGCCCTCCGTATCCACAGGTGCCACATCCACGGATCGGGTAAACCCGGAAGTTCTCTCCCTAGCACTCGTTGTTTGAGCATTGTTGGCCTCGTGTCTCATTCGGCTGCTACTTGTGTGCACCCTTTGTTTCTGTGAAAGAATGTCTCCTTAAAAGCGGTTAACCAACTGCAGATCAAAAATACTGTACAATTTATCCTCTGAAGCCTATCGTAAGCTGAAATGGCATAAAGCAAAGAAGCAATTACCATTAATTTATATGGGAAAAATTTTTGAGCATTCCCAGACCCAAAAAATAACCTACCAAATCATACCAAATAACACAAAACCTAAAATGACACTAACATATAGTAAAAGCAGGAATGATATGCTTCTAGCAGAACCAATAGTAACATCGTCAGCTTTCAAGATTCTTTCTCTCTGCTTGTAAATACAGTAGTACGAATGGTGGACACAGGCAAGTTCAACACACCGACAATGTCTTTATTTTGTTCACCACGATCGAAATGCTTAATTACATCCGGTTTTACGCTAAGCGTTACACCCTTACGAGCTCTTTTACGCTTTTCTGATACCTTAGGACACAACTTGCTAACAGATGCACAAAATAAATCAAGATCAAGCACTCTCGCTGTTCGGGGTATGTGCTGCCTCTATAATGGCTCGCTGCAAAACAAATGCTGAATGCTAATTTTGTTTCTTGAAACACTTATGAGTTCTCTTAGGCTTTTATATAAGGGACTTGAGCATCCGCGAATTTTGGTATCCACAGGGGTTCCCAGAACCAATCCCCTGTGGATACAGAGGGCCAACTGTATACATGACTTGCACATCAAACATTAGTGCAAGTTGAGACAAAGAAATATAGTCTGAGGAGATAGGAGTTTTCAGGTTAGTTCAGGAATTTGATGGCAGTTTGGAAGAAGCTGTTGTTGAGCCTTATTGTGTGGGTCTTCAGGTTCCAGTATCTCCTGCTTGATGGCAGCATTGAGAAGAGGACATAGCCACAATGGATATTCAAGATCAAGTTTAATTATGATTCAACCATGCACGAATACCCATATGTATAGCCCGGGGGTCGGCAACCCGCGGCTCCGGAGCCACAGGTGGCTCTTTTACGTCTGTGCTGCGGCTCCCTGTTGCTTTGGGAAATAATTGGTAGTGGCGACCCTTTTCCTGGCACATCCGAACCGACTCACAATAAGATAGCCTACGGGGGTTTGCGAGCACAGAGCTTTGGAGCCTCTGCGCCATGGGGGTGGGGGGGGCAGGTTGAGGGAGGCTTAAAAGTGAGGCTGAAGATTTCGAATAAAGTTTTTTCCTTCGACTGCAGTTACCGACTCCGTGTCGTAATTTTAGCGCTGCGTGTAGCACACCGCTACATGGTCAGTATTTAATTAAAATGTATTTTATGTTAGTTTGTTAGTTTTTGAAATGTAAATCTAAATTTGAAGATTATGGTGATCTTGTACAATCTAAATAAGACGTTGTGGCGACCCATTTCCTGACACATCCGAACCAGCTCACAATGAGCCAGCGTTCAGGCTAAGGGACATAGCCTACGGGGGTTTGTGAGTACGTGTCTTTTGCAGCATCCACGCCCATGGGGGGCGGGTTGAGGGAGGCTTAAAAGCAAGGCTGTTTAGTTCGAATAAAGCTATCTTTGACTGCAGTTTACTGACTGCGTGTAGCAACCGCTACAATGTGTTTTTATCGCTGGCTGTCCAGAGGGGAGGTGCTGAAACGCTTTGTCGCGCGTCTGGAAGAAGTGAAAACTTCCCTGGGCAGCAAAGGGCTCAGCTTTCCTGAGCTGGAACAGCCAGAGTGTCTGGAAAAGCTACACTTCATGGTAGACATGACAGCGCACCTGAACACGCTGAACACAGCTCTTCAACGGGGTAAGGACGTACAGCCCTGCACATGTTGGAGGATGTTTTGGCATTCGAGCACAAGTTGACGTTGCTTGCCAGAGATTTACAGAAAGGCACATTGTCTCACTTCCCCAATTTGAGAGAGTTCAAACAAGGTCATGACATGATAAATTCGGAGTATTTACGTTCTGCAATCATCGCAATGCAAACATCGTTTGGGAAACGCTTCTGTGAGTTCAGAGAGGAAAAAAACACATTATCCTTCCCGGTCACTCCCCTAAGCATCGATCCATCCCTACTGAATACGACAGCATTGTCAGGTGTGAGTCAACCTGAACAAGTATGATAAATATTTTAATTGCGTATTATTTTACGTATATTCATATGTTTTCATTGTTCAGTGAAATAGTCCTTTTATTTTTCAGGTTGACAGCTGGCTGACGTTATTTTTGGTTTGCTGCTGGCGGCAAATTTAAGTTTGGCGTTTTTCATAAATACAAGAAGAACTCAAATAGACATTGAGTATTTTACTTAAAAGTAACCTTCAACCCAACGTCTTTTTTTCGGAGTTCAAAATGTTTTTGTTGCATGCAGAAATGTAATTTCGTTTTCTCTGCAGGAGTTCATCAATTTCATAAATGCAACACATTATAGTTTGTTTATACATAGCATAAAGGCAAAACAAAACGTTGTATGCAGTGTTATTTCATTTTAAATGTCAAACGGGTTTTGCGGCTCCCAGTGTTTTCTTTTCTGTGGGAAACGGGTCCAAGTGGCTCTTTCAGTGGTAAAGGTTGCTGACCCCTGGTATAGCCAGACGAAAGTGTTTCTCTAGAATCAAGGTGCAAGACAGTACTAATAGTCATACACAGCCAAGGCACATGCAACACATATTAAGACAGTAAATAAACAGACAGCCACACTCTATATATGAGGGTTTATATGTGTGCATATATGTATGTATGTGTGTATGTAATATGTCCCTAGGTGACATGTCCTGTAAATTGGTGCATGGGTGTTATCAGAAAGAACCAAGTGTTCTCAGCAGTCTGCAGACAAATGTTAACACACACCCACACACTCTCCAACTTGACTTCTGCCGAGTGAACACTGGAGAGCAGCAACAATGGGAGGCGCCACTGCACCACATCACCTAGACTGTTGCGACAGGCAAGCCCACAGCTGAGGCTTTGTCCTTGCTACAGCTGAGGCCACACAATTCCCCTGACATCAGTCTCGCCAGTGAACCAGACATGCAATATTTTACATTACCAATGTCCAATGGAGTCTTGCATCACAAGAAAAATGTCCAAGACAGTCACTCACAGTTAGACTGCATTCTACCTTTGTGCAGCAACTCCAGTGCCTTCCTGCAGCAGGCAGTAATACAGTCCGCAACAAATCTAGTTGCTCCACCAACGAGCAGTTCGCTGAGGGGACAGATCGGCAGTACCTGAAGTTCTTAATGTCCAGCACTCCCCTGCAATATTAAAAAAGTTAAAAACACCTTTCTTTGTCCCCTCTGAGGCTGCTGCATCCAAACACGTACCATCCTACTGGATGTCACCTTCTTGAAAATTGAATTGAATTTCGGTTTATTGTCATTTAGAAACCACAACCGCATTGCAGTTAATAAATGAAACAACGTTCCTCCAGAATGATATCACAAAAGCACACAACAAAACAGACTACACCGGAAAATCCACATAAAGTTTGGCAATCCCCAAATCCAGAGTCCGGAGAGGCCGCTACAAACTGCGTCAGTCACACTGCCATCTTAAACATCTAATCTACTCGTCACCTCGTGTAGATCCTGTCAGTGGAGAAGAGTTGTATTGATGATAGAACTGCCCGGGAGTCCTCTACTCTTTCACCTAGCATTTCTGTGCATTGGCGTTTCAATACCTAGCTATAATGCAACCAGTCAGAATGCTTTACACCATACTTATAGAGAAGTTTGTCAGAGTATTTGAAGGCATTGTGAATTTCCTTAAACTTATGAGAAAATAGATATGGGTACATACTCTGCAACCCTGTGTAGGGGAAATTACATGCTATGTAATTAATTGAAATACAAATCAATTAATTAATCACTTGTAAGGAATGCTTTGGACCATCTGATGGGAAGAAAGCAATAAAAAATCAGTTACATCTGCTGCCATTACACAGGCAACAAGAATTGACTGAAAATTTGCAGCAGCAACAGCCCCTTTACATTTTTATTGAAAGAGAAGATGATGGTGTTGTTCCATTTTGAATAGTTTGGAAATTGATTTACAAAAGTGGCGTTTAGAAGGATGGATGGGGACGACAAAGAATGCTACCCTGGTTCTGTGAAGAATCAGGAATAAGTGTATAATCAGTGGCATGTGTCATGAAATTTGTTAACTTAGCAGCACCAGTTCAATGCAATACTTAATATAGAACAAGAAGGAAAAAAAGTAAAATAATAATAAATAAGTATGCTGTAACTGATTTACTTATATTGAATAGATTAAAAATTGTGCAATACAACAAATAATATATATTTAAAAAAAGTGAGGTAGTGTTCATGGGTTCAATGTCCATTTAGTAAATGGGATAGCAGAGGAGAAGAAGCTGTTCCCGAATCGCTGAGTGTGTCCCTTCAGGCAAGGGTTGTGAATGCAGAAGTTTAGGGAAATATAGCCCTAGATTGTGAATGTCATTCTACTACGATGGAAGGTAATCTTTGAAAAAGAACTGTGCACTAGAAGTGCATGTATTCAAAGTGGAATGGTCAGAAAAAAATGGAATGGAGATGATGGGAGCAGTGGAAGTTAGTCCTTGCAAGAATCTGGGTTTGATGCTGTATAACTGTGAATGTCCCTGGATCTGAAATAGATGGTGGTTACTGGATAGAGAAGTTAAGGAAGATAAGGAAGAGAAGTACAGAGTTAGGTCATGGACATTTGCAGCCTTGTTGATGACATTTCTTGATTGGGAGAAAGACAAAGAAATGTGATTGGTTAATGAGGAATGGGTCAGAGTCCTGGTGAAGTGTCTCACCCCACAACAGCAACTGTTTACTTATTTCCATTGATGTTGCCTGACCTCTTGAGTTCCTGCAGCATTTTGTGTGTTGAGTGGGATTGATTGAAGTCATTGGTGAACTAGTAAATGGAGTAAAATCCAAATAGGACTGAATCAGTGAAAGTTGCATATGTAAATATTGAAATGCCTCAACATGCTTCTGATATAACAAATTTTATTTATTAAAATGATTTTGAAGTGTGCTTGTATCAGTAAAGATCTTTTTCACTTCATCACTATTCTTGTTGCAGTGCTGAAAATGATCTAAGTAGTTTGCTGTCGGACTCTGTTACACATTTATCGTATTTGCTGAAAACTGTTGCATTATCATCTTTAAAAATCTTGCTAGTTGATCAGTTGGCTACTATTTACTTTAAAGTTGTCCTTGACTAGGTGAGACAGTGGATGAAAGAATGGGACTGATGGGAATGTTCTCTGAGCTGACACGGACTCTGTGGACTGAATGGCCACCTATCTCATGAAAATATGTGTTTGATCCAGGCTCGATAGCGTTCACAAGTCTGTGTGCTGAGGCAAGATTCTCAGTCATCCAAAGGTCACATCCTGTCCTATTATGAGAATTATCCCAAAATGCTTTAAACATTCATTGCCTGTGAGAAGGAAACTCTGGAGAGCCTGGGAAGTTGATTTTTATCACCAGGGCAGAAGAATTTAAAAAAAAACAATGCAATGTGGTTTCATCAAATCAATCTTGCAAATAATTGAATTTTCCACATCAAAGTATTTTGAAGATTAGGTGGTTTTGAGGCATGTAGGCAGTATTGCACAAAGTCACTTTTCTGCTATTCTAAATGAAGTTAGAAAAATTGTCAGTCTTCTTAGTGAAAAATAATACTGCCGTCCTTGAAAGTTTGAATCTTTGTTACAACTGAGGCAGCAGATTCCATGGATAGAGTCACAATGTAGTGGAATTTACATGGATAAGATGTGCTACAATTTTGTTCAGAGTATCATTTTACATTCTGGCTCTGTACCATATCCAATTATTGTAAGTTCAAATGAAATGTGATCTGATTGCATTTCCTGCAATAATTCCAGATATTGAAGCCTGTTCTTAGTAACTAGAGGCTCAACATCATTATGGTTGCTGACAGATGGTAATAGATAAGAAAGAAAGAGATTTTTTTTGCCTTAATTCAGTACTAACTTTGTCCAGACTGGTGCAAGGGACAGAGCAACTCACAAATTAAGAGATTCAAGAATAAGATGTATAAAATCATTATTTTACCTCCTATACTGATGTGTATACAGCAAGTATTGCATTCTGAATATGCACTACAAATATGTTTTTCAGTAAATATGAGATATAATTTAACCATGTAGCTATCATGCCATTTTAATTTTGTTGCTTTGATCAAAGGATTTGTGATCTGGAGGGACCTCAGTTGAATTTAACTATCTCAAATCTCAAGTGCAATTGAACATTATAAATTAGTTGTAAATACTTTGAACCAACATACTTAATTTATTTGTAAATTAGATTGGTAGTTCCATGATTAATAGACTGGGGATAATTTTCCATTTCACTGCCTGCGTGTTAACCTCCAGAGGTAACCTGAGAGAACTGGTCTTTGCATTCTAGAAAATGCAATGTTTTCCACTGTGGCAAAGGAAAAAGTCTTTTTCCCACCCCCACAACACACTTCCTACCATTTTCCCTTTGTGTGCAAGTTAACAAGTATAAATGAGAGTTGGAATTTAAACTTGGTCTCCAGTGCTATCCTTTTGAATTTATACTTTTGAGGTAATAATCCTAAAATCACAGGAGCAACGGCAATAATTTGTATTTATAAGCATTAAAAAAAAATTACTGAAGTTGTTTCACAGGATCATTATCACAAAGTCTTGGCACTGAGCCAAAATACAAGATAGATGCTAATCAAAAATTTGGGTAGACCTTAAGGAGAGAATTGAATAGAGAAAGAGTTCGGAAGCTTTGGAGTTTTAGTTGCTTAACAGTGACTGGCAAAGGTGAAGTGATTAAAATTAGCAACAGTTAAAAGCCCAGAATTGGAAGACTCCAAATAGTAAAAGGTTTTAGGACTGGACAAGATTATAGAAATGGGTTGTAGAATGACAATAGAACGATTTAAGAAACAGAATGAGAATGTAAAAAAAATACAATTATTTAATAAAAGTGTGATTGAACAAAAGTATGTAGAAATTAACATAAAGCAGTTCTAGTTGGCTTTCAACCTAGCCAGGAATCATCAGTTTAGAAAGATCTGTATGTGCTGTGGCAGGAGGGAGGAATCTGATAATGTCATAGATATGGAAATGAATAGCCGTGGAGAGGTTTTAAATGTGTGGTGCAGTGTACATCTTGCATAATCTTGCAAATGTCATAATGAAATTGTGAGCAAGCTGGCACAATTAGCCAGGGAGAGAGAAAAAGAATGGAATTTGTTGAGGACTGAAGATGATGGTTGCTGTCGAAGATATTCTGTTCCTCTGGTACTGGATATCACCAAAGCACACATCAAATTAAATCAATTTCTGGAGAAAAATTCTAAAATGAGCTGTAATAATTTAATTTGCTTTTGAGGTAATAATCCTAAACCACAGCATTTGGATTTTTAGAGTTCAATTATATATTAACTTTGCCACAATCAAAATGAACCTTTGCAAGCTAGTCATTCAATGCATATTCAATCTTTCAATGTAGATACACAAGTCATTGAAAACAATGGTTGAATTAACAGCAGGACTCCTGCTTTTGAATTAATTCAGATGGCACATAAGGAAATTTGAAACTTGTGGTCAGAGTTCAAATTTTAAAATAAATTTATTATCAAAGTACATGTATATCACCATATACTGTACAACCCTGAGATCCATTTTCTTGCAAGCATACCCAGTAAATCGAAGAACCGCTATAGAACCTATGAAATACCACACCTAATAGAGTGGACATACAACCAATATGCAGAAGACAACAAAATGTGCAAATAATAATAATAAGCAATAAATATAAAGAGCATGCAATGAAGAGCCTTTGAAATTGAGCCCACAAGTTGTGGGAGCAGTTCAGTGATGGGGCAAGTGAAATTGAAATGAAAATAATTTTAGCATTGATACAAAAATAATTTGACATTGAAATCAGTTGCAGGATGTAGCTGCCTCGCAATATATTTAAGTAAAAACAGGCCAGCGAATATTTAGACCAGGATATTTAACTCAGCCATTCAGTTGTCTCTGCTAGAAGCTGCAAACTGCAGCCTCATAGCAGCCATCAAATCTGTCCCACTGATGTCCAAATCACTTGTACATAAATTGGGCATTTGTAATCTGGGGAGGACACGTAGTTAACAACAAATAAAGCAGACAATGTTAGGATTGGTTCATATAGGTTTGGTTTTAAATTGTATAATCTGTCATAAATATGGCCATATTATATATATTTTAAGAAGTGAAATTGCAGAATCCTTTTTCCTAATGTTAAATAAGTAATGTAGAAACAAAATACTTACATCTTTTTTTCAAAATCTCTCTTAGATTTTCTGCAAATCGGAAGCTAAATCTAATTTAGGTTTCCTCTCAGTTAAGATTCTTTATTATTAAAAGGATACACTGTCACTTTGCAGTTTACAAATGCCAGAAATCTTAGTGAATTGGACAATGCAAGATAATATGTTGGGCAGTAACTTGGTAATTATTGTGGGGGATTCTGAATGGGACTGTTAGTATACAGAGTCATGTTGGGTAATGAATGGCCTGACTTAGAGAAATCCAATTTTACACAAGTTCTCTCAGCCTTTGAGATTTTCTAGTAATGGTATCCATTAATGACTAGATACAGTACTCCTTTCATTAGTTTAATTGTGAGTAGTGTTAGAATGATTATTAAATGAAGTAAAAGAATGACAGCAAGTGTCTGTACTTTAAAATAATGATGTTTATTATAGACAATGGATATTTCTGACTTGTAAAACCCTACGTAACCTGGGGACTGTCTGTACAACACAAAACTGAGAAGTCCAGGACCTCTAGAAATGCTTTACAGACATGGAAAGCTGGGACTTGCTGACACTTTTGTAGTGACGAACTTGCTGGGAGTTTCCACCCTTCCACTAAGTAATTGTCTCTCAGTTTCTGCTTTTAATTATTAGTAGCCTTTTTGTGTTTTTATGTAAAGTGTTTAATTTCAATAGCTTTAAGTGTCTGAATTTCGTAATTTTTTAAAAAAAGATTAAAGGCAAGGGTTACTTTTCCAGCAGCAAAGATGGTTGCTAACTTTGAAACCATCAAAGCTGTTAAGAATGTTGCAAGAGTAGGGCCTTCTGATTGCACTATGGGGAGTTCTGTTACTAACTACTACGTGCATGCCACAGGACCCAACAAGATGGGCCCTCCACTTCTGTATGGTTTAGTCTGGGTGAATTCCTGAATAACAATTCTAGATGGGGAAGATGTGCTATATGTTCCGTCCTGTGATGATGATGTCTCTATTCAAAAACAAGAGAAAATCTGCAGATGCTGGAAATCCAAGCAACATACACTTGAGGAACTCAGCAGGCCAGGCTGCATATGTGGAAATGAGTAAATATTTCAGGACTGGAGAGAAAAGATGAAAAGTCAAAGTAACAAGATGGGTTGGGGGGGAGGGTAGGGAAGAAAGAAGTAAAAAGGTGGTAGGTGAATCCGGTGGGGTGGGGGGTGCGGGTGGCTGAAGTAAAGAACTGGGAAGTTGATTGGTGAAAGAGATAAAGGGCTGGAGAAGGAGGAATCTAATAAGAGAGGACAGAAGGCCATAGAAGAAAGGGAAGGGGGAAGAGCACCAGAGGGAGGTGACGGGGAGTTAAGGTGAGAGAAGGAAAAGGAAATGGTGAAGATGGTGGGCATTACCATAAGTTCAAGAAATCGATGTTCATGCCATCAGGTTGGAGGCTACCCAGATGGAATATAAGGTGTTATTCCTCCAACCTGAGTATGAGATGAAGGGTCTCAGCCTGAAACATCAACTATTCACTCTTTTCCATAGATGCTACCTGGCCTGCTGAGTTCCTGCAGCATTTTAAGTGTTTCATGTCTCTGTTCAAATCTACTTAGAAACTCAGTGTACAGGTATTAGAATTGTGTATGGCAGCAACTGATGGCAGATTCTACTTGTTTTAAACCTTTGCTTCAGGATCGACAGTTTAGTGAATGATTGCAGCATGGGTAAATATAACATTCCTTTGGATACTTTGCAGTGATGATTTCATTGATAATGAGAAAATAATACTTGCTTATGTGAAAGCATTTCTGAATAAGAAGCAATTCACTGTTGTCAGATGCTGAAAGTGCATTCCATAATTTCTGGGGAATGGCTAACCATTAATCTGTATGCTGCCTCAATTTTGAAGTTCCTCTGAGACTTTAGGGTAACTTGACTTTCATGGAAGTTAAGTTTCAAGGTAGATTGGAGAAATGGAAGACAAACTACCATGAAAATGCTGCTACATCAACATGGAATCATTTCCATTGGATGAATGGTTATCTTTATTTTCCAAACCACTCACTATGGTTTTAAAGCTGGCCAAGATCCATTTCTGGAAATGAAATTTATCTGTGCAGATTTGTTGCAATGGCCTGAAAAATAAGTTTAGAGGGGGTTAACTAATTAATTCCAAGCCATTTGGTTCTTGAATTCCACTATCATTATGTAATCTCTGTTGATCAGAGATGGTGTCATGACTGCAGAAAAGGAAGAAACTGCAGAAATGGAGGGATTGTCTACGGAGTGTCTGTGGGTAGAACTTAGGAACAGGAAGGGGTCAATAACTCTACTGGGTGTTTTTTTTAATAGACCACCCAATAGTAACAGGATCAACGAGAAGCAGATAGGGAGACACATTCTGGAAAGGTGTAATAATAACAGGATTGTTGTGGTGGGAGATTTTAATTTCCTAAATATCAATTGGCATCTCCCTAGAGCAAAGGGTTTAGATGGGATGGAGTTTGTTAGGTGTGTTCAGGAAGGTTTCTTGACACAATATGTAGATAAACCTACAAGAGGAGAGGCTGTACTTGATTTGATATTGGGAAATGAACCTGGTCAGGTGTCAGATCTCAGTGGGAGAGCATTTGGAGATGGTGATCACAATTCTTTCTCCTTTACCATAGCGTTGGAGAGGTATAGGAACAGACAAGTTAGGAAAGAGTTTAATTGGAGTAAAGGAAAATATGAGGCTATCAAGCAAAGAACTTGGAAGTATAAATTGGGAACAGATGTTCTCAGGGAAAAGTACAAAAGAAATGTGGCAAATGTTCAGGGGATATTTGCGTGGAGTTCCGTGTAGGTACGTTCCAATGAGATGGAAAGGATGGTAGGGTACAGGAACTATGATGTACAAAGGCTGTTGAAAATCTAGTCAAGAAGAAAAGAAAAGCTTACGAAAAGTTCAAAAAAACTAGGCAATGATAGAGATCTAGAAGAATATAATGCTAGCAGTAAGCAACTTAAGAATGAAATTAGGAGAGCCAGAAGGGCCCATGAGAAGGCCTTGGCGGACAGGATTCAGGAAAACCCCAAGGCATTCTATAAGTATGTGAAGAACAAGAGGATAAGACGTGAGAGAATAGGACCAATCAAATGTGACAGTGGAAAAGTGCGTATGGGACTGGAGGAGATAGCAGAGGTACTTGGTGAATACTGAAGCAAAGTATCCATTACGGAAAAGGATCTTGGCAATTGTAGGGATGACTTACAGCAGACTGAAAAGCTTGACCAGGTATCTAATAAGAAAGAGGATGTGCTGGAGCTTTTAGAAAGCGTCAAGTTGAATAATTCACCGGGACCGGATAAGATGTACCCCAGATTACTGTGGGAGGTGAGGGAGGAGATTGCTGAGCCTCTGGCAATGATCTTTGCATCATCAATGGGGACAGGAGAGGTTCTGGAGGATTGGAGGGCTGTGGATGTTGTTCAATTATTCAAGAAAGAGAGTAGAGATAGCCCAGGAAATTATAGACCAGTGAGTCTTACTTCAGTGGTTGGTAAGTTGATAGAGAAGATCCTTGAGAGGCAGGATATATGAACATTTGGAGAGGTATAATCTGATTAGGAATAGTCAACATAGCTTTGTCAAAGGTAGGTTGTGCCTTACAAGTCTGATTGAACTTTTTGAGGATGTGACTAAACTCATTGATGAATGTAGATTTGTAGATGTAGTGTACATGGGATCCAAGGGGACATTGCTTTGTGGATCCAGAACTGGCTTACCCACAGAAGGCAAAGAGTGGTTGTAGACAGGTCATATTCTGAATGGAGGTTGGTGACCAGTGGTGTGCCTCAGGGATCTGTTCTGGGATCCCTGCTCTTCATGATTTTTATAAATGACCTGGATGAGGAAGTGGAAGGATGGGTTAGTAAATTTGCTGATCACACAAAGGTTGGAGGTGTTGAGGATAGTGTGGAGGGCTGTCAGGGGTTACAGTGGGACATTGATAGGATGCAAAACTGGGCTGAGAAGTGGCAGATGGAGTTCAACCCAGATGAATGTGAAGTGGTTCATTTTGGTTGGTCAAATATGATGGCAGAATATAGTATTAATGGTGGTGTGGAGGATCAGAGGGATCTTGGAGTCCGAGTCCATAGGACACTCAAAGCTGCTATGCAGGTTCACTGTGTAGTGCATTGGCCTTCATCAATTGCATTGAGTTTAGGAGCCGAGAGGTAATGTTGCAGCTGTATAGGACCTTGGTCAGACCCCACAGTTCTGGTCACCTCACTACAGGAAGGATGTGGAAACAATAGAAAAGGTGCAGAGGAGATTTACAAAGATGTTGCCTGGATTGGGGAGCCTGCCTTATGAGAATAGGCTGAGTGAACTCGGCCTTTTCTCCTTGGAGCGATGGAGGATGAGAGGTGACCTGATTAAACGGAGACAAGATGATGAGAGGCATTGTTCGTGTGGCTAGTCAGAGACTTTTTCCCAGGGCTAAAATGGCTAGCACAAGAGGGTATAGTTGTAAGGTGCTTGGAAGTAGGTACAGAGGAAATGTCAGCTGTAAGTTTTTTTACGCAGCAACTGGTGAGTGTGTGGAATGGGCTGCCGGTGACGGCGATGGAGGCGGATACGATAGTGCCTTTTAAGAGACTCCCAGATAGGTACATGGAGCTTAGAATAATAGAGGGTTATGGGTAACCCTTGGTAATTTCTACGGTAAGGACATGTTCAGCGCAGCTTTGTGGGCTGAAGGGCCTGTATTGTGCTTTAGGTTTTCTATGTTCTATAATACATGAAGTCAATTTCTAGCCTGATATGGTTTTGATGATATTTGGAAGAATTTTTTGTATCATTATCATTGTAATAACCCCAAATAACCTTCTCTTGGAGGTACATAGAACATAGAATTGCACAGCACAGTACAGGCCCTTCAGCCCAAATTGTTGTGCCAACCCTTTAACCCTGCTTCCCATATAACCCCCCCACCTTAAATTCCTCCATATACCTGTCTAGTAGTCTCTTAAATTTCAAGCGTATCTGCCTGCACCACTGACTCGG
The DNA here is from genome assembly GCF_030144855.1 of Hypanus sabinus. Taxonomy (NCBI): domain Eukaryota; kingdom Metazoa; phylum Chordata; class Chondrichthyes; order Myliobatiformes; family Dasyatidae; genus Hypanus; species Hypanus sabinus. Next base: position 137,777,245 of record NC_082711.1, read on the forward strand.
GCAGTGCATTCCACGCACCAACCACTCTCTGAGTAAAAAACCTTCCTCTAATATCCCCCTTGAACTTCCCACCCCTTACGTTAAAGCCATATCCTCTTGTATTGAGCAGTGGTGCCCTGGGGAAAAGACACTGGCTGTCCACTCTATCTATTCCTCTTAATATCTTGTATACCTCTATCATGTCTCCTCTCATCCTCCTTCTCTCCAAAGAGTAAAGTCCTAGCTCCCTTAATCTCTGATCTTAATCCATACTCTCTAAACCAGGCAGCATCCTGGTAAATCTCCTCTGTACCCTTTCCAATGCTTCCACATGCACATTCACAGGCAACCAGAACTGGACCAGTGTGGCCTAACCAGAGTTTTATAAAGCTGCATCATTACCTTGCGACTCTTAAACTCTATCCCTCGACTTATGAAAGCTAACAGCCCATAAGCTTTCTTAACTACCCTATCTACCTGTGAGGCAACTTTCAGGGATCTGTGGACATGTACCCCCAGATCCCTCTGCTCCTCCACACTACCAAGTATCCTGCCATTTACTTTGTACTCTGCCTTGGAGTTTCTCCTTCCAAAGTGTATGGTCTCACACTTCTCTGGGTTGAACTCCATCTGCCACTTCTCAGCCCACTTCTGCATCCTATCAATGTCTCTCTGCAATCTTCGACAATCTTCTACACTGTCCACACCACCACCAACTTTTGTGTTGTCTGAAAACTTGCCAACCCACCCTTCTACCCCCACATCCAGGTCATTAATAAAAATCACGAAAATTAGAGGTCTCAGAACTGATCCTTGTAGGACGCCACTAGTCACAACTCTCCAATCTGAACATACTCCTTACACCACGACCCTCTGCTTTCTACAGGCAAGCCAATTCTGACTCCACCTGGGCAAACTTCCCCGGATCCCATGCCTTCTGACTTTCTGATTAAGCCTACAGTGTGAAACCTTGTCAAATGCCTTACCTTGTCAAAAACCATGTAAATCACATCCACTGTACTACTCTCATCTATATGCCTGGTCACCTCCTCAAAGAACTCTATCAGGCTTGTTAGACATGATCTGCCCTTTTTAAAAAAAAAAGAGATAAATTAAATTGATTCTAGCTAAGGTAACTGCTCACTTGTTAGTACATTGTGACATTAACTATCAAAAGGCTGCAGAAAGTGAAATGCTGCAACAGATGTTGATATTACATTTCTGCGTGCATTTTCCAATGAACAAAGATATCTATGTTCATTGTAAACCAACCTGTATTGCAATGTGTCATTTTGTTCATTTTTGCAGTTGACAATTTTAATTTCATTTTGATATCCACAGTTCATCACATTTTGTAAAGAGGATACTGAGCTCCACAAGCAATATTGTAAATCACGTTTGAGCTTATTTTACCATCCACTCACTGGTAGTTTCCAGAATTGCCTTACCTTTTACTTTGCCATCAGTTACATTGAAATGAGAGTTTGATTGTTGATTGAGATAAGATATTGAGACTTCAATATGCAGGTAGATTGGGAAAATCAGGTTGCTGCTGGATGCCAAGGGTCGGAATTTCTAGAGTGCCTGAGGGATGGATTTTTAGAGCAGTTTGTGATTGAGCCCACAGAGGATCAGCTATTCTGGATTGTGTGTTTTGCACTGAACTAGAATTGATTAGAGAGCTTAAAGGAAAATAACTTGTGGGGAAAGTGATCATAATATGATCAAATTCATCCTAAAATCTGAGAAGAAGAAACAAAAGTCAGATATATCTGTATTACAGTGGAGTAAAGGCAATTACTGAGGCATGAGAGTGAAGTTGACAGAATTGATTGGAAAAGAATACTGGCAGGAATGACGGCAGAGCAGCAATGGCTGGAATTTCTGGAAGCAATTCAAAAGGCACAGGATAGATACATTCCAAAGAGGAAGAAGTATTCTAATGGAAAATGTCACAACTGTGCTGCTAGCAAGAGAAATCAAAGCCAACATAAATGCCAAAAAGAGGACATATAATAGAGCAAAAATTAGTGGAAAGTTAGAGGACTGGAAAGTTTTTAAAACCAATAGAAGACAACTAAAAAGTCATTCAGAAGGTAAAGATGAAATACAAAAGTAAGCTAGCGAAGAGGATTCCAAAAGTTTCTTCAGATACTAGTGGAAAAGAAAAGCAAGTGGATAACGGATTGCTGGAAAATGATGCTGCAGAGGTAGTAATAGGGGACAACAAAATAGTGGACAAACTGAATAAGTATTTTGCATCGGTCTTCACTGTGGAAGACACTGGCAGTATGGTGGAAATTCCAGGTGTCAGGGGGCATGAACTGTGTGAAGTTACCATAACTAGAGAAAAGGTTCTTGGGGAAACTGATAGGTCGAAAGGTAGGCAAGTCACTTGGATCAGATGGTATACTCCCCAGAGATCTGAAGGAGGTGGCTGAAGAGATCATTGAGGTATTAGTAATGATCTTTCAAGAATCACTGGATTCTGAAATGGTTCTGGGAGACTGAACAATTACAAGCATCACTCCACTTTTCAAGAAGGGAGAGCGGCAGAAGAAAGGAGACCATAGGCCAGTTAGTCTGACCTCAGTGGTTGGAAAGCTGTTGGAGTCAATTATTACGGATGAGGTTTCAGGGTACTTGGAGGCACATGATTAAATAAGCTGTAGTTAGCATGGTTTCCTCAAGGGAAAATCGTGCCAGATAAATCGGTTAGAATTCTTTGAAAAAGTAACAAGCAGGATAGACAAAGGAGAATCAGTTGAAGCTGTGTACTTGGATTTTCTGAAGGCCTTTGACAAGGTGCCACACATGAGGTTATTTAACAAGCAATGAGTCCATGGTATTACAGGAAAGAAGGAAAGATCCTAGCATGAGTAAAGCAGTGGCTGATTGTCAGGAGGCAGAGCGGGAATAAAGGGAGCCTTATTTGACAGCCTGCCAGTTACGTCTGGTGTTCCAAAGGGGTCTGTGCTGGGCCTGATTCTTTTCATTATATATCATTGATTTGGATGATGGAATTGATGGATTTGTTGCAAGGTTTGCAGACAATATGAAGGAGGTGGGGCAGATAGTTTTGAGGAGGTGGAGAGGCTACTGAAGGACTTAGACTGATTTGGACAATGGGCAAAGAAATGGTTGGGAAGTGTATTGTCATGGACTTTTGTAGAAGAAATAAAAGGGTTGACTATTTTCTAAATGGAGAGAAAATACAAAAAAGAATTGAGGTGCAAAGGGACTTGGGAGTCCTTGTGCAGGATTCCCTATAAGTTAATTTGTAGGTTGAGTCTGTGGTGAGGAAGGCAATTTCAATGTTTAGCATTCATTTCAAGAAAACTAGAATATAGGCCTCACTGGGTGCGTTGTGAGCAGGTTTGGGCCCCTTAGGAAAGATGTACTGAAACTGGAGACAGTTCAAAGGAGGTTCACAAAAATGATTCCAGGATTGAATTGAATGGCTTGTCATGCAAAGAGTGTCTGATGGCTTTGGGCCTGTATTCACTGGAATTCAGAAGAACAAGGGTAACCTCATTGAAACCTATGGAATAGTGAAAGGCCTTGAGAGAGTGGATACTGAGAGGATGCTTCCTATGGTGGGAGAGTTTAAGACCAGAGGACATGGGCTCAGAATGGAGGGCAGTCCTTTTAGAATGGAGATGAGCAGGAATTTCTTTAGCCTGAGGGTGGTGAGTGTGGAATTCTTTGCCACAGGCAGCTGTGGAGGACAGGTCTTTATGTATATTTAAGGCAGAGGTTGATGGAATGGTCAGGGCATGAAGTGCTACGGGGAGAACGCAGGAGATTGGGGCCCAGAGGAAAATGTTATCAGCCATGATGAAATAGCTGAACAGTCTTGATGGACTAAATGGCCTCATTCTGCTCCCTTATCTTATGTTCTGACTGTCTTGTGGTCTTGGGGAAAAGGTTATGGGGGGGCATGAGGTGGAAGATGATATGGGATGTGATTCTTTATATAGAATGGGTTTGGAATGCAGTTTTCAACAATTAGAATAGTCTGTCTAGTTTTCAGGCTTTTGATTTTTCCCCTCCCTTTAGTTGTACTGTAATTTTACATGTTAATTTAACATGAAGCAATAATTGTTAATAATATAGTCACTGGCAATTTTCCCAATGACTTTATTTGGATTGTATTGCATTTCTGCAAATAACTGGCAAAGGCAAATAGCCATATGTATAAAAATATATGAAAGGAGGATGTAATTACCCAGGAAATTCCCCACGACATAAAAACATTGTGCAAACTCAGCTGTAGGTCATTAAAACAATATTCAGATTTGCTCTTAATTTCTAGTGCTTTGGCATCAGCACTTGTCTCCATGAGAGCAATTGAAAGAATCTTCCAAACTAGATAAGCTTAATGAAAATGCATTTCATCTTGTAGTTAGGATATTGAATTGACCACAGAATACATTATCTTGTTCAGAAATGAAAACTTCATCTTTAGTTCATATTTCAACAATCAATTTTCTGTGTGTTTCATCAGAATGTAAACTATTAAAAGTAATAGATATTTTTATTTCACTCGCTGCTAAATATATTGCATTAACTGCCTGCTCAGCTGAATGTACGCGACCTGCTTGGAGCCATTTTAGTGAAGGTGCATTGTAATATTGTGACAATATCATGTCTTTTTTTTTAAGTGAAAGCAGGAATATTCTTTTCAGCAATGAGTTAGATAAAGCTGGCATGTAGAAGGCAGGTCTGTTAGGTTACTATGTGGCAAAAAGTCACTATCTTAACTGAATGCAGAGATTCTTTTATCAGCATGTAAGGAAATTGTTGATTGTTGATAACATGCAATAAGTACAGATCAAGGATGAATTGTTGAACAGTGCTGAATAAGTATCCCTTTATTTAGAACTGAGTTATACACTCAGAATATACTCAATGGCCACTTTATTGGGTACCTTCTTTATCAAATCAAGTGGTCCCTGAGTGTACTTTCATTGTCTTCAGCTGCTAGAGCTCATCTACTTCAAGGTTCAATGTGTTGTGTGTCAGAGATGGCTTTTCTGGCACACCACTGTAATGTGTGGTTGTTTGAATTAGATTGTCACCTTCCTGTTAACTTGAACTGGTCTGGCTATTCTCTTCTAACCAACAAGGCATTTTCACCTTCAGAACCGCTGCTCACATACGTTTTTTGTTTTTCGCACTAATCTCTGCAAAACTAAAGACTATTGTGTGTGGAAAATACGAGGAGATCAGCAGTTTCTGAGGTATTCAAACCACCCTGCCTGGCATCAACAACCTCAGATACATTTCTTCACCACTCTGATGTTTGGTCTGAGCAACAACAGAACCTCTTGACCTTGTCTGCATGCTTTTATACATTGAGTTTCTGCCGCATGGTAGCTGATTAGATTTTTGCAATAACAAGCAGGTGTACCTAATAAAGTGGACACTGAGTGTAGATCAAAGAAGTGTCTTCAGTACAGTTGTTGGTTTGTGGAAACATTATGATGGTAAATTTCTTCTGTAGTTAAATATTTGTTAACTGTTTATTTGTATTGTTTTCTTTTAACCAATATAGTTGAACTGTCTTTGCAGTTGCTTGATGGAGTGAACAATCCATTTGGCGTTTGCATTTAATTTTATTGATCTGTCAATTCAATAATTTTTTTGTTACTTTTTAATGTTTTGACTGGGGCGCTCATTTTCTAATTGTAATAGCTCCTGCAGTTTTATAAAACAATATCCTTAGTTGCTCTTAGGTGGCACAGTAGCCTTGCGCTAAAGCATAATCACTGTACAGTGCCTGTGGTCACTGATTAGGGTTAGATTCCCACTGCTGTGTTTGTAAGGAGTTTGTACGGTCTCCCCTTAATTGCATGGGTTTCCTCCCCACCACAAAGACGTATGGTTAAGGTAGTAAGTTCTGGACATGCTTTGTTGGTGCCAGAAGCATGGCAACACTTGTGGGCTGCCCCAGCACATCCTCACTGATCTGATTTGACACAAATGGTTCATTTCACTGTATACTTCAATGCATGTAGGAAAATAAAGCTATCCTTGGTCTGGAGTGCAGTTACTTTGGGTCAAATAACTGAAATGCACTATATTACACCCATCACTAGAAAAGTTCAAAGAGCAACATCCAATTCAAACTTCTGTCATATCAGCATAGAGAAATGCTATTTCAGGGGGAGGAGAGTTTAATTTTTTAAAATTATTTTAAAAGTCAAGACAGTGGGTGAACAATGTGGTAGACAGGTGAGTCAAGTACGTGGCTGATAAATGGTTGAAAAACATCAGCCAAGAGTAATGAGAGGGAATTTAAAGCAATTTTTAACGGTTGCATGCAATTAAGCTGGTCTTAATTAAATTATATTTAAAAAGTTCTTGAATGTCCAACACTGTCAAGTTGTTAAATGTTTATGCAATTGTATTTGTACCTTATATTTATACAATTATGTAGTTTGCAGCATCATCTTGAAGGCAATCTACTATATGCTTAGAATGTATATATTAAGGAGTGTTTCCACAAAAATAACAATGCATATAAAACTTCAGAGAAATCTGTTACGTTCATTAAATCCAAATCAGAAACTTTTAAATCTAAAGGAAACTGAACAAAATTGCTTCAAATGGAGAATATAAAAATTGAAGGGAAATAAAACATGAATAACTAAACTGAGAATGTTTGCTAAATGTCTGCTGAAGTTACCACTTTTCTCCACAATCAGCATCTCGGGAGATCAATTAGTTGGATTAAAATTTTTGCATTAAAAAAATCCCTTCATAAATTCCATTTTAATGAACAAGATGCACTTTAAGTAATTGGCTGTGTATCACATTATGTTTAATTTAATAAATAGTTGACTTACTAATCCCAGCTAGTGAAACAATAGCAACAGCTATAAGTATAATTACAGCAGAAAATGTTTCTTAAACCGACATTATATGTAAGTGAGACATGTTAAGCTTTAGAAACAACTTTGGTTCAGCTCAAGGTATTCATTTAAAAAGTGCAGTGCGATTTTTTTTTTTGTAAAGCAAGAATTAGCTAATCTCAATCAGGAACGTGTATTGTTTTCTTGATATTAATAGTAATTGTACAGAAATAAGTGCACTTAAAAGTATGTTGGAGGATTGTAGAGGCTAGGAGAGTCAACAGATGTGAGCCTAATCAGGGTCAGTATGTTTGATGGTAGTTGAGTAGCTGGTGATAAAGGAATGCCCAGAGGCTGTTCTGGATGTGGGGAAAGGAAAAGAATTTATTGAGAATTGATGGTGGACATCAGGTAAGTGGCAGGAGATTGGAGGATCTCTGGTGAGCTGGACGATTGCTGCTGTGTGCCTCGAAAGATAAAAGGTGGGTAAATTAGTGGATCAGATTTTGGTCCTGAGTAATGAAAAACTGGTCGGCTCTATTCTTCCTTCTCTCAAGAATTTTTTTTTTTGTTATTCAGTCCATTTTCTACCAATGAGGCTGCAACACCTTTTATTTAGTCTAGATGACACAATTATTATGTGGTGCTTCATTAAATCTTCTTTGTTTATAAGTACCACATTTAATCCATATCCATCAACTGCTTTCTGTTAATTCTTTATAATGCCAAGACATCTTCTTTAAACGTAAATCCTTTCTGGATTTCTCTAATCAATCTTCATTAGTCAGTGACTGTGCTCTGTCCACAATTATAGCTTCTAGGATTTCCTGCATCATCAAGGCTGATTTACTGTATTTATTAGATTTATGCCTCCAGTCTTGAACAAGAGTGAAGCAATTAAAATTTTCCTGGCCTCAACTTTATCCTTCAGTTTATGGAGGTTTAGAAGCTTCTATCCAAGGTCTCTGCAATTTCTTCCTATTCCTTAGCAGTTAAGAATTGGATCCTGCATGTACCAAGGTAACTAGATTCTTCCCCATCCATTTCACATCTGTCTTTTGTCCCTTGGAGATTTCATTAATCCCAGCATAGAGCAGGGATCTTGATCTTTGTGGCTCACACCTGTGACTGCATCGCATGGTTTCTAATCACATTAAAGTGTGAAAACCTGTGCTCATCTCCTAATAGGAATGGCATAGTGACCGTTAATGCTACTTCACAGTTCTAATGTTCTGGATTTGATCCCAATCTCGGGCACTACCCAAGTGTATTTTGTGCACCTCCATGGGTTTCTCCAAACTGCTCTGCTTTCTTCCCAAGTCCCAAAGAATTGCTGGTAGGCTGATTGGCTATATTAAAATTGGCTTGGAGTTGGTGGTGGAAGGAGAATTGAGCAACAGGTGAGAAAGGACAGGATGCAGGGAGATTAGGTCCAATGGAAAAGCATGGATCAAATAGCCTACTGTGTAATATGGAAATAAAAACATTCAAAGGATAAGATCATTGCAAATCATAAGAAAGATTATATTGTATGAACATCTAGAATTATGCCATTTTTTTTCCAACGGTCTTCATCAACCCTAGCTGTATCTTTGTTTGTCAGTTTGTGGGAGGTGGTTATGGCAAGAGTGTGCCTTTTGATTTATCGAATTTCTACCATTTAAAAATGTACGTGCAATTTCTGTTTGCAAAATATAACTCTTGTTAAATTGTTGTGATACTTTGTTAAAACAACTTGCTGCTATTAATAATGCTGTGTTGTTACTGTTTTTATTCCACTAGCTGAATGGCAACAAATAGTATTGTTTCAACTAAATCCATTTTATGCTTATCAATTTGTTTTCAATCAGTGGTTCTCAAAGTGGTGATATTGCCCCCTGTGGGTTTCAATAGGTACATTTAATGTCAGAGAACTGTAAATAATATACATCCTGAAATTCTTTTTCTTCGCAAAAATCCATGAAAACAGAGGAGTGCCCCAACGAATGAATGACAGTTAAATGTTAGAACCCCACAGCCCCCCCAGCTCCCCCCTCACACACAAACAGCAGCAAGGCAATGACCCCTCCCCCCTGCCCCCCACAAGCAAAGAAAGCATCAGTAAAGACGCAGACTTGCAATGACCCCTCCCCCCTGCCCCCCACAAGCAAAGAAAGCATCAGTAAAGACGCAGACTTGCAGTACCCCAAAAACTACTTATTCACCTGGTAATTCAATATACCACATATAGGGACAGATTCTCTTTCTCTCCCTAGTGAGGGAAAAAGAGCTGTCCCCATTTCACATCAAGAAGGGAGACATAACAAACAAACTTGCTGATTTAAGATATTAAAGGTCTGTTGCATCACTTGTTCCACGCTCTGCCCCCAGAGAGTTGGCCCCGAAAAAGGCTCAGGTCTCTGGACACACAGCCCATAGCAGCTAATCCACTGCTTCCGATGTTCTGTGTATCCCACGACACCTTGGTCAGGGGTATCGGCCTTCAATCAGCCCATCTTCAGAGCCAAGAAGATCCGGCACACTGAAGGCATGCTAGTCTTCCAGGTCACATCCTTGGGATATCAAAAAGCGGCCGGTCGTGAGGCCCTGAGAGCAGGTCCCATTCCTGGAGAGGGGCGATTTTAAAATAAATAAATAAAGGGAGCAGTGGGAGGGGTGCTCAGTAGCAAGGGAAGCTGAGGAATTACAGGCTTAATTTAAAAAAAATGCTGCTTATAAGCATTTGATTCTCTTCCTCATAATTGATTAGTGATCACTTAATCATCTCATCTCTTGCTAACCCACCGTTCTCTTAGACTTTGCTCAAAGCGCGTTATAGTTGTTGAAAAGCAATGTGACTCTTCTGTATTTGGCATATCATGAGGAATATAGAATGCATAAATCCTGTTATTTCTAGGCCTGACCTGCACATTATTGCCATTCACTACTATAGTGCAGTTCCCATACTCTAATCATGCAGTGACACAATTCTGGTGAATTAGAGTATGGCATTCAATGGGGTAAAGTTCAGAATCTGCCCTTTCAAATGATCTTCACCACATTTCCCTAGCCCTGAATGATTATGACATCTTAACTTTTCCCCTTTATTGATCGCAGTATTGAGGTTGGACTTAAATAAAAGACAATCCATCATCATTAATCCATAATGAGAATGGTGGACACAGACCAAATGAAAAAGAAATGTAGACAGTGTAGTGGATTTATACCAGCACCAAGCAACCAATATGTCTTTTGTGTGAATAAGTTTTTTCAAATGAAGCAATGAAACCATCCAGGCTCTTCGAGCATTTGAAGAGAATATACTCTGATAAAGAAAACAAGAGCTTGGCTTATTTTCAGTAACTTTGTGAAAATTTTCAGAAACGGAAAATAATCAAAACATGTTTGCTAGTACTTCACAACAAAACAGCAATTGTTTGCATGCTTCATACAACATTTCATTGCGAAATCTGGAAAGCCCCATGCAACTAAAGAAGAACTGATTCTGCCACAATAAGGCAGGTTCTGAGTACTGTTTTGCAAAAGTCACCAGACCAAATAAAGCAATTCTACTCAGTGACAACTCTGTTCAAAGACAAATAGATGAATTGTCCAAGAATGGGAAGATTCATTGTGCAGGATACTTAAGGCAACAGAATTTGCTTTCAGTTCAATGAGTCAACTTTGCCAGACAATGAATTTTTACTTCTTGGTTTAGTTCACATCATAAAACATGAAAGTATGGTTCAGTTGTCATTTGCAAGGTGACTAGAAACTGATACTAAGGGGTAAATCAATATTTTGGGTTGTTGAACAATTTTACCAAGAGAAGGACATTCTGGTCACCAACATTTTTGCTTGTGCACCCTCAATTATAGGATGCCACCATGAGGTTATTATTTTTTTTTACAAAATCTGTACCTAACATAGTTACTGTACACTGTGTAATTCACAAACATTTTGTTGGCATAAAATCTAAGGAATTGGCTGCACAAATCATTAAGTACTGTCATAACGGCAGTAAATAAAACCGTCCCATGCTCTCAATTCTGGACTATTTTGAGCTTTGCATTGAGAATGATGAACAGTTTAAACACCTGCTGTTGTACACAGAAGTCAGATGGCTCTCAAAAGGAAACTTCCTGAGACGTTTTTATGTGCTGTTTGATACAGTAGTGAATTTCTTTGAAGACTCGAATGCTTCATTCAGTAATCAGCACAAGAATATTAATGCAGCTAGATGTAGACATAGACTCAATCACTTCTATGTAAACAGCTCATCACTTGCTGTGCGCTAGAGACTTCCTCTTGTATGCCTGCTAACCACAGTCCAAGGATCAAAAGGTTGTAGACAAGTGTATGTAAAGGGTGGGGAGGTGATCCTCTGGTAACTCTGACATAGTTTGCCTTTTAACATTTTACCACTCTTGAAAGTACACAATGTGAATCAGTTGCAAGTGCTCTTTGCAAGGAGTTCCAGGAAGAGAACTTTTTCAAACTGCCCTGGAGTAAATGGGGTATTTCTTGTGCAGGTGGCACAGCTTGTCACTTGTAGTTGAATCTCTATATCAGTTATCTCATGTACATCTGTGCTATGCAGCAGAGGAGCGTGGTTTGTACAGAAACACTGGTCCTGTGGTCCAGCTCATGTTGGTGAGCTAGGAGGCTTAAGCAGATCTGGAAGTATGATCTGTAGGATTATGCTCTCTGGACACATACTTCCACTGCTTTGGCTGCATAGACTGCCAAATTATTTGGACTGTCTTATGGATGTACACACAAAACCTTTTGGATTAATTGTATATGTATCCAAGCTCAACTGTACTGTCATAGTAAAAAGTTACATCATCAGTTTCAAAGTCCATCACTCAGAAAATAAGTTCTGCCATTTCTACTGCTAATACTGCTGCACACAACTCTAGACAGACTCTGGTAGGCTCAGCTTGTGATACTAGTTTTGTCTTTCCCAAGATAGCAATCTGGCCACCCTTTCAGTCATCTTCATGTATGCAACAGCACCAATAGCTTTTGTTGAAGCATTTGAAAAGATGCAGATCTCCTTTCATTTGGCAGTTGAAAGAGAGCTGACTGTGTAAGCATGTGGGATGTGAAGATTCTGCTGATGTTTTAACAGATTTCTCCATTCCTCCTACATCCAATGTTTCTCTTGTGGGAGAGAGTCATCTCAGCTACTTGTTTCCTTGATAGTTCTCTGAGTAGGAACTTTCCTTGTACCAAGACAGGAGCAACAAACCTGAAAAGATTGAAGAGGCTGTGTATTATTGGCTGAACTCTGTGTCATGTGAATTACTTTGTTACTGATAGATATGCAGAAGGTAAATGTATCATTTGCATATTCCCAACTTAAGCCGAGGTTGAACTGAGTGAGAGTAGCTTCTTCACCCAGCTCAAGGTCTTTGATACCTTTTGCATGGTCTTGTGGAAATAATCTCAGAACTTCAATGCTGTTCGATATGATCTTGTGAAGTCTGAGATTAGACTCTGAGTAGGAGGCTTATGTTCTCTTCAACTGGCTGATTGCTTCTTCCTCTGGCAGAGAAATGAGCCCACCTTCCACAATGAACTTGCATTCATCAAAGCATCTGGCATTTGAACCATATTGTTCCCCTTTCATTGCAGCCCTTGTGAGACAGTTAGTGGCTACTGCCGGTGAAGGACTGTTTCCATATACTTGAGCCTTCATCCTGTAGTCGACCATGTCCTTTTAGTCTCTATACCAAAGCAAGTGTAAGAAGTCATGATGATCTTCTCTCACAGTGCAACAATGAAACATCTGCTGAATATCAACAGTAATTGTCACATTTTCTTAGAGGATCAGGACCCCCAAAATTTCAAGTCTTGTCTGGTGAGCAGTATATTATTTGGATTGATGCCATCATATTGAGCACTATAGTTGAAAACCACCCAATCTGGTCTATCTTTCAGGGGTGGTAGAGTCCAGATGTGGATAGATTGCAGCTTTCTTTTCTCTTAGTCAGTGGGGGGGGGAGGGGGCTAGCTCTGCATAGTCATTCTCAAGGACCTTCTGCATAAAAGCAACTAACTTGTTTTCATCTTCAACTTTTGATCAAGCCTACACCATAGCAAAGAGAGGCTTGTTCTCCATTGTTGGGCAGCAATGGTCTGGGAGACTTAAAGGGTAGAGGCACCACCCAGCTGTTGTACTCATCTTGGAAGATTTGTTTGTCCATAGTCAAAAGTTCATCTTCAAAAGAATACAAGCTTATGATATTCCTCAGTTCTTTTGAAGACAGTGAGCCCAAGGTGATCTTTATCTGTTCTGCTGATACTAACACTTTACAAGAGACCATGTTGAGGCTGTGAACAGGAGTTTATCTTCAAGGTTAACATAACTTCTGCAATGGCTAAACAGTGAAGGCCTCCCATGTTCCATAATGATTGTCTTAAAAGCTTTGAACACTAGACATGTGGATGTAACTGAACCACATATCACCAACACATATCCAGCTTCTGTGCAAAGAATGCATTGATGTGTTTCCTGACCTTTGTGTTCTGTGAGGATATATCACCCAAGCAGAAATGGGCTTTGGGCATCATCATCTAGAGTTGGATCTGTTCCGCAGGACACTTGAGGTGGGTGTGATAGAGAACATCATCAGGAGTCAGGTATTTCTTTGCAATTGTTTAGAATGTCATTACACTCCATTAGTGATGGAAGTGTAAGAGCAATGCACCCATTCCATGCTCCAATCTGATAGCCTGTCATTCTCCTACCTGATCTTCCATTACAGGTCTTCAGGATCAAGGATGGTGAATTGTCATGGGTGCTTAACAGAATCCTGACCGGGTTAAAGATTTGTTGTTCTGGTCATCAAGCACAGTGTACATTTTGAAAGCATTCACTCATTGCACTTAAGGATACATTTTAACTAAGCATATTGAGATATTGAGGCCCAAGTTATGAAAAAGAAAGGAGTTGCATAGCAGGTCTACACAGGTGGGAACAAATAAGGTGTTTGTGGATTAAAAGAAATGCAAAAGTACACTTAAGAAAGGAATCAGGAAGGCTAAAAGGCTTGCGGTTGCTCTGGCAGACAAGGTGAAGGAGAATCCTAGGAGATTCTACAGATATGTTAAGAGCAAAGGATTGGAGTGGACAAAATTGGTCCTCTGGAAGATCAGAACAGTAACCCGTGCATGCAGCCAAAAGGGATGGGGGAAATCTTAAATGGATTTTTTTCTTTTATATTACAGAGGAGAATGACACAGAATCCACAGAAGTGCTGCAAAGCAATATAGATTTCAAGGACCCTATCCAGGTTACAGAGGGGGAGGTGTTAGCTGTCTTAAAGCAAATTTGGGTGGACAGATCCCTAGGTGACAAGATGTTCCCTTTGACCCTGTAAGAGGCAAGTGCAGACATTGCAGAGTCCCTAGCAAAGATATTTAAATTATTCTTAGCGACAGATGAGGTACCAGAGGATTGGAGGATAGCTATTGGTGTTCTGCTGTTTAAGAAAGGCTCTAAGAGTAAACCAAGAAATTATAGGCTGGTGTACTTGACATCAGTAGTGGGAAAGTTATTGAAAGGGACTGGATATGAGTATTTCGACAGACATGGACTGATTAGGGATAGTCAGCATGACTTTGTACATTGTAAGTTGTATCTAACCAAACCAATCCTATAGAGGAGGTTATCAGGAAAGTTGAAGAAGGAAATGTAGTGGATGTTGTCTGCATGGAATTCAGCAAGGCATTTGACAAGGTCCGGCTTGGGGGGTTGGTCAAAAATGTTCAGTCTCTTGGCAATCAAGATGAGGAAGTAAGTTGGGTTAGACATTGACTTTGCAGGAGAGGCCAGAGTGGCAGTAAATGGTTGCCTCTCTGACGGGAGGAATGCCTCAGTGGTCAGTGCTGGTTCCATTGTTGTTTGTCATCTATATCAGCGATTTGGATGAGGCGGTTAACTGGATCGGCAAATTTGCAGATAACACCAAGACTGGGGGTGCAAAGAAGAATATCTGAACTTACGATGGGATCTGGGCCACCTGGAAAAATGTGTTGGAAAATGGCAGATAGAATTTAATGTAAACAAGTGCCAGGTTTTGCATTTCAGTAGGACCAACCTCTTGCAGGTTGGGCACTAAGGAGTGCCACATAGAACAATGGAATTTGGGAATACAGGTGCATAATTTATTGAAAGTGGTGTCATGGCTAGATAGGGTTATAAAGAAAGCTTTTGGCACGTTGGCCTTCATAAATCAAAATGTTGAGTATAGGAGATGAGATGTTATGTTGAAGTTGTACAAGGTGTTGGTGAGGCCTAATTTGGCCTAATGTGCAGTTTTTGTTACCTACCTACAGGAAAGATGTAAACAAGGCTGAAAGAGTACTGACAAAATTTACAAGGATGTTGCCGGAACTGGAGGACTTGAGTTGTAAGGGTAGATTGAAAAGGTTAGGACTTTATTCCTTGGAACGTAGAAGACTGGGGGGAGATTTGATAAAGATGTACAAAATTGAGGAATATATATGGGGTAAATGCAAGCAGGCTTTTTTCACTGAGGTTGGGTGAGATTACAACTAGAAGTAAAGGGTTAAGGGTGAAAGGTAAAAAGTTTAAGGGGTACGTGAGGGAAACCTTCTTCACACAGAGGGCTATGAGTGTGTTGAATGAGCTGCCAGCGAGCTTGATTTCAACGTTTAGGTCCATGGACGGCAGAGGTATGGAGAGTTATGGGCCTGGTGTACGCTTGATGGGAGTAGGCAGTTTAAATGGTTTAGTACAGACCAGAAGGACTGTTTCCGTACTGTATTTTTCTATGACTTTTATCTTGGAACAAGCTTTAGTGGCTGGACTGCTGTTACAAGCCTCTACATAAAGAGTTCACAGGTGACTGAGTTTCTTCCTCCTCCTACTTGCTGGGCTCCAAAGTGCAAACTAAAACCTTGGATGCCCACAAAGGAGGAGCAAGATGTAGCTCTGTAATATATCTGATGTCTTTGCATTCAACACTTCTTAATGTAGCCTTACTACAGTTATGTGTGAGATGTGATGATGAGGAACAGCATTGGAATCACATTCAGTAAGATGGCGGCGCATTAGATTGCAGCAGTTTCTAAGGGGGCAACAAAAGGTGCTACTGTCCTATTGGCCATACTTCTAGTGATTGCAAGATCCTGCTATACATTAGAACTTAACGTTTTGCAGGTCTACACCACCAGTGAGTTGCCTGCTGACTGAGAAAATGAAGGAGCTGTACAACGTGACACTGCCCAAGTCGATGGAGGCTTAATCTTAATAGCAAATTGCCAACAAGGTCGCTTTTCTTGTGATCACGAGATCCTTTTGGACATTGTTAACCTGGTATGCTGTAAGATCAGTTCACTGATTTATTGGCTGAGAGCAGGGGCGATTGGCAGGGGAGCTGTGTGGCCTCTGTTGTAATGAGAACTAGGCCTTAAATTGAAGTTGGTGTGCTCTATGGGGGGGAGGTGCTGTGTGTTGCAGCGTCAAGGCTGGAAGCGGTGCTGCCCCCCCCCCCACCCCCACTGCTCACTCTGCAGAAGACAAGCTCTGAGGGGGTCTGAGTATATACATGTATATTTTGTGTGGTTGTGTTTTACTGATATATTCTATACAGGCTTCTTGTCTTGTATATATGAGAACTGGGCCTCAGGCTGCAGTGTCACCAGGGTGGGGGGGGGGGGTGCGCGGTGGGCATCCAGGCTGTAGTCGGTGCTGAGCCCAGGTGTGATAGGATATGTGCTTACTACCTTGTGTGTGCTTTGTGCTGTGTGTGACTGCTGGTATTCTGTTTGGCACCTTGACCTTGAAGTAACACTTTTTTTGGCTGTATTCATGTATGGTTGACAATGAAACTTGAATTGAAATCCCTTTCTCTTTCAGGTAAGCATTACAATCCTTAATAAGTTTTAATCTAAAGTCATTGCACCTTTGCAATGGATGAGGTTTATTATGGTTGGGACAATGTTTTGGCAATGATGGATCATCTTAAAGTACAGTTTCATTCTGAGCTGTGGGTTGGGAGATGTTGGTCTTGTGGACTGGCACTGGAGTGCTGTAGAGGAAATTTCTTGCTCGGAGATGAGCTGTGGCTGGGAAGAGCGAAGCTAGGGTCATTTCTCGTTTAAACTTAATGGCAGATGAAATAAGTGAAGAAAAAAGGGGGTGGGGATACATGACTCTTTATACTTTGAACCTTGAGAAATCCATTTCTCTTGCAAAGTATATGGCAGCTTTTCAACAATAGAAGTATTGCTGTAGGCAGTGTCTAAACAAGCTAAGCAAGGCAGATACAAGGCAGATCTTCCTTTTGTTGAAAGCAGCTCCATTAACAGATCTCCAAGTTCTCTTAACTTAAAGTTAGCCTTATTTGCAATCTTTGAAAAGCTGTCCAGACTATAACATTCATTGAACCTGTGCCAGGTCATCCTTAAAGCTGCAGCTGGGTTGCCAATATGAACTGCTCTAAAGTGTGTAAAATAGTCTGAGGAATCCTTACCGAGCCATTTTGATACAAATCCAATTCTTCACCACAGTAAGATCCAAGTCTTTGAATATATTAATACAAGATGACTTCCACACTCTCTCTGGACTGTCATCAATGTGTGTTAGGTCGGTGCTCACAAACTCTTTGTGTGCTAGATTCTTTACCGGTAAGCCAGCCAGAGTCTTCAATCATGATGGACACGGCAAGCTACCTGTGTACTGAGGCAGGTTAACCCTTGACTGTACATGTGGTTCATTACTGTCAAATCTTGGCATTATCTCCTCTGTTTTAAAAGTAGGGATGTATTCCTTTGGTACTGGACAGGTAAGAGTTGTGTAACATGTGAAGGATTAAGTATTTCTGAGCTTTGCTGCAAATTACTTATGGGAGAGTGCCACAGTATGACTGCTGCCATTTTCCAAAGGGTTATGTGAAATTTGAGAGGCAAGTTGATTGCAGTGTTGTGACTTTTGATCCTGTGCGTTACAGGCAGACTCAAGACTGCTGGCTACTATATTTGGCTTGGTCCCTAATATAATTGCTCACATGCTCATGTGTGCCATTGCTGGGTGGCTTTTGTTTTACTAGAAAGTTCCCCTTGCCCTGCTGCTGCCTGCAATTTCTCTACCGGAGTAACAGCAGCTGCAGCTTTTTTTCAAGATGCAGGGCTTCCAAATTAGCCTGTGGCCAAGCTTTGTTTATTTTAATGACAATCCCCCCTCTCTGCAAATGTAGCACATGCTTGTGCAGCTTCTGCCTTCTCTCATTTTTTGTGCTGATGCAGCACCAACTGATGATCTAGATGGTTGCAATGACATACATTGAGAGCTATTGTTAGATGCTCTTTCTTATGAGCTTTTTCTTTCCTGTAGTGTTGTGTGTTTTGAGTACCTCTCATCCATAATGCTTGTTATTCACTGCCCTTGACTGCTTGTAGGATGTTTGGCAAGCTGTGTTCCCCTCTTTTTTTTAAACTGTACTGCTCTCCTTGTGTGTGAAATAAGAAGTACACAATTCAACAATAAGACAAGTGTACTTTGAACTCTACTCAGATGAACACAGGAATCAGGATATATCATTAAGCTCCAGGTGCTTTATTGGCAGAACTCATATATACAATTGAATAAGAGTAAAACCAAGAAAGAATCTTAAAAATAATAAAGATGCTGGGGAGGCTGAATTTGGAACATTATTGGCACTTCTGTTCGCCTGCCTACAGAAGAAAAATCCTGTTTAACCTGACTGTTTTCACTGACTGCTTTGCTAGGACTATACACCAACAAAGACATCATTCATCTGGAGCATCCTCTGGGAGTGAAACCTGTCTTTTCAACCAGCTCCCTTACCATGACTTGGTCACCTAGCTATGGGAAGACTATCTTCTTTCCCCCTGGCTCTCTCTGATGTGCAAAATGTCACTGGTGCTTTGCTCAATCCCTTAATGTGTTACAATGGTTACAGGGGCCCTTCACATTTTCATGTAATCTTAGTAAATTGACAGTTTTAGTTTCTTCTGCCATCCTCTCACTGATGTCTGCCCACTTGTTCCCTTTCTGCTCCTTACTATCCCCTTTCAGGTGAGACTTTACCCACTGCTACCTCCTTAGGCAGCTGCACGATTTCAAATAGCTCCTGGCTGTGCTTGGCCCTTATCCTTGAACTCCTGACATGATTCCCACGCATCGTCCTGTCTCTCCTCCCTGCTTGGGCTGCTGTCTCTCTGCAGACCATGTTAGCTCTTTCATAGGTCACACATTCGTTGTCCCTGCCTTAGAAACTAAGAAAACCTACAGCACAATACAGGCCCTTCTGCTCACAAAGCTGTACCGAACATGTCCTCAGCTTGAAAATTACCTAGGGTTACCCATAGCACTCTATTTTTCTAAGCTTCATGTACCTATTCAGGAGTCTCTTTAAGACCCTATCGTATCTGCTTCCACCACCATCACCAGCAGCCCATCCACGCACTCACCAGTTGCTGCGTTTATATAAAAAAAACAAACAACTTATCCCATGACATCTCCTCTGAACCTACTTCCAAGCACCTTAAAACTGTGCCCTCTTGTGCTAGCTATTTCAGCCCTGGGAAAAAGCCTCTGACTATCCACACGATCAATGCCTCTCATCATCTTACACAACTCTATCAGGTCACCTCTCATCCTCCGTCACTCCAAGGAGAAAAGGCCGAGTTCACTCAACCTATTCTTCATAGGGCAAGCTCCCCAATCCAGGCAACATCCTTGTAAATCTCCTCTGCAACCTTTCTATCATTTCTACATCCTTCCTGTTGTGAGGTGACCAGAAATGAGCACAGTACTCAAAGAGGGGTCTGACCAGGGTCCTATAGAGCTGCAAAATAACCTCTCGGCTCTTAAACTCAATCCCACGATTGATGAAAGCCAATACACCATATGCCGCCTTAACCACGGAGTCAACCTGCACAGCAGCTTTGAGTGTCCTATGGACTTGGACCCCAAGGTCCCTCTGATCCTCCACGCTACCAAGAGTCTTACCATTAATACTATATTCTGCCATCATATTTGACCTACCAAAATGAACCATTTCACACATTCGATGGCCTTGCCCATGTTATTTCTCCTTTTGCTGAGTCTATGTCTTACTCAGTATGTCTATCCCCTGGAGAGCACCTTCATTGTTTGGGCACAGCCAAAAATCTTCAGGAAGCTGCACTCCCTCAATCTCAAGTACCTGGGGCTGACTTCTCTCTGCATTGTTTCACCTCCTGCACTGGCAATGTAAATCGCCTCTCCAGTCATGGACAAGTGTAGATCAGCTATTGATTCTGACAATCCCATCCGTGTCCACTAACATTTCACGTTGCTGGCTCCTTAATAAACCTCGTGTGTACATCTGTGGATGAGTGATACTGGCAGTAGAGACGGCCGTCAGCAGATTGTCTGACCTCACCAGCTCTATAATCTGGTCAGCAGTCAAATCTGAAAGAGAGGGTACTGTTGTAGATTCCATTTGTTTTGGTGAGAGTCTTTCACACTTTGCTGTCTCTTCAAGACACTTCCTCCAACCATGGCCCAAGAAGCCGCAGCTGTAACAGATCTTCTCTATACGCGCCCACATCTATTCCAGCAGTTCCTTGCTACGTGCCACAGCTGCTGGAACACAAAGCAAGTTCTCTGTGATATTATAGCAGTTACATTCACTACAGCCACATTATGACCTCTCTTCCCCCTATGGTCTATCTCACCAGCCCATGATACCATCATGTTGACCCCACTGCTATCCACAAATCTAAAGCTTCATGGAGGGCTGAGCTCAGGCCTTCCTTCAGCGTTTTCAGGCTGACTGGATCATCCCTCTCTGAATTCTCAAACCCTGAATATTCGTCATACACTCGATAGTTACTTTCTGCATAACCCATGGCAGGGTCATCAGCTGTCTGAACTACTGAAGTTATTGTTCCTGAGTTACTTTCACCTTGCCCCAGTTGCTGTTTCACTTCTTCCTTAAAAAAGCATTATCTCTCTTTGCTGGCATTTATGGTAGTTGCCCATATACCATCCTGCACCCCCTGGACCATACTGTCCCAAATATTCCTCATGGGATTTGCTTTTACCAATGCATATATCTTTAGGATGCATCTACTGAATTTGCAATCATTTCCTTGAGCATGTGTCAGAATTCTGCATTCCCGTTAAGTGAGGGCAACTCTGACAAAATGTTCTGCTTCTCCCCAGGTGTGAAGGGCTTATGGATGGTCGTACTCAAAGTCAAGGGCTTGCTCGAGTTGTCAGAGTCCTCGACCTCGCGTTGCTTAACCACAATCTCTGCCATCCTGACAGATATATCTGGGGATAATATCTGTTTCTCAAATAGCTTCACACTAATTCGCACATTATGCAAAATATAAATGATAGGTAAAAATTAAACAGCACACCCTTAAAACCACAGAATATGTACTCAGCAATCTGCCATTTATGTGTGTCTGAACTCATAATGCCTGTTGTATCCCTCTGCATTTAAAACTGTTACACCAAGGCTACAGACTTATTCTTAAAAACACTCACTCACAAGCATGTCTGCCATTATACAGTTTTCCCGAATGAGTATACATGCACTTCACTGGCGTCAATAACCACACTTCGCAACTGGTGACCATGTCTCACCAAAGTAACACGCATGTTTTGTGTCTTACGCAATCATACATATATGCATGCACACACACTCTACACTACTTTTATATCTACAGCTCTCTGCCATGTTTGTGATACCTCGTCATTCCTTAGTTACCTGTCTGCACAGATCCAAATGTGAGTGCTAATTTTAGAAGTGCTCACCCACTTGGCCTGTTGAGATCGTTGGCCACATGATGGACCATGAAGATATTCTGAACAAGCCTCTAAATAAAGTAACCTTAAAATCACTGGAGAGACACTGAAGCTAGTGGATGCAGAAGTGTTTTAATCAACAAAAACAAGCAGCAGGCATCACATTGAGATACTTTTGGAGAAAGAGGTCTGTTTGACCTAATATTACACGACATTTTATAAGCTAAAAATCAAAAGTAACAGCAGGACAATTTTTTATAGTTACAATCTATTTACAATGCTTCCTTTGAATTTCATATAATTTTCACACTCTTCCTTCTTTGCATCCACTCCAGACACTCGAATAGAATGTTAATCAGCATTGTCTGGTTTTCAATTAACAGCTCCAGGAAAACTATTGTTCAGGGCTGCATTTTAAATTAAATCTACAATCTACATTCGTGTCTGAAGAATGGCAGCTGTTGAACTTAATATTTGTTGTAAATGCTAACCCCAGAATACCCCCTAACAAGAACAAAAACATGTCCTCATTCAAGGTGCCTGTACTTCGTTAGGAGTAGGAGGTATTTGGTATGACATTAAAGACTCTTGCAAATATCCCTACAATGAAGAGTATTCTGACTGTTTGCTCCTTTGTCTGGTAGGGAGCCATCAATAGTAGACTCAGACTCTGCCAGCTCCATCATGGGCACAACTTGAAGACCCACACTCAATTTAAGATCAGCTTTTTCTCGGCCATCAGATTCCTGAATGGCCTGTGGACATTATCTCAATTTTCCTTGTTTTGGACTATTTCGTTTTGTAATTTATACCTTTGCACTGTGCTACTGCCACAAAATTTCAAATTTTGCTTCATACGTCAGTGATAATAAATCTGATTTTGATTCTAAAGTCATATTGGCAAGTGTCTGAGGCTGCCCTTGTTTGCTGATGTCAACCAAGAAAGCTACTGGGATAAAGCAGTTTTACTGTTTTATTTCCTGCTGTCATACTGACCTTTGGCCAGAGGAAATCAGCTTGGATTTGTAAGCTTGTTCAGTGACAAGCCAGAGAAAGAGCCATTGTGGATAGGAATGGGTTTGGCACTGATACTTGTATTATTCAGTAAACTTCTGCAGAGGTTTCCACTTGATAAAAGGGCTATTAATTGTTGCAACAGAAGTGCAATTTAACAGAAGAAAGCACTTTTAGAAGTGTGCAGTATATATTAATGAATGAACAATACTCATCATTTTATCCTGGCATTTCAGAGCATCCTTGATTGATTGATTGATAGTACCCATGAACTCTGATCATTTTGTAATTTTTATAGCCAACTGTTCAGTAGTTGCATTTTATCTCTGTAAAGTAAGCGTTGCCATTGGTTATTAAACTTATTGCATCACTGACAATTTATTCTATAAAGCTCAAGACTTGTCTTAAGAACCTTAAAAGTTATCATTGGATGTTTACCGGTCTTCATTAACTAAGTTGCCTAAATGTGTGTTTGGAGACATAAACCTAGGTTCATAAAGTATTGACATTCTAGTTCAGAAGCTTGGAAGTACAGTCAGCCCTCCTTATCCGCAAGTTCCGCATCCACAAATTCAACTAACCGCTAATCGAGAAAACCCGGAAGTGCTCTTCCAGCACTTGTTGTTCAAGCATGTACAGACTTCTTTTCTTGTCATTATTCCCTAAACAATGCAGTATAACAACTATTTTACAAAGCATTTACATTGTATTAGATATTATAAGTAATCTAGATATGATTTAAAGTATATGGGAGGATGTGCGTAGGTTACCGTGGATTGGGATAAAAAAAAATCAGAAGTTCTCTTACTAATTAAGTCGGAACAGGTACATCTGGTATTATTTAGTTAGTCAAATGTTTGTCTTGGTATATAGATTATATTTACCTTTTATGCATATAAAACACTTTAAGAATGTATGTTTCAACGCCAGGCTCGGAGTTCAATTCAGTGACAGACCGCTATCAAGTCTGCTCTCCATCTGTGGCGGGTTGATGTGGTGGATCAAAAACTCAAAACCCCAAAACCCAATAATTAAACTACTGTGTTGCTTAGCGATAACTGTAGCTTTCATCAGGGCAGGGCCTTTCTCACTTTATCCTTTAAAGTTGTTCCAGTCATTGACTGACGTAGCCTAACGCTTTTCCAATGACCGATGGCGTTTCACCTCTTTCCGATCGCTTTATTATTTCCACTTTATTTTCGATCGTGATTACTTTCATGAACAGAAACACTACGGATTCAGAGCTTCGCCGCCGGGTCCTAATGTCCACCGCACTGAGTCAGGTTAAATAAGGTCTGGGATTCCACTGGGTCCTAAGGTACACGTCATAGAGACAGCTTGAATAAGGTACTTGAGCATTGCATTTTTTGGTATCCAAGAGAGGTCCCGGAACCAATCCCTCGCGGATAAGGAGGGCCAATTGTACTCCATTCATTTTAAACGAATACTGTGCTTTGCATTCATGCTTAAAGATGCTATTCCTTTCAGAATTAGTTACAATAATAGATACGCATCGATAAGTGAGCAGCCGAGCATTCAGCGATAGCAGCTCAATCATCTTGAACATTTTCAAGATGAGATTGTAACTAAAATTCATGAGTCACTGTATTGTTAAATACTGTTCTTGCCATGTGTGAAATATTCTAGATCATCATTTTGTAATGATGAACCTAATTAACTTCTAGGATTGCATACTAATAAATTGGAAATCATAGACTAAATATCTACTTAAGATTCTGTTTCAGAGCAGCAGCTTTGCACAATGTATAAGATTTTCTCAGGCTGTTCAGGATGGCTCCCACAGCTCTCTGATGAACATGGTATCCATAGGCATTGATTTTCCATGAGCGTCTTCACTGATGTGAGTGATGTTCTGTGGAAAGATCTTTGATTGCACTCTCATACCTGAACTGGCCTCTCCATGGAGGTCAAGGTCGCATTGACTCTCCAACTTCCTCACCGCAGGATCTTTCCAAATGGTCACAGAAGATCTTTCCCATGTTTCACAATTGCCTGCTTGATGTTGTGTCAGAGGGGATAGTAACATAAAATAAAAAGGAATTATTTCACTGTTTTGACTATTTTGATTTCAGTGAGGAGCAGGTTGAGGGTATGGATAACTTTCAGCGAGCAGCTGGTTGTGGATCATAAGAATTTTATCTTGCAAAAATCATCTAGTGCTTTCCTGGCATATATGACAAATAAACACTTCTTGTGCTTCTTGCCTGGTATAGTTAACGATTTTAATGGCTGTTTCGATAACAAACTCTGCCATGTTTGTCAGGGATGATACCTAGGGATGTCTAGTTTGGTGATGTATATCCCTGCTGTCCGTCCCTTCTGATTGGTTAGTCCTCATCCAATTAGGTTTCTGCTACCCACTTTGTTTGAAATCAAATTCCAGCTCTCACTTAGAGCGAGCCCTTCGTCTTTGTTAAAATTCTTTTCCTTCAGTTTGATTTCAATGGCTTCTTTGACCAGGCAGTCCTAAAAGCCATTGACATGGCTCAGAAGTTTTGTGCTGTCAAAGTCAATCCTATGGCCATTGTGATTGCAATGTTCTGCTTCTGCCAATTTCTCCAGCTACCCTAAATGGATACACCTCCTTTGCTCCACTGTGTGCCCCATCTGGCGGATATACGCTGCTCCGCATTTACAGGGGATCCTGTAAATGCCAGCCATCCTGAGTCTGATGGCTTTTGGGACTACCTGATGAAGGAAGCCATTGAAATGAAACTAGTGAAAAAGAATTTTAACGAAGACTAATATCTTGCTCTAAGTAAGAACTGGAATTTGATGGTAAACAAGATGGGATAGTGGAAACCTGATTGGTTAGTTGTCATCTAATCAGGAGCGATGGACAACAGGGTTGTGTATAAATACCATCTGACTAGATATGCCTAGGCATCATCCCTGATGCAGATAGCAGAGATTGTCATCGAAATGTCAGTTAACATCGATACCTGTACCTGGCTGAAAACCCAAGATTATTCATTCATCTAGCAAGTGCAATATTTCTTACCAGAAAGTGCAGAATTCCATCTTTTGAAGTACCCTGCTACTGGAAATTTCAAGTAGCCAATAATGCTGAATAGAAAAAGGGTCATATCAGTGCACACTCCAACTACAGCACTCTGCAAAAACAAGGTTGACTACTCAGAAGTTTAGAAAACACCATTGGTGTCCTGAAGATGAGATTTTATTTTCTGTATCAATTCTGGACACTCTGAAGTTGTCATTGACATTGTCATCTTGCACATTCTTGAAGATCGTGAAGCAAAGCTTGAATAGCAGTGTGAGTTGCACGACTTGGAGGAACCAGGCAACTACTGGGAATTAACCTGTTCAGTGTTATGTATCAGCTCAACAGGAAGAAATCATTATTGGCAGGGGTATAGGAGACTCCAAAGAAGCCCGCAAAATCACAATTCCCTATGCAAGCTAATTGCCTGTCTGCATATGCCAATTCTGCTCGCAGCATTATGAGCAGGTGGGTAACCCAAGTTACAGAAGTGACTTGCAACAAGATTTCTGTAGTTCCTTACAACACAGAATCTTCATGAAAAGCAAGCACTGTATTCTTCAGGTGTAGCTGTGGTGTGTTGCTCACTCTGACTTATTACAAGAAATTAAAGTTCTCTTTATTGTCTCCCCTTCAAATGAGCAATGTGGAGTTTTTCTGATGAGACTCCAGGTGCTCAATGCATAGAATCACCCTCCTAGCATGCATTTCTGACTGGGACAGTATGAATTTCGAACTGCCTCATTCTTCCCCATACAGGGTCTGTATTTCCTTGCAGGTGTACTGGTGCATCTTTTGTATAGCTGTCTTTGGGAAAGTGTCTTCACAGGCTGCTGTCCTTCTGTTTTTTTTCAGTTACGCTTTCTGGGATTTTTGTTCCACTTGGAATGCAAGCATTTATTGCCCATTGTAATTCCCCTGGAGAATGAAATTGTGACTTGCCAGTTCAAACCACTGAAATTGTTCTGGTGATGATGGTCCCACAATGCTTTGAAGAGGGTGCAGAAGAGGTTTACTAGGGTGTTGTCTGGATTAGAAGGAACATGCAAAAATGAGAGGTTGGACAAACTTGGGTTGTTTTCTCTGCAGCAGTAGTGGCTAATGGGAGATCTGGTAGAGAAGTTGCATCATTGAGAGGCATAGATAGAGTAGATAGACAGTATCTTTTTCCCAGGGTTGAAATGTCTAATTTCAGAGGGCATGCATTTGAGGTGAGAAGCAGTAATTTCAAAGGAGATGTGAGGGGCAAGTTGTTTTTAAGAGTGGTGGGAGACTGGGATCTGCTGGCTGGGGTGGGGGTAGTAGAGGCATTAGGTAATTTTAAGAGGAGTTTAGATCATGAAAATGAGGAAATTTGAAGTATATGGACATTGTGTAGGGAGATTAGTTAGCCATTTGATTACTAATTTCATCAGTTTGACTCAACATTGTGGGCCAAATGGCATGTTCCTGGCTGTACTGTTCTATGTTCTATCTATATTCTACTGTAAACCTTTGCCCTCCAGTTTTAAATTCCCCTAACCTTAGAAACCATGAGATAGAAACCATCACCTTATCTATGTCACTTTTGATTTTATAAACTCCTATAAGGCTCCTCTTCATGACTCATGCCTTCCAGTCCCAGAAACATCCTTGTGAATCTTTTCTGCACTCCACTATCTAGCTTAATCACATCTTTCCTATAGCACGGCAACCAGAACTGCACACATTCTAAGGGCAGTCTCAGCAATACCTTGTACAGCTGGAACATGACATACCAACTCTCATTTGTACTCAATGCCCCATCCAATGAAGGCAAGCATGCCATATGCTTTAACTACCTAGTTTATTTGTGTTGCTACTTTCAGAGACCCCCCCCCCCCCCGGGTGTCACTGTTCAACGTCATTCCTCGAGGCGTGGTCATTCATGTCACAATTTAACTTCCCAATTGTTTGACTTGCATTCTATCTGCCAATATTTTGCCCACCTTCCCATTTGATTATGATTCTAAAGTAATGTTAGACAACGTTCTGCACTATCCACTATAAATGTTGGTGCCTTTGCAAACTTCCCAGTTGTGCTACCTCCATTCTCATTCTCATTCTTTAATATCAATGACAAACTACAGAGAACCCAGCACCTATCCCCACAGCACACCACTGGTTATTGGCCTCTAATCTGTAAAATAAGACCTTTCGTTACTGCTCTTTGATTCTTTCCATCAAGCTAATTTTACATCCAATTAGCTAGCTCATTGTAGATTATATGTAATCTTGCTTTCAGATCAAGCCTACCATACAGGACCTTATCAAAAGGCTTGTCCACAGTGTCCACTCCCTTGGCCTAGTTAAGCTATGCTGGCTATACCTAATCAGTCCTTAAATTCTTAGATGTATATACAGTACTGTGTAAAAAGTCTTGGGCACATGTAAAAAAAATTCTGTAAAGTGAAGGTGCTTTCAAAAATAATAAAGCAGTTTCAAAATATCAAAAAAATTACTGTAAAGAGCAGCAAACAGTAAAACAATAAATCAAATCAGTATTTGGTGTCACCACCCTTTATCTTTAAAATTGCATCAATTCTCTTAGGTACATTGCCGTGCAGTTTTATAAGAAAATTGACTGGTAGGTTGTTCCAAGCATTTTGGAAAATTTGCCTCAGTTCTTCTGCAGAGTTTGGCTGTCTCACATGCTTCTGTTTCTCCAGTTAATCCCAGACAGCCTCCATGATATTGAGAGCACGGTGTGGTGAACTATGTGCCTGTCTGGACACGCCCCCTTCTGACTGCTGCTGTGGCTCCTCCCACAGGCCCCTGTATAAAGGCGATCAAGGTCTGATCCTCTGCCTCATTCTCCAGGATGTAATATGATGGTCATTCACTGCTGGTTCCTTCTTCAGTCAATAAAAGCCGATATCTCGCCTTACGTCTCAGTGTGAGTTATTGATGGTGCATCAATTTTATTGACTGAAAGTTTTAAAACATGGAAGCCGTTTTACGTCCAGAAAGGTTGGATTTGGACCTTCAAGACCCTGAAGCAGCTCTTGCTTTTGAACACTGGCTTGCATGCTTCCAATCATACTTGGTGGAGCTTCGTGCGACTGACCCTGCCGTTATGTAGAGAATTCTCCTCTCGAGGGTCACCCCAAAAGTTTATTCCATTATCCGGGACCTGCCGACCTACGAAGGGGCACTGGACGCCCTCAAAAGACAGTACCTGCGGCTGGTGAACACCGTCTACGCAAGACATCGTTTAGCTACCCGGCGACAGAGGCCTGGAGAATCGAGCGCCGAGTTTCTCCAAGCACTACAGACACTCGTCCGAGCTTGTGATTGCAAGACGCTCACGGCAGAACAACATGCGGAGCTGCTAGTGCGAGACGCCTTTGTGACGGGACTGAGGTCAGTGTACATGCGCCAGCGGCTGCTGGTACACTCCGATCTTACCTTACGCTCGGCGATCGAGACGGCCAACGCTCTGGAAGCTGCGCTGCACTACGCCGACGCTGTCCAGCCGCGTGATTCCCCGCCGGTTCCGTGGACGCCTCAGACCCTACCGCCGGCTCCCGCGAGCGAAATCGCCGCTGCCAGTCGCGATTCCACGAGCTCCCCGAACCCGACCATGGCGGTGGCCCGTCAGAAGCCTGTGCTTTGTTATTTCTGTGGACTCAAAAGGCACCCTCAAAAACGCTGCCCAGCGCGAGAAGCGACCTGCTCCAGCTGCGGAAAGCGGGGCCATTTCGCCAAGGTCTGTAAGTCTAAACTGCGAGCGGCGTGCAGCGCTGCGGGTGAGACGTGGGGGCCGCCATCTTGCATGCCCGGATATGGGCGGCCATCTTTGTCGGCGTCAGCATGCCCCGCCCCCGACCCTCCGATGCTTACTGGGTACCCCAACGGCGATTCAACTCTGGCCACTGTGACCCTCGACAAAAGCGCCCCACACCAGCTTGCAAGCTCCATGATGGACATCCGGGTGGAGGGGCACAGGACTAGATGCCTGTTTGACACGGGCAGCACTAAGAGTTTCATTCACCCGGACACAGTGCAACGCTGCGGACTCGCAACGCGGCCAGTAAGTCAAAAGATCCATTTGGTTTCTGGGTCGCATTCCACAGACATCCGGGGAGGTTGTGTAGCGACTTTGGTGGTGCAAGGCACAGAATATCGGAACTTTGCGCTACTGGTCATGCCTAATCTGTGCGCTCCTGTGCTATTGGGGCTGGACTTCCAGAGCCACCTCGAAAGTGTGACTATGGTATATGACGGGCCCCTCCCACCACTCACCGTCAGGAATCCTCAGTTCTGTGGGACTTCATCACTATTGACCACACACACACAGCGACACACACATCCCATCCAACACGACAGCTGCGCTACCGACACCATTTGCAGTGGCTGCTCAGGGAGGGGATCATTGAGCCAAGCACAAGCCCTTGGAGGGCCCAGGTGGTCGGATGGTGGCCCCACCCCCCCCCCCCCCCCCCCACGAACTCCTATTCTCTTTTCCCAGGAAGTCTGTCACTGGGACCGCTCTACCAGTTTGGCTGATGTCCCCGGGGCCAGTGTTGCTCCGGAAACGTGAGGAGCAATAAATACTCCCCGCTGGTCGAGAGGGTTCACCTTCTGCATGCGAACCCCCAGTATGCTTACGTGGTCTTATCTGATGGGCGGGAGGACACGGTCTCCATCCGCGACCTGGCGCCCACAGGTGCAGCAGACCACTACCCTGAACACTCTCCGGTAACTATGAACCCTGTACCCGAGGTGACACCGCGCTCACCAGGCCCTGCATAGACTCCTCGTGACACTTATATACCAGGTGCCTCACACATGCATGAGCTGGAACCAGCACAACCTCCGTCTCCTGTGCAATCACCAATGTTGCCGGCATTGGTGCAATCACAGCCGGTGCTACGTAGATCGCAGCGACAGATTCGACCACCTGATAGACTTGACCTGTAAGAAACTTCGCCACATGGGGACTCTTTCAAACAAAGGGGGGGTGAATGTGGTGAACTATGTGCCTGTCTGGACACGCCCCCTGACTGCTCCTGTGGCTCCTCCCACAGGCCCCTGTATAAAGGCGATCGAGGTCTGATCCTCTGCCTCATTCTCCAGGATGTAATATGATGGTCATTCACTGCTGGTTCCTTCTTCAGTAAATAAAAGCCGATATCTCGCCTTACGTCTCAGTGTGAGTTATTGATGGTGCCTCACACGGTTCTGTGGAGGCTATGCCCTCTGTTGCAGAGCTCCTTGTTCTCCTTGTTGCTGAAGACAATTCTTTATGCCTTGGTAACGTGTTTGGGGTCATTGTTCTGCAGCAGAATGAAGTTGGGTCTGATCAGAAGCTTGTGTAATGGATGAGAATCTGCTTGTACGTGGTATTGAGGATCCCATTAGTTCTGACCAGATCACTAACTCTATTTGCAGAAATGCAGTCCTCAACCTCCAGGAAACATATGCTGTACTTTACTGTTAGATACTCAATCATGTCGTGCCTCCTCGCCAAAAACTTCAAATTTTGTCTTATCAGTCCAGAGCATTTTCTGCCATTGTTCAGCACGTGTTTTTGTGTGTAAGAGTGTCTTGGCTTTTTATCTACTTTGGAGGAATGGCTTTTTGGCAGCAACTCTTCCATGAAGACCACTTCTGACAAGACTTCTCTGGACTGTAGAGGAGTGCACTTGAGTTCCAGTGGTTTCTGTGAATTCCGAACTGAGAGCAGTGCTGGACTTCCAACTTAGAAGGGACGTTAGTTTGATGTATCTCTCATCTACTGCTTTCACTTTCTGTGGTCCACCACTGAGTTTCTGGTCTTCAACGTTGCCTGTTTCTTTGTGCTTCAAAAGAGCTTGGACAGCACATCTTGAAACTCCTGTCTGCTATGAAATTTTGCTTGGGGGAGCCCTTGCTGATGCAGGATGACCACCTTGTGTCTTGCTGCTATGCTCACTCTTACCATGGTGTAAGAATTGATGATTTGCAGGTTAAACTGTCACATCTGCCACAGCCTCACTTTTTAGTTCGTCCTTTGCCCATTTTGATTCCTTCTACACCCATTTCTGTTTCAGTTAATCAGTTTAGTTCATTCAACTCATTATGTCATTGATCATTAGCACCTGTTTGTTATCTTTGTTTAATCATGCACTGTGCTATATGCCTACAAAGTAATCAAGTTTTTACTTTGGAAAATGGTCCATGACTTAATATGTTACTGTAGCGCCTCATTTCCTAGCGTATCCGAACCAACTCACAATTAGATAGCCTACGGGGGTTTGCGAGCACAGAGCTTTGGAGCCTCTTCGCCATGGGGGGCCGGTTGACAGAGGCTTAAAAGTGAGGCTGAAGTTTCGAATAAAGTTTTTCCTTCGACTGCAGTTACCGACTCCGTGTCGTAATTTTAGCGCTGCTTGTAGCACACCGCTACAATTGCTGACCCCGACGGTCCAAACGATTTTTGGACCAGAAATGACCGACGCCGCCTCTGTTCATGCGGTTTCGTTGAAACTGCCGGGTTTCTGGACACAGCGCCCGGACCTATGGTTCCAGCAAGCCGAAGCCCAATTCCACGTTCGCCGGATCACCTCAGAAGACACCCGCTACTACTACGTGGTGGGCTCCCTCGACCAGGACACAGCTGCCCAGGTCGCGGAGTTCGTACAGTCGCCCCCGGCAGACGGCAAGTACACGGAATTCAAAGCCCTGCTCCTCAGGACTTTCGGACTCTCACGGCGCGAGCGGGCTGCCCGTTTACTGCACCTGGATGGCTTGGGCGACAGACCTCCATCGGCTTTAATGAATGAGATGTTGTCTCTGGCCGAGGGACACACAGGCCTCATGTTTGAGCAGGCATTCCTGGAGCAGCTGCCCGAGGACATACGCCTGCTGCTGTCCGACGCGGATTTCAGTGACCCCCGGAAGGTGGCAGCCCGGGCGGACTTGCTGTGGAACGCCAAAAAGGTGAGCGGGGCGTCCATCGCACAGATCTCCCAGCCACGCTCCCGGCAGCAAACCAGTCCAGGCCCGGCCGCAGAGCCCGCTAACCCCCAGCCCAATGACCACTGGTGCTTCTACCACCAGCGGTGGGGCGCAGAAGCCCGCCGTTGCCGCCCGCCCTGCAAGTTCCCGGGAAACGCCAGGGCCAGCCGCCGCTGATGGCTACGGCGGCTGGCCATCGGGATAGCCTCCTGTATGTGTGGGATAGCAGGTCGGGACGCCGGTTTTTGGTCGATACTGGGGCTGAGGTCAGCGTTTTACCTCCGACGAGTTACGACACCCGCAGCAGGGCACCGGGTCCCCCCCTGAGGGCCGTGAATGGCAGCACAGTAAGGACCTATGGCACCCGTCAGGTGCAGCTACAGTTCGGCCCCAGCCAGTTCACGTGGGACTTCACACTGGCCGCCGTAGCCCAACCGCTTCTGGGTGCGGATTTTTTGCGAGCTCACAGCCTGCTGGTTGACCTGCCCAGGAAGAGACTGGTACACGCCGAGACCTTTCAGACGTTCTCCCTGGGCGCGGCCCAGTTGCCAGCCCCTCACCTCGGCTCCATCACGCTGTCCGACAACGATTTCACCAGGGTCCTGGCGGAGTTCCCATCGGTTCTGGCACCGCAGTTCACAGCAGCCATGCCCAGGCACGGCGTACAGCACCACATCCCGACACAGGGACCACCCCTCCATGCCCGTGCTCGGCGGCTTCCCCCGGACAAGCTCCGACTGGCGAAGGAGGAGTTCCAGAGAATGGAGGAATTGGGGATCATCCGGCGGTCCGACAGCCCCTGGGCTTCCCCCCTGCACATGGTGCCCAAAGCGACGGGGGGCTGGAGACCGTGCGGCGACTACCGCAGGCTGAACGAGGCTACCACACCGGACCGCTACCCTGTGCCGCACATTCAGGACTTTGCGGCAAACCTGCACGGCGCCCGGATCTTCTCCAAGGTCGACCTTGTCCGAGGGTACCATCAAATCCCGATGCATCCTGACGACGTCCCCAAAACGGCTCTCATCACCCCGTTTGGCCTCTTCGAGTTCCTCCGCATGCCGTTCGGCCTGAAGAATGCCGCACAGACGTTCCAGCGGTTAATGGACGCGGTGGGACGGGACCTGGACTTCGCGTTCATCTATTTGGATGACATCCTCATAGCCAGCGGCAGTCGTCAGGAGCATCTGTCCCACCTCCGTCAACTCTGCGCCTGACTGAGTGAGTACGGTCTTACAATCAACCCTGCCAAATGCCAGTTCGGACTTGATACCATTGACTTCCTGGGCCACAGGATTACTAAAGACGGGGCAACCCCTCTGCCCGCTAAGGTAGATGCGGTCCGCCACTTCCCCCGACCCACCACGATCAAAGGCCTTCAGGAATTCGTAGGTATGGTCAATTTCTACCGCCGCTTCCTCCCTTCAGCTGCCCGGATCATGCGCCCCCTGTTCGCCCTGATGTCGGGTCCGAGCAAGAACATTACCTGGGACGAGGAGTCCGCCGCCGCTTTCGTTCAAACGAAGGAAGCTTTGGCTGACGCCGCAATGCTAGTACATCCCAGAATGGACATCCCTACCGCCCTCACAGTGGACGCATCAAACACGGCAGTCGGTGGGGTGCTGGAGCAGCTCATCGCAGGTCGCTGGCAACCCCTGGCGTTTTTCAGCAAACACCTGCGGCCACCCGAGCTCAAGTACAGTGCTTTTGACCGGGAACTGTTGGCGCTCTACCTGGCAATCCGGCATTTCAGGTACTTCCTAGAAGGCCGGCCCTTCACCGCGTTCACGGACCACAAACCGCTTACCTTTGCGTTTACGAAAGCATCCGACCCCTGGTCATCCCGCCAGCAACGCCACCTGTCCTACATCTCTGAATACACAATGGATGTCCGGCACGTCTCGGGTAGGACAATGTCGTGGCGGATGCGCTCTCTCGCCCTACCGTTCATGCCCTTTCCCAAGGGGTAGACTTTGAGGCACTGGCAGAGGCACAGCAGGTAGATGAGGAGATTCCGAGTTACAGGACTGCAGTCTCTGGTTTGCAGCTCCAGGACTTCCCCGTGGGCCCAGGTGAGAGGACCCTACTCTGTGACGTCGCCACCGGCCGGCCCCGTCCGGTCGTCCCCGCAGCCTGGCGGCGACGTGTTTTCGACTCCATTCATGACTTGGCGCATCCCTCCATCCGGACAACTGTCCGGCTGGTTTCCAGCAGGTTCGTTTGGCACGGTCTCCGCAAACAGGTCAGTGAATGGGCCAGAACGTGCATGCACTGCCAGACGGCCAAGGTTCAGCGGCACACCAAAGCCCCACCGCAGCAGTTCCATCCCGCCCACCGGCGTTTCGACCACATTCATGTGGATATCGTGGGCCCCCTGCCAGTGTCGCGCGGAGCGCGTTACCTCCTGACTATCGTGGACCGGTTCACAAGATGGCCAGAGGCGGTCCCGCTCACCGACACCACCTCCGAATCTTGCGCCCGAGCCCTGCTCGCCACCTGGATATCCCGCTTTGGTGTACCAGCCCACATCACCTCCGACAGAGGCGCCCAGTTCACCTCCAGCCTGTGGTCAGCTATGGCCAGCCTTTTGGGGACTCAGCTGCACCACACCACTGCCTACCACCCACAGTCGAACGGGCTAGTGGAGCGTTTCCACCGTCACCTGAAGTCGGCCCTCATGGCCCGCCTGCGAGGAGCCAACTGGGCGGACGAGCTTCCCTGGGTCCTTCTCGGCATCCGCACAGCGCCCAAGGACGACCTGCACGCCTCGTCGGCCGAGTTGGTATACGGCGCGCCCCTGGCCGTCCCCGGGGAGTTCCTACCAGCCCCAAGGGGGCAAGAGGAAGAACCCGCTGCAGTCCTGGGCAGACTTCGCGAGAAGCTCGGTAACCTGGCCCCCATACCCACTTCACAGCATGGGCGGCACCCGACCTGCGTACCCAAAGACCTACGGAACTGTGAGTTTGTGTTTGTACGAAGGGGCGGGCATCGGCCACCGCTGCAGCGGCCATACGAGGGGCCGTTTACGGTGCTCCGGAACAACGGGTCCACGTTCGTGCTGGACGTTGGGGGGAAGGAGGAGGTTTTCACGGTGGACCGCCTCAAGCCGGCCCATGTGGACCTGGCGCAACCGGCCGAGTTTCCGGCGCCTCGGCGCAGAGGCCGACCTCCCAAGCAGGTTCTGGCCCAGGCTGTGGACATTGGGGGGTGTATCGCCGGTTCTGGGGGGGGGTTATGTAGCGCCTCATTTCCTAGCGTATCCGAACCGACTCACAATTAGATAGCCTACGGGGGTTTGCGAGCACAGAGCTTTGGAGCCTCTTCGCCATGGGGGGCCGGTTGACAGAGGCTTAAAAGTGAGGCTGAAGTTTCGAATAAAGTTTTTCCTTCGACTGCAGTTACCGACTCCGTGTCGTAATTTTAGCGCTGCTTGTAGCACACCGCTACATTACTTTCTTTAGTGAAAAACAAAAAAACTCTAGCATTTAATGTTCTAGAAATCTAAAATTTGCTCTTTTCTACTGATGCATTAATGCAGAAGACAAAATAAACATCTAAGACAGTTTGTATTTTTTTTTTAAAAACTAGTGTGCCTAAGACTTTTGCACAGTACTATAGATCTCTAAGATTCTCCTCCAGTAATATTCCCAATACTGATGTTAGAGTCTGTAGGTTGCAGTTCCCTGGCTTATCCTTGCAATAATCACCTTAATTAAATGATCAACATTCTCCACCCTTCAGTTTTCTGTAATCTCACCTGTGGCTAAAAAAGGTTCAAAAGCCTCTGCCAGGACTCCAGCAATTTCTTCCCACAGCATCCTAGGGTATGCTTAGGCCACATGGATTTATCCAGCTTGGTGTAGCTAAAGATCACCAGCATGTCCTTTTTCAGAACATTGACATATTTCAGGACAACAAAATTCTCTTCCATAATTTGCCTAGCTTCCGTGACCTTCTCCATGGTAAATGCAGATCAGAAGTGTTCTTTTAAGACCTCACTCATCTCCCATAAATCCTTAAAAAGACATTCTCTCCCTGGTTTCCCTTTTGCTCTAGCGGTATTGATTCATATTGTAATGTGGTTCTGCATTGAATGCTGCAGCCTCTTGATAATGATGTGGAGTTGCAGTGTGTAAATACATGCTATGCAGATTCAGTATATCTGCAGGTAAGTCATAGAATATTATGCATGCTCACATAACAGCCCGAACAGCTTAAAGTAGTTCTAAAACTAGTTTCTTATCACAAAATTGCAGTTTTCATTTGAGATGGAAAAGCTAATTTGAAATCATGTAAAATTTACAAAGCAAAATTCACTGAAGGAAATGGGTAAAATCTTCAACAAGATACATCAGCATGTTCTTCAGTTCTAGTAAGTCAATATCACCTCATTTTTAAAATGCCAGAATTATTTCCATTCTGTGGGGGTAGAAAATGTAATCCATAAGAGTAAATTTAAAATTGTTGCTGAAACAAACATTTTCAACATGGAAGTTCTTTCAGGACAATTCTCAACATCTATTTACTGTGCCTTAAAGTGGCACCTGATCAGAAAGTGGAAGGAGAACAGATCAGTCCATTAGGGAATTAAGTTGACAATTTTACAACACAATAATATACTCCTTTTTTCTCCAGAGCAACAGAAAAGCAGAACATTGCAGTTCTTTTTATGCCCATCATAAATCTGAAAATTTGAAAACTTCAATCAAAAATATACCTGAATTCTGCTGATTGCAAGGACAGTGTCCTTAATCTTTTGATGTATTGTTGAACTATAAGGACAAGACCTTAGTATTGTGAGGCACTCCATTACTATATAACTGACATATATTTGGTACATTCATATTCATTGATTTGACTGACGTTGCAGCATTTACTTGTGCAATAATTGAAAGCTTGCAACTTGCTGACAGATGCTGTAATCAACAAGAACTAAAGGTGACACTAAAATTCCCAATTCTTGATTCTGAGCTCTGCAGTATTTTTAATAAAATAAATTATTAAAAATTTTCATGACTCTCTCAAGATCTACTTGTACTGATGATTTAGTATATATATGGATTTGGGCATTAGTAACTATAGGTCTTTAGTAGCAGTTCAGATCAACAATGGTCACTTCCCATTATTAGCTGAAGTACAGAATTTAACGGCAGGGAGGTTTTAGTTGTAAGTTATACACAGCGAGTTGGTCCACAGATTAAGCATTACCTCAGTTCTAGTCACTATGTTACCAATAAATATGTGATTGTACAAGAGGTTAACAAAGATGTTACCAAGAACAGGAAATTATAAGGTTGGATAAATTGGGGTTGTTTCACTTAGCTGAAGGAGGCTATGGGACAACTGTGTCAAAATTGAGGGGCCTGGGTAATATAAGTTGGAAGCACCTGTTTCTCTTAACTGAGGAGTCGAGAATCTAAAGGAAATGTATTTTTAAAAGTATAATTGGTAGGAAAGGGTAAAAAAAAATGTTGGGAATGCACTGCCTGACAAGATGGTAAAGGCAGAAAGCATTGTCTCATTTAAACAGCCTAGTGTGAAAATTGGGATTAAGGTTGATGGCTCTCATTTTTGATTACCTTAGATGTGAATAAATGGTCTCCTACTATCCTACTCTTATGGTTCTTTAGATAGATCTCCTGTGATTTTGTGCATTATATTACATGATATTTTGCTTTATGACAGATGGATGACCATGGTATGTAATACATTGCTGTATCTTAGGATTGTCTTTTAAGATTACAAGCTATAATTTCTGTTACAGTTTTTCATTGTTTACCACTCAGAATTCTGTCATTGCTTTTTCAAGTCAATTTCAAATATCATTTAAGAGTCTGTGGCCATTTTGACTCCAATGTTATCATATGCTGGTGAGTTGCTCCTGCATATTTTTCATTTTGTTATGAACAATGGCAGACAATTTATGTGCAAGCTCTGTCATATATTTTATACTACAGAATATGCTTTAACTACCCTCACAGTGTTCCACTGGTGTAGTTTTTGTTTCATTGTAAGGTCTGGAGGGAGTACAAAATCTTGTTGCTGGTTTCAGTGGTGCATCATCAGCTTTACTGCTGGAGAAGTAAGCTATGATGTCTTAGCAGGTATTCCTGAACTGTTATTCTAAGGTTATTTTGAGCTGCAGTGTCTGTTCATGTTATATTTAGAAATAGCTAAGAAACCCTTTTATGAGAGGAGATGGTATAGAGCTAGCTGTGGTTGTACAGTAAGTGGATCTGAAGTCTAATTTGTTCAAGGTAATTATTAGATTCAGCGCAGGAACTCCAACCTTCCTGCTCCTTGGACTTGTGTATTCATGGTGTGGTTATTAAGGAGGAAGGGAATTTTGTAACATTAAATAATTGAGTTGTAGTTCTGATGCTTGTGAGCTGCTTCTAATTCCATTTCCTTGTGTAAAATAATAACTCTGTTTTACAATCTAATAACTTCAGTCTACATTGGGCAACTGTGAGATGCTTGCATTTTAACAATATTTTTGAAGGCAGAAACATATGAGAATGATAATATTCTTAAAACCAAGGTTTGATTTATTTGAAGATTGTTTTCATTTTAGTTAATAAATATAGCCTAGACATGGTAGTTCGTATTTTTCTGGCCACGGCCAGTGGAATGTCTTAAAATGTTCTTAGAAGTTTGTCAATTAGTTTGAAGAATTTTTAATTTGGACTGAAACAGTTCCCAGTGTTGAACCTTGTGTATAATTTGTCATTTTGTGTATAAAGTAAACTAAACATCTTTGTTCTGACTGGCATAAAAGATATTGAACATTGGGTTGCTGTGATAGATCAAAACTTTGTCCTATTTAATTGTATAAAGTTTTGTTGTTAAAGTGCTGATACAGTATCCACTTTGTGCTTATCGCTCATCTTTCTAAGGAAAGCATACATTGTTGAGAACGGTACTCTGGTAAACAATAAATCAAAATATGTATAAGTAATCAGGTTTCAGATACTTCCTTTTTGAATGGCTTTAATAGTATTTGAATAAATGAGATGGGCCAATTGTGAAGGACGTGTCCTGGGTCAGTGGGGGAAAAGCCATAGCTCGTTTAAGAAATTTTATTTTCAAATTCATTAGTTTTTGTGTCACGGGTTTTCAGAGTAGAGTTCCAATATGCATCTTAACTCAAGTGTTTTGTTGACATAATAGAGCACTTCTGCTCAGTCATGTAATTTGAATATGGACTTGAGGCAAGCAAGTGCTGGTACTATTGTCATTTCAAATGATACTTTTCTCCTACTAAAGCCACATGAAATTTGGGTTAACTGTGGCAGGCTTCCAAGCACCCAGAAGGTAATATGCTGTTAAGCTGTTATAACTGTAATACATCTGGAGTACAGTGCACACGTTCAGTCTCCTTATTTTTGGAAAAATATGTACTTGGCATTATAGAGAAGATTCACTAGGATTGTTTCCGACGTAAATATGTTGTCTTATGAGGAAAAGTTGGTAGATTGCACCAAAAATCACAGGAATTTAGAAGAATGAGAAGTAAGCATGAGTGAGCTTGCCTGGGTAACACTTGTGAAATGATTACCCTGGTGGGAAAATCTGGAACATCAGAGATGAATTCAAGGTAAAAGATTGCCTCTGGCTGTAAAATGGAGAGGAATTTCATCTCCCTGACGGATGTGAATATTTTAGTTCTTCACCCCAAAGAGTTATGGATGCTCTCTGGCTTATTCTTTAGTGATGTTTTTGTGGTTATCAAAGGAATCCACAAGTTCATTCTGGCATTAAGCAGAGGAACTAGTTTTGATCAAGAATGACTGGACAATTTTTCAGCTGGAATGTGTGGTTTAAATGCAGTTTGCCATTTTTTAATGTGGAAAATAATACAACTTTTGTCATCTGCATATACACTACCCATTAAAAGTATTCACCACAACTCCCACCCCCAGAAGTTTTCATGTTTTATTGTTCTACAACATTGAATCATGGTGGATTTAATTTGTCTTTGTTTTTTGTCACTGATCAACAGAAAAAGACTCTTGTGTCAAAGTGAAAACAGATCTCAACAAAGTGATCTAAATTAATTAGAAATATAATATACCATAATTGCTTGCATAAGCATTCACCCCCCCCCCACTTTAATATGACATCAAATCATCATTGTGTCCTCTTGTGGCAATCATTTCATCCCTGGGGAAAAAGCCTCTGACTATCCACACGATCAATGCCTCTCATCATCTTATACACCTCTATCAGGTCACCTCTCATCCTCCGTCACATCAAGGAGAAAAGACCAAGTTTACTCAGCCTGTTCTCATAAGACATGCGCCCCAGTCCAGGCAACATCCTTGTAAATCTCCTCTGCACCCTTTATAGCTTCCACATCCTTCCTGTAGTGAGGCAACCAGAACTGCTCACAGTACTCCAAGTGGGGTCTGACCAGCGTCCTATATAGCTGTAACATTACCTCTTGGCTCATAAATTCAATTTCACCGTTATCCCGTTTTGTTCAAGATCCTGATGTTTGAGGGTTAAAACCTCTTCCAGAACCCGCTGGTGTGATTCCTGATGGCAGCAGTGAGAAGAGAATATGTCTTGGGTGGTGGGGGTCCCTGATGATGGATGATGCTTTACCTGTAATAGACTGGCCTTATCCTCTACTTTTTGTAGGATTTTCCAGTCAATACTCTCCACAACATCTGTAAAGGTTTGTCAAAGTTTTAGATGTCATGCTGAGGAAACTCTTAAGGAAGTAGAAGTGCTGCCATGTTTTCTTCATAATTGCATTTGCATACTGTGCCCAGGGCAAATCCTCTGAAATAATAACACCAAGGAGATTTTAAAGTTGTTGACCCTCTCCACCTCTGACCTCTGATCCACTGATGAGGACTAGCTTATGGATCTCTGGTTTACTCCTCCTGGAGTTAAAAATCAGCTCCTCAGTCTTGCTGATACTGAGTAAGATGCTATTGTTATGGCACCACTCAGTCTGATTATAGTTGGCTGTTCATGGTATGTAAACTGCAGTCAGGATTATGGAGGAGAACTCCCTGAGTATAGGTTACCCCCGCTATCCAAAGGTAGAGCGTTCCTATGAAACTGTTTGTAAGCCGAAATGTCAAAAAGCAAAGAAGCAATTACCATTAATTTATATGGGAAAAACTTTTGAGCGTTCCCAGACCCAAAAAAAAATAACCTACCAAATCATACCAAATAACACAAAACCTAAAATAACACAAGCATATAGTCAAAGCAGGAATGATATGATAAGTATATGGTCTATATAAAGTAGAAATATTTTGTGTATGGTGTAGTTTCACTTATCAAAATTGGGAAGATAGCGAGTTGAAAGCGATTTGGAGAAAAAAATCAGCACATACATGCCTACGCATGTACACACATGCACACACAACTACCTGCCCAAGGCTTCACGGTCATGGTAGTCTTTCTCGGGGTAAACACACGTATAAAACAGGCATCTTTTTTTCATAAAAGCATCCCTGGTTTTTTCATAAAAGCATCCCTGGTTAGCGAAAACAGATACTAATGTAGGTCTTTTGTAATAGCGAGCTGTCGTAAGGTGAACGTTCAAAAAACGGAGGCCACCTGTAAATAAAACTGACAGCATTTGACCATTGGGTGTTCAAGGTCAGTGAACATGGGTTTGACAAAACCACCATACTGGAACACCACCCAGAGTTTTATCATGAAATGCACACATCCACCGAATGAGCAGTTTGATATATTCTGTAAACTGTGAAGCCTTCTGATCTGATCACTGTTGAAAGCCATGTCTTGCTCAGACATAGAACACAATAATCTCTCATTTCCCTCCAATTCAGCAGTCTTGCCTTCATGTCCTCAATTTTGTTCTCCAATTACTTCACATTTGTTAACAAGGTGTTGGATAGAGGGTCATCATTCCTCTGAATTTTAGTCTGACTTGGAATCTCCCTGCCTTGCTTCTGGCCATGGTGATGAACTTCCATCTATTTAAAGGTGCTGTACCTGCTTGGTCCACTGAGTCCTACAGACGATCATGAATTCAGTAGTTCATTAAGTCGATTTAAAAGGAAATTACATCCTTCAGTTTGCAATTCAAAAGAGGTACATTTGAAAGTATTGTACATAGCACGCAGAATGTCACTGTGGTTCACCATCTTGCATTGTTACCTTTAGCAAACTACCCTTAAGAGAGCAATCAGGACTTGTGTGAACAGGGCAAGCAGTCAGGGTTATTTTAACAGATTACATTACAAAATGTTTTCAAAAGCATCCATTTTCTCTATATCAAGAGTATAAAACAGAAGAGACAATTCTGTTTCAGTGTCAGAGGTTGTTTAATGACTGTTAAACTTATTAATTTTAAGTTCTGTTGCAAAGAGCAGAAAATATATATTTAATGGAGCTACTTTCATCACCACAGGACATGCCAAAGCTATTAATATACGTATTTAGTATGACTCAGATAGAGACCAAGCAACCCATCTGGTGATGCTTTCTTATTCGATATAGCAGTGAAATCCCATCAGTACAATTTACTTTCTTCTTTCCCTGAGGTCCTGCAACTTGCTGTTTCATGAATCCATCAGCTCTTTACAACTAATTAAAGGATAATTTACAGTGGCCATTCAATTTACTAGCACTTCTGTGGAGGGAAAACCAACTGTCCCTGGCAAACAAAAATCCACTAGATCACAGATAGAATGTGAAACTCTACACTGGCAGCCAAAGTCAGAATCAAACCTAACTTCATGGAGCTGAGAGAGAGTAGTTGTAACTTCTGTAATACTGTGCCAAAACAATTTAAAAAGTACTTGCACTACTGTATGATAGATGACAGCCACATTACAGATGGTAAGACAAAATAACCATGGGCAGTTGATCTGTTTTGGCAATTTTTGGTTGACATCAGTAATGCGCAGAACACCAAGTAATCTCTACTCTTCAAAAAAAAAAGTACACTTTGGATATTTATTACTTCAAAGTAGTGTATCCTTCAACAACACTCTGAATTGCATTGGCTTTCAATTAGCCCTCAACCGTACTTATGGTTTAGGCTTGCATATAAGAAAACTTTTAAGCGGCATAAGCAAGAAGAGCTTTAGGGGAAATGTAGAACCAGAAACATGAGAATGCTGCTGCCAATGATCGGTGGAATTAAAAGTAGAAATGTACAGAAGATCAGGGGCACATAACATGGAAAGGATGAAGTTATATATGACACAATGACCACTTTATTAGGTACACCCATACACCTGCTTGTTAATGCAAATATCTATTCAGCCAATCATGTGGCAGCAACTCAGAGCATAAAAGCAAGCAGGCATGGTCAAGAGGTTCATTTGTTGTTCAGAGCAAACCTCAGAATGGGGAAGAAATGTGACCTGAATGACTTTGACTGTGGAATGATTGCTGGTGCCAGATGGGGCGGTTTGAATATCTCAAACTGCACAACTAGAATTTTCACACACACGAGTTTACAGAGAATGGTGTGGAAAAGCAAAACAAAAGTCCAGTGAGCGACAATTCTGTGGGCAAAAACACCTTGCTTATGAGTGGGGTCAGAGGAGAATGGCCAGACTGGTTCAAGCTGACAGGAAGGCACTTGCCCATCTCCTTTTCACCAGTTCAGTTTGAGGGATGGTTGATTTCTGTATGGAGGTGTGTAGGGCCTTCCAGGTAGTCCACTTCTCTTCTGCATTATTAATAAGCTGTTTAGTCACCCTCATGTTCATGCTGAGTCCAGTGACAAGGTGTGCAAGTTGCAACTACTCCACCC
Organism: Hypanus sabinus; assembly: GCF_030144855.1. Lineage (NCBI taxonomy): Eukaryota > Metazoa > Chordata > Chondrichthyes > Myliobatiformes > Dasyatidae > Hypanus > Hypanus sabinus. The sequence continues at coordinate 137,821,611 of NC_082711.1, forward strand.
CATTCTGGAGACCACACCAGGATATTTGAAACTGTTGAAGTTTGGAGTTGAAACCCTGCATTACTCAACAATTCCTCTTGCCACAGAAGTTGCTTGACCGGCTTAGTTCCTCCGGCAGATAGGATGCACAATATGATATTGTTCATCAGTGAGGCAGCCTGTTGTTACTCTGCAGTTGTTCTTGTGCACTAGATTGCTTTACTTTTTGTGTGGGCACAGCAGTCCCACAGTGGGCAAGGGCACACAACACAGGTTAGTGTGCTGGATCTGATCATGGGCAGAAGCACCCTGCATTTTGAACTTGAAAGTTCTGAACAATATTTTGGGCATTTACTTCACTTTCCATTTTTCTCAGCGTGGTAGTTGTAAGAGTGCTGAGAGATAAATTGAGTTTAATCTGGCAGTGAAATGGATGCCAAATTAATTGATGTTTAGCTTTCTATTTCGTGTGGAAAAGGCTGACGTACTATTTCTATTAACACAGTATCAGTAGATAACAAACCTCACATAGAAATCAGAGTAATTTGTAAATGAAGTGAAATACACTGCCAGGAAACTAATTCCACATAGTTGTCAAGCAGATTCAATGCTGATACTCGCACTGGGCCTAACCACCAATACAACAACTACAGACAAATGTACAACAGCATTCCTTTTGCAGAGGAAACCATTGTGATAAGGAAAAAATCTTTGTAACTGTACAGAGGAGCTGCACAACTGTACACCACAGGAACAAAATCTTCAACCTACAATGATGCCAGCTTTAAAAAATTGCATATTTCTGCAGGTGGCCTGCATCCCTACATTCCCTGCTGATTCATATGCCTGTCTAATTGCCTTTTAAATGTTGCTATCATATCTGCTTCCTCTGCCTCTACTGGCAGCTACCAATCCTTGTGTATTTTTTAAAAAACAGAATTGCCTTGCACATCTCCTTTTAAACTTCCACCTCCCTCTTTAAAGCTATGCCCACTGGTATCTGACGAGCTGATAGGAAACTCAAGAGACATTTCATAAAAACCAGAAAGCATGTTTGACAGTTAGGAAGCTGAGCAATTATTCCCAGGAAGCTTATTAAATGCTACATTGCAGAAGCTAAACAGCTATTTGCAAAATGCCAAAACCCCAAACAAGCTGCAGAAAAGAAAACTGCATTGAGAAAGATATAAAGCAAACAACATCAATAACCACTTCACACCAGCTGAAATGGTGTGAAAAAGGGCCTTAACAGTAACATCTCGCACTGAACAGGCAAAGAATTAGAATCAGTAATAAGTGATTGATGGATAAGTTCACTCAACACCTGCTCATGATCTGTCTGTTTACTTGCGATCTAGCAATGAATTTTCATTCCTACACTGCCACATACAAGGAGCTTTTGAGGGTTTTCCTTGCTTTACCATTTCCACAACTCAAAGCAGCTCATTCAGGAAGGCAGCACTGAATCTGCCCAATTCATCAAGGCACCTTGAGTAAATGGGATCACTTTTATTAGCCTCTCAGTAAGATGTGACTTATTGAACATTGTAATACTGACTTATTGAACATTGCTTTGGAAGATCTTTGAGATGCCATAAGACCATAAGATATAGGAGCAGAAATACACCATTTAGTCTGTCAAATCTGCTCTGCCAACCCCATAGATATTTATCTGGTCTAGTTGATCCATGTGCTTGAGGAAGGCTGCTCCTTTTATGTCAAACTCAGAAGAAAATCTTGCAATGTGACACCCTACCCAAGGAAGTTTGAGATACCCTGCTTTTTAGTATAGATACCAATGAGCAACAGGAGTTTTAGTTGCATGCATGGCCTGGATAGTAGGATTGCAGGCCAGGTAACTGCCCAGATTAAGTACACTCCAATACTAAGTTCACATAGGGATTTTAAAGTAAGGATAAAACCTGAAACATTTCTGGCCTAGTAAATAAACTAGTTAATACGAATAATTAACCAATTCCAGCTTTAGCTCTAATTCCAATTCCAAAACATTGAAATATTTTAATCTTCATTTTGTTGATGGGTTTTGTTTTGTAGTTGTTTTGTAGAAACACATTAAAAAATTAATTTTAAAAAAATATTGAAATAGTTGAGTCTAAAGGTAACTAAGAAATTGAGATGGGGCAGAGTCACTCTTTGCCCATCAACTATCCAAGTTGTCTCAACATTTTTTCTGCCTTATCTATAGTATTAATTGCACATTGTATTTAATATTTACCATTTGACTGTTATGTGTTTGTCAGTATGAATTTCATTTATCCAAAAGAAATTGAGAAGTAAACTGTGGGGAGAATCCAGTGACCTAGTTAATTTAATGTTAATGCAGCTCATTGCTCATAATGATGTAAAATAAACCAAGATGTATCAGATTTTTTTCAAAGAAATAAAGTATTACCAATTATATACATTTAAAATTAATTCAAACATTGATATTAGTTTTTGCAATGTCTCATTTTTAAAATGCTAGTTGTAAATCTTATTAGCAATTGTCATTTACATGAGTGGAATGGAATTAAATGGCTGAGTGCATGTTGTCGATATTCAATCTGCAGCATAATTGGTCAGCCGCTTACATAAATCACTGGTATACAACTGCTGCCACTTGCTGGTGAACAGTGGATTGGATTCCAATTTTGAAGTGCCAGAGAAACTAATATAAATATCAAACACATTTGTATGATATTGCTCCTTAAATGTAGAAGATACTTTATTTATTGACCAGAAATTAAAATGACTTTTATAAGAATGCCCAGAAGTAGTTTCAGTTCCCTTTTTAGTTGCTAAGTACTAAAAATACAATTCTGTAGCACCATTGTGAGTCTGGTCAGCAGAGGTAAACCACCAGCAGAAGTGGAACAGAGATCTGATGATACAGCCAAACAACTAGTTGATTCCTCAGCAAAATTTGTGAATGAGCAGTTGATAAATGCAAAAAAATCTGACTTTTTTTTGCTTTTTTTTCTTATTCGCACACCTAAGTGAACCAAAACCTGAAACTGTATACTAGATCACATGATTTTATAAATCTTTCTGTAGAATTAAGAATTTGGATTTTAATCTCATGGTTTGGCTTTTGTATGTTATTAAACTGGAGGTAGGCTGAAGAATTTCTGTAGTTAATTCTGCATCACCTTGAGATTATTTTTAAATGCAGATGGATGTCTGTTTGCTTTGCACAGTACAATCTGAATATTGAGCTCCCATGAATGTTTCAGTCTAAAATGCATAGTAATATCATGTTTTCTAAAAGTCATCATGCATTATAACAAAAGACATGTTATATGTTTTTTAAAATGTAATATTATGTACTAATTGTATAACAGCAAAGCTTCATGGACCTTCCTAATCCTAAAATGCAGGAGTTTATGTTATATATCTTTGAACTGTGTGCATTTAAACAATTGTAGATTATTTCATTTTAACTACAAACCACAGGCAATTTTAGCTTTTGAGCTTTAATGCAACCCCTGACCACTGCAACAAATATTTATTGGAAAGTCTGCTGTTGTAGAACTGGCATCCTTTTAATTTGTTCTTTTGTATTTGTTGAGACTACTGGAACATCGCCATTTTGTAGAAATAATATATATGGTAACTTTTAACCCACTGCTTGGTTTCATGAGCTTCATTTCTTAATGTTTGCAGGTGTTGTGACAAGCGGTTATGGACCACCATTAACTTAAGTCGTTGTAAATCTATCACTCCAACAATGCTGAGTGGGATCATCAGGAGACAGCCCATCATACTGGACCTTAGCTGGACAAATGTCTCGAAAAAACAACTCAGTTGGCTCATAAACAAGTTGCAAAGTAAGGAAGGATTTGTTTCATTTATCTGTGTAAATTTGAAGGGGTGCACTGGGTCTTGTGTTTTTATATATTGTTGAGTATGAGATTTGTGCTGTCAGATTTAAAATACAATATTGAAATGTTGGAAGTGTTGAATAATTTGATGACATACTAATTTGTTTGGTATGAATTTTAGGGTCATTCTGTTTATTCAGAACTAGATTTAAAATTGTACTATGAGGATTCTGTATATAGACAGATTCCTTTGCAATGTGCTGCTTCCCTTTTGTATATTGTACGGTATGCTTTGTACTACCCTCATTATGGAGTTCCATAAATTCGGAGATTTAAATTTACTTAATGCCTTCCAAAGTTTAAGAATGTTCCAAGGCATTTCACATTCACAAGCTTTTTAAAAATTTATTTCAAAATTTATGCCAAGAGCCATAGCAACCAATTTATTCAACGCAAATGTCTCATAACCACCTAAGGTAAATGACTAGGTGTTTGGTCTTTGTTGTGGTTGAATATTACCAGATCAGCCACAATGATCCTGTACTTTATTCTGCCTTAGGATCTGCCCACCTGAGGAGGTCAGACATTTCTGCAGTTTTATATCTCATCTGGGAAAGACTGCACCTTTGGTAGTTTAATACGCTGCTTAAAATTGCCAGTCTGCGTTATGTTATCTAATAACTAGAGTGGGGTCAGAAGATTTTGATTCAGCAGAGTTTGGCACCTTAGTTATGTAGTAGTTATTTTGGGTCAGAAATTTTGACTTCTGCCTATGGCCTATTCTTAAAAGCTCATTTGGTTTGGAATCAAGTATAGTTAATTGGAAGCAAAGAGTTGTGAAATGGCATGGCAGCAAGTTGCATATTTTAGTTCAATAAAGCTTAGAGACATAGCAAAGCTGAATGAGCAATTCTTACAGTTTAATGTACAATGTTTTGCACTGATCTTTGGTATGTGAATGGCAACTCAGTAGCATCTGCTTCTGTATAAAAATAAAACTTGACTGGGTCCAGCTATTCCAAACCCAAATATTTGCACTTTTTTCCATATCTGACCGTGAAGTTATTAGCAGAATATTATAACTGGACAAAGGCATCTTACTGATATTATAGGTTCACTCTCTAGAAAGAAGGAGAAAATCTCATTTGGGATGTTTTGCAGATGATACCAAAATTGACAGTAGAGAAGTTGATTGTCTTATCAACAGGATTGTGAGTGGCAAAAGGGAATAGTAGATTGAATTTAACTCTGACATTTCAAGAGTGACACATTGTGAGAAGGTAAACTAGAGCAGGACATAAATAGTGAATAGCAGAGCCCAAGAGAGGGCTGTTGAAAGCAGACGTTTGGGATGCTTTCCCTAAAAGTACCAACACAGGTAGATAGGGTGGTGGAAAATATGTTTGGCTTTCACCAGCTATTCTGATCACCATGATACAAGAAAGAGGTGATTAAGCTAGAGAGGATGCAGTTAAAAAAAATGTTGCCTGCATTGGTGGGCTTGAGTTGTAAAGATTCAACCAACCACGGATCAGGAAAACCCAGAAGTGCTCTTTCAGCACTCGTCATTTGAGCATGTACAGACTATTTTTGTAATTATTCCCTAAACAATACATAATACCAACTATTTATATAGCATCTACATTGTATTAAGTAATCTAGAGATAATTTAAAAGTACAGGCAGTTCCCGGGTTATGAAGGAGTTCCGTTCCTGAGTCCATCTTTAAGTTGGATTTGAAGTCGGAACAGGTGCATCCGGTATTATTTAGCATCAGTTAGTCAATCGTTTTTCTTAGTAAATAGTACATATTTTACCTTTCTATGCATATAAAACACTTAAGAAACGTATGTATTTCAATAATCAAACCACTGCGTGCTTAGTAATAATTGTAGCTTTCATCGGGGCAGGGTCTTTCACATGCTCCATTAAAATTATTCCGATCGTTGACCGACTGTAGCCTAACGCTTTTCCAATGACCGATGGTGTTTCACCACTTTCCAATCGCTTTATTACTTCCATTTTATTTTCGATCGTGATCATGATTATTTTCGTGAACAGAAACACTGCAGATTCAGAGCTACGCCGGGTCCTAAAGACCACTGCATTGAGACATGTTAAATAAGGTCTGGGGTTCCGCTGGGTCCTAAGGTCCACAGCATTGAGACAGGTTAAATAAGGGACTTGAGCATCCACGAATTTTAGTATCCGTGGGGAGTCCTGGAACCAATCCCCCGCAGATAAGGAGGGCCGACTGTACAATGTGTCTCTGTGATTCTGCACACCAAATGTAACACAGTGAAAAGTTGAAGCTCTGCGGTGCTTCATATCCTTGGGAAATGGTAGCTTGGCTGAGTTATGTTCACTTTTCTTTTGAGTAAATACTTATAAATGTCCAAATAATATAGTTACTGCAAGACAAATTAGAAATAACCCAAAGTATTGGCTTGTGTCCATTGGGCAAAGACTTAATGAATACACATTTAGATGTGTTTGTTTACCTCAGTTTGACTTGCATTTGAAAACAACAATCATTACTTAATCTGAATAATACAAATTAAAGTGAATTAGGAAACAAAAGCTTTGAGCACAATTGTCCTAGAAATATTTTATTCTGAAAGAACAGCTAATTAATTCTCTGTACTTTTCATTCTTGTCCTACTGACAAAAATTTGAACCGTGCATTTTTGTCTACAAAACAGTAAAAGAAAAGGAGGCAGCAGGAGATGAAGGTGAACTGAGGGTGCCTGTCATTTCAGGCTTAAATGCATCTTCAAATCACTTCCTAATATACTTGTATTATGGAACCACTTTCTCTATGTATTCTGAGTACTTGATTATATTAAGAATGCCTTCTGTTAAATGCAGCTGAAATTTTGAAGCTGACTGGATGTTTATATTTTTTGGTAATAATACAGTAACTTTGCAGTCCTTTGGGGAAAGTGGCAAAGTAGCTTGGAGAATAAATTAATCCTTATGATGTTTGAGAAAACTAATTTAAAGTGGTCAGCGATTGCTTCTGCCTGCAATTCGTTACATTGCAAAAAGCTTGAACAGAAATGAGAATGATTTCAGTTGGAAAACTTAAGTGTAAAGCCAAAGTAGCACAAAATACTGTGATAAAATTTGGAATGTACAGTACGACAGTAGGGCCAGCAGTTTGATATCTTGTTAAAAGTAGTTAATTGCATGTGTTTATATCTACCTGAGACCCATGGGCACAACATCCACAGATGGATGCATTCAAAAATAAAGGAGATAGAATAATTTATAGTTTAGCCCATTTTAATCTCAAAAATTGGTAAAAGCACTTTCCATTAAACTGCCTCAATATATAGAGGACCCGACTTGGGACTGTGCAATACTGAACCTCCTATTAGGAAACAAGAAAGGGCAAGTAACAAAAGTGGTAATCAGGGAGTACTTTTGCATCTAATAAACATAACTCTATTAGTTTTTAGATAGTGATGGAAAAGGCTAAGTCAGGATCAGAGGTAAGGGTCTTAAAATGAAGGAGAACTAATTTTGGGGGGAATTAGGTAGTATCTAGCAGAGGTTGATTGGGTGAGCTTGTTTAAAGGGGGGAAAATGAAAAGCAAGTGGAAGGCTTTTAAGAGTGCAATATCAATTGTCTAAGAACAGGATATTCCTGTTGAGATGAAGGGTAAACCTGGCAAATTTGGGGAACCCTGGCTATTGAGAAATATTGAAGCTCAGGTCAAGAAAAAGGAAACATACATTGGGTTTAGGTTGCGCAGATCCTTTGACTATGGATGGATTAAGAATACTGGTAAGAGGGAACTCGAGCAACGAGAGGGTATGAGATGGATCTGGAAGGTAAGGTTAAGGAAATTCACAACAAGTTCTATAGCTATATTAGTATGGTGGCTAAAGAGAGAGTAGGTCTCTTTAGAGATTGCCAAGGTTGCAAAGGTGGGATTTGTTGACTGAGAAGAAAATCATAATTACTCAAGAGATAAGGAAAACAAGCAGAGATATTTAGGAGGACATTTGTATTACCAGGGAAGAGGTGTTTTCAGCCTTACGGAGCATCAAGATGGATAAATTCCCAGGGCTTGACCAAGTGTGTCCTCTTGTGGAAGGCTAGTGATGAAATGGCTGAGGCCCTTGTGGAAATAGGTGAAGTTTTCTCCTTATGGAAGGCAGCTGATGATGTTCCATTGTTTAAAAAGAATAGCGAGGACAAGCCATGGAACTAAGGAGCAGTCAGCCTGACATCAGTAATGGGAAAGTTACTGGTGAGAATTCTGAGGGACAGGATTTACCAGCATTTTGATTGACAGAGTGTGATTAGGTGGATTCGTCAAAACTTTGTGTGTGGGAAGTTGAGCTTTTTTTTTAAGGTAACGAAAGAGGTAAATGAGGGTAGGCCTGTGGATTTTGTCTATTTGGATTTTAGCAAGGCCTTCAACAAGGTCCTGCATGACAGGCTGGTCTGAAGGTTAGGTGCTGGGGAATCCAGGGAGAGCCAGTCAGGAAGATTCAAAATTGGTTCAGAGGTAGGAAGAACAGTGGTAGTTGAAAGTTGTTTCTTGGAATGGAGGCCAGCGACTAATGGTGGCCTGCATGGATCAGAGTGGGAATGCACAAGACTTACGTTCACCTTTAACATTGAAGTCATCTCCTGAGGCGAACCCTTTCCTGATACAGGATGCCAGCTGCTCTCTTAATTTCCAGTAAGTGCGAACAGATTCTTCTGAAGGGACCAAATCCCAGCTGGGCAAATTGTACAGTTTAGGGCTGGAGTCTCAGTGTGACCAGGTTTTCTGTCTTCACCTCCTTTTTAAAGGAAGTGTGTAAAATGCTGGAGGAACTCAGCAAGTCAGGTAGCATCCATGGAGGGGAATAAACGGTCATTGTTTTGGGCCGAAAACCTTCATCAGGGCCCCTCCATAGATGCTGTCTGACTTGCTGAGTTCCTTCAGCATTTTGCATGTGTTGCTCTGGATTTCTGCTGTACCTCTTCTGTTTAAAATGTTTATGACTTTTTTTGTATACCTCCAAAAATCAAGTGCGATTATAAACAGATGTCACATGGGACGACAGTAAATATTTGAGCACAGCAAGCCCAGTTTTAATTATTAGTGAATAACTGAGTCCTAATGAAGAACCTCAACCTGACATCAGCTGTCTGTTCATTTCTGTAGATGCTGCCTAACCTGCTGAGTTCCTCCTAACTGTTAGGCATATCCATTTGAAATATTTTGAGTACAAGTTTAAGCTGTTAAGTATGATGTTTGGTATTAGAAAATTGTGTTCTTTCGTTAATGGTTCCTTATTCTCTTTTATCCTTGAGAATTGTTGGATTTTAATCCAGTGCAGATGGTGGCATTAAATTCGGAGGTACTGTTGATGGTAGAACACCAGGGGGTCTTGATCAGTTAGGGAGATGGCCAAGAAGTGGAAATGGATTTCAATACAGATAAGTGTCAGGTGATGCATTTTGGAAAGTCAAACCAGAGGAGGACTTGTGCTATGAATGGTGGGCCATTAATAAGTATAATTGAGTGGAGAAATTTGGGAATGCAAATAAATAGTTTGTTGAAAGTGGTGTCACAGATTGAAGGTTGGTTAAAAAGATGTTTAGAAAGCTGGTTTTCAGTCAGGACATTGAGTATAGGAGTTGGACATTGTGTGGCAGTTGTATAAGATTGGTGAGACTGCACTTGCAGAACTGCGTACAGGTTTGGTTGCACTGTTATAGAACATACGTAGTTAAACTGGAAAGAGTGCAGAAAAGATTTACAAGGATGTTGCCAGAACTAAAGGGCCTGAGTTATTGGAAGATGTTGTCCAGTCTAGGTCTTTATTCCTTAGAATGTAGGAGAGTGAGGAGTGAACTTATAGAAAATTATGAGCAGTTTAAAATTATGAGCAGTTAAATGAGATGGATGGTAACAGACTTTTCCCTAGGTTGGGAATCCAAAACTAGGGGGCACTGACTTAAGGTGAGAAGAAAATTTTAGAAAGGGTCTGAGTAGCAACTTTTTCCACATGGAAGGTGGTGAGTGTTTGGAATGAGCTGCTAGAAGAAGCTGTTGAGACAAATACAATTATATAATTTAAGTAGTGTTGGGATAGGTACATGGAAGGGCAGGGCTCAGAGGAATTTAGGCTGAACTTGAGAATTTGGGGCTAGCTGGATGGTACCGTGGCTGGGCTAAAAGATGTATCAGTGTTGTATTGCTCTATGACTCTTCCCAATGCATGTAATGCTCTGTGACAACTTGTGCTGTATTTCCTTCAAACTTACCTCTTGTAATGATCTAATTAATATTTGTAGTTGCAAATGATCAGTGTTGCCAGTTGCTGTGTGATGTACGTACCTTGCAGTACTTTTTCAAGTAGTGTGTTACAGTAGAGACAAGTTCATTCAAATGGACTGTTTTGCCTGCTATGGTTGAAAACACCCACAGATTTCACACATGCACAGGTTGGTTAGTATCAGGTTATGAACCTGTGCTGCCCAGTATGCAGGATATTGGATGTCAATACTCCTGTTAGCTTTGACTTCCCAATTGTAATTAATCGTGTTTCATGTATTCTAAATCTGAAACTAAGGTACTGAAGAAAGCACACTAAACTCTCGAGTACAATACTCGATCACAGTTGAGGTAGTAGTGTTTAACAGTTTATTCCTTGATTATTGAATTCATTTTGTTTTCCTGCAAATATAGGATTTGAGAATGCAGAAATTATATTAAGGAAAGAGAGCTAGATGCTTGCTGCACCATTCAGTAATAACACAGCTAATTTTTTTATGCTGATGCCACTCTTCCACACGAACGTCATGTCTGTTGAGTTACTTAGTTACAAAATAATGATCTATTTCTGTACAGAAAGGCCAATTCCTTATTTTAAAGATAATGAGAACCATTAAATCCACATCTACTTTGAAGCTCCTTGAGTATTTTGTAATGTTCAATAAGATCACCACTCATTCTTATAAACTTTGTTGGGGACAGATGTGGCCTGCCTAATCTTCCTTGTATGTCAAACTCTCTATTCCAAAAATTAATCTTCTAACCCTTTGCAGCAATCTGCAAAAGTCTTCGACACACAGTTATAGTAGCCAGGGTTCCTAATACTTCTGTACAGTACTGTAGTAATTTTATGTATTGCACTGTACTACTGCTGCAAAGAAAACAAATTTCATGATGTGATGATAAATCTGATTCTGATATGAGCCTCTATTTTGGACTAAGAGTGGGAAGGGGGCAGGGAGAGGGGAATCATGGTTAGGAAAAGGGGGTGGGAGAGGGGAAGAATAAGAAACCAATTGTTCGTAATCAAATGATCTTGCCTGGTGTCTCAGGGTTGAGTGTGTCTGCTCCTGTGGCAACCTTCCCCACCCCCATCCACCAGCACTCCTCTGCCACCTGTCCCACATCCCTCCTGTGGTGTTCCACCCTTGCCATTCCCAACATCATTGCTCCCACCAGATTTACAAACCTGCATTCTGCTGCACGCTGACAAATACAGTACTGTGCAAAAGTCTTAAGCACCCTAGACTTTTGCAAAATACTATAAATCCTTCCTTGCATAGTCTAAACCTATGTGTAATGTTCCAAAATGTTTCACCAATTGTTTGCTGAACCTGCATATTAACTTTTGGTAATCCGTGTACAAGAACATCTCGGTTCCTGTAATAACAAGCACATATCCTTAAATATGTGACCACTGGGGGAGAAAAATTACAGAACCAGTTGACTTCACATTTTCCACAATATATTCCATCTGTCACATCCTTGCTTTTCACTTATTCTTACTATATCCCGCTATCCAACCCCCAACTAAAGTTTCTTTGCAATCTTGCAGCCCACACTGTCGCAAAGCTTTGTATCATCAGCAAATTGGATATATTACATTTTATCTCCTTGTTCAAAAGTGCTGCAGCAACGCTAAACACAACCTCCCAGTTTTCATTTTTGCTGACAGTACAAAATAGCAACAGTGTTGTCAAATATCAACTGTATCATAAGTGTTACCATCTGTTCAGTTACATCATGAAACTTTATTTTACTGTTCAATCCCTTACTTTAGTGGATATGGACACTACTCAATTTTGTATCATCACTATAATGAAAGATACTAAATTGTTATCAAAAATAAAATTTAATTGACTTTTAAGGTAAATATCCATTTAGATATAGTGTGCTTCAGAATTTTTGCCAGTAAATGAAAATGATTTCTGTCTGCTTTTACCTGTAACACAGAATGAAAAGCAATTCTATTTCAGTCAACACACACAAAATGCTGGTGGAATGCGGCAGGCCAGGCAGCATCTATAAGGAGAAGCACTGTCGATGTTTCAGGCTGAGACCCTTCGTCAGGATCTGACGATTCTTCGTCCTGACAAAGGATCTCAGCCCGAAACGTCAACAGTGCTGTTCCACCAGCATTTTGTGAGTGTTGTTTGAATTTCCATCATCTGCAGATTTCCTCCTGTTTGTTCTATTTCAGTCAGCTCCCAACTCAGGACCATATTGTTTGTATCTATGTTGTTTTGGTGTGTGAATAATACTGTATATCTCTGAGTGATCACTATATATTTAAAAGTTTGTTACCCCTGAAAATGATTTTGGTAATGATCAGGTTGTTTTTCCTGTTTTCTTTAAATAAAGTCATGTTAAATGTTATATTTTTTTGTGACAGATTTGAAAATTCTGGCACTAGCAGGATGCATTTGGAGTGCAATCTCTGCACTTTGTACATCAAATTGTCCTCGTCTGCGCATGCTTGATCTTCGTTGGGTGGAGGATCTCAAAGACTCACAGATGAAGGAGTTGTTGTCACCACCTACAGATTGCAGAGTAGGTCAGTTGAAAGAGTTGGTAAACACACAACCTCTATCTATACAAAGTTTTCTTAAAATTTACCTGGTGTGACAATTATCACTTCAACTTGATGGCAATAAAGATAACATAGTTTTCATTACCTCTGGATAGCTGAGGCTGCCTGATTCTGCAGAAAAGTTGCCCGTGAATTTTGCAGTCCAGGTCCTTCAGTGTTCTGTTATCAATTTGTTTAGCACTAAATTGAGTTTTAGTAACTCTTTTCTAGCAAATGCAACACAATTAACTCATTTTTTATTCTCTCCCATGCTTTCAACCCGTTTTCTCCAGAACAATTTGGGTTTATCTCTAGCTGGAGAAATAAATTAACTGGGAAGCTTCATTCTGAAAGAAAGTAAATATGATTCAAATTGGGAACTACATGCTCCAAATTAGACTCTCCATTAACTTGATATTTCAGGAAGTTGAAAGGATTACAATTGTGTAAAGTTGAAGGATTGGATTGTACTGATCTGACATTTGGGGCGTTCATTTAATGTGACTGGAAAATGTATTAGATACAAATGAAGCGAAGTATTATCTATCCTGTTTTGTTTTCTGTTTGTTCTCTCTGAATCCACCATTGACTTTTGAATAAAGGTCTCAGTCTGTTTAGTCCTCTCCATAGATGCTGCCTGACCTGAGTTCCTCCAGCATTTTGTGTGTGTGTGTGTGTGTGTGTGTGTGTAGATTTCTAGCATCTACATGTTTTCTTATGTTTTAAAAAAAATGACTTCTAGTCTCTGGTACATTTAGCAGTGCAAATTTTAAAGGAAAGAAATGAATCTGCAATGAATGTGGAAGTAATGATGAGAATGGTTAAAATATGCTTTTTTTAAACCAACAAATATCAATCTTGAGAGATGTGTAGAATGGTAACAAGAAAGCTTATGGTCAAAAATTGTGACCTCTAATGTAAAGGGATCCATACTAATATTTGTTGCATGATGCTTCAATGGGATTGAGTTGACTTTACTTCTTACATCCTTCACATACATGAGGAGTAAAAATCTCTGTTATGTCTTCGTCTTAATGTGCAATGTTCAATCATAGTAATTTATAATAAATAGAACAATCAATATAACATAGAAATACACTCAAGTCACCATGTGTTAATCAGTCTGATGGCCTGGTGGAAGAAGCTGTGTTGGCCCTGGCTTTTATGCTGCGGTACCATTTCCCGGATGGTAACAGCTGGGATAGATTGTGGTTGGGGTGACTTGGGCCCCCAATAATCCTTTGGGCCCTTTTTACACACCTGTCTTTGTAAATGTACTGAATCATGGGAAGTTCACAACTACAGATGTGCTGGGCTGTCCACACCACTCTGCAGAGTCCTGTGATTAAGGGAGGTACAGTTCCCATACCAGACAGTGATGCAGCCAGTCAGGATGCTCTCAATTGTGCCCCTGTAGAAAGTTCTTAGGATTTGGGGGCCCATACCAAACTTCTTCAACCATCTAAGGTGAAAGAGGCACTGTTGTGCCTTTTTCACCACCCAGCTGGTGTATACAGACCAAGTGAGGTCCTCGGTGATGTGGATGCCAAGGAACTTAAAGCTGTTTACCCTCTCAACCCCAGATCCATTGATGTCAATGGGGTTTAGCCTGTCTCCATTCCTCCTGTAATCCTCAACCAGCTCGTTTGTGTTTGCGACATTGAGGGAGAGATTGTTTTTGTGACATAACTGTGATTAGGCCAATCAATGTAGTGTCATCAGCAAATTTAATTAGCAGATTAGAGCTCTGAGTGGCAACACAGTCATGGGCATACAAGGAGTAAAGGAGGGGACAGTACACAGCCCTGAGGGGCTCCTGTGTTGAGAGTCAGAGGGTGGAGATGAAGGAGCCCACAATGTCGACGATCTGACAGGAAGTCCAGGATCCAGTTGCACAAGGCAGGGTGAAGGCTAAGGTCTCTGAGCTTCTTGTCCAGCTTGGATGGAATTATGGGGTTGAATGCTGATTTGTAGTCCAAGAACAACAGTCTCACATAGGCATCCTTCTTCTCCAGATGTGTAAGGACGGTATGTAGAGCAGATGGTCTGTTGCGTCATCTGTCAATCGGTTGTGTTGGTAGGTGAATTGTAGGGGCTCCAGTTTGGGTGGTAGCAAGCTGCAAATGTAATCCTTGACCAGCCTCTCAAAGCATTTGCTTATTATTGAGGTGAGTGGAATAGGACGCCAGTCGTTCAGGCATATTACCTTGGTCTTTTTTTGGTACAGGGACAATGGTGGATAATTTGAAGCAGAAGGGCACTCTACACTGGGAGAGGGAGAGGTTTAAAATGTCAGCAAACACGCCTGCCAGTTGTGCCGCACACATCCTGAGTACTAGCCCTGGGATGCCTCCCAGTCCCACAGCCTTGCGACTGTCTCCTCGTTGGGAACGTCTGCGTACCTCAGCCTCAGAGATGACCAGTTTGCAGGTTGCAGCGGTGGCATTCCTCGGAGGCTCAGAGTTAACGACATCGAACCGAGCGTAAAAGTGATTGAGCTCATCTGGGAGAGAGGCCGCGATGTTGGCGGCACCACTATATTTGGCTTTGATGTCTCCAATGGTATGCAGCCCTCGCTACAAGTCACATGTGCTATTCATTGTGAATCTTGACTCAATTTTGTCCCTGTATTGTTGTTTCGCAGCCTTGATAGCTTTGCGCAGATCGTAGCTGCTTTTCTTAGCTCCAGCTGATTGCCGGCGGTGTAAGCTCTATGTCACGCGGTAAGTGCTGCTTGCACGGAACTATTGATCCAGAGTTTCTGGTTCGGGAGGACTCTGACTGACTTCTGGGGGAACAACATTGTCGATGCACTTCCAGATGAAGCACGTGAGGCTCCATCCGTGAACTCAGAGACAGCTTCATCATGGAAGACATTCCAGTCGACGTCATCGAAGCAGTCCTGCAGCATGGAGGCAATTGGTCAGACTAACAGTGGACAATTTTAACTCTGCCTGCCTCTTGTTTCAGCTTCTGCCTGTACGGCGGCAAAAGCAGAATCGAAGAGTAGTCTGATTTTCCAAAAGCTGGGCGAAGGAGAGCTTTGTAAGTGTTGCGGAAGGGAGTGTTAACAGTGGTCAAGTGTGTTACCTCCATGAGTGCTAACCTGGATGCGCTGACAAAACTTCAGGGAGACTTTCGTCAACAATGCTCGCTTAAAGTCACCGGTGATGATGAGGGCAGCCTCCGGGTTGCAGTCTCCAGCATGTGATGGTCTTGTACAGTTTCTTGAGAGCCAGGTCAGTATCAGCCTGCGGCAGAATGTACACCGCTGTGATGATAACAGCTGTGAACACCCTAGGCAGCCAGTAGGGTCTGCACAGCAGCACCAGATATTCCAGGTCTGGGGAACAAAAGGATTTGAGTGCATGCACATTCTGGGGGTTGCACCAAGCATTGTTGACCATGAAGCATACCCCTTCTCCTGTACTCTTCCCAGAGAGTCTTTTTGACCTGTCCGCCCGGAACAGGGAGAACCCAGAGGGCTTGATAGTGTGGTCCGGTATCTCCCCCGTCAGTCAGGTCTTCAGGAAGCACAAAACATTATGTTCCTTTGTTTCCTTCTGGTAGGAGATTCTGGTTCTCAATTCTCACAGCTTGGTGTCCAGGGACTGAACGTTAGCTAGGAGTATGCTAGGGAGCAGTGACCAATTTGCACGCCGTCTCAGTCTCACCAGAACGCCGATGCTTCTCCCTCACTTCCGGCACTTCTTCCAAGGTAGTGGTGGTGTAAGAGATGAGTCTCCCATGGATCATGCAAGCAGGGGATCCCAGTGTAGGAAAGGTGGCACATAGTATATAAATGCCATCTTTCCAATGTTCAGAAGGGTCAGTCTACTGTATCTGGTGCGACTATAAGCTACTTGGACAGAAAATGCTAAGCAAATTGTAGAAATTTGTAGTATACTGAAGATTTGGAACAGAGCTCGCAACATGGCCACCAAATGCAGTGCCATCTTAGAAGAAATTTACAAAGTTTAACCCTAATGTGGTTATTTTAATTAAATATTCTTTTTATCATATTTAAATGTTTGTGACATCTTCACAAGGCATTGTTTGATGTTGTTGGAGTAAATATCCATTTAGTACTTGCACAAAAAAAATTAGCAATAGAGAATTGTATGGGTCAGTTAGGTGTCCAGAATTAACCTTTTGTATCATGACATATTAATTGATAAATTGAACTACACCCAAGAACAGCTCTCCTGGGGCAACTTTTTGTAAGAGCATTAAAATATTAGACAATCTGCTGTATTAATGCTCTGTTGTTGCTTTTGTATGCCATCCTCCTTCCCCTTTGAGTGCCCCTCCTTCCCTTTCTCTCACACTTTCCATCCATCCTCCAGTTTGTTTTTGAAAATGTTTTTCTTGTACTTGCTAATTAATTTGAAAGATGTTGTTTTGTTTCTTGTAGGTCATAATCAGAGCAAACTCTGCAACGTGACAGAATTTCACTTAGCAGGTTTGGATATTACTGACTGCTCGTTGGCCTTGATGATACGCTACATGCCAATGCTAAACAAGCTGGACCTGAGTCAGTGTAACCACGTGACGGATCAATCCATTGCCCTCTTGACAGCTGCTGGATCTTCCACACGAGAAACACTGACTGAAATAAACCTTTCAGGTAAAAGACCCATAAGGCAGAGCAGCAGAATTAGGCCATTCTGCCCATCAATTCTGCTCTGGCATTTCATCATGGCTGATCCATTTCCCCCTCAACCCCATTGTCCAGCTTTCTTCCTGTAACCTTTCATGCTCTGACTAATCAAGGACCTATTAATCTTCACTTTAAATAGACCCAATGACTCGACCTCTACAGCCACCTGTGACAATGAAATCTGCAGACTCACCACCCTCTGGCTCAAGAGATTCTTCATCTCCACTCTGAAGTGACGTCCCTGTTTTTCAGGGGTTTGCAAACTTTTTTTTATGCCATGGATCCCTACCATTAACCAAGTGATCCACAGACCCCAGGGTGGGAACCCCTACTCTATTCTGAGGCTGTGCCCTCGGAATAAAGACTGTCATACTTGCATTCCTTGTAGTTTAAAATAAGGGATTGACTTCTTCAAACATATAGGATCCAAAGGGTAGACCTATGACATCTCAGTAATATATTTTTGTTTCTTAAGATATCTGGAAGCAAGAGTATGATCTGTTGGATAAGGCCAACATAGCCAGTGGTATCATTGCTGTTCTTACACAATTCTCCCATAATATTAGGCGACAATACAATAATTCACAGTGTATTCTAATAAAGGTTCCCCAATTAATAACTCAAACACACCTTTTACCTATGTTAATGTACTAATGGATGGGTGTTTCAAAACCTATTGAAATGATATTAAGGTAAACACTAATGCCCAGTGTGAATGTGAAATAAATTGTAGCACTTCTTTGGCTGCTGTAATGAAAACAACAAAATAAATATTTGCACAAAATGACATTGCCACAGTTAAAAGAGTCAGGAGAGGAAATTGTAGACTGCTGTTTTCCAACGTCCCTCAGGTACAAAAATGGAAGACTCTAGAAGATGCCAAATTGAATCTGCTTAAAAAAAAATAATAGGGGTAGACCATGTAACTATAGGCCAGACACCTTAACACTGGGACTAAGCAAATTTTAGGAAACGATCTGTAATAACAGCAAAATCTGTGTTTAGAGAGGGCCGAAGCTAATCAGAATACACTGTCAGTATGGACTTGACTGGCGATTGAATTATTTCAGATGATAGCAGGGTACTTGTTAACCTAAAAATGATACAGAGGAAGGGAGCTTACTCATATCTGCATGTGCACTTGAAGATCTCTACCAGGTTATGGATC
The DNA here is from genome assembly GCF_030144855.1 of Hypanus sabinus. Taxonomy (NCBI): domain Eukaryota; kingdom Metazoa; phylum Chordata; class Chondrichthyes; order Myliobatiformes; family Dasyatidae; genus Hypanus; species Hypanus sabinus. The sequence continues at coordinate 137,840,091 of NC_082711.1, forward strand.
GAGAGCTGGGAAGTGGTAAGAGGGACATTTTTGATCATCATGAACATAACATACCTTACAGCCTACCGCTCGCTGTAAATTTCTGTGACCTGCTTAACAGACTGGGGCAGATGACCATAACCACAGGGTGTTATCTCTAAGCAGCTTTGAATAGCAGTGCCACAAATGGTGAGAGTAAGGGTGAGTAGTTTATTAACAGAAGCCCAGTACTCATGGTGAGGTCCTTGCTTTCAAAATAATATTTAGGATGCATTCTGGGCAATTTTATAATGATCATGGGATGAAAATGCATATAAAGTTGGCCTGTCCCTTAAAAACAGTTGTAAAAGATGTCAGGCTAGAAAGTGGGGAAATTGGACCAACACATGCAAGCAAGTCATTCTTTTTTTTTTAATTAGTCTACCAGAGATACATCCAGAGATCAAATAAGATATTAAAGCAGGAGATCGAAGGACATTCCTCTCCGAGGACAATGGGACAGCTTTAATATGCTGAAAAAATTGCACTATTAGTGGTATTTGTCGGCAGTGGTTAATACTTCACCTTTAACCTGCTCCTTTCAGGTTGCCATCGAATAACAGACCAGTGCCTGTTGCTGCTTCAACACTGCCCAAACCTTAACCGAATCGACCTTCGGAACTGCAAACTGATTTCTCCCCAGGCTTGTCAACAGCTGATGGAAGGACTCGTAGGTGTTGCCCCCTTTGAACTCGTGGAAGACAAACTGTTAAAGAGAAGCGGTTTACAATTGACAAAGTAGCCTCATGGACGCCGATAAGCCTTGCCAGAATGTTCCTCCAAGTCCTGACTGAGACAGCACAATAGAACCTACTGGGGAACTGTCTCCACTCTTCTAGCTAATTGCTTTCTGTGTATCTGTATGGACCATGCTGTGACAGTCTGGAGTTGTCATGGCAATCACGTCATTCACTGCTGATAAAGTCAGTGATCCAGTGACAGCTGTATAGTTTTGGAGGAAAATTACTGGTGTAATTATCTTGGCCTAGAAGATGAAGCATGATTTTTGGAGAAAAAAAAAGTTTTTATATCGCAAATACAGGGTTTTAAGCATTACGCTCTGGTAATAATTCCCTCCTTTCTTTCCTTTGCCCTCCAAAAAATAAAGAAGTGTAGATTTAGAAAATATTTAAAAGTATACAGTATACCTTTTTGGAGGTATACATTAAATTTCTGATTTAATGCTTATTTGGAAATAAAAACATGTGGGCTTAAAGATGGGCTGCAATTCAATTTTGAAAAAGCCCATTGGTCTAAATTTGATTGCAGTCCAAAATAATATTCAGTACTTTTAATACAGTACATTTTTAATTACATTTGTTTTATTCTACTGAAAACTACACTTTCAGTAGACATTCAGTTTTTCCACACTGCATTTCTAAATTTTGGTGGTGCATGAATCAACACATTAATACTGAAATGAGGTCAGTCAGTTTACAAAAACCTCATTGGTGAAATAATTTCTGTAAAAATTTGATTCATTCCTTCAATGGATTTTTCTCAGCGACTTCCTATTCCTTGGTCAAAACAGTCAAGCTCATTTATTTAGGTTACATTGGTTGTTATGAGATCTGAGTCCTTTTCAAATTTGTGTTGAAAGGGTGTTCTTTCAAAATGAAAGTCCTCATGGCTATATTGTTTTATGTTTTATCACATTATGTTATGGGATGTATTTTAATAGTGATCTACAATAACATTGTAGTTTTTAAAATGCTTCATGGCAACCCAAATTACCTAATTAAGTGAGTACATAGTGCTTTAATGGGGAAAATGTGAAATGTTCAGTGGTTACATTTAGTAAATATGAATACTCTGAAGGAATATCTTTGTTTTGTCCATTAAACGTGACAAAAAAATAAAAGCATGTTAAGATTTAGACCAATAGCTATAAACAAGGATTTTTGAGAGTCCGATTGTACCAGCTTATTATATTCCATCACTACAGTTCTAGCCAAGGAACAGAAATATTGTGAATTCTAACCAGGTTCATTGTCTTATGTTGTTTTTGCACTGGCAATATCTTTTTAAAAAAGAATGTGTGCTGGATAAGGCACTGGATTTTATAATAATTGAGTTTAGTTATAAGTAACCATTCCCACCCTAACATACTCTTGCCATATAGACAGTTGTTCTGTTGTACTGTAAACATTACAGGTGCATCAACAATACATTTTAAATGGAATCTGTAACATCAGCTTGTAAATAGCAGCAGAAATTATTTTTTATCTTGCATATGCTGCCAAACATTAATGAAATGGAAATGTTATGAGTATTTTCAGTTGTTACCATAGAAAGTACACTGGGGAAATCAATTTAACAAAAAGGTTAAACTTATACATTAATGGGTGAATTAGTTTGTTCTCACCATGAGGACGAGGGGTTCTATCTTGACAGAACTGGCTCTAAACTCCTGTTCCCTGATGATCTAGCCTTCTCTAGCGGCCAAACTCAACATTTTTCCAGTCGTTCTTTCCTACACTGATTTTGACTCTTCCAGCATTGTCCGGACTGCATCATTAATATAATTTGTAGCATTAAGCCATCTCGATTCTTTATTACCTTTCTGTTGCCTTCCTGAATCGATACCAGGAAGCTGGAAACTCAGACCCACCATGCGATCAGATGACTTCTTAATGTCGATATGTTTTATAATAATGGACAGGAGAACTTGAATCTCAGTCTGGCAATCAAAAAGCCACATCCCCTGAACTCTGTTGTTTCTGCAACTCTAGTGGAGCTTTGTGTGTCGGTGTAAACCAGTGCAAAACAACTGGTGGTTTGCTGCATTCATTCTGTTTTACTAGGTTTAAAATGTGTCCTTCCTAAGAACAAAGATTCTCGAGGTGCTGTACTTTATTTGCTTGATTTTCTGTCAAGTAAAACCCATCCATGAGCTTCATTCATTAACTCAGTCCTGATGGGAGCAGTGGCTGGGGTGGGGGAGGGGGGGCGCATTGATGGAGAACTGAGACTTCAAAAGCAGCGCAGACTCACTTCTGGTCTCCCTTTTTCACTGGATGTATTAGCAGTGCAAAATTCCAAGTACTAGCCACAGTATTCTAGCTGTGGATAATACCGGATCTGAATATGTCACTTAAATGAAAGAAAATAATTACATGAGAAAGAACTGACTTTCCTCATATTTGCCTTTCAGAAAGTAGATGGTACTTCCACTTGGACCATGTCAACACAGTGGCAGATAAAAGATACTTTCATTATGTCAAGGCACCTGTTGTACAGACACTGAAGGGTCATTCCAATTGTGTTGGAAATGGATTATAAATGTAAAAAATGATGTGTAATAAATGTGTAGCTAACAGTAAGCCTTTGATGAAAAGGGAAAGTAAGTGGTCAGAATAAGAAAGCTGAAATTGAATGATATTCTGAAGAAATTTGATTCCCCCATTCTATGTAGTGCAGGCTTAAATCTCATTGATCAGCAGGTTAAGTTCGACACAAATATTTGAATGTCTGAGAAAGACAATCAACTGTTTATGCTGTAACAACACCTGATACAAACAGTACCCAAATATTCACAGAGGAGTGTTGTTTTATTTTGAAATGGGCATTTCTTCCAATTCTGATCACCAACCTCTGTCTTTTGATTTAGATCACACTGAACAGTAGCAGAGTTCCTGGTAGCATCTGAGCTTAATAGGTGGTGTTATTTACATGTGTGTACTATGAAATCATGCTGTATATACAATCTATAAGTATAGTAAGCATTGGTACATTTGTTCTTACACTTACCTTAAGATGCAAGGATCTTAACATACAAGTTAGCGACCATGGTGCAATAGCACTTTTTGGCACAAATTTCATAACATGTTCTTCATTTAATAGAATTACTTAGTATCTCTGGAAATTTCCTGTCGGCAACTTTAATATCCAATATAGAATCTAAATTTCCCATTTGTTTTCTTCCTAATGTATTGTTGATGCATTAGTAAAGAAGCATTCCAGAAAATTGCTGGTGAGAGAAACTTGTCCCTCTTATGTGCTAACGTTATAAATATTAATTCTCCTTTAAAATAAAAATTATATCAAAAACTAGAACTTATTTTAAAACTTATTATAATTGGAAACATTACATCTATTAAATTTATCTCCTGTAAGGTTCACTTTGTTTTAAATTTTGCCATTTTCTGTGTATTTTATTTAAATTCTGTATTTCTTTTCTCCCAAAGATGAAATGAAAAGCAATTGTGAATAATTCAGTAACCCCCCCCCCACCCCCACCCGTATGCTGATTGCATTTGCTTAGTTTGGAGAGGAGTGTATAGGCAATACTGGATTTGATGTCAGTCTCAGTTATGGTGTTTGTCTCAGGTGAAGCAAATGCTTTGTTGTTTGACCAGTGGAGCAACTCCATCTATTGACAGATAACCAGACAGGAGCTTTGCTTAATTCAGTTAAACACAAATCTCTGGGTTATTTGATTTATTTTGCCAGTAGAAAGCAGAGATCCAAAACAGGAGCCTAAATGTAGAAATTCCCAAACTTACTGCTAGTGTTTAATTTACTTGTAAACCATTGTTTACCTGTTGTTTCAGCATTCCACACCCTGTTTTTTTGTTTTGGAATGACAACAACACAATGTCTTCCTATGAGTCTGCTAACATTACTAGCTCTCTTTTTGGATCTCAAATATATTTCACTTCAAATGAAAGCAGACGACTGCTGGCTAAAATGAATACGGCCATGCAAAAATATATTCATCCAAAATGTTACTCAGTTCTTCAACCTCTTCACAATGAAATCTGTCAGTTGCTTTGTGAATAGTTTACTATAAAATATTTAACTGAACACAGCTTGTTGGGAAAATTGTGAAATTTAACCAGTAAACTTGGAGAGATAACTGAAGCCAATGGTAATTTGTATTCTCTTGTGATTTGTGTAGTGGAAGCCTAATTTGTGCACTTCAGTATGAACTGATTCTTCATATATCTTGGTGCTCCGTGATTTTCCCTCAAGGACCCTAAAAATGATCCAGTGCCTCTTGCCAATGTGATTTGTTCTGAGGTGGGCTTCTTAATAAACTAAAGGTCATATCAAATGAGCTGTTGGAGAATGAAGCTACTGCACTGTTACACTGTATATCTGCAGTCGATCTCCGCACACTGGATGAGTGCGTAACTAAACGCAATATGAGCGTGTACTCTCATTTTGCTTTGCAGATATTCAACTATTGTTGGGCTTGTATTCTGCGGCCAAGACAACCTTTTTTTATACCATGGACCCTTACCATTAACCAAGGGGTCCATGGACCCCAGGTTGGGAATCCCTGAGCTAGGAGAATCCTGATGTTTGGAAACAAAGCAGTTTGATTAGTATTTGATTCCCAAATAGGTATTTTTAAAAGAAAAAAAACCTGTCATTCTAGGATTCTACCTCTGAATGTCACTTGGTCCTTTAAAATTGGCAGTTGAATGCGTGGCTGTTAGTGCTGATGTCGGCGTCGTTTACCTTCAGTACCTGTGTCACCTTGTCCAGTGTTACTTGATTATATTGTGGCCATTTTACTGCCATACAGCTCCCCATTAGACATCACCGGGTTATACACCTGTGAAGTTAATTTCTTTTCTGCCAAACATTTCACTTGCAGATTTGCAAGTTTGCTGCTGTGTACCCTTCCTAGTCTCTAGAGTAGGAGATTCCAACCTTTTTTATTCCATGGACCCCTACCCTTAACCGAGGGATCCGTCAACCCCTGGTTGGGATGCCCTGCTCTAGGATATCCAGATCTTTTATTTTAACTTATCACCAATGGTTTTATCTTTGTGCCATTTCCAATGTGCCAGCTAATCAAAAGCTCTTATGTCCATCAAACTATCTTTGCCTATATTATTTCAACAATAAGCAGTTTTATCAGCTAATTCCCTAGTTGTTTCTTCCCTGCGCTGATTTTTTACACCTTCAAATTAGCATTAGAATGCAAATTCATATAAGTGTGATATAAACCCAATGGATGTTTATTAATGTAGCAATTGTACAACTTCTGCGACTCCTATGAGGGTAGAAGCAGTGAATCACTTGTATATACTCTAAATTTGTACCTGCACTCCACTCTTAACTACTTTTCTTTGGTCTATTTTATTGATTAGTCTTGGCACTTTGAAGTAATCTGCAATTTATCACGTCTTCATACTAAACTGGGAGACACCTTGGATAACTTGCAGGGTGTTCTTACAGTAAGGAAAGAAGTTTAAATTGGCTGCAGTGGTGAAATAACAATTTCATTAGATCTCACTCCCACTTTTGTAACTACCTGAAGATCTTTGCCCCAATAACTCCAAAGCTGTCACTGTTCGAACGTTCTTGTTATTCGTCATTATTCATAAGAGTAAAAGTGAAGCAGAGTCCCTACCCATGGTAAAGATTAAACAGTTAACAATGTTGATAAGCCAGGCAGACATCCAAGATATTCCCATTTTTCCCTTTCCACCCCACAATACCAGTGCCCCATTCATTCATTCCATGGTGTATGATCAGCTTTGGGCAGGTGGCTTAGAAGAGTGTATTTACTTGCCTGATTCACATGGTTAACAATTTATTTTGGTAATTTCCACTACTAATTTTTGTGCATAAAATTCCCTTTAAGAAATGGTCATTGTGATCAGAAACTTGCCACGTGCTTCATTTCAAATTTATTTTCAATAATCTCAAAGCCACCTTTGCCAGATGTCAAACTAACTGGTGATAATTTAGACCCTTGTGACCATTTAGTAACTTTTCCACATTTGATTTATTTGTCTATTGGGCACTGATATTTGTGACTGGCAATTCTGCACTGCAGCAATCCCGCAGTATCATCCTATTATTGACAAGTGTTAATAAAGAAGTATTAATGTCACTTCGGAGAAATTTCATGCACTTAACCAAAAGCACTTCAAGTGATCCCAGTTACTTGGGTTAAGTGTGCAAATGCAAGCTACAGTGTCCTGTTTTATCAAAGTTATTTAAATTTTGTAATTGGGTAAACTAAGGATGATTATGTCAAATTACATTTTTTTCTGTATCTGTGAGCCTGCGAAGGATGCTTCATCAGTTTGAATTGTTTGTATTTTTGCAATGTTGAAATCACAGCTTGTATGCTACAAAACCTAAAGGTGTGACTGCTGATATTAGTGGACAGATGTGTTGGTCTGAAGTTCTCTGCTTATTTTAGCAGGGATGTTAACCATTTAATATAGACAGGTTAACACCAGTGCTTAACATAAAGTAAGCAGAGGAATAGTGTAAACAGTCTTGTGGATATCCTAAACTGGTGCTTGTTGAAGTGATTTGAATGCCAATACAGCTCCAAGATAAATAAGTTTATCTAAAAGCATTCCTGTTCTCAGGACAAGTTGTTTTGACAGCTCTGGTCTGAGAAAGTATTGTACTGTTCTGAGTTTGATAATTGCACCTCAGGGCACTACTTTGCCATGCCCACAGGGTCTACTACATATGTGCTTATTTCTGCTGTTTCCAGGTATTACATTATTCTGTCTAATGACTATTGAGACTGTGCCATGGTGGTTCAATGCACAAGCAAAGCCTTTCAGCTTAACAGAGGAAATCATGTTGCTTATGAATTCAGATACTTCCATTCATGTGGTGTTTACCTCTGACCTCTTCTGCCTCCCCATGGAGGTCAAGGACATTGATGATTGCTTAAATCTAATGTTGCGCCACTTTCCTCCAGGATGTTGTTTTCAATATTTTTTGTTTTAAATAAAATACTGTAATTATTAAAGATGCTGGCATAATTATAAAGCAAAACTAGGGTGGTTATGGAAGTTACCAGTATGGCAACAGCATAGAATTACATCTTTATCAGTTTCCCTGGAGTTGTCACATAGCATGTGGAGTAATCAGATAACCTGTAAGCCAACTCATAATAATCTTGGAAGCAAATAAACAGGGACCATCCTAATTGTTCCTACTAAAGCCAATATCCTATCGGTATTACCCTTCCATCTTACCTAGCTTCCCAACTGCCTGTGCTTTCCTATATTTGCAGTACTTCACTGAAGAACAATCCAAATGAAATAGTATCAAGAAAAGTACTAAGAGAGGCTTCCTATTGTGAGCCACTCTCCTGTTATACGGGTGTAGGATAGTTCTAAAATGTAATGGGCTGGAGTATTTATTAGCAGCATATATTGAAATATTTTCTGCATTTTGCAGAATAACAACTTAATGTTATTACATTGCTTACCTGAATCTCCATGGTCTAATTCCTCATAAGTCTCTTAACATGGTTAGAATTTTAAATTAGCTGTTTGTTTATATATGTCCATATCAAGATAATCCCTTCGATTTAATAAACTGACCCAAGGTGCACTCTGATTTTTCACTTGCACCCTTCTACAGTTTTACTTAGGATTCCTGCTTCTGACAATGTACTGTGGACTATTTTAAAAAGGTTACAACTCAAATTGCTGGTTCACATACACAAGGGGAACTACAATCTTAGCCTGTGTGTTGTGCAATTCTGTTTAAATTTAGTCCTCCATTAAAGAATTTCTGTCTGCAGGGTTTGAACCAAGTTGGATGCTATCAACTAGATTTGTTAAATGGTTAATTTGCTTACCTTGTATTTTCCCATGAACCATCATGGACTAGAACGAGTGAGTATTCCTACTTGATCACCCATGTATATTAATGATATCACCATTGTGGGGGGGGGGTGGTATTAAGATTATTTTCTTCTTTTGTTCATATCTTTGTTCATACATATTTTGGCAGCACTGTTTGGACTGGTATATTGGTCAGCTGGGCCATTTTAGAGTCCAGCATCATCCAAGCGGGAACAAAAGTAGAGGACTGCTGAAGGGACACTCCATCTCCCAAGACTTGAGTTTATTGTTGGGTATATGTGTTATATACATTTAGTGACCAAAATAGTTAGCAAAGCTACACAAATTTGTGTAGAATACGTACACGACGCTGGACACTTTCAGCGTCGTGTACATATTCTTTGATCCACAGCATCTGCAGTTGTATTTTTGTGTACAAATTTGTGTAGGATGCCTAATAATTCAGGTTATGATTTTTGTTCCTGGTGTTCTCCTTGTTAATAGAAAATAAATGCAGAATTTTGTAAAGATTTGAGTAATTCTCAGTTGATATTTTATAGGATTATACCACTTGTAAATAACATTTTGCTGGTTGGTTCTTAATCCTTGTACAGCTGATTCTTATTTTGAATTTGTAGCTGCACAAAACATGCTGTACTTCAGAAATCTCAAATATACTTGAATAAAGTTTTACTTTAAAGTTATTCCACCTGTTCTAATTTTGCAGAGTTTGGAACTTACCTTTGTAGATGAGAGTAATGGAACATTAACCTCTTGTACTCTGTTTTCCCGAGGTTCCTCTGCCTGCATGTCTGACACTAGATGCCATGATGTGCGCAGGCAGCCAGCTGTCTTGGCGGCAGGATTCACTGGCTAAAATTGATTTTGCATAGTGTAAGCTTGGAAGAAATGCAGAGAAAGAGAGATTCAATTTCCAGTGAATTGGTCCTTTCTCGTTTCCTGTGTTGTCCAGTGCACAGCTGCTTACTCCATTGCTGTCTTGATAACAATAGATAGACAGGTGGGAAATGCTCCCTTATCAGAGACCCACCAGTCTCCCAAGGTCGGGCTAAAGCCAGAAGTCTGAAGATAGTCTTTAATTGTCATTGCACCCTCTTAACATTTATATTTTTGAATTTACACCAGATGATTTAAAAAAAAATTAACTCAACCAGAAAATGTGCAAGTGATTTCCGTGCAAGTGATTTCCCTGCCAGTAAATGGCTTCACATTCACTTATAGTACATACATATTATCTTTTATAGCCACATCGCTCCACATTTGGATTGTACCAGTGAATCTCCAATATTAAAACACAACAAAACTTATAAATGATCCGTAAGGTCTTTACTATAGAGATACTGATAAGGTTGCTTTTTAACTACACAAAGCCAGAGAAGCAAGATAAAAATGTAATTTTATTAAAACCAACATTTAATTCACAATTACATGTAGATCCCATGATCCAAGCACATTTAAGTTCCAACAGACACAATGAATGTCAGAGGTCAAAACTTACAGGATTTAGGAAATGTCATAATTATAAATGAACAAGATGAGAAAGGATACAGTTTGGTAAAGTAAAAAACAATGTCAGACAGAAAACTAGATAACCACTAGCTTAAACTTCTGCAGGCTTTACTGTTAAAATTGATCTATTCAAATGGATAGTGCGTTTAGTTAATTTACCGTAAGACTTTACCTAGTTTGAAAGGATTTTTCTCATTTTCATTTATGAACTATATCCTGTGATAAGTCTTTTCTGACCCAGTAAAAAGTACATTGATCAAGGCCACAATGTTATAGCACCATAGATCTATTTTCAGTTGAAGTGACAATTTGCTGATAATTAATTCACTATATTCAATACCACAGATGCAATGGTAGCTGCTGCTCATAGATAAATCTCTGCAATGAATATCACTCTTAAATTCTATGAATTTCTGCTAAATTCATAAATAATAAAATATGTTGAAAACAAGTTATTTTGTGAAACTGTCTAGTGTGTAAGCTATTGCTTTCTGAGCATTAAATACTATTTAAAATAACAAAGAATTTGCTGTTTTAACTTCAGAATAATATAAACATCATCCAATATATGTTTTGCAGAAATGAATTATAGAAGGAAAGAGGGTTATTCACCAAAAATCCAATTCTGATCTTTAAAATGTATTCCATTACAGGAGAAATAATATGTCTAAATCATCTCTGTTCTTTATATTAAGATTGTTTCCATCCACTATCTCCTTAGCAAATATAAAACTGACCGGAACTATTGCCCACTATAATAAAGAGGAATAGATGAGAATTCACAATATGTCACTGATTGTGGTTACACCCACATGTCAAAGGGCTTTCAATGAAGTTCAAGCTCCCAATACATCAGCTAAAGGCCTTGTATTGTAAAGGGGTGCTTACTAATGTGCAGAATCAGAAAACAAAGCAGCAAATATTGGAAACAGCTGAGCTCACAACTTGATAAAGCTAGGTGAAAGGAGCTGCAACGAGGCAAAGTGAGCTTTAACTGGCTGGTATAAGGCATCTTTAACTGAAAAGCCCCAACAATGCAGCAGTTTGAGGTTTAAAACGTGAATATACACTTCAAGACCCTGTTCACCGTTGGGCTGTAATTAACTGCTTTCAACGCCTGACTTCATACTGATATTTCCTTTGAACAGTTAACTGGTATCAAGTTGCTTCTCAGATGATTCAATCTCATGCTCCTCATTAACGTGTGCCGTAATTTCAAGTAAAAAGTACCAGCATTGAATAATATTGCAAATTCAATTTAAAACCAAGTAAATGCTTCTAATGAAAACTCATTGACCTGAGATGTTCATTCTGTTTCTCTTCATGAATGCTGCCTGACCTGCTGAAGAGTTTTCTGCATTGGTAAGTTTCATTTTCATTATTATTTGGAATGAAAATTGTAGTTCCTCATAGATGTATTAACTTTCAAGTTTCTGGAATGCAGCACAAACCGAGACTTGTGTTACAAAAAATAGTAGGCAGTCTCTCAAATCCAGAAACCATTACTGACATCTCTTCAGAAGTGGTATGCTCCATAAAATATGTAAAGGTTTCGCCTTTCAGTCTTCAGTTTTGAAACAATGAACCATTTTGTCTGTCACTGCAGGCAGGGACCAGCAGAGGGCACTGCTGCCAGTTGGGTCAATGCAAATCCACCCACTCGAAAACCATTCACACTGAATAGATGTGAATCCTTTAAATAATGTTCACCGTTCCTCTCTTAAAATATCAGAGGTCTGTAACTATCTTCTGTCCAAATTATGTTAACTACATGGATTCTCATTGTGACATTTTGTAATTCAAAATTTTCCAGAAATATTTCTATTTATAACCCAATTACAGCAGGCATGATTCATCTGGAATTTAAGATTACCGTACAGCCACCCGTTAACAATATCTGCTTCATGTTAGGCTAACCAGCTACCAGCTTAAATGCGAAAGCTTTCTTCCCTCCCATCAATGTGCTTTAGGTGCAAATAAACATCTGTTCCGATGCCTTGCATGGACTGAATGGAGAGCGATCCTCCCAGGTACTCGGCGTAAGCACGAGAAGTGGGCAGACCAAATCCAAACCTAGACAAAAAAGGCATCTTTATTACTGCAGCCTGTTCAGAATCCAGACTCCAGAAGCAAAGAAATACCACTGCAGCTGCCCACCTCCCCCCTCAAAATGGTCCACAATGACATAATGAGCCCCCTTACAAGCTGAGTTACTGGCCATTCAGCAAGCTCTGTTTAAGCGGGTACTACTTAGGAAGAATGTCTCATCCTCCTGTCCCTCAGCGATGACTAACTTACTGACTGACGTTTTAATTCACATCGATCGAACTCTGCTCATCTTGAATGTCATGATGTCCTCATTATCCACTGACTGACTATCCATAAATGTACGACACACACAGTCAGCTGTGTTTTACCAGAAATGGCAGTAAACACCACAGGTTCCTCCAGCAGCCTCTCCTCTGGTGACACTGAATCCTGTTTGCCTTAATGTTTTAAACTGGCACGCAGTGGAAGTATCACTAGTCAGTGTATGGCCCGACCTGGGCTCAGGAACACGGACGGGTTTGTGGTTGGATATAGGTTCTAGACAGCTTCTATATTTTAGTTTACATAATTAGTTTAGTTTACATATAAGATTCTGTGGAATCCTATATCCACAAAGAAGCTGACCACTCATCACTGACGCCTCAAAGATACAGGCAATGACTTTCAGTAGTACTGTAGTCCATGTCCTTAGCCCCATGAACAACAGACACTTGTCCAGTGGTAATCTACTTGCTATTACTAAAAAATATACTTGTGCGAATCTCAGTAACTCAAAGCTGGCATAATGAACATGCAGATCAAAACAAAGACAAGATGCCGGAAATCCAGAGCAACCTACACAAAATGCTGGAGGAAATGTTATTTGTTTCTTCCCCTCCACAGAAGCTAACTGAACTGCTGAGTTCCTCCACCATTTTGTGTGTTATCATTCAACACTATTGACATCTGCCAGGATTTATGGTCCCTGTAAGCTTCCTCCAACATAACCTTTTTCTCCTTTCTCCTTCATGTACTTAAGTTCATTTCCACCTCAAACACAAGTACTCCTAACAACAGCAAGTCCTACAGTTCAACTACAGTAAAGACGTTGCTCCTGAATACATAGAATTTAGAAGAGACTTAATTTCTTGAGTATTCACATTGCCCCAGCAGTAGAAACATCTTCTCTATGCCTACTTAAACTCTTTGTAATCATAAAATCTACTTGACTGTTGTCACAGTGAGCTCCAATAAATAGTACTAACCAATTCACTATCTTTGGGAGCTAAATAACAGCAAGGATAAATTGGGGAATCCTACTGCTGTTCTTTAATCAGTGCTGCTGATTTTGAAGCCCAAGTTTCCCATCTCGCAGCTTTGAACATCGTTCACAAGGTACTTGGACAGGAAAGGTTTAGAGGGATACGGGCCCAAACACTGGCAAAGGGGACTAGTTTTGATCAGCATAGACCAGCTGGGCCAAAAGGCCTGTTTCCATACTGTATGACTCCCCCGCCCCACAGCAGAGAGAGCAAGTAACAGCAATATCATTTCACAATGGCCATTACCCTGCACTGATTTACAGGCACCAGTCTGGGGTGCGTTAGGTTCCACCTACAAAGACGGGGAATACCAGATCATCTGCAGCGATTGTCACTGACCCCCAAAGTTTGTAAAGCTCATTGTTAACCTGCCAGTGATTTTTCTTTCCCCCATGCTTCACCCTGGAGCACGTTACTCACATGAGACCCTGCACTCCTCTCCCCATTCTTACCCATGCATGGGCCCTGAGTGTGGCCCGCTGTTCACCACATGACCGTAGAAAGTGTTCATCCTGGAGTCCTGGCTGTCTTCCTCGGCCGTGGTGAAGTGATAGTTCATCACTTTGTTGATGTTGTCATGTGGAATCCCACCTCCACGGTCCGATATCCTGCAGCAAGAGCAAAGAAACTGTGGCCTCAGTGTCACCAGCTCTATCTGTCAATGCTGTCAGAGAACATGCTTGTAAAGTGAAAAACACTTAAGACAGGTCTGTAAATAGCTCCTGACCCTTCATATTCTTGTGGGTGGAGGGGGAGGGGGGGAAATCCAGGCACTGGCCAATCTGATGGACTGTTCAACAGAGACACAACAGTCACTTCTACTCCTAAATTTCAGTAGTTTTGTTGGTTAATGTCAGAAGCTAAGAATTTGATACGCAATTGGAATTTTAAGCAAAGATGATGCATTTTGTTGAAAATGGCAGGAGCGAGATAATTCAGAATATACACAGTTATAACCACTCTTCAGTGCACTCATCAAATTTGACAATTAGTGACTGAGAGCAGAAGAAATAAAAGAGAAAGTGCCCCCATACTTCAACACCAACACCTCAGTGACTCTGACATTAGCCTTGGGTCCACTGGTGAGTTACATTACCAGATCTAGAGACCTGTCTCAGATCTACTCAGCAACCATACCTGCACAGATTCACTTCTCTATCTTATTTCTTCTCCTTTCAGTACTGAATGTCAAACTCCTGAATATCTGCCCCCCAGTCCTGTCTCTACTCACCCTAGCCAGGGGAAACATTTTCTCTGCTTTAACCCGTTTGAGTACGGGTATGTTGTACGATGCAGTCTCCTAACTCATGGATGGACCCAGTCAGTTTAAACTCTCCTATTCTGCCACCAGTCATCAGTCTGGTGAGCCTATGTTGCAAAATGCCTCCCCCTACCCCCACCCAATCCCATTACATCCATCCTCAGATGAAGAAATCCGCGTGGGTAGAGGAGCGTAAAATGATGATGAATTGTCTCCCTAATGCATCTCATCCCCTCCATCAGCAAAAGCATAAAAGGACCCATAAATGCTTTATTGCAGTCATTCACTAATCATCTGTTTACTGATGCTCAAATTAGATTAGAACATAGAGATCTATCATGATACATCAACTGCAAAGTAATCACTGGTTTGAACACAGCAGCAAGAGCCCAATGCCATTAGGAGAGATAGAAGTGTTGACTCTCATCTAGTGAGGCAATGTTTGACATGAGTTTGACAGCAACATCTTGATTCAGTAGTTCAGAAGGGGAAACCCCCTATGATTATTGACATAGAGGAAAATGAATCAACACAATAGTCGATCACCCCTGCAGGTAATCCTCAACCTTCCCAGAGTTACCTCAACTCACCCTCTTTTAGTGGGTTTCTCTGTTAATTGGACGTGGAAAAAGAAGAACCAAAAGGGCTTCGGGCTGTATTGTGACAGTGAATGGGAGGAATGGAACTCAGGAGATTGTTCCAGCTGCTATGTTGTTACAAGATTTCACATGCAGAGCAAAGTGCTTGTGTGGCCTAAGGGTAGAAATATTGGCAGCACTGTCCTTGTCTGTTGCTGAACATCTGCCCTCGTTCCTGCTTTACCTGGATACTGCTCCCAGTCGAGCACTGCAATGCAACATACCACAGACCTTTCTGAAAAGAAATAACAAGATCTACTCCCAGAACTGCTCCCAGTGCCAGTTAGACCTCAAACTTCAGCCTACTTCCCGTCAAAGCTTTCAAGCAATTTGAACGACGCTGAATGAATCTGCTTTTTTTTGGGAAAACTAGAGCATCTTGCATCTTTTTAAATCCAGGGGGCAATTAAGGAGATAAACAAAAAGCCTGGTCAGTTTCAAGAAGCATTTTAAAGTGTGAAACAAGGTGTTCAGGGAGGGAATCCCACATTTGAGTATCAGGATGCTGAAGACACATTGCAGCCACAGTTGCTCCAATCAAATAGTGACTGCTGCCCATCACAAACTGACATCGGAATCAGGTTTAAAATCACTGTCGTACGTTGTTATTTTGTGGCAGCAGTATAGTGCAATACATTTTAAAATATAAATGAAAAATATACATACTAAATTAAATGAATAATAGCAAAATTACTGAGGCAGTGATCACTGTCCTGTCAGAAACTGATGGCGAAGGGGCTATTCCTAAAACGTTGAGTGCATGTCTTCAGGCTCCCTGATGGTAGCAATGAGAAGAGGACGCGTCCTGGGTAATAGAAGTCCTTAATGACTGATGTTGCCCTTAAAAGATGTTCCCCACAAGGCTGGGAAGGACAGTGCATGGGATGAAGCTAAAAGAGTTTGCATTCCTCTGCAGGTTTTCCTCGATGGTGATGCAACCTCTCTCCATGGTACAACTGTACAAACATGCTAGGGTCCTTGGTGGTAAATGAAATCTCCTCACAGTCCTAATGAAATATAGCCACTGCCATGCCTTCTTTGTAATAGCCTCAACATGTTGGGCCCAGGATAGATCTTCAGAGAAGTTGACACCAGGAACTTGAAACACGATGGGGATTTCCCACCATCCACTTTTGCCCATCAGCTTTCACCATGCACTGTACTTATACTATCTTTACTTTTGAAATCCACATTGGCAGCTGGGACCCTACACTCTCCACGTAACACTGGCAGGAGTGACCAGGACATTGACTTTGCCTCCTTGCACATTCTGGTTAGGCTGCAGCCCATAGCTTGAATGCTCATGTGGTAATCGAGAGTGTTGATACCACTGTGGAAGCTGGCACCATACAATTCCTTGGGCCCTGGTTCAGCAGTGACAGGCCTGTTAGCACAAGATGTGGTGGTTCACACCGGACAGCTTTGATCACGTCCACTGATATCAGGCGAAGCGAATGTGTGGAAGTGAGCATCGTGCGTTCAGTCACTGAGAAGAAAAACAGACCCTTCGGGCCACCGTGTCCACTTCGGGTGTTGGTTACTAAAGACAAATTTCTGCCCCATTCACTGAAAATCAAAAACTACTGCAAATCTAATTGAAAGCAGGGAATACAGGGAACACTCAGCGGGTCAGGCAGAATCTGCATGGAGAAAAACTGAGTTTGGAAAGAGGAAAAGAATTAAAGTTTCAGATCAAAGATCCTTCAACCTATTTCCTTTTCCTACAGAGTGTCTCCAACATTTTCTGTCTTATTTCCAAATATATAGGACAGCTTGGTAGCCTAGTTGTTAGTACAATGTTTTAAAATACAGGCAATCCGGGTCCAATGACGTAGGTTAATTGGTCATTGTAAAATTGTTCTGTGATTGGTCTAGGATTAAATCAGGGGGAGGGGGCAGCACATGGCTTGAAGGGCTAGAAAGGCTTATTTTGCGCTGTATCCCAATAAACGTATAATAAAATATATACGGTATGTGTGTGTGCACAATCTCTCTTGCTCTCCCTCCATGTAACTTTTACATACCAAAGGACGTTACGTAGGATCTGTGAGATATGGTGCGTGTACTGTGTTGTGCAGCAGTTGTAAAAATTCCCTGTATGTTTCTGACACTGAGCTGATTTCAAATACATTCCACTCTACAGACTTTTTCCACTCTCCAGCACTGCACTTTGTCCTGCCTTTTATTCCATTAAACAGCTTTGGCCTTGTGATGTTTGCCTTCACAAAGAGGGGTGTTGTTATGTACTTTTACTTCAATGCGTCAGTAAAACAGCTGCCTGCTTTACTCCCACTGATCACACTACTTTCCTGTCTCCCCAGGCGTGATGAGACAGCAACCCCACTCGGCGGGGAGGGGTTGCCAGCAATCTCCTCTGTCAGGCGAGCTGAGTAGCAATTCATATACAACCTGGTTCACACCCGAGCCTTCCCAATGAAAACCTCTCACAGAAATAGAATATGGATAAAAACAGAAACTTGTGGAAACCTGTGACGTCGGTGAAGAGAGAAATATAAACATCCTTTTGACCTGGAATGTTGTTTCTCTTTCCACAGATGCTGCCTGAGCTGCTGAGCGTCTCCAGCAGTTTCTGCTTTTATTTCAGGCTTCTTCTCAATACAAAATAGAGGCACTTTTCGAATGATATTTATTCTAATTAGCCAAAATCCCAGAAATGATGCAGACTGCACTGTGCCATGTCGGCTGTGAGTGTGAAATCTGTTCAGGTGCATTAATCGACTGAAGCAAACTCCTGCTGTAGATTAAATGTAATCCTAAGTAAATTTAATATCAAAGTACGTGTATGTTACTATATACTACCTTGAGATTCATTTTCTTACGGGCATTTACAGGGAGAAAAGTACAGTGGAATATACAAAGAAACTATTAAAGCAGTCAAATAGCGGTCAAAGGATTTCGTGTCTCCTTGGGCAAACAGAATTCACATGATCTCTGGCAAGCCGTGGTAGAGATGTACATATCTACGTTAATAAAAGCTGGTGTGTGACCTACTGTTTACCTATGATATAGTTCTTAATGGTGAAGCACAGGCCTTGCAGTTTACTGAGAGAGTTTACTGCTATTGTATACATCCTGTATACGGCTTGCTGCTGATACGTGACTGCACTGCTGGATCCAGTTCAAACTGACTCAAGTTCAACGATATCACAGCAGTGGTTGTCCACATCAACAGCGATGACGAGATGCTCTGCTGAGAGTAGGTACAGCAGCTGGTTGAATGGTATGAACACAACTTGAATCTCAATGTGGACAAGACATAAGAGATGACTGAGGACTTCAGGCAAGTACAGGTTGACCATTCCTCAATGCACGTCCGTGGAGAGAGTTAGGAGCACCAAGTTACTAGGAGTGCATATAATGGGAAGTCTCACCTGCTCCCTCAACACCACCTCTTTGGTCAAGAAAGCACAGCTGCCTCTCCACTTTCTGAATAGATTGAGGCTCCTCACTGCACCCCACCCCCAAATTCCACCCAATTTTTATAGGAACGCACCAATAGAGTATCCTGAGCAGCTGCATCACCGTCTGGCACGGGAACTGCAAAACATCTGCTGCAAGCCCCTCCAAAGGATTGCCAGGACTGCTAAGAGGATCACCCACCCATCTGAGATATTTTTCAGGAGTATTGCATAGCCTTGGCATTGTTAATGATTCCCCCCCCCCCATCCATCCAACAATCTCTTTGACCCCCCCCCCTCCCCGACCATTAGGCAAGAGAACCCATAGCAATAGGGCAAGAGCTATTGGGATGGAAAACAGTTTCTACCCTCAAGCTGTGAGACTAATGAACCCCCTGCCAACACCCTGGTCTCATCACGTATGAAGCGCCAGTAGCATTATACTGGTAACTTTTTAACTCATATGCCCCTTATTATTAATTCATTTGTGGTAATATTACTTTGTGAGTTGTATATACTGTGCTGTGCACCTTGGTCCGGAGGAACATTGTTTCATTTGGCAGTGTACATGTGTATGGTTGACAATAAACTTGAACTTGAACTAAAAATAATACTGAGAACAAGTTGTAAAGAGTCCTTGAAAGTGAATCCGTAGGTCGTAGAATCAGTTAAGACTGGTAGTCAGTGAAATTATCCGCTGTGAAACTACACCGTGGCCCCGTGCGGGAGTCTCATTAGCAGAACGTGTAAGAAAGCAGCTCAGCAGCACTTCTCCCCATTGGTACTCAGGGTGGGCAACTCGGGTAGATGGCTCATCAGCCTGGGAAGTCAGTCCATCTCAGAGAAGGAAAACTCTGATTTCAAACCTCTGCTGCCTTGCGGCCATACCCACTCATGGGAAAGGCTTCGGGAGTAAACCCTGAGGACAAATCCGGAGCTGGAGTCCCTAAGGTAGTCCGAAGTTGCCTTCATCTCGTTTGAGAGGACTTCCCAGGTGCAGATCCATGGTCTCACAAGACCAATGGATGCCATACTCGGAGTGGGCCATTAATGACACCCCACATTTGGAATAGTGCGTTAAAAAGGGTAGCCGGTCATGGAACCTTTCACTCCCAGCTCTACCCTCACCCAGTCTCAAAGCAGCTAACCGTGATATAATGTTGCCCAATTCCAGGCCCACAGTGACTGATATAACGTGTTGTAATGTTGAACGATCTCATAAATGATCTCATTTACAGTTTACTTCCAATTCCCTGAATGGGGTTTTGCTTAACGACACGGAAAGTTTTTAGATAACCAGGGTATTTTTCTTTCTATAGATTGCCCAGATTGCTCCAATGCAGCTGTCAGGAAGTGCCATCACGGACTATAATGCCACCTTCTCCCGTGATTACACAAAGACCCTTTACAAATCCAGCGGTGCCTCACCAACCTACTGAGGTCAATACATTCATGGGATAGGCAACTATATTGTAGCCCATAGAATTTTCCCAAGTTCACAAGAACAGTTTCAATTCTTGGCATTACAACAGTTAACTGGACAAATTTTTGGTCTGGACAGAGTGAGATTGGGCGAAAATCACAGAGGTTTGCAGCAACATAGAGGAAGTGCTTTCCATACCTTGTTTTGTGCAAACTTCCAGGATCCAACAAAGTGTTAGCCAGAAATAACTCTTGCCTTCTTTAGTGCTAGTTCCTGCCCAGTTTCTCAGGAGTTTGCTTTGATCCACATCCATTCAGCCGGACAGTATATATGGCATTAACCTACCTCACTGGTGGGTGGCTGCATTTACAGATTAGCAACAAGTTACAGAGGAACAGGAGTTAAAATGGAAGCAGAAGGAAACAGCAAGTTATTGTTTATAGTATTGTTAATTTATCCCCCACTTCAATTTCTCTGTTGTTCAGTGGATAGGCAAATAATCTGCCCTAGATGGAACACTTGGCACTGTGCAAACTACGAAACTCTTCCCCAGACACAACCCAACTCCCTGCAAAGATCAATAGTTAAAACCAACAGGCACTGACGTTAATTTACTTTTCCTCTAGTTACTTATTAACCTTTACAGTCAGCAGATTTTCCATGAACTTCCCCTTGAGTGTTCAAGATTTTGCCCACAGCCTACTCACTGTTGATGGCTGATGATTTAAAAAAGAAAGGTTGATAACAAGGGACAACACTGACCAGCAGGACTCGTATTGGAACAGAAATAGTCTAATCTTGCCATAGGATGCCATGCTGGTGCAGCCGTTGCCTTATGCACCACACTACATCATAAACTGTGAACTTTGATAACAGCACATCACCATCATTAACTCAGTGTAACCTTGTATTATATTCCATCTGTCATGTCCTCATCCATTCACATTCCTTTCCCACATTCCCTTGAAGTCGCTCTGCACTCACTTCACAACTCACCCACTACCCTGATACACAACCTCGGCGTATTGGGAAATATTACGTATGTTCCCTTCATCAAGATAGTTCATATAAACTGAATAGTTGGGGCCACAGCACAAACTGCAGTAACAGACTTGTAGGCCCTCAACCAAAAAATGATCAAGTTTTCCTGCTTTCTGTCTGTTGACCAATTCTCAGTCTGTGGTCATATGTAACCTCCGGTCACAAGTGCCTACTTTGTTTCTCATTTTCTTTTGTTTGTTTAAAGATGCCAGCATGGAAAGAAGATTGGCTGCCTGGCAAGAGGCAGACAGTGGGAACAAAGGGAGTCTTGGCTGCTGGTGACTAGCTGTGGTCCACAGGGGTCGGTGATGGGACCACATCTTTTCATGTTCTGTCAGTGATTTGGATGACACAATTGATAGCTTTGTGGCCACATTTGCAGACAATGCAAAGATAGATGTACTGCTGAGGAAGGGCAGGCTGGAGAATGGGCAAAGAAGTGGCAGATGGAATACAATGTCAGGAAGTGTATGGTCAGCACTGGTGCACCTCAGGTGTGTGCTTAGCCCATTGCTCTACTTTCTCCATATCCATGACTGTGTGGCTAGGAATAGCTCAAATACCATCTATAAATTTGCTGATGATACAACCATTGTTGGTAGAATCTCAGGTGGTGATGAAAGGGCGAGCAAGAACAAGATATGCTAACTAGTGGAGTCGCAATAACAACCTGACGCTCAACGTCTGTAAGACAAAAGAGCTGATCGTGGACTTCAGGAAGGGCAAGACGAAGGAACACATACCAATCCTCACAGAGGAATCAGAATTGGAGAGAGTGAGCAGTTTCAAGTTTCAGGGTGTCAAGATCTTTGAGGATCTAACCTGGTCCCAACATATCAATGCAGTTATAAAGAAGGCAAGACAGCAGCTATACTTCATTAGAAATTTGAAGAGATTTGGTATGTCAACAAATACACTCAAAAACTTCTATAGTTGTACCGTGGGGAGCATTCTGACAGGCTACATCACTGTCTGGTATGGAGGGGCTACTGCACAGGACCAAAAGAAGCTGCGAAGGTTGTAAATATAGTCAGCTCCATCTTGAGTACTAGTTTACAAAGCACCCAGGGCATCTTTAGGGAGCGGTGTCTCAGAAAGGCAGCGTCCATAATTAAGGACCTCCAGCACCCAGGGCATGCACTTTTCTCACTGTTACCATCAGGTAGGAGGTACAGAAGCCTGAAGGCACACACTCAGCGATTCAGGAACAGCTTCTTCCCCTCTGCCATCTGATTCCTAAATGGACATTGAATCCTTAGACACTACCTCACCTTTTTAATATACATTATTTCACTTTTTTGCATGATTTTTATATTCAATGTAAGTATACTATAATTGAGGTACTTAATCATTCATTATTATTGTGTGTGTTTTTTTTCTAGATTATGTACTGCATTGAACTGCTGCTGCTAAGTTAACAAATTTCACATCACATGCCGGTGATAATAAACCTGATTCCAATTCTGGTCAAGTACTTTGGTAGAGGAAATAAAGGTTTAGATTATTTTCTAAATCAGCAATCAAAGGTGCAAAGCGACTTGGGGCTCCTGATGCTGCTGGATTTCCTGACTTGCAGTGTGAGTCAGTGGTGAGGAAGGCAAATGTAAATGTTTGCATTCATTTCGAGACCACTAGAATATAAAAGCAAGGGACCAGAATCAGAATCAACTTTAACATAACTGACATACAGTATGTCATGAAATTTGGAAAAACTGTAAATTACTATAAGAAATACACATAAAAATTTAAATTAAGTAGTGCAGAAAGAGAACAAATGTTGGTTCACTGTTTGCTCAGAAATCTGATGCCAGAGGGCTAGAAATGTTCCTGAAGTGTAGAGTATCGTCTTTGTGCTGAGGCATTGGTCAGACCACACAGATGTGAGCAGTTTTAGACCCCTTATCTAAGAAAGGATGTGCTAGCATTAAGAAAGGTCCAGAGGAGGTAGAATGATGGGGTTAATTTATGAGGAGTATTTGATGGCTTGAGGCCTGTATTTAGAAGTTGGGGGGAAGGGATCTCATTGAAACCTATTGAACGTTGAAAGGTCTTGATAGAGTGGATGTTTCCAGTAGTGGGGAAGTCTAAGATCAGAGGATACAGCCTCAGAATACAAGGATGCTCCTTAAGAACAGAGATGAGGAATTTCTTTAGCCACAAAGAGGTGAATTGATTGCCACATTCGCTGTGGAGCCCAAGT
Organism: Hypanus sabinus; assembly: GCF_030144855.1. Lineage (NCBI taxonomy): Eukaryota > Metazoa > Chordata > Chondrichthyes > Myliobatiformes > Dasyatidae > Hypanus > Hypanus sabinus. The sequence continues at coordinate 137,863,535 of NC_082711.1, forward strand.
CACTGGATATATTTAAAGGTTCAGAATTTGACAGGTTCAGAGGTAAGGATATCAAAGGTTACAGGGAGAATGCAGGAAAATGGGGTTGGGGGTGTAATAAATCAAAGTGCAAAGTAAATTTATTATTGAAGTACATACGTCACCTTATACAGCCGAGATTTATTTTCCTGCAAGCAATTACAGTAAATACAAGAAACACGGTGGAATAAAAAATCACACCCAACAGAACTGATTACAACCAATGTGCAAATACAAAAAGAGAGTAAACAAGGAATAATAATAAATAAATATGCAATAAATATTGGGAACGGAAGATGAAGAATCCTTGAAAGTGGGGTGAGTGAAGTTATCCCCTTTGATTTAAGAGCCTGATGGTTGAGGAGTAATAACTGTTCCTGAACCTGGTGGTGCAGGCCCTGAGGCTCCGAACCTTCTTCCTGACTGCAGTAGTGAGAACAGAGCAGAGTCTGGTTGGTGGGGATCCTTGATGATGGATGCTGCTTTCCTGCAACAGCAGTTCATGTAGATGTGCCTAGTGCTAGGGCGGGCTTTTCCTGTGATGGACTGGGCCGTATCCACCACTTTTTGAGAACGTTTCCGTCCAAGGGCATTGGCGATTCCATTCCAGGCTGTGATGCAGCCAGTCAATATACTCTCCACTGTAAATCTATAGAAGTTTGTCAAAGTTTTAGATGAAATGCTGAATTTTCACAAACTTCTACGAAAGTAAAGGTGCTGCTGTGCTTTCTTCAGACTTCTACAAAATAAAGGTGTTTCTGTGCTTTCTTTGTAATTGCACTTACTGTACATGCTGGGCCCAGGATAGATGCTCTGAAATGATAAACCTGCCGTGATGGAATGGTGGAGTAGACTCGAAGGGCCGAATGGCTTGCCCCAGTGCCTTACGGTCTTATTAACTTATTGAGTGACACCTTTGTTAAGATCTGTTAGACCAAATCCTTAGCTTCACTTATTCATTTAACCATTATAACCTTTAAAAAAACTTGTAACAGATCTGTCAAACAGTATTTCTCTTTTACCAATTGATGTTGGCTCTGCCAAATCTTTCTGCACACTGTTACCAGTTCCTTAACAATAGATTCCAACATTACCCCATTACAGAAAAGCACAGCACTGTTCTGAAGTTACCCATTTACTCTCTCCTTTTCTTAAATGCTCCTAAATTCCAATTGGTGAGAACCATTCTAACGTTGAAGGAACTTTATAAGTTAAAGACAGGGCTCCCACCCCTTTGAAGCCTTGGGACATACTTTCTCAGGTTCTGGACATTCATATTTTCTACTTCATTCATTTCTCTTTTTTAAATAAACTAATGCCGTTCCTCATTCACCCCCACTCTGTTAATCTCCGTATTATTTGCAACAGACCTGCCCAGAATATGTAACAGGAACTCTCTGTTCAGAGGTAACTCTCTACATTACTAGTGAAGCAGCAGCAACAGCTTATTTGGTTCAGGTATAAAAAGGCCGAAAAATGAACTACACGCTGAGTGGGGGGTGGGGAGGTTATCTGCAAAACTCTGCTGCTCAGCACTTCCCCACTATTCTCCAAGCTTACTTTCTGTAGGTAAATAAAGATCCTGGCAGCAGCACAGCTGACACCCAGTTTGTTGTCATCTTCAAACAGGCAGGATCTATGTATAAGGGGAGGGGCTGTCAACAGCAAAACAAGGGGGCAACCCATTTATCAGTGTGACCTGAAATTATTTACCTGATAATGAAATCAATATCGTTGTTGGCAATGGTGATCACAATGTCAGGGACATTGTGTGGAGTCTCCAGGTGACTCTCCATCGTAGCTCTACCAGAGAAGAGAGAGAGAGAGAGAGAGAGAGAATTATTAAAGCAACGAAGTACAATGGCCATCATTTATGCACTTGCCCATTGTCATATTTCCATGACGTACTAAAATGACGGCAAAGAATACACTCCACTGAATGCTGAGAGCTAGCTGGTGTCACTAGAGGCAGCTCCAATACTATGAACCGCATGAGTTATTCACAAATAATATCAGTTTTGTGCATAAAGAACATGGGGAAATATAATTTTCAAGTATGATAATAAAGCTTCAGCTCCTGCCTGACAAGGTCAAGGAGCTGGAGCTGGAGCTGGAGGTCCGCCTAGGAGGCTGAAAACTGCACAGCTGAGACTTTTCCCACAGAGTGCAGGCTCTAGACAGATGGCTGAGATCCAGGAGAAGTGAGGGCAGTAAGCAGTCTGTGCAGGGTCTCCCTGTGGCCATTCCCCTCAGCAACGAGTCTGCCCCATGAGAGGGGAATGACCAAGCCAGTGGCTGTGGTCAGCTCTGAACCTCAGCAGGGAAGGGAAAAGTCACAGGTTGGACAGGAGATTCTGTGGCCGTGAAAGAGATGCCAGGATGGTGTACTGCCTCCCAGGTGCTAGGGTGCAGGATGCCTCGGAACAGCTGCAGAATATTCTCAAGGGGGAGGGCGAGCAGCCAGAGTGCACAGTGCACATTGGCACAAATGACATAGATAGAAAGGGGGGGAGGAGATCCTGCACAGAGAGTATAGGGAGTTAGGAAAGATGCTGAAGAGCAGGATCTCCAAGGTAGTCACCTCTGGATTACTCCTTGTGCCACTGGCTAGTCAGGGAAGGAATAAGATGATAAAACAGATGAACTGAGTGGCTGAGGAACTGGTACAAAGGCCAGAGTTTCAGGTTCTTGGATGGATGGTTGGAACCTCTTTTGGGGCAGGGGTGACCTGTACAAGAGGGACTTAAACTGGAAGGGAACCAAAGCAACAAGTCGGAGAGTGGAGGGATGGAGAAGAACGTAGATGTCAGAGCCAGTAGAAACAGACAGGAGCAAAGTAATAGACATGATGGGTCAGATAGTTTGAAGTGTGCGTTTTCAGTGCTAAAATTATGGGTAAAGGTGATAAAATTAGAGTATGATTCAGTACATGGAACCATGATGTTGTGGCCATTACAGAGATTTAGTTGAGAGAGGGACAGGAATGAGTACTTAATGTCCCAGGGTGTCAACGTTTTGGAAAAGACAGAGAGGGAGATGAAAGAAATGGGGGAGTTGCAATACTAATCAGGGACATTATCACAGCTACAGTCAAATGGGAGATAACGGAGGGCCCTTCCACTGAGTCCATACAGGCAGAACTCAAAAATAAGAAGGGTATGGTCACTCTGATGGGTTATACAATAGACCCCCATGTGTTAATGGGTCAGGGGCACCCACCAAGCAGCTTTTTCTCTCTCGTCCTTTGTTCTTTGAAAAATGTTGGCAAGTTCTACATGGAGGAAATTAACTCTTCAAGTTTTGCAGTTACTTGTGAAAGGTTCTAAAGGAAGAACAGTGCAAGCATGGATTTTTGTTTGTCCTGTCTGTTTTTGGTTTGTGTTTCTTTGTTTTCCATGGAATTGGTTTTAGGGGAACTCAGAATCCACACTGGCCATGTGTAATCTGGGTTGAGAATGAAATTTGTGCATTTCTATTCCGGATACGAGATGCCCGTGTTTCTGAGGTAACCGAATATTTCAGGGGAATTGCTCATCGGTAGACAAATTCAAATTGTGGAATTTGAATTTAACATTTTGGGAAGATTAACATTTGGAGAACAATCCTAAAAGTTGCTTTTATTAACAAAATTGCTTCCTTTTACACAATGTAAAAGATGTTGCTCAAAACCTTTCACATTGATTTTGAGTTTCAGATCCCTTGGAAAAATAATTCTGAAGTCACCAGTGTCGTTATGTAAAATGCAAACAGAAGTTCAATTTAAACTTTGGATTGGCCCAAACAGCATTTCAACATTTATCTAGCTACTGCTGGGTGTTTAAATTAAAAAGTCGTGGTCAGTCAGCCCTGGCAATGCAGAGTTGAGATACAGCTATAACAGGTATTAAAACTTTATCTTCCTTGCAGGTAATTTTTATTGTACTGGAGAACCACATGGGGGTCAGGAGATGATAGCAAACAATCCCAAGGGATCACTTATGTGAAAATAATAAGGGGGTAGGTGGAAGGAGGTTAGAAAGTAATATCTGAGAACAAAAACACAAACAATAGGAAGACAAAGGAAAAATACCTGCTTTTTTAGATGGTTCCTCATCAGTATAGATGGACGAGAGGAGAATTGGCTGCAGTATATATGCAGAGGATGAAGATGGCCAGGAAAAGGAAAGGAAAGTTTTAAAGTTACCCAACATCATGAGTGTACATGCAGCAGAACTGGCAGTCGTGGTGTGTAGTTAGCCATTCAGATCACTCACACAATCTGACCGTATGTGTTGAAGTATTAACTAGTTTAAGAATTTTCTCCCATTCCTCTGTAGATAAAGTATTTGAAGTTCTCTTTCCCACTCATTCTTAATTTTATCAGAAGTACCTAGACATATTTTCGTAATCAAATCATAAATAATTGCTACTAAACTCTTCTGAAAGGGGTTTAAACCCATATTTTTTTTCTGTAACTTTGATTGGATGTGGTATCGGAAAGGTAGGTAAAGTAGCATTCAGAAAGTTTCTAATCTGTAGATATCTGAAAAAGTGTGATCTAGGCAAATCATATTCATTAGACAACTGTTCAAAAGACATAAAACAATCATCCATAAATAAATCACGAAAACATGTTATTCCTTTTGTTTTCCATAACAAAAAGGCTTGATCAATTCTAGATGGTTGGAAAAAAAAGTTAGATATGATACAGCTTTGATACAATTTAAGGTGGTTCATAGGGCTCATTTGTCCAAGGATAAGTCAGCACGTTTTTACCGTCACATAAACCCTGCTTGTGATAGATGTAATTCTGAAGTAGCTTCTTTCATACATATGTTCTGGTTGTGCCCTCTGTTAAGAAAATTTTGGAAAGATACTTTTGATATTATTTCAGCAGTTCTGTGTGTTGATTTAAAACCTCATCCTATTACTGCAATCTTTGGACTACCAGTGACAGACTCCAGTCGTTTATCATAATCAGCTTGTCGTTTAATTGCTTTTGTGACATTAATAGCCAGAAAATCAATTTTATTTAAGTGGAAAGATTCCAACCCACCGACCACATCTCAATGCTTTTCCCAAACAATTGCATGTTTAAATTTGGAAACGATTAGGAGCAGTACTATGGACCCCTCGGTTAAATCTGAAGAAACTTGGAAGCCATTTATTCAATATTTTCATATGATGTAAGTTGACCCTTTCTGAATCCTTTTTTCAGTAATTTTTTTATGGATAGAGGAGCAGAGTTAGACGACAAAATATAATTTTAACCGATGAATTATGACAACCTAATCTTTGTTTTTTTAAAAGTTAGTTTGTTTTAGTTTGGGGTTATTTTTCTTTTGTTTTATAATTAAAATTATCTTTTTCATGGTTAATTAAGAGACTGGGAGGTTGGACTCCACTTGTTACTTGGAATATGTGTTTCTACATATCCACCGTTATTAACGTATTCCTGATCTCTGTGTATTAGTATTAATATTGTATATTGGAAACTTAATTAAAAAGATTGAAAAAGAAAGTACGTGTTTTGTATTGGCCTTACAGAACATTTGCCTCTTTGGGAAGAAAGAGGGTTTGTTTCAGCTGATGGAACCCCTGCCATTTGCTGCTCTATTGCAGTATATGTTTAGAGAAGGAAAAGGAAAAGTCTACGGGGTCATAAAGGTGAAAGCCCAGACTAAATTATCTCCTGAGGGAATGAGAAAGCTGTCGCATTAGTGAATTAAGGTGCTTTAAATGAGGAATTGTAGCCGCAGATTGGGGACATGGGAAGGCAGAAGGAACAACTGGTTAAGGTTATGGATTTAACAGAGGAGTAGAAGAAAGATAAAGACATTTTTAAAAAATGAGTAAGAGCAGGGTCGGAAATGTATAAAGAGCACAAGGGTGTATGTGTGTAGGGTGCAGTAGTCCTGTATGAAGGGAATCTTTTTGTCCCAGAGGGAGGAAGATGACAGATGATCCACTGGCCCCGTGATCTATGGAGACACCAGGGAGCCGAAAGCACCATGGAAAAGATAAAGGTGGTGTGTTGGTGGTTTAGGATGAAGGACAACATGGAGCACTATGAAGAATTGCTTGATTTCTGCACAATATAATCCTGAAGAAATGTGAAGAAAGGAGCCCTCCAATATACCAGCCCAGTGGAAGGGCCTTGGACTAATTTGCAGATAGATTGTGTAAGACATCTGCCACCCACCTCAGGAGGGTACAAATATGTTCTTGTCATGATAGACAATTCCATCAAGTGGGTGGAAGATTTCCCGCTTAAGACAAACACGGCCAAAGCCTCTGCAAAAATCTTATTGTAGAGGATTTTTACGCATGGGGATTACCTTAGAGAATTAGATTACGGCACACAGTGTACAGCCTAGATAATGCAAGATATCATGGCATTTTTAGGGATTAAGCAGAGACTGCATACACCCTACAGACCACAATCTAGTGCGAAGGATGAACCAAACATTAAAAAAATGATAGCCAAAATGGTGCAACGACGTGGAACAACAGACAGAGCAGGTAGTTTTGCCTTTTGTACTGATGATAATAAGGAACGCAGTTGCATCATCGACTAGTTACACCCACTTTAAACTCGTCCCTGAAAGAGACACAACAGGGTTGGAGGGTATACAGGGTATACCATCTGGGTAGTCTCTAGCCCCTTGGTAAAAACATCGAATTCTCCAACTTCCAGTAATTCCCTCCCCCCCTCTTCCCCCATCCCACTTTCACTCTGCCTCCTCTTCCAGCTGCCTATCACCTCTCTCACGATTCTGCCTTCTTCTACTACCCATAGTGCTTTTCCCTTACATTCCTTCTTCACCTGCCCTGCTTATCCCCTCCCTGCTTCCCCTCCCCCACCCCTTGATCTTTCCTCTGATTGGTTTTCCACCCTCCCCCCACCTTCTTTACAGGGCCCCTATCCCCTCCTTCTTCAGTCCAGACAAAGGGTCTCAGCCTGTAACGTTGACTGCTCGTTTCAACGGATGCTGCCCAACCTACTGAGTTCCTCCAGCTTGTTGTACGTGTTGATTTGACCACAGAATCTGCACTGTGCTTTGTGTTTACTTAGGGTTGGAGGAGTTGTTAGGATTAGATTCATCAGAACCCAAATTAGATGGGATTGTCAGTACAATAATTGGTAGAGATAGTGAAAGAGGCCAATTATGTGGCAGTCCATCAATTACGAAAGACAAGACAACAGCACAAAGCCCACTTTTTGACTCAAAAGTCAGTCCCATAGAACTAAGTCCAGGAGAAAGTGACGATTAAAATACATTCACCCATCTTATTTTTAAACCCAAGGTTTGCAGGGCACTACGAAATTATACACAAAGTATACAGAGTACTGATTTCTCCCGATGAAACTGAATGGTCCACATCAACCAGTTGAAATTGGTAGGGGAGAAACAGGAAGGTTGTCACCATCGGCAGGTAACAATTGATGCACATGACGACCCAGTTTTGGAGACTTGACAATCGATGTGCATGGTCATCCTGGTATGGAAGATTTAAGGTTGGAAAATCTGTTCCAAGGGGATGGCAACAGATTTGACCAAGGAGGAACTTTTACATTCTCTCAGTCTGAGAATCAGGAGTGTCTTGTCAAGAAAAGGAAAAAGAACAAGTTGGTTCTTGCTTCCCCTATCTGGAAATGAAATTGGATGGGAAAAATAAAGATGGACAGCTTGAATGCAAAGACAATTGGGAGCCTGGATTGAATGGGCCAGAAAACAGAAAATATAGACTTAAAAAATAATTTACTATTAAATCTTGAAACTGGAAGAACTTGAAACTGAGCAGAAATTACACTTGTGTGTTACAGGTTTAATTCGATGTGATGAGAATAATGTAACATCGACTACCCCATGATCGACGTTAGCATCAGACAGGACCCATTGATATCTCCCATTAATATGCATGGACATAAACATCACCTTTTGTTATATGCTGACGACGTCCTTTTATACATCTCCAGCTCACAAACATCAATACCCACCCTTCTGACTCTAATTAATAATTTTGGCAGTTTCTCAGGTTTCTCTATTAATTGGGATAAAAGTGAAATAATACCAGTCACTGCAGAGGTTAATACAGGCAGTCCCCAGGTTACAAACGAGTTCCGTTCCTGAGTCCGTCTTTAAGTCGGATTTGTACGTAAGTCAGAACAAGTACATCTGGTATTATTTAGCGTCAGTTAGTCAAACGTTTGTCTTAGTATATAGTATATATTTTACCTTCCTATGCATATAAAACACTTAAGAACTGTAAGTATTCCAATAATTTAACCACTGCGTTGCTTAGTAATAATTGTAGCTTTCATCAGGGCAGGGCCTTTCACATTCTCCATTATTCTCACTTTATCCTTTAAAATTGTTCCGATCGTTGACCAACTATAGCCTAAGCCTTTTCCAATGACTGATAATGTTTCACCTCTTTCCAAACACTTTATTATTTCCACGTTATTTTCAATCGTGATCGCTTCCTGTCAACGGAACAGAAACACTGCGGGTGGCGGGTCCCAAGCTCCACCAGCTCCTGACCTCCACTGGGTCCTAAGGACCACCGCACTGAATTCCCTGGGTCCTAAAGTCCACCACACTGAGACAGGTTAAATGGGACAAGTGGGGGCTGTGCTGGGTTTGGGTATTTGATCCTTCACAATATTCCGTGTGGGAATTTAAACTGGAGGTGGCAGTGCTTTTTTACGAGGTCGAGTTGTGAGCTTGACATCAACCCGGCACGCTTGGGAGCGGTCTGTCACTGGATCGAACTGGGGAACCTCTATTCTCGAGCCCGGCGCTAATCTCACTGCGCCACCAGCCGACCGGAAAAGAGGGAGCAGGGTCAGGGTGAATCTGGCTGAGAAAAATTTAAGCCAAATACAAAGTTACACACTCAACACTCAACATTGTGTCAACCACAATGACTTAAAATAGCGGACAGTGTCGCAATCCGACTTAAAATGGCAGATGGCATCACAGTCCAACTTAAAATGGCAGACAGCGTTCTCCCTCCTCGGTTGGTAAGTATGAGCTGTTCGTAAATCGGACGTTCATATCTCGGGGACTACCTGTACAACGTATGTACAGTCCATTCCTTTTAAAATAACTTCCGATAATTTTTCCTAACTTGGTGTGACTATTACAAAAGATCCAGATGATCTTTTGCAAGTGAATTGGCGAAACAAGGTTAAATGCAGTATTGACTTTTGGAAAACCCTTCCAATTTCTTTGGTGGGGAGGGCTAACGCAATCAAGATGAGTGACTGCCACGATTTCTTCATCTTTTCCAGTCAATTCCATGTTTTATTCCTCAGTCATATTTTAAGCAATTGGATTCAATTATTATACCCTTCATTTGGAATTATAAATCCATTAGAATTACTGAAAAACACTTGTCAAAGCCTAAGGAAGCAGTTGGTTTTACTCTACTGAATGTTAAAATGTATTACTGGCCTGCCCACCTTTCCATTCTTGCATGGTGGAAAAAAGGACCACCCTCTACCTCAGACTCGTGCCCAGCATGGTTACTCATAGAGTGAATGCTTTGTAAGAAGACTTCCTTACCAGCTCTCTGCAATAGCCCCACTGCAGTTAGTAAGTCACATTTTAGTCACATTTTTGCTTCATGGTCAGCAGCACTATAAGAACTTGGAAGCAGATTCAACTACACATTAAGGCTCCTAAAACTTATAATGACACTCCAATCTGTGACAATCATTCCTTTTTGCCTGGCCTGAATGATACTGTTTATTCCACCTGGAAACAGAGAGGCATCTGTAGTATAGGTGACCTGTATATTAATGGAAACTTTGCCTTATTTGCACAGTTACAAGCAGTTTACAAAATCCCTGCATCTAGTTTTTTTTTAAAGAGATTTACAAATTCGAGATTACGTTAGGAAATGCCTAACTTCGAGGTTTTAGACAAACATAAGTCCCTGGAGGCAATAAATAAATTTGATTTGGTTATTCGTAGTGTGGTATCCTATTTTTATCAGATCCTACATAATGGAGCTTGGGTAAATACTGCAGGTCTTAAACAGGCATGGGTGGATGAATTGGGTATAGAAATGACAGAGGAGGTCTGGGATGAGTGTTTAAATAGAGTATACATGATTGTTCGGTCAACATTAGACACAGACTTATACAGTTTAAACAATATATAGACTCCATTATTCCAAAGAAAAGTTACACAGCTTCTACCCTAATGTATCACCAGTTTGTAATAGATGTAAATCTGAGAACAGTAACTTGTCACATTCGTTCTGGTCATGTTGTAAGCTTTATGCATACTGGAAAAGTATTTTCACTGTTTCTCTGAGGCTTATGGGAAGCGGTGGGAACCGGACCTGCTCATCGCCATCCTTGGAGCAACAAGCTCCCCATCTTCAGCCAATAGGTATGAAAAAGTGGCTGTATTGTTTGGAATGGTGATTGCTTAGAAGCTAATCCTGCAAATGTGGAAAATGGACTCTGTGCCTACGTACGATCTGTAACTGAGAGAACTGGCAAACACTTTACATTTGCAGAGACTGAGTCTCTGTAATGAGGACAGAGGGGACATCTTTGAAAGGATATGGGGCCCTGTATTGGACTTCCTTACGGGGTGAGGACTGAGGTTTTTTGGTGCGGTGCACCTCTGCTGTGTATGCTTACTTTTTGCCTTTATTTTTTTTTCTCTTTTGCTCCTAAATATTTAATTAGATTTTGCTATGGTTGTGGTTTTTGTAGTTGTGCTGTATTTTTTTCGTTAGGTTTTTCCAAGTCTGTTCACATAAAACAATAAAATATATTTTTTAAAAACTTATGGAATATAGGTGGTTCTTTGTGTTAATATGGATAACATAAGAAGCAAATTAGGACAATTAAATCTCATTGACATATGTAAAGTCCTTGAAGTCCACCTGAAGTCAAAGAACTTGTCTTTTATTTTTATGAAATATAGATGTTATATTTATTCAGATAAAAGGAAGAATAATGAATTAAATATTCCAAATTAAATTTTGTATACAATTGATGCCTGTAAATTGGGACACCCTAATGGGAATTTACATATGTTGATTAAGTTTATTATTAAATGACTTTTACTGTAATAAAAAAAAGAAAGAAAATATGGACTTAATATGGACTTAAAATAATTTATGATTAAACTTGAAACTGAGCAGAAATTACATGTGTGTTACAGGTTTAATTTGACATGAAGAGAACAAATTGACATTGACTACCCCATGATCTCCAGTAGCTGGAACTAACAGCAGAGTCTAAATGTAGTGAGACCCAGTGTAATATAAAGTGTTGGGATCAGTGTTAGGAGATGCAGGGGAATTTGTTACTTCAGAGGGCCGAGATGGCCTGTTTCCATGCTGTGATTGTTATATGGTACTCGGGTACCAACAAGTACAGATAATTTCTAATCTAACTGGAATAATGGTGCCTGAATGATGCTCGTCTACAATGAGACACTTATTTACTCATTTTCTTGGTAGACAATTAAGCAGGAGCAAGTCCAAGTCAGTCAAAAATAGAAAACGAGAGAGGGCTATTAGAATTAGTGAAAGCATCAAGGTTCGCAATGGTCAATATTTTAGATATAGCAGATACAGTCTCTTCAGTAGAAAATGTGGGATATTACTGGAGAAAATAATCAGGACACAATTTGATGCACATCAAGTACCAAATCAGGTACCAGATGAACAACTAAAACAAAACGCTGGGAAAAAGTGCCCTTGTGTCATATTAGAAATCTTAACTAACTTTAGAGTACTGGGTACCTGTGATTATGATAAAGTAAGGTTTTATGTCAGTGTGATATTTCATATTTCCTGACATGGAAAAAATTTAACCTACTCTTTGAAAAGAGTTATTAGTGTGGGCAAATATCATGAGAAGAGGTGGATACCCTTAAGTACCCCTCCATCACATGCTATTGCTAAGAATGGTACCAGGAAAGGAATAGATTTATCAAGGTGCCATCAAAGGGGGAAGCCATTGGGCTTGTCCGGAAGAGATGACAAGATAGAAACTTCTGGATTGTGTTCTTAGTACCTTTGAGAACCATTCGTTGTCTATTCCGCCTGTAAATACTGAGATTTTCTTACAATATACTTTGGTGGGACAGACATAGCAACAGCAACAATGGATGAAAACAATATCTTTTGGAAAGTCGTCATGTTGCCAGTGGGAGCTTGACTATCGGAGGACGAACTTTGCCACAACCTGCAGTGGAGAAAGTAATGAAGGAGAATTTTCTAACCCTATGAACTGATACGGTTAGATACTCGTGGGCTGATGTTGCTTCCAAGTAGCCGCCGATTCCTCATTTGACTGCAGACAGGACACGAGTGGTGGAAGAGGCAAAGGAGATATAATCCATCAATGGATTAAACATACAAAAGTTATCAGGACATGTTGATGAAGCAATTGAAATACGGAGCGAAACAGTTTCATGGGATAAATTTTGGAATTAGGGATGAAATGTTCAAATACATCCATGGGTGAGGATAGTATTACAAGCTGTGGTAAAGCCAATTTTATGTAGGTTGATAATCGTATTGTTTAATGCATATCAACTTAGAAGGTGGAAGGCTGAAGTTGTGCAAAGGGAAGAGGATGATAGTTGTGTTATACAGAGAAGATGATTGTCTATATACAGAGTATATGAATTCAGTAAGAAAATGGCACCTTTTACCATTGTATAATGTAAGTGTCGCACAGCTCCTGGGGGTTCATGGCAATCCATTGAGAAGGTGAACAGAACAGAGGAGGATGCTGATCCTAAGATAAATATCTTTGGATCAAGAGGAGGGAGACATTGGTCAGGAAGAACTACAGTCTACAAATCCGTGAATTCGAATGAATCAAGGACAGTGGTGGCAGACAGACCAGTTGCCTTTGTTCTTGCCACAAGGGAGGAGACTGAGGCTGCCATTTTATGAAGGGACTGTGTTCCCCATTTTGCCAGTAAGTCGCTTGGCTTGATCAGTGTTTTAAAGTCGACATAATGATGCTCTAGACAATCTGCTGGATAAGAGGTCATTTCCAAATAAGAAATTATTTATGAGGAGTTCTTTGGTTGGATGTAAAATGCAGGTTTTGACTGTTGGGGTCTGAACCTGTTCTGTGTGATTCAAGCTAGAGAAAGATTGAGAAAAAAAGAGCCATAAATGACCGATTATCACCAGCTGGGAAGATGGCAATAATGGACAACAGCCTGGAGCAGAGACAACACAACGATGTTAAAGGGCAGACACATGACCTGTAGACCAATGACACTAGGATGTACCATTTGAATTAGTAAGGAATGAATACAAAAGCAGATGCTTCAAGTACGCTGGCTGCGATAACTCTGTAGGAGAAAACCATCATGGATGAGGAGGATACCACCGTTGTGGTGATTCGAAACGGGACTACAAGGAACATGTGGTCAGCAGCAGAAACCCCTATTTCACTGGCATTAAATTTCCTGTTCTTTGACTGTTCAGGGAAACTTAGGTGTGCACACGGGTACTTGGTTGTGTAAAGTCACATGTTCTTCCATTGAGACAATAAAGGTACTTAGCATAATTATAGATTCTCTCAGTGCCTCCCTGATCATTATTACAAGGGATGATTCTTGTAACAGTAGGTCAAATGTACCGTAAATAGACAGTACACTGTTAAGGACAAGACACTTAATATTGATGAGCAGAAGGATCTTGGGGTCCAAGCTCATAGCTCCTTGGAAGTAGCCAAACAGAAGGCAAATGACCTGCTTGCCTTTATTAGCCAAGCCACTGAGTTCCATAGTCATGTTGCCGTTTTATAAAACTCCACTTTGGCTGCAGCTGGAGTATTCTGGTCACCCCACTAGAGGAGGAATGTTGAGGCTTTGGAGAGGGTACAGAAGAGGTTCACCAAGATGCTGCCTGCATTAGAGAGCCTGTTCTATAATCAAAGTTTGGACAAACATGAGTTGTTTTCTCTGCAGCAGCAAAGGCTGAGGGCAGATCTGATAGAGGTTTATGAGATAGACAGATTATCAGTGGAATGTCTAAGAAGGCTTGCATTTAAAGGCAAGGAAGGGTAATTTCAGAGGAGAGGTGAGGGGCAAGTTCCCTCTCACCTCCCCACAGTGAGTGGCGGGTGCCTAGAATGCATTGCCTGGGGTAGAGGCAGAAACTTTAAGGGCTTTTAAGAGATGTTTAAATAGCACATGAATGTGAGGAAGATGGAAGGGTATAGGCATTGCGTAGGCATAAAGGATTGGTTTAGTTGACCGATTGATCAGTACTTTATTTGGCTGAACACAGCATTGTGAGTGGAAGGGCCTGTCACTATGATGTACTGCTCTACGTTCTAAAACTGAGCAATTACACCTTTCCACACACACTGAGGAAGCTAGGATCCCCCATCCAACAACAAACCGAGGTATCTATTAAATAATAAGGGTGTTCAGTGCAGGGAACAGATGGCATTTTGATTTGATGGACAGTCTAAAACTACAGGCTGCACATAGATCGATGATCAATCCAAGGAATTTAGCACACACTGAATTTATACAGCTTGTTAGCATAATAAGAGAGCCCAAGGTGCTTCACAGGTCTGTTATTAAACAGAATTTTGTCTAAAGAGCAAAATAACAATGAGTATGATAGCAATGATGCTGTAAACCTGAAACAGAAACACTCAGCAGGTCAGGTTGCCTCCGAGGAGGGACAGAGAGTGCGTTAGTGTTTCAGGCTGATGACCTTTCATCAGAAGTGTGTGAAGATAAAAATAAAACAAATTTAAAATTGCAGAGGAAAGGGGAAGGGATGTGGAGAATGAAAGGGAGAGCTTGATGCGGCAGAGACCAGGAAAGCTTAAATGACATACAAGCGGTGCTAGTCCAGAGAGGTACATCTGTAAATAGGGGAAGCTGAATGAAATTTGGAATACCAAAGGGGAGAGGGGTAAAAGGGAATAAAATACATAGCTTAGATTTAAACTGTTGACTCTGGGAAACAACTTAAGCAGCTGGCGGGAAGATGGAACGTTTTTTCCCTGAACTTACATTGAGTTTTATTGGAACAGTTCAGAGGTCAAAACAGAATTTTCAAAGTGAAAGGGAGAGAAATTATTAGTTTATGTCAGTTTATTTTCGTCAATACCAAGACGCGGTGAAATTCGTTGCTCTATAATTCACGTGCCTGACAATGAGACACAGGGTCAACAGTTGTTCATCTTTTGGAGATTCCAGTGCTGCCAGTGACATCCCCACCCACCCCTTCGTATTTAGCCTGTTGGGTATTGGAAAGGGGCTGGATCCTCTTGGGATCTTCCACCTCTTAACTTCTCAGATAACAACAGGAAACAAGTACAGAAATAGCCTAATTGGCCCCTCAAGTCTGCCCTACCACTCAATATCATCAGGGTTGATCTTATCTGTTTCCTGTTCTTGCTAACTCTTTATTACCCATTAGAACAAACCTCTGTCCATCTCAGCCCTGAATATATTCAGTGAATAAGTTTCCAAAATTCCTTGGGGTAGAGAATACCAAAGGTTTACGACGAAATTCTTCCTCAGCTGCTGATGCCCCTAGCTCCAGCTTCTTATACATGGCAAAACTTCCTCCCGGCATCACTCATGTGATTCAATGGGTTTATCTCTCATTCTTCTTAAAGTCTAAGTGTAGGTCCATCCTGCTCAATCCTTCTTTAGGATGCAAGCCCTTCATCTCGGGAATCACCAGAGTCAATCTCTGAACTGCCTCCAATATAACTATCCCTCCGTAAATAAAGTCTAAAGCAGAATGCCAGCCACAATCTTACCAAAGTAGCAAAACTTTTAATATTCATCACCTTGCAAAAATGACCAATGTTCCATTTGCCTTCATAGTTACTTGCACTCTCAGTTCTCTGTCCTTCATGAAGAAGGACACCCAAACCCTTCTACAGCTGCACTCTATGGCCTTTCTCCATGTAAATAATCATTGGTTTTTCCAGCCTTTAGTACACAGACTTTACCTACAGTTCCGGCAATCCCTGGGTGACTCTGGGTGCTGTCAGTGCACATTATCCCCGTCACCTTGTGCATTTCCTGTTTCCTCCCACATCCCACACAGGTACCGTGAGCTGGTTAACTGAATGTGGTAAGCTTTGCTAATTTGTAGGCAGCACAATCCAGGAGATTTGGTAGTAATGGGAGAGAGATTAGGTTACAAGTTAATTAGTAGAATATTAGACGAATTGGCGCACTCAGAGCCAGCACAGACTTGATGGGCCAGATAGCCTCAGACTGTGGAAATACAAGAAATAAAATGAGAAACCATGTAGATAACTCATCTGCCAGGTTTTGATTCATTTATTTAACATATTTCCCTTTGCTGATCGTTTATGTGCTCCCACAACTGATCCTCCACAGGTCTGGCTACCTTCAACTCGTCATTAATATTGATTGCAAACATTGATAGGGTGGCACTTTGCATGCTTCAGATCCATTTATTCTGCCTTTATTTTCCCAATAGTCAGCCAACCTTTGCTCCATGTAGAGCTGTCACCATCAGAGACAGGAATGGGGTGGAGTCACCTTTTAGTGTCAACTTACCTTTAGCGAATCCAAATACATCACATTACTGGTTTGCCTTCACCTACCCCGGCTGGTACATTCTCAAAGAAATCTAGTAAGTTTGTCAAATACCATTTCCCTTCCATGAAACAATAATAACCTTGCTTAATTGTTTTATGATTTTCTTAATCAGATTGCAACATTTCCCTCATGATTGACTAACTGGCCTGTAGTTTCCTGTTTTCCATCTACTTTCCTTCCTCAATAGAGTCCTTACATTTGCAGTTTCAAATCCTTTGGAAAGCACCCAGAATCTAGAGATTGTATTCCCAACCTGGGGTCCATGGACCCCTTGCTTAATTGTATTGGTCCATGGCATATATATAAAAAAAATGGGAAACCACAATCCATGGAATATCATATGATTCTCACAAATCAAACCCTTGCTAACCCCAAAACACCACCCTGCCTGCCAACTTTTCTCAAGTACCAGTGACTATCTTCAGTTTCTCTATCCCCTTTGGCTTCTAATTTGGATCCTTCTGTCCTGAGCTTAAATATAAAGTATTTATTCCAATTCCCAGCCACTTTCTTATTTCTCATGATTAAGCTCTCAGTCTCATTCTGAAAGGAAGCAATATTTACCAGAGCCGTACACGTCCTTCTAACACACTTCGAGAAGCTCTTACTTTCCTGTTGTGTCCTCCCTGCCTCAACTTCCTCTCTTTAGTACTTATTTTAAAGAACCTCTGCTAGGCTCAAAAATATTCCCCATCTCCTGATTTAAGTATGCTGCTTAATTGAGATGCTGTAAAAACTTATGACGTTTTTGTAAAAAGCTTTCATTTTTCAGGACTTGCCTGCTACAGACAAGGTCATCACTCTCTGTCCATCTCTAACTGCCTTAGCGAAGGAGCTCAGCTCCCGCTGCCCTTCTGGTGAATAGAATAGAGAATAGAACATTTTGCTCACAGAACAGAGTGGGGGAAGGCGTTCCAATGACAACGAGGGAATGGCGATAGATTTGCAAGTCGGAAGAGTGCGTGCCTTGGAGGGGAGTGGTGTTCTTGTGTACCTGAAGCCTGACTTCATGGTCAGCGGGCTTGGGAACAGCTATGAGAAACTAAAGGGCACTTTGTAATAGAACACATTCCAACCTCTGTGTGCCAGTGGAAGAGGAAATAAAATGATAGATTAACAAATAGGGTGTCAATAAAGACACCTGTTTTGACAGAACCAGGATAGTTTTGAACTTTTAAATGTTGTAGGAGCTGAATTCATCCTAACGAGTGGAGTGTATTGAATTGTAGTTGTCTCTTGTGGATAATGGAAGGGCTTTGGGGTATGGGAAGCTGGCTCACCCACTATAGAACAGTCAGTTTCTGATGCTCCCCTTTAGCCACCGCATTTATGTGACGAGTGCAGTTAGGTTTCTGATCAATGGCCTTTCTCAGCATGTTACTGGCAGAGAACTCAGTATCACTGAATGTTAAGGCAAGGCAGTCAGACTCGCTTGTTGGAAATCATCACTGCCTGGCATTTTCCACTTACCTTCCCCTCCCTGAATAGTGTTTTTGTCTTGCTGTGTGCAGGAGAGGACAAATTAATTTCCTGGGGAAATCTCCACTCCAGACCTTTTGACAGGGGGAGATCAATGGAGAGAAAAAGAGCTGGAAGGTGGTTGAGCCCGGGACTGCTCAGAGGAAGCCATTCACTCATTCTGGGACTGACCTCAAACAACATCCAACATCTTCCTTAATGTGAGACATGGCTCAACTACAGACTAGCTATTGACCACCTAGCACCTGAATCCAGGAACACCCAAACCAAAGCAGTACAAGACTACCTTCAATGGTGCAGTTTCACCACCATTTTCTCAAAGGCAACTAGGAACGGTCAATAAATGCTGGCCTTATCAAAAACAATCAGCGAGTTTAAAAAGAACAAAGGAAAAGCCAGAAAGATCCAAGAATAAAGGTAGGTTGAATGATCAAAGCTGGGTGAATGTTGCTTGTAGCAGAAACAGCCTGGGCCAGCAGACATTTAATAGCAAGAACATTGGCAAAGTGCCAATGGTGGGACGATTTGCACTTGGGTGTTCCTGAATTCAGATACCAGGTAGCCAATAGCCATCAAGGAGAAGGGTTCAAGTGAACCTAAGTGGAGTGTGGGAATCAAGGTCCGAAAGAGAGAAAGGGCCCTGATACGTTTGAGGGAGAATGGGAACTGGGTCCATTATTGGAGTTTGACTATACCATCTTCTGGTTTTATTTCAGAATTCAGGCTTTTGTATCATGGATTTTGTGAAACGACGTGTAACCATCTTCAATGGTCACCTCCTGAGACCCCCAATTACACCAATTCTATCTTCCATTTGTATGGAGCCCAGAACTGTGCATGATACAGCAGAGATAATCGAGCCAGCACCACAGCTGCATACAAACTTGCTCCTTCCTTGTAATCTAGTGCCCGTTATAAAATCAAACACACTTTTTTGATTTCCTTGGCACCCGAGTAATATACTTTTGAGATCTACTTGAACAAAAACTCAAAACTCTCTGTTGCAAGCTCTTTATCATTTAAAAATTACTTTTAAAAAATAACTTCCCACTTAACCATGTTGAAATCTGCCAGTTCTGAGGTGGGTTGGGGATCTCATCTTCTAGGGATTCTTTAAGTAACAGGATCTGAGTGAGATCTCTAATCATAATCTGGGTATGATTTCATCCTCGCTGCCCACCGGTGGGATGGTTCTAGAAGAAAGCCCAGCTGAAGAAGCACTGCGACTGAATAGAGCTTCCTGCGTCTACACAATCCACCACCCTCAGCCTCAGTTCATGATCACCCCCCAGAGACTGAGCTCACCTCATTGCATTCTTCAGCAGTTCAGGCAGGATGTAGTCCAACGGCAAGGGGATGTAGGGAAACCTTGCCGCTACATGGCCATTTATCCGCACGCGAGGGGAGCTGCCATATTGATGCTCACACAGTCGCCTGGAGAAAGGGGAGGGGGAAGCAAACTCATTAAAACAGCCTCTTTTTACATTCAAGTCTGGGCTAGCCAAGCACTCTCTGCAGACGGGGGTGAGGAAAGCTCCATTTTCACTGGATTGACCCCGTTACTAAATTCCAGTGTTGATGTACAAAGGTACCTCATAGAAAGCTGACGCGGGTGGTAAAGGCAGCGCAGGGTACGCTTGTCTTCATCACAAAGGGCAAGAACCAGGAAGACCTGACACAGTTATACAAACTTTGGTTAGGCTGCACTTTGGAGAATCACATGCAATTCTGTTCACCCCATTAGAGGGAGGACGTGGAGGCTTTTCAGAGGGTTCAGGAGGGGTTTTCAGCTGGAGGCTGGACCAATGAGTTATTTTCTCTGGGGCACTGGAGGCTGAGGGGAGGCCTGAGAGAAGGTTATAAAATTATGAGAGGCTTACACATGTTCAGACTGTCAGTACTTTTTACCCCTTTGGGTAGAAATATTAAATTCCAGAGGGAATAGCCAGAAGGTGAGGGGAAGGAGATTAAAAGGGGATGTGCAAAGGAATTTTTTTCATTAGAAAGAGAGACAGATGCCTGGAATGGACCTCCAAAGCTGGGAGTGGAAGCACATTTGATAGTGGTGTTTAAAAAGGTTTTACATACAGCTGGGGCTCGTGAGCCATGGTTGGCAGCTCATCTAGGTGATGGAAAACTCTGATCTCAAACCTCCGCTGCCTTGTGGCTATACCCACTCACGGGGAAGGCTTCGGGAGCAAAAATCCCAAGGGAAAATTCCAGAGCCGGAGGTCCTACGTTGAGTTCAATGCTGACTGGCAACTCCCGAGACACCTCGGGTACCAAACTGTGTCGGCCTCTGCCGTTTCTTTGGGTTCAGCAGACACGTGGAGAGGGGGAGCTTGCTACAGGGCAATAGCTTGCTCTCCATATCGTACTGTCCTAGCTTGCGTATCTAGACAGCTAGGACACAATATCCATGGTCAACCCTGACCGATGGAGGCCCTCACCTCACATGCAGTGGACACGTGGACAGGTAGGGATGGAGGGATGTGGATCAGGTGCAGGCAGAAGGGGTTAGTTTCATTTGGAATCACTTCCAGCACAGGCATCATGGGCTGAAGGACCTGTTCCTGTATTGCTCTCTTCTTTGCACGTAATTCTGAAAATGACTTCTAAATATAAATTCCTGAATATTTTTGTGCATCACTGAAAGCTTTGCTCACAGTTTTCAGCATAATACTGCAATACTTTCAATCTGTTCCTTTCTTGAAATGTAAACAAATTGCACTGATCCCAGTGAGTTAGCTATTAATTTAAAATTTGAATTTTATTTACTTTTACTAACCAAGAGATATGAAGTACGTGTATGTGGTTGCATCAGTAATGATCTGGTTGACCAGAGGAGCAGACTCCAGATATTAGTCTAATTGAATTTCTAAGTCACCACGTTCTGCACGTTAGGTAGGAGGAGGTAAGGTCACTAAAGGTGATTATCTTTTGGCTTTGTGGAAAATTATCACAAGATTTGTATTGATTTGATGACAAACATTAACCAAAAATAATCTAAGTAATTATACACAGTGGGCCATCTGAAGTTTGCTTTCAAGTTTTTCAATGAGAAGAAAAAGAAACTGATCTAATTTTGTTCAGAATTAATTTTTTTTTGGGGGGGGAATCAATGTTACCCCCCCCCCACCGAAAGTCTCTCTTGTTAGTAAAGAGAAAACACTGAAGACGATAAAACCCCAGATTTTTAAATATGCTAACAAAACATGATTTTAAGAGTTTCCTGTTACTAAAAACTGCTGCACTTCTGGAGACTGGTCCGACAGGGGTCTGTACGAAGACCCTGATAATTTTGATATCAATGGAGTCTTAAGGAACTCCATCCCCAACATAAGCATTTGTAGAAAATCAATGCAAGTTGGAATTGCACAAATTATCCACACTGATTTGCTCCCAGCAAATGAAAGCTCATATTTCAAATGTCTTTCTCGCACATTTAGATGTGACTCTTCACTACGCCAAAATAGGAGGGACCGGGGAAGTAGAAGTAACACAAATCATATTTAGAATCAGTCATTGAACACTACACCTCAGAAACAGGCCTTTCAGCCCATATCAATATCTTCTACCTAGTTACATCCACCTGCAGTCAGACCTATCCCTCCAGACTCTCATCCAAAATTCTCTTAAATGGTGCAATTGACCATGCATTTACCAGTTCTGCTGGCATCTCATTCCACACTCATATCACCTTCTGAGTGAAGTACTTCCCTCTCAGGTTCCCCTAAATATTTCACATTTCACTCTAAACTTTGGCATATCGTCCCAATCTTCACCTCCCCAACTCCCCAGTCATCATGGACTCACCTTCACTACTGAGCCGGTGAGAAGGGCTCTGGGGAAACTCGGATGCGGCAAAGCTTTTGGGCCGGGTGGTGTGAAGCCCTAGGTCCTGAAGGAGTGTGCTGAACAGCTGTGTGGAGTTCACCAGTGCATTTGGTTCCAGTACCCAAAAAGGGCCAACCAAAAGTCTTGAATCACTACCATTCAGTGGCCCTGACCTCACACATCATTAAGACCCTAGAGAGGCTGGTCCTGGCTCAGCTCCGACCCCTGGTCAGATCAGCCCTCGATCCCTTACAGTTTGCCTACTAGGAGCACATTGGAGTCAATGATGTTGTCATCTACCTGCTGAACGGAGCCTACTCCCATTGGATAAGCAGGACAGCACTGTGAGGATCATGCTTTTTGATTTCTCAAGTGCCTGCAATATCTTACAGCCCTCATTGCTGGGATAAAAGCTCCATTCAATGCAGGTTGGCACTTCCATTGTATTCTGGACAATGGACTACCTAAATGACAGGCCAGAGTTTGTGAGGTTTCAGAGCTGTGTAACAGACATGACTGTAAGCAGTACATGTTGTTCATGTTGTACACCCCACATGTCAGATACAACACCCAGTCATGATATCTGCAGAAATTCTCTGAGACTCAGCAATTGTTGGGTTTATAAAGGGAGGACAGGAGGACGAACCCAAGGCCCTGGTAGAGGACTTGGTCTAATAATGGAAGCTGAATCATCTGCAGCTCAACATTAGTAAGACCAAGGAGACGGTGATGGACTTTAGGAAGACTAAGCCAGCACTGCTCCATTACTATTGATGGTGAGGGTGTGGATGTGCTGAGGAGTGGAGCACCAACACAGAGGCTATGTACAAGAAGGGCCAGAATCAATTCCACTCCAAGGAGACCGAGATCCTTCAGAGTGTGCAGGCCTCTCCTTCACATGTTCCACCACTCTGCTGTGGCCAATATCATCTTCTGTGCTGGGGCAATGGCATCAACACGGGTGATGCCAACAGGCTGAATAAACTGATTAGAAAGGCTGGCTCTGTTATAGGAGTCAAACTGGACACACTGGAGGCTGTGAAAGAACAAAGGACCCTATGGAAAATCCTGGCTATCCTGGACAATGTTTCTCACCTTGGCTGAACTGAGGAGCACTTTAGTATAGACTAATAGACTGCTTCAAAGAGCACTCCACGAGATCATACTTACTCTCAGCTGTTAGGGTCTATAATGAGAGAATGTATATCTGGGGAAGTGATGACTCTTCCCCCCCTTTGGCTAAACTGTTTGAGACAACTTATTTTTTATTCTTTACACTTCTCTTCTAATATTTGTCTATCTGCACACTTGTAATGTTACTGTGACAGTGTAACTTCCTTTGGGATCAATAAATTACCTATCTAGTTCTAATTTCACCCAGCCTCTTGGGGTGAGAGGGAGCCTGTTTGTGTTAATCCATTTATACCACTTAATCCTGTCACCCCAGCAAATCTCCCTCATTCTCATGCACTCAATTATTCAATTCAATATTGTCACTTCAAACTTACTCCAGTGTTGTAAAGTACCAAAAACATCCTGAAGTTGTGAAACTGTGTTTATATGGAAACAAGAATTTCTTCCTCCTGCAGCTGCCACTAAAGAGTTTGACGAAGGGAAGGTTAAATCGCTTGGCATTCAGGATGAAGCAGTCAATTGGATTCAATTTTGCCTTAATCAAGAAGCCAAGGAGTAGTAGATGTTTGTCTCTCTGACTGTAGGTTTGTGATGAGTGGTGTGCTGCAGGGATTCTGGGTCCTAACATATGAAACCTTACCCTATAACTCAGGTCATTAAGTCCCGGCAAAATTTCCTCTGAACTTTTTCAAGCTTATTGATATCCTACCAGAAATGCGCACAATATTTGGCATCAGTAATGTCTTATACAACTTCAACAACACCCCAACTCCTGTACTCAATGCCCTGATTTATGAAGGCCATTGTGCCCAAAGCTCTCTTCACAAACCCATCTACCTGTAACGTCACTTGCAAGAAAATATAGATCAGTATTCCCAGCTCTCTTTGTTCTACTGCACTACCATTCTTTGGCAAGTCTTACACTGCCATTTTTTAGCCAATCTAGATCGCGCTAGAAGCTTTGATAGCCTTCCTCAATATACACTACAACCCCCAATTTAATTATCACATTATCTGAATCATTGATACAGCGAGAAACAACAATGGACCCACAATCCCTGCGGCACACTAGCCATCACAGACCTCCAGTCAGAGACAACCATCTACCAGCACTGAATCCAATTGACTACTTCATCCTGACTTTATGAGTCTGATGATGGAGTTGGCGGCTTTGTGGTCAAGTTTGTGGACGATACAAAAGATAGTTGGAAGGGCAAGTAGTGTCAAAGAAGCAGAGGCCACAGAAGGACTTGGACAGATTAAAAGAATGGGCAAAATAACGACAAATGGAATACAGGGTTGGGAAATATATGGTCATGCACTTTAATAGAAGAAATAAAAGCGCAAGACCATATTCTAAATGGAGAGAAAATTGAAAACTCTGAGGTGCAAAAGGACAGGAAGTCTTTGTGCAGGATTCCTTAAAGGTTAATTTGCAGGTTGAGTCGGTGCAATGAGGGGATTACATTTCAAGAGGATTAGAATGTAAAAGTAAATATGTAATGTAATGCTAAGACTTTACAAGGCACTGGTGAGACCTCATTTGCAATATTGAGAGCAGTTTTAAGTCCATTATCTCAAAAATGATATGCTTACTTTGGAAAAGTTTCAAAGGGGAGTCACAAAAATGATACTGGAATTGAAAGGCTCATCATGAGGAGTGGTTGGTGGTTCTGGGCTGGTACTCACTGGAATTCTGAATGAGGGGGAACTCATTGAAGCCAATTGAACGTTGAAAGGTCTCAATAGAGTAGAATTGGAGAAGATGTTTCCTATGGTGGGGGAGTCCAAGATCAGAGGACAACCTCAGAACAGAGAATGGAGATTAGGAATAATTTCTTTAACCACTGAGTGGTGAACCTGTGGAATTCATTGCCACAGGTGGCTGTGGAGGCCATGCCATTGAGAATATTTAAGGAAGAGGTTGATATATTCTTGATTAGTCAGGCCTCCAAGGAAGATGGAGTAAGGGCAGGAGATAGGGGCTGAAAGGGAAATGGATCAGCCATGATGAAATGGCAGAGCAGACTTGATGGGCTGAATAGCCTCATTCTGCTCCTATTTCTCATGAATGCCGAGGAACTTAACCTTCTGGACTACCTTCCCTTTCACCAATCTCTTCAGTGGAGAGAGTGGCATCTGGAAGAGAAAGAGATCCTTGTTTCTATGTAAACACTGTTTCACAACTTCAGGATGAGTTGGGTACCTTACAATACTGGAGTACATTTGATGTGTCAATATTGTAATGAACAAACAAGGCAGCTTACTGGTGAAGAGCAAGATCCCATAGAGAGTAATGCTGTTCTTGCAGATAATGGTCCATAGATTCTATTGTACAGTTCAGCGTTCCTGTGCGTTACTTACTGAAGCTTTTATGTTTTAGAAGAAGATTGTCAGTACAATCCCTGAGATTTAAATCCAAGTCCTTTGTGCATGCATTAATACCACCAGTGATAAAGAAAGACATGAAATGATCAGTTTCATTTTATTTGTGTAAAAATGTGTTGAACAAGTAGATTGGGCCTTACATACTGAAGTACACCTTAACCAGAGGTTTAAGATTTATTTTGGCATCAAAGGACCCAATGTTGCTAGCTGACGTCTCCGGCATTCAGTTTCTTCTGAACAAGTCTTCTGTTAAGTTTTTATAGTTCAGAATTGCCTCCACACACTGCTCCTGCCCATCCTCACTATTCACTCTTATCTGAGTTCCCATTTTTCTGATCACCTCCAAAGTCAACATCCTGCCACGTCTATTCAGTTCAATGACCCACTTAATGATTTCCAGAGTCAGTGATTCTCCCTACAGTTACAGTGGCATGCAGAGGTTAGGGCACCCCCCGGTCAAAATTGCTGTTACTGAATACCTAAGCGAGTAAAAGATGACCTGATTTCCAAAAGGCATAAAGTTAATGCTGACATATTTCTTTAATATTTTAAGCAAGATTACCTTTTTTATTTCCACCTTTTACAGTTTCAAAATAGCAAAACAGGAAAAGGACCCAAAGCAAAAGTTTGGGCACCCTGCAAGGTCAGTACTTAGTAACACCCCCTTTGGCAAGTATCACAACTTGCAAACGCTTTCTGTAGCCAGCTAAGAGTCTTTCGGTTCTTGAGTGGGGGATTTTCGCCCATTCTTCCTTGCAAAAGGCTTCTAGTTCTGTGAGATTCTTGAGCCGTCTTGCATGTACTGCTCTTGAGGTCTAGCCACAGATTTTCGATGATGTTTAGATTGGCTGACTGTGAGGGCCATGGCAAAACCTTCAGCTTGCGCCTCTTGAGGTAGTCCATTGTGGATTTTGAGGTGTGTTTAGGATCATTATCCTGTTGAGAGGCCATCTTCTTTTCATCTTCAGCTTTTCTTTATACAGACAGTGTGATGTTTGCTTCCAGAATCTGCAGGTATTTAATTGAAATCATTCTTCCCTCTGCCAGTGAAATATTCCCCGTGCCACTGGCTGCAACACAAGCCCAAAGCATGATCGATCCACCCCCACCCCCATGCTTAACAGTTAGAGAGGTGTACTTTTCATGAAATTCTGCACCCACTTTTCTCCAAACATATCTTTGCTCATTGTGGCCAAAAAGTTCTAGTTTAATTTCATCAGTACACAGAACTTGTTTCCAAAATGCATCAGGCTTGTTTAGATGTTCCCTTGCAGATTTCTGATGCTGAATTTTGGGGTGAGGATGCAGGAAACATTTTCTTCTGATGACTCTTCCATGGAGGTCACATCTGTGCAGGTGTTGCTGCACAGTAGAACAGTGCACCACCACTCCAGAGTCTGCTAAATCTTCCTGAAGGTCTTTTGCAGTCAAATGGGGGTTTTGATTTGTCTTTCTAGCAATCCTACGAGCAGTTCTCTGAGAAGTTTTCTTGGTCTTCCAGAGCTCAACTTGATCTCCACCATTCCTGTTAGCTGCCATTTTATTACATTATGAACTGAGGAAACAACTACCTGAAAACACTTTGCTATCTTCTTATAGCCTTCTCCTGCTTTGTGGCCATCATTTATTTTAATTTTCCAAGTGCTGGGCAGCTGTTTAGAGGAGCCCATGGCTGCTGATTGTTGGGACAATGTTTGAGGAGTCAGGGTATTTATAAAGCTTTGAAATTTGCATCACCTGGCCTTTCCTAACGATGACTGTGAACAAGTCATAGCCCTAACCAGCTAATTAAGGTCTGAGAATTTAGTAAAAGTTATCTGAGAGCTCAAATCTCTTGGGGTGCCCAAACTTTTGCATGGTGTTCCTTTCCTTTTTTTCACTAAAATTGTACTAAATAAAAATAATACATTAATCTTGCTTAAAATGCTGAAAAGAATGTTTCATCTGTAACTTTATGACTTTTGGAGATCAGTTCATCTTCTACTCACTTAACTATTCATAGTAATAGAAATTTTGACCAGGGGTGCCCAAACTTTTGCATGCCACTGTATATAATCCCCCTCCCCACGCTTCCACAGATCACTCACTGTGCCTGTCTCAATCTCCTCCTCATCCACAAACCCTGCAATGTTTGTATAGAGAAGACCTTTTTGCAGTTTACTCATATAGGACCAATTGACGATAGCTCATCATTTAACACCATTATTCCTACAGTCCAGCTCGGAAAGATACAGAACCTGGGCCTCTGCCTAACCAGAAGACCACAATTTGTGTGGATAGGAAATAACATCTCCAACTCACTGACAATTAACACTGTCACTCCACAGGATAGTGTGCCCTACTCTCTCCACACCCATGACTGTGTGGCTAGGCGTAGTTCAAAACAGCATCTAAAAATTTGCTGATGATACAACTATTGCTGGCAGAATCTCCTATGGTGACAAAAGGGTGTACAGGAGTGAGATATACCAGTTAGTTGAGTGGTGTCACAGCAACAACCTTGCACTCAATGTCGGCAAGACCAAAGAGCTGATTGTGGACTTCAGGAGAAGGGAACACAGACCAATCCTCAGAGGAATCAGGTGGAGAGATTGAGCAATGTCAGGTCCCTCGGTGTCAATATCTCTGAGGAATATAACCTGGAAGCAACGTATCCATGCAGCTAGAAAAGCGGCAAGACAGTGGTTATATTTCATTTTCATTTTCAAATTAGTACCATTTCCCACGGTGAGTTCCCACTGAACTCAAACTGTGACATCTAAACATCATTACATAAATCACTGGATGTCTGCATTCTAATTAAAATTGTTGTAAATATATTCTTAATTCTAACTGTAATGTGTCTCCACCTTGCAACGACGGCAAATCTCTGGAATTCTTTACTTGCTGCCCGTTACACAGCTGGCATTTAGGGCAGCAATGAAGGTCCTCCCTCTCTGGTGGTGTTCAGGGCTTCCTTCGTCACATCAGCAGCTTCCCCTCTGGTTTCACTACCGTCAGTCACACAAGTCCCTGGTGGAGACTCAGGAATACCATCATACACAGATGTAGAAGGATTCTGCATTGCTGTTTCTGTATCATTTTTGTTTTACCAGTCAGGGTTGTTAGCCCTGAGCTGAACCCCCAAACCTGGAGGACCAGAGGACCACTCTGAGTGGCCTCTACACTTTGGCTCTTGGTAGGGCCACCCATGCCAAACAGGTCAAAGCGCAAGGCCCTGACTCCAGCCAACATTACTCTCCAGGTCATTGAGGGACACAAGCTTCCAAACCACAAAGCTGTGGTCCTCTTGGAGGAGGCTCAGGCACTGGGGGCAGATAATTATTTTGAAAAGATGAGCAGGCTTGTGGAACTGGTAGAGAAAAAGATGAATTCTGAGGCAGATCAACCATGAATACTTTGAATGATCGGACAGGCTCGAGGGGCTAAGTGGCCTACTACTACTCTCCTCTTCGTGGCCCTATTCAACCCTCACGGAATCAAGCAGAGCAGTACATTCAGAGGTTACTTAGTTCACAGAGGCTGTGCCTCTAAACAACCTTCTCCAACACCTTTCTTGCTCTCTTTTCCCCCTGGTTTTACTTCAATTAACAGTAAATTGTTGAGATGCTGATCATTAAAGAGTGTATGGCACAATCCAAAGAGGGAGTAGTTCTTAATCAATATTTTACCCACAATCAGCAGTAACATTCATTTTCTGTCAGTGATGCACCGTCAATAACTCACTCTGAGACGTAAAGGCAAGATATCGGCTTTTATTGACTGGAAGAAGGAACAAGCAGTGAGTGACCACCATACTACATCCTGGAGACAGAGAGACCGGGCTCAGGCCTTGATCGCCTTTATACCGGGGTCTGTGGGAGGAGCCACAGGAGCAGTCAGCAGGGGGCGTGTCCAGACAGGTATATGTAGTTCACCACAGTCAGTACGACTAAACTTCCTCCACTGCCACCCCCAAGTGCACCACATCTGAACAAGCTCCCACTGAAGTTCCCCCCCTACCCCAGCTCCTGGGCTCAATCTTCCCACATACTTCCCTGCCCATTGTTCATGGTCCCTCGGGCCTTGTCCTATCCACATGCACAAACAGGAAGCAGGCACCAGAATCTGGTGCAGCACAAAAAAAAAACTCTGGAGGAACTCGTCAAATGCAGAGTCAGTGCTTCCGGGTCAAGAGCCTCCATCTGGACTGGAAAAAGACAACGGAGATAGCCAGTGTGAAGAGCTGGCAGGTGATGGGTGGATCCAGGCGAGAGGGGGTGTGAAGCACAGATGAGGGAAGGACTGATGCCAAAAGCTGTGAGGTGATAGGTGGAAGTGAAAAGGGGCTGAAGAAGGTGGAATCTGATAGGATGGTGGAACATGGACTAAAGGGAGGAAGGTGGGGAGAGAGTGCAGGTGATGGGCAGGAGAGGATAGGGGAAGAAGTGGAAAATACACAGACTGATGAAAAGCAGAAACAAAAATTGGGGAAAGGAACAGGGATGAAGCAGTTACCAGAAGTTTAAGAGTTCAATCCACCAGATTGGAGACTGCCCAGACAGAAGGTGAGGTGCCACATCACCGACAGCAACCTCATCCTAATCCTGTCAAACTGTTCTCCCCACTTCGTTGGCGTTAGCTGCTGGTGTTAACAGTCAATGTTTCAGGCTGAGACCCTTCTTCAGGGCTGAGAAGAAAGGGGGCAAGGATGCCAGAACAAAAAGCTGGTGGGGGATGGGGAGGAGAGCTGGAAGGTGAAGCCAGGTGAGTGGGAAAGATTAAGGCTGCAGAAGGGAAGGAAGAGGGGACCCAGGGGAGGTGATGGACAGGTGAGCAGAGGCAAGGGGTCGGGGTAGAGAAGTGATAAGAGGATGTCACACTAGTTTCCACATGTTTCTAACTTTCTGCTGCACATTCACCAAATGGGAGACATGGACCAATTTCCACATCATCTTTAGTTGGTGTGCAAATGGTTAGCGTGTCTCTGATTTGTTTCATAAAGACTCCAGTGGCTGTGTTCATACAGAAACCTTGACACATTTAAGACTGGCTGCTCACAACAAACAGATTGCCTCTGATGATACACATTTTTATGTTCTACTAAAACTGCTCTATTTATATACTGAAAGCAACCTCACCACTATGTGTGCCCGAGAGAGTAACACCATGGCTCGTGAGGAGCATTCCAAGCACCTCAGCCGTCTGTAAACGGATATGGTCAGATACCACTCAGCCTTCGCACATCACCCACCCAGAAATAAAAACAGGAATTTACGGGAACTATTCAACAGGTCTGGCAGCATCCAAAGAAAGCCAAGAACTGCACTGCTAGTCTGTGGCTTCAATTTATAACAATTTTGTCTCAAGGCCCACTGGAATCCAATATAACAGAACTCCTAAACCCCTTGCTCGAAGGTGGAGTGGAGTTCGTTAGGTATGCTCAGGAAGGGTTCCTGATGGAATATGTTGATAAGCCAACTAGAGGAGAAGCTGTACTTGATCTTGTATTGGGAAATGGTCAGGTGTCTGGTCTCTCAATGGGAGAGCATTCTGGAGATAGTGATGACAACTCTATTTCCTTCACCATGGTGCTGGAGAGGGATAGGAGCAGACAATTTGGGAAAACATTTAATTGGGGTTGGGGGAAATATGATGCTATTAGGCAGGAACTTGGGAACATAAACTGGGAGCAGATGTTCTCAGGGAAATGCACAGCAGAAATGTGGCAAATGTTCAGGGAACATTTGCATGGAGCTGCACAGGTATGTTCCAATGAGGCAGGAAAAGGATGGTAGGGTTAATGAACCATGGTGTACAAAGGCTATAAAGATCTAGTTAAGAATAAAAGAAAAGCTTACAAAAGGTTCAAGAAATTAGGTATTGTTAAGAACTGTAGAAAATTACAAGGTTGCTAGGAAGGAGCTTAAGAAAGGAATTAGGAGAGCCAGGAAGGGCCATGAGAATGCCTTGGTGAGCAGGATTATGGAAACCCTCACCCCCCGCCCCCAAGGCATTTTACAAGTACGTGAGGAACAAGAGGATGAGCCAAGTGAGAATAAGACCAATCAGGTGCAACCGTGGAAACGTGTACATGGAGTCAGAGGAGATAGTGGAGATACTTAATGAATATTTTGCTTCAGTATTCACCAAGGAAAAGGACCTTGGCAATTGTAGGGATGACTTAACAGCAGGCTGAAATGCTTGAGCATATAGAAAATTCTAGGCAGTTTCTAGAGTAGCACAACATTATGGGCCAAAGGGCCTGTAATGTGCTGCAGAAATCTGTTTTTGTGTTTTTCCTCTGATACATTTCACCCAGACTTCTTGATGTACGAAATTGCCCTTTATGTACCTTTTCCAGGGATACGTTTCTCTGATAGAGGATTGGCTGAATGTCCTGCGCTCAAATCCTGACACATGCTGAGCTAATGTAGAATGGCACAAGTCTACAGTAGTAAGGGAGAAGTTCAAGAGGAACACACAGGATGTTGGGGGAACTTAGTATGTCAGGCTGCAACTCTAGAGGGGAAGGGCCTCGGCCCCAAAAATTGGCTGTTTATTCCCCTCCATAGATGCTGCTCGACCTACTGAGTTTAAGCTTTTTGTGTGCATGGCTTACAATTTCCAGCAACCACAAAATCTCATGTCAGGGAGAGAATCAAAGTAGTCTGCTGCTTCTAAACACAATCCAGTGATGTCTTCCAAGGCAAATCTCGCTGTGACAAGGAGAGTTAGAATGTGGCTGATCCCCACAGACCCCAAACCAGTGTAAATGCATACTTTCACGAGGAGGCGCACTCTGCATGGGATCAAAAAGTCACTTTCTTTTGCATCTCCTATCTCACCTTTCAAGTTACTAGTCATCTTTAACCTGGAACACAGACCTACTCACAAGTTAATACAGTTTAAAGATTTTTTTAATAAATGGTCCAACTTTCTCCCTACATTCTACACCCTTCCCCAGGTTCTGTTCAATGGCAGTTTTAGGGGCTTTTCACTGTGGTATTTGCAAGTGGTTTGAGAGTATTCTAGAATTTTATAAGAATAACAGGTCAAGGTACAGTAAAGACAAAGTAAAAAAAAAAGTTCATTTCCAATGCATTAATTCAATGGTTTGGCTAAAATGCCGGGGGAAATACAATACAGCAAAGTCAGGATTACTTCTGCAAAGTACACTAAATCCTACTTCCCAGGCTAGAATGTTAAATTTCAACATCAAGTGTTTACAATATTATTGAGAAACAGAGGAAGTTTTTATTTCAACATGTCCTACAGCACACATAAAGCAGCAACAGGATTAAGATTACAGATCTTTAACACTGTCCTTGGCCTGCCACAAACTGCTGGTCATTAACAAGCACATATCAGACCTGTAATCTATCTATCAAATTTCCAGATACCCAAGTGTAATAGAGTTAGAACTTCCAATTGCGTACATCGGCAGTCTCTCAAAACTCCTAAAGATAATCTGTCTTGCCCAGACCTGAAGCAGTGATTATGTACAAACTGTCCTCATGGTTCCAGGCACTCTTCCAAACCATCCTGTTGAATGAAGTATACAGGGAAGATTTCCAAAAATTTGAACCAGCCACACCACCCCCCCCCCCCCCACCACCATACTTGAAGGGTATTAAGCATTCTCAAGTGTTAGCAGTTCCAATTACATACTGATCAGTGCTCCAGTTTTAACAGTAAGTTGTCTCCAAACTTGACATACATGTTTTGAAGAGCAGCTGACACAATCAAGGCCACAACAGGTCTATAGCAAACAATCTCTCTGGCTCTCCGCTCCACTGTGGAGCACCTGGGCAACCACAAAACATGGACATCACACTATTGTTTACAGTACAGTTCTGCCTTCAATACTATTATTCTAAATAATTCATCACCAAACTCCAGACCCTGGGAGTCAACACTTCCCTCCGCAACTAGATCCTTGATTTCTGATCAACTGACCCCAATTAGTCAGGATGGGCAGCAACACCTCCACCATGGTTATTCTGAACACTGGTGCTCTCAGACCCCCTACTCCACCCACTATGCACCCATTGTGAAGGCCAGATTCTGCTGTAAATCCACTCCAGGTTGCAGATGAATCCACTGCAGCTGGCTGCATCTGAAGTAATGATGGGTCAGAGTACAGGAAGGAGATAGCATGGTGTCATGACAACAACGTTTCCTTATGACAACAAAAAAAAAAGCTGGTCACTGACTTCAAAAAGTGCACATGCTCTTGTCTATATCAACAGTGTTGATGTTGAGAGTTTCAAAATCCTAGGCATAATCATTAATAGTCTGGCCTGGTCCAACCAAGATGATGTCAGTCAAGAAAGCTCAACATAGCCTCTCCTTCTTCAGGAGGCAAAAGAGATTTAGCAAGTCACTACCACCTTTCACCAATTTTGCACTCTGTCTGATTGTACAACAGCTTGGCGAGGCAACGGCTCAGCACGTGACCGCAAGAAACTGGAGAGTTGTGGGCGCAGCTCAGCACATCAGAGAAACCAGCCTCCTCTCCATGGACTCTCTCTACTCGCTGCCCTAGTAAAGCAGCCAGCTGAATCAAACACCTGATTCTCTCTATACATTCTCCCTCCCTTGGGGCAGAGAATACAAATGCCTGAGGCATGTACCACCAGATTCAAGGACAGCTTCTATACCTCTTATCAAACTCTTGTAGACAAGATCTCTTGATCTGACAATCAACCACATTATGATCTTGTATCAATTGTCTACACTGCACTCTTTCGGTATCTTTTACACTTTATTCTGCATTGTTATTTTTCTACCTTATTCTATATCAATGCACTGTGTAATGATTTTATAGATCACAAATGAGATATTTCCTTGCTGGTGTTCCAAACACATTGGAGACCCTCAAGTGACAGAATGTATTCCAAGCACATTTTTTCCCCAGATCACTTAAAAAATCTGATTCTGGTATGCCTCTTTCCACCAGTTTGGAAACTGCTCTAAAACCTCGATTGGCTAACCAGTCCAACAAACATCAGATGACTCAAATCCTAAAAAATAAGACTACATTTGGAACCATGCGGTTGGTGAGGCACTTTCAGTGGGGGGCATTTCCAATTTCGAGAGCAAAACTGATCTATTGCCCCACAGGTGCTGTTTTTCAGTCTCAGGTAACCACATCCCATGTCATTAATATTTAGATACACTGCTTATATTAAACTGACAGTCCAATCTTCATACATTAGCAAAATAAAACTAAGCTTACTAAGGCAAAATAAGGTGGTCAGTTTATTTACTTATTTATAATACAAGCTTATTTATTTATTGAATTCAGCACAGAATAAGCCCTTTGAGCCACACTGCCCAGCAATTCCCTAACTGAATCCTTGCCTATTCACAGGACAATTTACAATGGCCAATTAACCTACCAACTGGTTCTTCTTGGACTGTGGGAGAAAATTGGAGCACCCAGAGGAAACTCATGCAGTCATCGGGACAACATATAAAAACATCAGGAAATGAAACCGGGTTGCCTGTACTGCAAAACATTGTGCTGTCCACTGCGCTACTGTGCTGGCTAATCTCCAGCACCAATCTGATGTTCAAATGTTATTTTGTCATGGATGTAGAGAACGGTGACAGCTACGAGATTAGAGGCGGTCAATGCTTTTTCTCATTGGGAGATAGCAGTGATGATGAAGAGTGATGAACCCAAATCTGTGAGTAGCTGGAGGATGACAAATCAGGCCAGTGTTTCACTCTGGGTAGATGCAGGTGATCGTCATCCCCATGACTATGTACTCTGGACAAATTCAAGCCCCAACCTTTTGTCCTCTAAATTCCCAGACAGGAGGCTCAGTAATGTGTGGTGTCATGCCAGCAACCTTTCCTCAGAGGATCCCTCCTAGCGCTGTCTAATGAAACACTCACCGAGCAAAGTCTACCCATTTCTCAATGATCCTCTTCGGAGACAGTCGTGTGCAAATAATTCCCACAAAGTCAGGCTGCAGAAAGAAAATACAGGGTCACTCTTCAGGAAAATACTTGAAGAGATCACTTAAGAGTTTACAGCATAGAGGCCATTCAGCCCAAATGGTCCATGCCAATGCTAAACAGGTGCATCCTCCAATCAGGCTTCATCTCACTCATCCACAAGATCTTTTCAATTATGCAGCAGCATATCCTAGTTCAGTTACCTCGAAGTTACTTATTCAAACTGTAATGAATACGTGAGCTCTATAGAGGAACCGGTAAAAGAATCAATTATTGTCATTTTGATGCAACCTAATATTCTGAGATCACCTTTATTTCACACACTTACTTCAGTGAACTGGAATTGGACTTGGATATGAAAATATATCAGACTTATCTCTGACAGTTAAATAATTAATTAAAGCCATTCAGGGAAAGAATGAACTTTATGGTAAACAATGACAGTGGCCGTATTCTCACCCTGAGTAAGAAGATTTTATGACAAAGACACAAGCACAAACCCCAGGTCGCCTGATGCGTTGGCATAAAAACTCTAGCCCAATGCCTTTGCCTAAAATTTATGATTTAAGCCAACCCTGTTTTCCTTAGTACGTGGGTCACACAGGCGATCATTTTTCTCCCAAACCTTGTATGCATATTATGACCAAGTGCCCAGCACCCAATATATGCCCGTCTGGAAGTGAATTCCTTAAAATTAATTTGCAAGTGCATAATGTCTGGGAACATTACAAAAACGTCATGAAGAAACTGATTCTCATAATGCACCTGAGATGTGCATCGAGGCAAGTTAAAATGAACCAGAATTACTTGGCTGCTTGCAATGTAACTTGACACCTCCTCACAGAATTTCGGTACACTTAAAATCTTCGCGGCAGTCAAATCTGAGTACCGGGCTTACCACTTCACTTAGGATTGACTGCAACTCTAATGTCCCACATACCAAATGAATACGATCTCGTTCACTGGCCCTTCCTCCCTCCTAACACTCTCATCTGGTGGTGTCCCAACCCATTCGGTCAATTGCAGCTCTCTCCACCTTCCTCTCCAAGATCCACACACTTCTTGCCAGTGACCTCAATTCCTCAACCTACACACGTTCCTCCATGGAAACAAAGAGTGCAAGGCTTGGCTGCAGAACACTGAGACTGGGAACTCTGCAGGGAACTTAGTTGGTCCACAATGCCTTTCGAAGCACAGCCACCTTTTCAATGCAGTATTAACTTTTGCTGTGCCTGCCTCTTGAGGGGGATATTTCCAAATTTTTTAAACCAGTGCTTATATTAAAATTGTTATTCATTGACACTACCCCTCATAAGCAACTTAACTCCCATTCAGACACCACAGGAGATTTTGGACACTCTAGGTATTTGATGCTGATTATCACCTCAGCAACAGGCACAGGGCACAGGATAAATCCTAGCGGATGTCCACACGCACATTTCCTGCATTAGCATTTAAGTAATTCTTACTCTTATTCTCCACCAATTTCCTTTTCCTAACTGAAGCAGTTCAATTTCAAGACACACAGAAACTCTGTCCAAATCCTGCACCCGATGGTTCAGAACACCCAACGGCCCATATCTGTTCACCCTGTAGTGAAGAATACGATCTAGGCGCCCAGAGTCCGGGCGAGATGCACGGCCAGAGCAGGAGGCTCAGACACAGACATCCAAAGGGCAGTGGGGCTATGGACTGAGACTGGGGTTGGGATCTGCAACAAGCAGTTTGAAAAGGTTTACAGCCAGAGCCAGAGACCAAGGTGCTTCTAGGTGTCCCACTCCCTTTAAATTCAATCGGTTCACTGAAAGATTTGTGTTTAACAAGCATGTCTGGAAAAATCAGGCTCTAGCCAAGTCCCAAATCAGAATCTTCCTGTCATCGCATAACTGCCCGGGGCTGGTGTCCGTGAATGCTGGACGACAGCTGGCATGAAGCAGCGAGTGGTAAACTCCTCCTGGAAGCCTGATTGACCACTCTGCCAGTGACACAGGCAAGATATATCTGTGCAAGCCATGCTAGTCTAACTAAACTTGTTCAGAGTGGCGGTATTCACTGCAGAGAAAAACTTTGGTGGGTTGTCTGCTGCTGTTTCACCCCTTGAGTCATCAGGTCTGGTCTAAACTGTGCAGTGGCAAATGAGAGTGAACCCCACCATGCAACTCACTGCTTTCCCAAGTAGACAACTGAAGATCTTTCTCATTCCATTATACACTTACACTATCCTCATACAGGGCCAGGTGATGTGTTGCCAGCATTCGGATTCCCAACCGGGAAGTCAAGGTGTTGTCCAGGAAAGAACGGATTAACGACTCATCCTGCAAAACAAAGCAGTTCTTTACAATGTGGTGGCTCCTTGTGGAAGTTACCAGGTATTCAGCCCCACATCAAGAGAACCCAGAGCGTAAGAGGGAAATAGTGACCATTTCAGGTCTGTGACCATCTGTTAGAACAGGTTACAGACAAGAACTTCTTTTGCCCAAGGTGACAGAAACAAAACATTCACCATTTCTGTTCCCACAGATGTTGCCCATCATAAAGTCAGAGCTTGACAATGAGTAACTGCCGACCAAGATTCCCATATCCCTGAAAACCATTCCCATCCATGTACCTGTGATTACACCTGCCTCAACTACTTCCTCTGGCAGCTCATTCCATACACTAAACCCTCTGGCCCCTCAGGTTTCTATTAGATCTCTCCCCTCTCAGCTTCAACCTGCATTCAGTAATTCCTGATCCCCCTGGGGGAAAGTCATGCACATTGACAGAAGGCATAGCTGGAGTCACTCTACAAGATCACCTCTCATTCAATGAAAAAAAAATCCCAAACTGTTCAATCTCTCTCCAGAATTCAGTCCTTCAAGTTCGGGCAACATCCTCAGACTATTTTTCCAGCATTCTGTGTTCTTGCATCAGATTTCCAGCACCTGGAGATTTTTTTATATTACTTTCATTAATATACAATTAGATATTACAGCTGGTTTAAACTGACAAAGCCTCGTACATCCTAAATTTTCAATGTTTCATCCAGGTGTTAAAGACCTCCAGAGTTCCAGACCCTCTTTGACCTTGTGTTTTTATCCTCTCCTAGCCTTCTACCAATGAACTTAAACCCAAGTCCAACTCAGCAACCTCTCTCCCAAAGGAAACAAGTTGTTACTATTCCTCCAATGTATAACCTTCATAATTTTGAAGGCAGCAATCTCCCAAAGCAACCACAAGCAGATCACTCTCTTCAAAGCTTTAAATTTTCCAGCACAGGTGACATCCACATAAATCACTTCTTCACCTTCCACCACATTCTCATCCTGTCCTTCCTGTCTAGAACTACCCATCACCTGATTATGCTTTTATAAAATTCAGCACAACTTTCCTGCTCTTATATTCTATGCTTGGCTGACAAAGTGTATCCCAAACACTACCTTACTATTTTAACTGACTCTCCTGCTATCTTCAGAGATCCGTGAAGTGCCCTCCTGAAAGAACCCCTTTATCCACTTCTGTGCCCACATTAATGTCTAGGTGCAACTTAGAAAGTTGAAAGTTGAGACTGCTCACTACAAACCACAAAACCAGTTTTGGTATCATCAGCCAACAAATTAATCAAGACACTACACTCAAGTCCAAATGTCAAAAGAAAAAAAAAGAAATTAAAATTCAGAATGAAAATAAGGAGGCTGGTACAACTTTATCCAGAAAACAACTCTAACACACCCAAAATCCTGGAGGAACTTAACTGCACCTACAAAAATGAATAGATGGCCCAAAACGTTGACTGTCTATTCTCTTCCATAGATGCTGCCTGATCTGCTGAGTTCCTCCAGCATTTTGTGCGTGTTGCTTTGGATTTCTAGTACCTGCAGATTTTCTCACGTGTTTAATTTGTTTATCTAATTTCTCAAATGCTAATTGACCAGTGTTTATCGTGCTTTTTTAATGTGACACCACTAGACCATGGATCAGTCGGTATTTAGTACATCAGTACTGTTATGATACGCATCTTACAGAAAGTTTTCACAAAGCCAGTTACAAGATGCTTTCAGATTTCACCATCCCCTTGAGGACAACCCACAAGAACGTTATTTTATAACACTTTGGTATGTGCATCCATGGTGTTTTAGCCAGTCTTATATCTGACACAATTGAAGATAGGAGGTTATTTATCCAAGCCCCAGAATGCTACTAATAAGAGTTCCTCAGGGCAATGTCCCAAGTTCAATCACCGTAACCCAATACGCCACTGATTTCTCCTCCTTTACAAGTGGGGAAGTTCACTGATGAAAGACAATATTCAATTCCATTTATAGTTCCTCAGACAATGTGCAATCGGTGCCAAGATACGCAAAGTCCTTTATAGCTAAGTGGTAAATATAATTCACATCGCACAGATGTCAGACAATCAAAGTTCACCTCCAACAAGTCAGAAAAGGGCACCTCCCCTTGACTCTAATAACATCCAGATGAAGTTGCTGGTGGTGGTGGTGGGGTGTTAATTACCATCAATTAGATGAGCCATACAAATAATTTGACAAGCAAGTGAGAGATTGGTACTTTACAATATGTAACTTGACAGATCCACTATACTCTACAAGTGAGCGTTTTGCTAGAACATTCTCCAGCTGGACTGGGTCAGAGTTCTCTGACAGCTCATCAACTGACATAGACAGGAACTTTTCCAATGAACTGACCATAACAGCACCAAAGTGCAGACTCTCATAGGTGTATACACAGCCCAATATCTTGTGTGCACATGGTACTTGGAACATTCTGTTTAAAAGGTTGTTTTTTAGTGTAGACAAGGGCTCTGGATGGCAGGCCTTTAGAATCTGATGGAACCTCAGCAACTTTCATGAATCACCAAAGGTTCAAAGTCAGATCGAGTGAATCTGGTGCTGAAGCAATTGACACTGTGATGCTAAACTGGCCTGTTCACTGTGTTACAGAATTCCTACAGCTTTGAATCACTGATAAGAACTTATCTGAGCAGGGATGGGAATATAATAGACCTGACAACGCTTTGTTGAGGATATACCTGGATATGTTTCCGGCATTCTTTGAAACCTTCAGCAAGCATTGTGACGACATCCTTGTGATCATCCAGAAGCTGTCGAACCATCTTTCCATACCGAGTCTCCGTCTTTGTGTTGGTGATCTATGGGAACAAATGTAAAAGGACCACTTTACTGCTAGATGTGCAATGTTGGTCTTAAACAGCAGGAAGATCCCTCTCCACAGAATAACTGCTGAAAAGTGGACATAGTTATACTCACCGGTGGGAAGTCTGACAGCATCTGAAAGGCTCTGATATACAACTCATGCTGAAAAACAGCAAGGATTCTCATTAACAAATCTTTCTACAAAGGATGAAATACCAACAGCTACAGCATATTCATCGTCCTCTGTCATTCAGAAGTAATGCGGCTGAAAGTGTGGTCACAGCAAGACACCATTCCTCCACTCCAAAACAAACAAACCCAATCAATTCAGTTAAACGTTTTGCTGTGAATTATCTTTTTCTTTGCACTAAGAAATTAATGACAGACGAAAACAAAAAGGTGCTGGAAGCACAAAGATGAACTAATAAAATGTTTCCCACTGGCAGAACCTCTTACCCGATGCTAAACCTATCCTGCTACAAGCAACAGATAATACAATCTTTCCCCGCTTTTCGCTTGTTTGATTGCTTCCTATAGGCACCTCCAAGTAACAAACAGCTGCTGCAGCTTTTTAAATGCAAAAATAAATCATTTCTAAGACAAGTACTATCCTGAGGCACAGCAAGTACAGACCAGCGTTCAATCCTGACCTCAGAAGCTGTCTGTGTGGAGTCTGCATGTTCTCCCTGATATTGACTAGCTCCTTCAGAGTCCTCCCCCATCCCGAAGACGTGCAGGTTGATGGGGTTATTGGCCACTGTAATTTGTGCATGAACTCTGAGTGGAGTCGTCGGGATGGATGGAAAGCTTGCCAGGGGGCCGGCTGGATTCGAACTCGGGAGCCTTCGATCCAAAGTCCGGCGCTGATGCCATTACGCCACCAGCCGGCCTCTAGTGTATGGATGAGGAGCAGAATCCAGAAGTGTTGGATGGGAAAATAAAAAAGAAAGATTAATGGAGAATGGTGAAAATGGGGGTTTAATGACCAGTGTGGACTCGATGGGTTTAATGACCTGTTCCTGTGCTACATCTCTCTAGGAATCTCCAACAAAAACAAAAGTGGGCTCTCCTGTATCTGTGGAACTAGTGTGGTAGCAAGGAAATGCTTGGGTTCCAGAATGTCGCTCACCACTAGGAAACGATCAGGGTCTAGAGGGTTGATCATGACCATGGGTAATTCTGTAAGAAATTAAAACTTTCCTTTCTACCACCCTCCCCCCACCACCCCAAACTCTTTGTAAGGAGCAGAAAGACTCCCTCTGACCATTTATAAATCTCTCTCCCATTTTGCCTTCAATAGTTTTTTGTCACTTCCACTTGCCTACTTGTGTTTCTCAAATGGCATTATTTATCCTTTTGGCATAAACTAGACTGAATCATTTATGTTATTTTCAAATCATGTGTCTATCACAAAGTTGAATTCTAGTCACGTACTTTTCAAACACAGATTCTCCTCAAGTGCCCAGTGGTCAGAAGATGTCTTTCAAAACGTCTCTGAG
This sequence comes from Hypanus sabinus, assembly GCF_030144855.1. NCBI lineage: Eukaryota > Metazoa > Chordata > Chondrichthyes > Myliobatiformes > Dasyatidae > Hypanus > Hypanus sabinus. The sequence goes on from NC_082711.1 coordinate 137,905,583, forward strand.
TTCATCAAGTTTAGCAATGGCACTAAAATGCCTCAATCATTAGTACACAGTACTTACCACTTGCAGAATTGTGGGATTACAACCAATGATGAAAGGAAGGCTCCGAAACCCCTTAATTCGATGGGCAATGCGTACTGGCAACTCTTTATACAGATATCTGGCACTCTTCTGGATAATCACAGAGAAACACAATCCTTAAATTATCTTTGACTCTAATGTGGATGGTTATATGTTACTTGGATACCCCCACTTGAAAATCAATGCAGGGCCACGGTATGTTTCACGGCATGAGTCAAGATGCAAGATTTCTGAGGCAAAGCTCAATAAACCTCTCAGATTTACGTAGCATCTGTTTGCCACTCACCTACATTACCTTAAAGATATCCCAATCTAAAGAGTTTCTAAACCTGCGCAATATATTATTTCTCTGCTTGGAAATGTACACTCAGATTTGCTAAGATAAACTGCACCTTCATTTGTAGGAAAATAATGACAAAGTGATCATCTTGCATCAGAACTGACCAAATTTTACTAATACATCAAGTGTTTTTGATACTTGTGGGCTAACAGGTAGATGTCCCTCTCCCTTGGCCCTTACTTCCCTGACCAATAAATTCTAAAATTCAAACTTACCAGGATATGACTCCCATCTGGTGATTTCCCTGAATATAACATGGTTGTAGGAGTCAGTCGCACAGATGACTAGAAAAATAGGAATGCAAAAATAAATAAATAGATAAATAGGTGTATTCTGGTGTCATTAAACTTGTTTATAAAGATTCCTAGTTCCCCTTCCACAAGGCCCCACATCTGGAAACCTCCCTTGTTATAAAACTGTCCATGAAAAGCTGCAATTTAGAGCTGGCACAGGGTTAGAAATAATATTCACAAAGCTACAAGTTAATTATCTCTCTCACAGTGCTATTACAAGTAATTGGTGAATATAATCTGAGTTCATACACTAATGGAAGGTTCTACTGTCAGAACAGTTCCCTTTCACGTTAGACATCAAATCAAGATCTTGGGGATTTTTATAAAAATATTGTGTGATTCCATGCATTTCTAAACAAAATCACTGTTAATATACAAATTCTGTTCATGGGGTTTTGCTAAGTGCAACTTGCCGACCATGTTTTAATAAGGCTTATCTACAATTCAAAATTAATCCTGCCACTGTGGTGCACTTGGAAACATCCCAATAGCGTAAAAACTGTTATGCAAATCAAAACATCGCCATGCTCAGGCTATTTCCAACTCTGGTAATGGGTTCCAGTGCATCTCTGACACGTTTAGAACTTAAGAGCAGTGACAACTTTTCCATTCGCACAGAGGCCTGCTGCCTCATCTACAAAGGGCCTTTGGGGAAGGGATTCCTCAGTGTTCTGCCTGAGGTAATCCAGGCTATGCTGCTAGACTCCCGAGAGTGAGGAACCAGTCAGGGAAAGTCGGCACGTCTGGTCCAGAGACGCATGGTTAGGAGTCTACAGGCAGCAATCTTCAATTGGAAATCCACTTCCAATCCTTCCAGCATTCCAGCTTTTCTCTGATTTCTCTATTTCTCCATGGTTTTCCTGGTTACTACATTTTGTGCACTGTAACATTTAATGTCTGATGTGCCCAGTCTTTGTACTCACTGTATCAAGTGATCAACAAGCTTGCTGATATGTCAAACACACTTCTCTAGGCATTCAAATTAGGAACTCATGCCAATTTGCCACATTGGCACTTTGAGGTTTCCTTGTACAAGGGCTGGTTAATGTGAATTTTGTATCATTCAGCAATTTCTCCCTACATCAACACCCTTTGTTTTACAACTTTCAAGTCCTAAGCAGTTAACTATTCTCTCCCATTATGATACACACATGCTAGCTGTGCAGTTCCTCCATTTTCTTTCATTTCAAACAATCCCTTTTGATCAGACTTGCATAAATAGTAAGTTGAAGGTAAACAGGTTGCATTCAATAAAATAAACCCAGAATCACACCTTAGACACAATCATGATCAGAATCAGACTTGGCCAGCTCCATCATGGCCACAACCCTCCTTACCACTGAGGTGGGTACCTCAAAATGGCAGCATCCCTCACTCAAGAGCCTCGCCATTTGTCTCATGCCCTCTCCACGTTACTGCAATCAGTGGAGGGAAAAAAGACACACACACAACAATTCGGAAACCAATTCTCCTTCAACATCAGATTTCTGAAGAGTCCATGAACACTGTATATACATTCTTTGCTCATCTTTGTAACTTATAGTAATATTTACAGTATGTCTACACTGTACTGCTACCTCAAAAAAATCTGAACCTCAATGATAATGTATCTGATTTCGATGAGAAAAAGAATTCTAAATTTTGGAGCAAAACAGAAACTGCTGGAGGAACAATGGGATGAGCAGCACCTGTGGTGGCACAGGGATAGCTGATGTTCAGAGTGAAGATCGTGGCAGTTTCTGAAAAAGATATAGAGAGGCCTAAAAGTCACACAGTCAGACGAACTGAATGAGTAAGGGCTCACGGAATGTAACATGGAAAAAGGCAAGGTCATACATTTTGGTAAGAAAATAGGAACACTTGTAAAAATGACATCAGATTGAAACGTATAGTTCTATGGAGGAATTTTGGATGTCCAAATTGATGTACACTAAGGCAGGCAAGTGTACTGTTGCTACTTATTGAAAGAGGATTTAAATGCAAGAGTAAAGACATCTTCCTGCCATTACAGAGGATCCTGAAGAGACCACACCCGCAAAACTGTGTTCGGGTCTGGACTCTTTGTGGAAAGAATGCCACCAACATTCACCAGACTGCATCTGGAAATGGGAATTTCTCCAGGGCGGTGAGACTAAACAAACTGAGCATACAGCCCTAGGCTTAGAATAATGGCATGTGATCTCATTGCGATTTACAAATTTTTTTTTTACTGGTTTTGACAAGGTAAAGGATTTCTCTGTTTAGGATTTCTAGAACCTGCAACCACCATTACAAAATAAAGTGTTGACCAATCAGGACAGATAGGAAGTAGCTTCTTCAAATGAAGATTTGAGATGAGTGTAGAGGTTTTATTGAGAATGTCAGTGGGAGGCATCAATAGATTCTTGATCACAGAAAAATGCTGCTGAGGTAAAAAGCCAGTTCAGTGGAATAGCGTCATGGCTCCTTGCATCATAGGTCCAAGCGACACAATGTCCCACCTCTGCTGCAGTCCCCACATGGCCAGATGGCTCTGAAGCCTCCAGCGGTTTGGACAACAGCTGATCAGTCTGGAGCATTTGAAAAGAGGGAAAGGGCAACTCCAGCTTACATGACAGGCTGATAGAGCACTGAAACAGGTCCATGCTGACAAAGATGCCCACCTATGCTGGTCCCAATTGCCTGCGATTCTCCAACATCTCTCCCTTTCCTATCCATATGGGTAGTCTGGAGGTCAGGAGTAGATGGTGTGTCTTTGGTAATGGTTACTGGTAGGGCCATTGGCCTTAGTTCAGATACCTAGTAGAAATCTTACCCCAGCACGAGCTTGGGAAGATCATGCTACGCATACTGTGTCCAGCTTCAAGCTCTGCTAGGATGTGGTCAAAGTCATTATACACTGTTCCAGAGGCAGTGCTGCACTGGGAACGTCACCATTCCATGCATCCCCACTGTGGGAATCTGGTCAGGATTGCTTGGTTAATCATATCAAGGACGTTCTACTCAAATTTGTAGAGAAACTTGAAGCAACTCAAGGTGGTGGTTATCAAATGCACGGGGGGGGGGGGGGGCGGAGAGAGAAAGAATTCAGCTGTCCAACACCAAAAACTTTCTCAGCATTGTGGTGGATAACAGTATCCTAGCCGTCGGCAATACTGGTTTAGAGTACACAAATATTTGGGATATTCCCTTCCTCTGGGAAGAAAACATGGCTTCTATTCCATATGGTAATTGAAGGAATTCACTTCACTTACAATTATTACTCACTGCAACATTATTTTACAATGTCCCACAGTAAACTGCCTGAACATGTCGCCACTTCATAATGAACATTTTTCTGTCATTCTGGTCCCTAACGTGCCTTGGAGACACACATTTGCTGTTGTAAATAGGTTTAATTTCTTTTTGATCCTTCTGAATGTTAGCCCACTCGGCCCAACTCCATTTGGGACATTGTCATATTGATCCTGAAGAGCCCCACCCACCCCTTCGGTGTGCTGCACTAGAGCCTGAGTTTTCCCCACAGTCGGTGAATACCTTACAACAATCCCACAGGGCAAGCTACTCTGATTCCCAAGTGTTTACTACAGGTCCTCCCCCAGGTTATGAGTTGAAGCGTCTGTAACCCAAAGTCTGAATGTCAGAAATGCAGACGTTAGCTGAGTTCCCACAAGGCAGATGATGTCTGCTGCCCCAGCAGCCTGCAAATCTGCCCTGCCTGTCTCCCAAATACTAATTTGTATGTCCACTCTGTACTGAAGTCAGGTACGGACCCAAACTGAGATGCAGCTGTTGTTCTTCTCGATGCCCTGTGGTACATCAGGTGGAAAGCTTGCTGTTTCTTTAGCATTTGTCTGTTTTGCCAAGTTGCTAGTTCAATGCTCAACCCAGCACCAATGGAAAGCAAACAACAAGCCAGCTAGATTCGCTCTCGGGACCGTTCACCTCAAAGTCCGGTGCTGATGCCACTACACCGATAGTTGGCTACCTAAGTTGGGTAGAACTTGTACTAAATCACAACCACGAGAAAATCTGCAGATACTGGAAAACCAAGACACACACATTCAGCAGGCCAGGCTGTTCTGCTGAAGGGTCTCGGCCCGAAACATCAACTATACTCTTTTCCATAATGCCTGCTAAGTTCCTCCAGCACATTGTGTGTGTCTGTTGAGAACTTGTACCAATCCTTCAATGTGATAGACAAATTTCAGTTATACCACATATTCCCCAACTTCTACTAATCTCCACCTTCTGTGTGAAACCAATTTACTCACAGCTTCCTGAAGTTACTCTTATCCCAGGTACACTGCAGAGGACTGCATAAACTATTCTGGCAGAAAGTTTTTACTGGGTAACTCCTGCATCTCTGTCAGACTGCTGTCAACGATTGGAATTGATTTTACACAGTATCCCACTGGAGAGATCCCAACACTTCACTGGTAAAATGCTCCTACAATTTTGATCATCAAAGAGAACTTGTACATTAAGTGCACTTTCTAAGAAAGGTTAACTGAGTACATAGCTTTCATTAGTGGGTAATAGACACTGTTATCGATACTGGCCACACGCCGGAGGAAGACAGTGATGTTAGCAGGAAACATTTCAGGCTTTGACAGTGCAGCATTAAACTAATCACCCAACATGCCGTGAATGTATCGTAATCCAACTGTGTTGTACACTCCCAAAATACATTACACCTATCTTAATTTACACTGCCCTGAAGCTGGAACACTAAATCCTGAAAATGTTGCAACATTCCTCAACATGATCTATATTCCCTGAATATACTGTAACCAGAGTACAAGACAGCACAGGAAATGACAACCTTGTATTTTGTCCTTGCACAAGCTTTCCTGCTGAATATTAAATCATTCTGCATTTACCCCATTGCTCTGCATTTTCTTCTGGTTATCCAATTCGCAAATATTATTGAACTCACTATCAATCGCTTGTTTGTGCATTCCCAATTACTATATCCGGCTTTCTGCCACATTATATTTGATTTTGATGTCCGTCACATCAAAGACAAGTACTGGAAATTCTCAGGGGGCAGAGCTGTACCTGCGGTAGAGCAGTCGAGTTCTGTGTCAGGCTCTTCATCAGAGCTGGAGGAGTGACCGAGCAAGTGTGCTCGAGTTGCAGAGAGGGCAGGGGTGGTTAGAACAGAGCAACAGGGAGGAACTCCAAGGTAATCAGGTGAGACACTGCTTTCGGAGCTGCAAGTAGATGAATGAGGACAGTTGAGGGAAAATTAAAGGGGTGCTGTAATTAATGAGATGTAGAATGTGACAGTTGCTGTGGTAGAGCACCTGTCTTCAGTCCACAGGAATAACCCCGAGCTGCTTCTTGCCCTCCCACTCCAACTGCCTGTGGTCTTTACAATAAGCCCCACAGCACCTCATCCTCCATTTGGGTACTTTACAACCTTCTAGCAGACAATCAAATTCTCCAGCTTTAGGTAATTCACTCTTTCTTTCCAATGGTATCAGAACTGGCCAATTTTGAATGGCATATTTTTTCATGTCACTACCCCACTGTGCTGCCAAATTACATCTGTCATGTTTGGCCCATCTGGCTCTTCTGCTGATGCAGGGAGGGTCAATATGAATCACTTCTGAGTACAAGGTTTCACTTTAACCAGATGCTGACAGAGGCAAAATACCAAGTTCTATTCACACCCCTGCTTCCTTTCAGATGAATCAAGAGGCCAATATCTGCCTCCTTCTTTAAAAAAATGTTTTTATGTAATTCTGATGGATATTTGAATGTCTGGTTCTCAATAATTTGAAACTAGTTATCAGTCAAGAAGATTCATTCTCAGAGTTTGATGCCGCATCACTGATTTTAAAATATCCACAGCCTCAATATTAAGTAGAATTTTATTTTTTAAAAAACAAGCTTATAGTTTAAAATACAAATTGATTTATTATGGAATTCACATGGCTTCTTGGAGATTGATTGTAATAAAAGCAATCAAAATGATTTGTGTCAGTCAATCCAGGGGACAGCTTGGATTAGCTGATTTAATTCTTGTGAATGCACTTTCCCTCCGCAAGGCTCGATTCAGGACTACAATGGCCAATTCTGATGGGTTATAACTGTCCTCGTTCTGAAGAGCAAACCTGGACGCCTTACTTTCATCCACCCACAGACAGAGGCCATTCAAGGTCATTGCACCGCTATAAAAACTCCAGAGTTCTAAATGCAGCCCAGGAAGAAGCTGTTCTCTAGAGAACATTGAGACCTGGCACCTGCCATTCTCCCAGAACTCGAGTCCTCTGGGAGGACAAGGTTGTACTATCAGAGGAGTATGACTCTCCCAAGAGGACACTAAGGGTCTCAAGGACCAGGCAGCTGGTAGAGAAGCTACAATCACCGGATTTGGCACGTGGCTGGAAGTTATGAAGAGTGGAATTTGGTGATTAGAATACCGCAATTTACATCTCCGTCCAGAGTCATGGAGTCAGAGAGGAGCAGCACTCAAACAGGGGCTTTCACCCACTAGGTTTATGTCAACCACCAACCACCCACTTACACTAATCCCATAAGAAAATGGGCTTTGTATTTTCCCCAGTCCCGTCAAATCACCCAGACTATCAGCTGATTTACAGTGACCAACACTCACATCTTTGGGCTGTACGAACAAACCAAAGCAGCTAGACGAAACCCACGCGGTCACAGGAATTATGTGCCAGGCAGCACCCACCCGAGGCAGTGGCTCCCTACCGTCCACTGGGTCCCAAATCCAATTTGCATCGGAGGAGCCGTTAGTGCTGTCCTCCTCTCAATCTCTCTTCTTCCTCCACCCCACCGAATCTAATTCAGTGTGATCACCATCGCTCCAGCAAGCACGGTCCACACCAGCAGCCTGATCCTAGTCACAGGGGACACTGTCATGGTTAGCCCATCCAAATCTAGTGGGTTATTAAATTAGTGGGTACACGGTTCATTTTGACATTGTACTCCTTATTTTGTGAATCATATGTTCACTGATTTGACACTATAGAACATAGAATAGTACAGCACATTACAGGCCTTTCAGCCCACAATGTTGTGCCAACCCTTAAACCCTGCCTCCCATATAACCCCCCACCTTAAATTCCTCCATATACCTGTCCAGTAGTCTCTTAAACTTCACTAGTGTATCTGCCTCCACCACTGACTCAGGCAGTGCATTCTACACACCAACCACTCTCTGAGTGAAAAACCTTCCTCTAATATCCCCCTTGAACTTCCCTCCCCTTACCTTAAAGCCATGCTCTCTTGTACTGAGCAGAGGTGCCCTGGGAAAGAGGCGCTGGCTGTCCACTCTGTCTATTCCTCTTAATATCTTGTACACCTCTATCATGTCTCCTCTCATCCTCCTTCTCTTCAGAGAGTAAAGCCCTAGCTCCCTTTTTTCTGATCATAATCCATACTCAATCATTTGACGGAATATTCCCCAGGCTGCTCCACGAGGCAAGGGAAGAGATTGCTGAACCTCTGGCTAGGATCTTTATGTCTTCGTTGTCCATGGGAATGGTAACGGAGGATTGGAGGGAGGGGAATGTTGTCCCCTTGTTCGAAAAAGGTAGTCAGGATAGCCCAGGTAATTATAGACCAGTGAGCCTTACGTCTGTGCTGGAAAGCTGTTGGAAAAGATTCTTAGAGATAGGATCTATGGGCATTTAGAGAATCATGGTCTGATCAGGGAGAGTCAGCATGGCTTTGTGAAGAGCAGATCGTGCCTAACAAGCCTGATAGAGTTCTTTGAGGAGGTGACCAGGCATATAGATGAGGGAAGTGCAGTGGATATGATCTACATGGATTTTAATAAGGCATTTGACAAGGTTCCACATGGTAGGCATATTCAGAAAGTCAGAAGGCATGGGATCCAGGGAAGTTTGGCCAGGTGGATTCAGAATTGGTTTGCCTGCTGAAGGCAGAGGGTCGTGGTGGAGTGAGTACATTCAGATTGGAGGGTTGTGACTAGTGGTGTCCCACAAGGATCTGTTCTGGGACCTCTACTTTTAGTGATTTTTATTAACGACCTGGATGTGAGGATAGAAGGGTGGGTTGGCAAGTTTGCAGATGACACAAAGGTTGGTGGTGTTGTAGATAGCGTCCAGGATTGTCGAAGATTGCAGAGAGACATTGATAGGATGCAGAAGTGGGCTGTGAAGTGGCAGATGGAGTTCAACCTGGAGAAGTGTGAGGTGGTACACTTTGGAAGGACAAACTCCAAGGCAGAGTACAAAGTAAATGGCAGGATACTTGGTAGTGTGGAGGAGCAGAGGGATCTGGGGGTACATGTCCACAGATCCCTGAAAGTTGCCTCACAGGTAAATAGGGTAGCTAAGAAAGCTTATGGGGTGTTAGCTTTCATAAGTCGAGGGATAGAGTTTAAGAGACGCGATGTAATGATGCAACTCTATAAAACTTTAGTTGGTACCCTTTCCAATGCTTCCACATCCTTCCTATAGTGAGGCGACCAAAACTGGACACAGTACTCCAAGTGTGGCCTAACTAGAGTTTTATAGAGCTGCATCATCAATCATTTGTTGTAACTAGGACATGAAGTTAGTGTACAGAGCACTTAGAAAATAACAAAAGCACTGTATAATTGCACTCTATTTTTGCAGTTAGCAATGAAAGATTCAAGAGCACTAAAAATTCACTTATTCAGCTATGTAATCCCCGTGAATTGTTCTGAAGGAGGTCTTCATTGCTATGCTGAAGCAACACTTCTTCTGGTAATACGGGTGGCCCGCCCAGACGCAGAGGCCTCTCCAGAACCAAAGGCGCCTTTGTCTTTTTTTTTAAAAAACACAAGACAATGCTAGACACCAAGAACTTCAAGAATGGCAGGACCACCTCATCAGTGAGTTGCTCGTTGACAGAGGAGCTGGACATGGTGTGGACCATGCTGCAGAAGAAAGGCATTGAAGTTGGTGTGCGAAGGTGGTATACAGTCTAACAGTGAGTGTCGGACATTTTTCCTACGATGCAAGGCACTGTTGGACGTTGCTAACTTGGTACTGCAAGTCTAACTTACTGGTTTATTGGTGAAACCAAAAGCAAGGGAGCTGTGTGACCTCAGTTGTAGTGAGGACAAGGCCTCAGCCACAGGCTTGCTGGCTGCAACAGTCTAAGAGGGCAGACGCCAGAGGTGGTGTGGTACAGCGTCCATGCTGGAATAGGGTCTGGCACCTCCCAACAGTACTGCCCTCCAGTGTTTATTTGGCAGAAGACCAGCTGCATCATAATTGCATGTTTGTCTGCGGACTACTGAGAACGGTTTGTTCTTCCTGACAACACCCATACATCATCTATTTACAGAACATGTCCTTCAGGGACTTGGGCTACATATATTTATTTTTTGTGACTGTATGCTTTCTTGCCATCTTGCATGTGCTACACGTGCCTTTTGCTGGGTATGACCGCGGGTACTGTTTTGCACCTTGGCCTCAGAGGAATGTTGTTTCCTTTAGCTGTGTTCATGTATGATTGAACGATAATAAACTTGAACTTGAGAAATATCTTGGATATCAGCAAACAATGACAGCAAGTGTTACAAATACTCAGTGGCAGGGCAGCAGTTAGCTGGTAGAGAACAGAGCTAGTTTTTGAGAGAATGAGAAAATGTGTTGCCCATTGCAGAGAAGAGGAGAGAACGCGTAACGTTTGTGATGAAGTGCAGAGCAGGTTCAGCCCGGTGATAACATTTTTGGAGCTGTCTAGAACACAGAAGAACATGCGCGAACTGGAGGACACAGAACACAGCAGCTGTTGGAAGTCTGAAATAAAGTGCTGGAAATACCCAGCAGATCAGGCAGCATCAGTGGAGAGGTACACACCATGATGTTACAACTGGATGATAGAGATGCTTAAGTCGTGATTTGATTGAGAGGGCTGGTTACCTGAAATTGTTGTATTAAGATATTGAATCCTCAGATTGTATTACACCTCAATATAAAGGAGAGGTTCTGTTCCTCAAGCTTACGTTGGCCTTCATTGAAACTGTGCAGGAGGGCTCTCTATCCTGCTTGAGATACACAAAAGTGACAGGCTTCTGAGAGCCCATGGTCATCCTTATAGTCAAGTGTACATTATACTATGGATTGCTATCTTCTCTTAAGCACACGACTTCATGACGTTTTGGTAAATAATGGTTTATAGAAGATCACATTGGCTTTCACATGTGTTAGAATAATGAAATTTCTTTGGTGGTATGAAGTTTTTCCCGGTATAGAGTGTAGCGGTCACTTGAAAACAAAGCAGAACTGCTGAGAGACTTCCAGGGTGAATTAACACGGTAAAACTCTCTTCCAAATAACAAATTTCCAAATTTAGAAAAATGTACATTCGATCCTTTATTACAAAACCAGCGTAGACGAACGAACTTGCAATGATTAAAAAAAAACTAATGAAACTAAATTAGCAATACAACAGTCTAATTAACCTAATTAGCAATATTAAGTGATATTAGTGTAAATAAATTTGCATTTCAATTAATGAAGTTAGTGTAATAAGCAGCCCAATAACATTCCAATTAGCAAAGCTAGTGGTTGAATAGCATTCTAATAGCATAACTTGTGTAGTTAAATGAAGTTGGCAGTCAACAAAATAATACAATTCCCATGGCTCATCCCCTCCACTAAACTACTGAGCACAAATATGTAACTATACTCATATGCTTCTACCACACCCCAACCTATGTGACAGATCAGCATAATAAACATGCCAAAAATACAATACAGACAGAAAATAAATACATGGCTCTCACATCAAGGACCAAGTAACTTATCTTACACCACAACTATGGTCAAAACAAACTGCAGGTGAGATAACTATCTGGACATTCTGCCGCAGCTTGGTTACCAATCTGGTCCATCCTCAAGCAAAAAGCACATCACGTAACCACTCCACGTGGGTTCATGCCACGCACTCATCCACCAGAAGTATTTTGGGACAAAGTTGCTGTCCTTGAAACAAAGTAAAGGTTGTGAGAAGATGATATCTGCTGTGGGGAAGCTCAGGGTCCATCGATTCTATCCCATCTCTGCACCAAGATAGACTTCCAGCATCCTGGGTGGTGGCTGACAACAGCAGCACAGGGCAGAGGGCGTGCACCTACCAGCACTTTTCAGTTTTCAGTTTTCAGCATTAAATTGGAATGCTTTGAAGACTGTGAACTCCAGAGACAGGAGTATAGAATCAAATATTCCCCTGAAAGTATTATCCTACCCAAATGAATCCCATGGTCCAACTGGTAATGACTCCTTGCCATCAATTGGACACCTGCAAGGGAGCTTCGAGAGCTAATCGGTGAACTAAACTGACTTAAATGTTAAGAATTGTTGAATCAGAAACAGTTCTTTGGATTTGGATGAATGATTGATGATAACCATCTCCTTTGATGACTGGTACCAATAACAACAACTGCCAGCATCAAAGATAAGCCCTTGTGAAAACTCACTGGACCATGGATTACTTTTGAGGGACAAATTTATCCAATCACTTCCAGGAATTGCCATGGCGTTAGGGAACAAAAATACAAAATCTAAAACTGAAATCTCACATGATCCTGTGAGTCATTTGTTGTCCAGCAGTGGTGTGGAATATCATTTCCTCATAGGGGTGTGTTATATGTGTCATGATCTGTTAAGGGCAAGTTCACCAAGGTACTTGTAGAGTATTGGCCAGGATTACATTTGCAAAGTGTCCCCTTCATCCTACACATCACACAATCCCCATTTTCTATGTCTGACGACCCTCCTTTTCTTCTGACTGTCCCTGCTCTTCCGCTAGCTCTGGTTTCCTCAGGCAGTGGCCAAGATCTGGTTTGTATCCTGTGCCCAATGTAGCTAACATTAGTGATGCATGAAGATCCAAAAGACTTGTGTTTTTAAGATCACACACATCCCTTGCATCGCTGGCAAAGACACTCATTGTCCATTTCAAACTGTCCCCAAGCACGTCTTAAGGTGCTTTCTTGCATTGCCTCTGCAGTGTTTGTAGCTAGTAGTTTTTTTTTGGTTTGTACCAATAGTTTCAGGGACAGAGATGGGAATATTAGAGGTCAGGCCAGGGTCTAGACCTCCATTCCAGAGTCAAAGGCCAGCGATGTGATGGTGTCACAATGGCCATCCTGGTCGGGTGTCAGGCCATCAGAGTAGCAAGGCTGAAAGTTGGTGGCCACCCAGGAATGGACCCGTGAGAGCAGGAGAACGATGAACTCTACGTTGGCGAGTTCGAGCCACAGTGTTCATGATTCTGTCATCAGCAAGTCTGGACTTCCGAGTTCTTATCCATCGTCATTGAAGTGTTCTGAGATTGACACTAAAGTCCAAAGGTCAACTGGAAGTTGACCTTTGAAGAATGTTGGCCGAAGCCTGGGTCACCCAGTCTCCCGGTCCAGTGGGGAAGGTGAAGGCCCAACTTCTACGAATCCCAGCTCACTAGAGACTGCAGAGGCCCAGAGACAGCAGATCACGTATGCACGTGGGAGGCAAGAGTCCTGGTTGTTAGTTCCATTGTTCTGCTGAACACAGCAGTTCAGCACTGGAATATGCAGTGACACTTGCAGGCTGTCCCCTTAGGCTGAGTTGGCTTTTAATGTAAATGATGCATTTCACTCTGTTTTGATGTACAAGTAATAAACTTGAATCTGTGTTCCCCACCCCCCAATTTTGTATTTCCTCAATATTCTTATGAAATGCAAAGATCTGTCTCGATGGCATGTCGACAGTTTTTCCACTGTATCTCAGTCCGTGACATAATAGCAGCTCCTCTAGTGGACAGACTTACAAACAACAGTTGGAGGTGTTTCAGGATATAAAGTAGATGGAGGAACAGTGAGGGATTTCCAAATCAAGATTAATAATTAACTTACTGTGTTATTGAGAAAGTGGACTGGTGTTTTATTCCTCAAGTGCGACAAAACAGAAAGTGGTTGTGCATACCTCAGCCAAACTCCTCTACAAGTTTCATAGTTGCATTTGCAAGATTAGGCACCGATGACAAGCATGCATTGCCCACCCCCAGCAGTATTTGGGAAGAGGGCCTCCTCAAAACTCTTAGCCCCCTCCTGTGAAAGCAGCCCCAATGCTGCTACACAAGAAGTCCCAAGATTTGGACCAAGCACCATGGGAGAAAGCGTGATACATTTTCAAATCTAGACCAGGCCTGGCTTGGGATAGGAACATGCCTCAAGCCACTGTTAACAACAGAAAATCCGCAGATGCTGGAAATCCAAGCAACACACACACACACACAAAATGCTGAAGGAACTCAGTATTGCTGGTGACAGACATTCAAGGTGCTGTTGTTGTAACCTTAGCATAAACTACAGTTCGTTTTATACCAATGATTCTTTTGGAAAGTGTGGCAAGTATATTCAGGGTAGCAGATGGGGTGCAGTATGTTTACACTTTCTACATAACTTAGTACATACGGCAGAAATGGAATCCTTAATTCCTATTCAACAGCGCACACGAAAAATTATCAAAAAAACACAAAAATCATTTCCAGAAACAGGTCAGATGGAGAGAAAATAGAGTTAGTATTTCAGGTCACTGATCCTTCATTACAATTGTTTTGATGAAAGGCCACTGACCTGAAATGTTACGCAGACTCACTGTACACCCAACACATCATCCATCAGATTTTCAAAACCAGCTTTTTTAAAAAAAATCTTTCAATTACAAATGAATATTAAACATCCTGGGAGAAATTAAACTTAAGTTTTCTTAACTTAATAATACTTTGTGAAAACTTAAGTATTGTTTAAAAAAATCTATAAACAAATCAGAATTTAAAGCATTGAATCCTGTGGTTCTAAAATTTAAAATATTCATAAAAACAGACTTGTTAGTGAAGTTACTTTCCGGAGCTCGAGTTTTTGGTTTATTTATTTAGATACAGCAGGCCCTTCTGGCCTTTCGAGCCTCACCGCCCTGCAACCGCCGATTTAGCCTAATCACGGGACAATTTACAACCGCCGGTTAACCTACCAACCGGTACATCTTTGGACTGTGGGAGGAAACCGGAGCACCCGGGGGAAACCCACGCGGTCACGGGGAGAAGGTACAAACCCCTTACGGGAATTGAACCCGTGTCACGGCCACTGTTCAGAGAGAGAAGGTGAAAGTTAATCCCCGGTAATTTGGACGGCCCTTCCTTACAGACACGATCAGTGTACGGAGCCAAAACACAAAAGAGAGAAGGTAATTAAAATACTTTAGGAAATAGCGCACACCCACGACCCAATCGCGTTATTTGAATGTAATATATTTTTAAATTTGCACAGAAGTCGGAGTACTGTCCTCTGTCGGGCAGATTCAATGTGTACTGGTGAAGCCTCAACAGCGATCATGGGGGTGAACATTGAGGTAAACAACTCTCGCGAAGAAGCGCAGAGCTACCAAATATTTCAAGCAATTGGACATGTTCTTCTTTATTTGAAAAAAAAACTCTATTAGGACATGCCAGTTAGTTCTTCAGCTCTCAACAGCTGTAACGGAAAGAAGTGTTAAGAACAAAGCCTGCATGTTGTAAACAACTCTGGGGGCGGGGGTGGGGTTTACGGGAGTGGAGAGTGTCACAATAACAGTCAGTCCTTCCGAAGGCAATGCACCGATTTAGAACTCAGCACAGCAAAATAAAAAGAACCCCCACATTCAGGATTGTTCCATATAAAATGCCAACTTTAAACGTTCACCTAATCGAACTTCTATACAAGTTCAAACAACGGGAATTTTAAATACGGGCTAAAAGGTCTGAAATCATAGGTGACTCATTTAGTTTTTAATTTGAAATTTCTCCCCCTCCCCCTACCACCACGTTTTCAAAAAAAAGCACACAAAAGACAAATGATATTGACCTTTTCAGCTACTGCATCTATCGCGGACTGATTGTAGAAGGAGGTGACAGTTTTGGACCTTTCCCTGCTTAGTTCAGAGCAGCCCGTCACGGAGGAGGTGGACTGCCACCTCTTCACGCCGGCGACGCCGGTCCGTGCGGCAGCCAAGCGGAGGACGGGGATCGGGCAGGGTCCGCACCATTCACGGTTGGCGTACAGTACAAAGACAACGGGTCGACCCCTCCAGACACAGGCCATCGTTTCCACCTTGTGCTAAGCCCACCGGCTCTGCAGACTTTTCGTCAACTTCACCTCTCCGGACTTGGCCTGAATCCTTCCTATCGTTTTATTCCTTCAGCAAACAGATTAGAATTTCACTTTGCGGAAAAGGGTTCCTACATTGCGCGGCGCAACAGCCCTGGAGATCCATGTCCATCCCGCAACTGAGATCAAGGCAGCACTTAAACTAACTGCTTGAGGGATTCCGTCATGCAACAAACACATCTCTGCTGCCGTCTTCAAGGACAAACAACTGCCCAGTCCCATTCATTGGCCGGCCCCGGCCTCCCATTTCATTATTAATAACCTCGCCACCAATCGTTTGAAAGCGCCGTTCCCACCGCCGTTGGATACTACAGACGTCACGATAAATCAATTTTGTGTTTCACCGATATTCATTTTCAAGAACACATTAAAACACCGATTCGCTTTTTAAAATAAAACAGTTGATCCTTTTTTTTGCACTTTTCAAATAAAAATTATATGACCTTTTTCCAGATTTAACAAACACTTGATAAATAGAGTATTGTCGACCGCTTCACTGACCTAATCTAGTACCAGGTGTGTAAACAGGGGCAAATAGCATGACATCACTGGAGACCACTGGTATAAATTCAACATCAGTCATAAAATAAAAATTAATCATGCAGTTCTGCATTTAACCGACCGTTTTGATTTAAAATAGCGATCGTGTAACAACTTCTGTGACTGATAGAGCAATGATGCTGCTTTTGCACAGAGAGGTAAAGTGCCCTCCTTTTCGTTCCCTTTGTCTTCTGCAGTCTCTCGGGATCAGAGATGGTTTACCTACACTCCGATTATGGATCCTAAAGTGTCTGGTTGTTGTTACACGGGTGATGCCTGTCTAATTCGTTGTTCCACTTTAGTGAAGCCCGCGCATGTGACGTCATGCGTAGTGACGTCTGCTATGCACGGACAATGCTAAATTTACAATATTACTTAAATATTACCGAAGTGCTAAATACACAACACTCTTCCCTGCTTAGCTATAACCTTCAACTCAATTGACAATGCTTCTCAACTTATGTACATATACAGCGCTGTGCTAAAGTTTTAGACACTTGTATACTGTATAGTGAAAATGCTAAGACTTTTATTCAGTACTGTAGTAATTTTATGCTGCAGAAAACATAAACAAATTTCATAGCATAGATGAGGGATTCTGATTCTGTTACTGGTCTATATTGAGGACTGAGAGTGGGAAGGGGGCAGGGAGAGAGGAATCATGGTTGGGAAAAGGTGAAATCTGAGGGAGAGAGCAGGAAGCACTAGAGAGGTAATCTATAATGATCAATAAACCAAGTGTTTAGAATCAAATGTTTCAGGGCTGTATGTGTCTGCACCAGAGGCACCACCTACCCCTGCCACACCTTCTCTGCCACCTATCTCACACACCTCCTGCAGGGTGTTCCACCTTCGCTACTTCCAACATCCTTTGGTCCAGCCTGATTTATAAACTTGTTCTCTGCCCCACTTTAACAAATACAGTCCTGTGCAAAAGCCTTAAACACCCTAACAATATATATATAGGCCGAAGACTTTAGCAATGTCCTTTGTGCGTGTATGTACACACACACATATAAAATACTATATACTATACATTACAACTACAAAATAAACATCCACAGCATAAAACAACACAATTTAAATTCTCCCATACTGTCCTAAAGTTTTAATCGCTGCGGACAATTTCTTATTCTTGTGGGATAATGTCTTTCCTGACAAGGGAGCTGGGGGTCGCTGCTTGGCACAAGAGACTTGTGGCTGTGAAACAATCTCAGGTTCTGGAGCCTCCATGGTGGTTGTAGCAGTTACTGTCGGGGCCACAGGAAGTGGTTCTGGCACTCTGGATAACTTTCTGCTCTTCTCAACTGACCGATGTGACATCTCCAGATAACGTCACATGCAATCTCTTCTGTGTGGGAGAGTGGTCCTAATCTTCCCAAGTACTAACTTCTGACCACCTCTGTAGTCTTTGGCCAGGACTGCTTGTCCAGGAGTGAAACATTGAACCTTCTTGTTTGAGGAGCACTTGGTTTGCTTGTCCTGCATACACTGTCTGAGGTTGGGCTTGAGCACACACGAAGCTGAGCGCAAGGGACGACCCAGGAACAGCGTAGCTGGTGAGTGGCTGATTGTGGAATGTGCTGCACTGCAATATGCAAGGAGGAAACCGGCGAGCTTTCGATTCTGTGCTAGTGCACTATGTTCTGACAACATTGCTCACAGTGCATCCTCTAAACTCTGGACAAATCTCTCTGCCAAGCCATTTATAGCTGGCTGGTGTGGTGCAGATGTAATATATCTTATTCCATTTATTTTCAGGTATGGCTGAAACCGTTCCACAACAAACTGTGGTGCATTGCCACTAACAAAGTGTTCTGAAACACCAGCCATCGAGAAAAGGCTTTTCAACACATAAGCAGTGGATGGTATTGGGAACTGTTCTGGTCACGTTGTAGCTGCATTCACTAATACCAAGAAATTTGTGCCCATGAATGGTCTGGTAAAATCCACATGAATCCTCTGCCAAGGCAATGCAGGCTACTCCCAGGGATGGAGAGTTGTCAGATATAATGGATCTTAAAGAGAGCTGCAAGTTGCATGATCTTCTGATCTACCCCAGTCCACCAAACAAAGCTTTAAGTCAGTGCTCACAAAATGCTGGTGGAGCGCAGCAGGCCAGGCAGCATCTATAGGGAGAAGTACAGTCAACGTTTCGGGCCGAGACCCTTCGTCAGGACTAACTGAAAGAAGAGATAGTAAGAGATTTGAAAGTGGGAGGGGGAGGGAGAGATCTGAAATGATAAGAGAAGACAGGAGTGGGAGGGATGGAGCTAAGAGCTGGAAAGGTGATTGGCAAAAGGGATACAGATCTGGAGAAGGGAAAGGATCATGGGACGGGTTGGAGTAGCTAC
Organism: Hypanus sabinus; assembly: GCF_030144855.1. NCBI lineage: Eukaryota > Metazoa > Chordata > Chondrichthyes > Myliobatiformes > Dasyatidae > Hypanus > Hypanus sabinus. Next base: position 137,924,333 of record NC_082711.1, read on the forward strand.
AGATCCGGCTAAGATAGAGGTGGTCACCACTTGTCCAAGACCCGAGACTGTGAGTGCCCCATGCTCGTTCCTTGGATTCTGTGATTACTGTCGAAGGTTTGTGAAAGGCTACGCAAAAGTGAGTCGCCCGTTGAATCAGCTTCTGTGCGGTTACCCTCCCTTGGGGAAGAAAGGACAGGAGGGTGGAGAGTATCTTAGCCCATTGGAGCTCTTTGGAGTGAGGTGGGATGTGAAATGTGAGGAGGCCTTTCAGTCGCTGAAGGAGCTGCTGAACCAGGCGCCGGTGCTGGCTTTTGAGGACTCCCGATTGACGTATGACCTGCACACGGATGCCAGCTGAGAGGGTTTAGGGGGCATCCTGTATCAGGATGAGGGCACTGGGTTGAGGCCCGCTGCATTTGTCCACTTGAGTCTGTCGCCCTCTGAGAAAATCTATCCCCTGTGCAAGTTGGAATTTCTGGCGCTGAAATGGGCTGTGGTGGATAAGCTGAGTGACAACCTCAATGGGGCCAAGTTTGAGGTGAGGCGGGACAACAACCTCTAACTTATATCCTGACCTCGGTGAAACTGGATGCCGCAGACCATTGGTGCTGGCAGCATTGTCTGCCTATGATTTCAGTCTGAAGTACCGGCCGGGAAGCAGGAACATTGATGCTGATGCTTTGTCCTGACGGGCGCATGAGGGACTGGTCAGGGCCGAGAAGTGGAAGAGTGTTCCTGCCCCAGGGGTGAAGGCCATGTGTCAGTTTGCCATCACTGTATCGATCGGTGGATCAATTGGGAGCTTCTGATGAAGCCTTTCCCCAGGTTTACTGTAACCTGGCTGCTCTGGAGACAAATCAGCTGCCAGAATTGAGCTCTGGGTAAGTGACCTGGGCATTGGTACCTTTTGGGCAGCGGTTGACAAGGGAGACATAGCTCAGTCAGGGAAGACAAAACATACATCAATGCCTCCATTACTGTGAGAATGGCCTCGGTTGGAGTTGAAGAACCGGATCACGTCACCCCCAGACCAGCCCCAGTGTTGCCAGCTGGTTCTGCCCAAGAAGTATCAGAGGATTGTGTTGAAGTCACTTCATGATGATTCTGACCATTTGGGGGTGGAAAAGACCTATGGATTGCTCAGAGACCAGTTTTACTGGCCCTGAATGAAATTGGAGGTCGAAGAATACTGCAAGTTATGCATTCGATGCATACGGCGCAAGACACTGCCTACGCGGTCATCTCCCTTGTCCCACTTGCAGAGTGCAGGGCCCCTGGACCTGGTGTGTATGGATTTCCTGGCAATAGAACCCGATGCCAGCAACACGGTGAATGTCTTAGTCATCACGGATCACTACATCAGATATGCTCAGGCTTTTCCTACCAAGGACCAGTGGGTGACTACGGTGGCAAAAGTGTTATGGGAGAAGTACTTCATCTATTATGGCCTTCCCAGGTGGATACATGGTGATCAGGGATGGGATTTCGACAGCAGACTCATCCATGAGTTACTGGGCATGTTTGGAGTTGGGAAGTCGAGGACCATGCCCTATCACCCGCTGTGTGATCCCCAGCCCGAGAGGTTTAATCGGACCTTGCTAGACATGCTCGGGACTCTGGAGATCAGCAAGAAGAACAAGTGGAGTCAACATATTGGGCATCTGGTCCAGTTACAGCTGTACATGAAATGAAGCTACTGGATACTTGTCATATTATTTGATGTTTGAGCACGAGGCAAGGTTGCCCATTGACCTTTGTTTTGGGACTGACGAGGGTGACTTACCCCTGAAGACTTATCTGGAATATGTGTCTGATATTAGAATAGAGCTGAAAAGGGCTTATGAATTAGGTGGGGTTGCAGAATAAAGGAAATAAGAGGAGGTACGATCAAGAAGTGAGGTTCTCTGGAGCCTGGATTTTGCGGTTTTTTGCCAGGGAGAGATGAGGAGAGAAGACCAAATGGAGAGAGTTGGTAGAGTGGACTTGGAGTGAGGGTCCGAAGGTCAGCGACGATTGGAGGTCAGTGGTGGACGAACGGCCTTATCAGTGAGCTCCAACATTGTGCATTAGACTGTTCCATGAGAATGGGCCCTTTTTCTTTTTTGTTTTCTTTACTAACCATATAGTCAAAGAATTATAAAGCTCAATCATTTAATCACATGTTGTGTACTGTTTGTTATTTCGTGGTATTGATTTGTAACAGGAGACACATAGTGCAGCATCCACCCAAACAAGATTTCCTAAGTTTGGCCGGGCCGGTGGTGGTGGTGGTGGGGGGGGGGGGGTGTTATCATCCCCTATATTAAGCTGCTAACCAAAGCAAGAGTTACACAACAATCACCTCCCAGTTTCTCACCTAACCCGAAGCACCCCCACCACTCCAACTCCAGCCATTACAAAAAAATTCCAAGGAATGTTGATTTACAATGCAGTGAAAGAAAACAGGAACTGTAAATTCAAAGTAGTGACAGATTATTGCAAAATAATTCAAATCTATTTAAAGCTACAAATAAAATTATTTAATTACAGTTGAACAATTTTCATCAAAAATTTTAGAGCGTATATTAGTCGTCCAACTATTCATTACGTCATTGCTTTATCAACTTCCAATGAAATGGATGGGCCTGGTGCAGTGTATCAGCTCCTCAACATCAAGCAGAATGTTACTCAGGAGGAGCCTCAGATCCCCACATTTCAGTAATTTGCAGTCTGTTTTGTTGCTTTGAAAGAAGCACTGAAACTGTGTTCCACTGAATATTTGTTGGACAGGCAATAAAGAACATCTTGACCTTCTTCTACATTGCAGGATAATGTTCAGAGATTTCTTTCTGCAACCAAAAGCCTTGATATGATTTTTTGAAACTCAGTTTCAGCTCAAAGACATTTTGTAGCAAGATCAGTTCTTCGTCCATCCTTCGTTAATTCCTCACTGGAATGGATTTACTATCCAATCTGGAATTTGGATTGAGAGAAGATCCTGAAATCTCTCTGACGTGTCTTTATGCAACTCAGCCAGGTGGGTATAATATATTTGAAGATCATCATCTGATATTCTTTCTTTCACTTCCAACTCAAAGAGGCTCAGAAATTGGAAAAGGTCACGATGGCCAATGTTGCCCTTAAATAGAGTTAACTTGGACAGAAATATGGAGATGACTGATTTGACTTTGATGAGATTGACATAATTTCCTTGCAATTGAAGATTGATTTCATTAAATTCTGTGAATAATTCTGACAAATAAGCAATGTCATGCCTAATATTCTTGTGTTGATTACTGAATGAAGCATTCAAGTCTTCAAAGAATTTTATCAGTTTCTCTTGCAGTTTCCTTTTGAAAGCATCTGACTTCTGTGCGGAACAGCAATAAAAAAGCTCTCAAAATAATTTAGAATTGAGAGCATGGGACTTTATCTTATTTACCACAGTGATAACAGTATTTAAATGATTTGCGCAGCCAATCAGTGAAGTTCTTTTGGGATAAAATGCTGTCCGTGAATTACACAGTGAATACTAAATATTGTTAGATACAGCTTTTTTTCAAGAAGGTAATTACCACGGTGGTATCCTATCATTGATGGTTCCCCATCTGTTTCACAAGGTGAGTGGAATACCCTTCTCTTTAAAAAATTGCTCAACAGTTTGAAATATTGACTTCCCGTTTTTATCTGTTTCTAGTCTCCTTGCAAATGACAACTCTTGAACCATACTGTCATCTCTTAAGAAGTGAACATAACCAAGAAACAAAGATTCATTGCCTGGCAAAATTGACTCATCCAAATACAGAGCAAATTCTGTTGTCCTAAGTATGTTGCAAAATATGTCTTCCACATTCTCAGACATTTCATCTATTCTTCTTTGAACAGAGCTCTCGATGAGTGGAATCACTAATTATTTGGTCTGTAACTTATGCAAAACTGTACTCAGAACCTCCCTTAGTGCTGGCAGAATCAGTTCTTCTCCAATTGGATGGGGCTTTACAGATTTAGCAATGAGCAATGAAATGTTGTATGAAGCACGCAAACTATCACTGTTTTGTTGTGCCGTGCTGGCAAACAGGTTTTGCAGTGTTTTCCGTTTCTCAAAGTTTTTGTGAGGTGACTGAAAATAAGCCAAGTTCTTGTTTGCTTTATCAGAATGTATTCCCTTCAAATGGTCAAGGATCCTGGACAATCTCATTGCCTCATTTGAAAAAACATAACGCTGTTGTAGGTTGCTCAGTGCTGGTATAAATCCATATTTCAGATACTCCACACCGCACTGTCTATACTTTTTTGTTTGGTCTGCCTCTGCCAATTTCATTAAAGAATAAAAACCACAATCACCTATTAAGTCCAACCTCAAGCTCTACGATCAATAAAGGGGAAAATTATGACATCATCATAGCTCAGGCAAAACCTGACTCTCAGCCTGAAGGTACATAAAGTGGGGCAGTGATATCTCAGTCAGGCCCTGGGCTAAAGAAATGCAATGAAGACCATTCAAAAGGGCAGATTCTGGAGTTTATCCCATTGTGTCACTGCGTGGTTAGAGTATAGGAATCGTACTAGCTAATACTGTACTACAGTATTGAATGGAAGCAATACGTAGGGCAGGCCCAGAAATAACGGTATTTCTTCTGTCCAGGTTTCCCATGGCATACGAAATCCAGAAGAGACACATTGCTTTTCAACACACTTCTAGAAAAGTCTAAGGAAACAGTAGGTTAGCAGGTGATGGGGTGACTACATGATCATTGTAATCAGTTATGAGGCAGAGAATCAAATGCTTATATAAGTAATACATTTCTTAAATTAAGCCTGTAGCCCCCCCTCCCCCCACCAGCTGCTCCCTTGCTACCGAGCAACCCCCACCATTTCCTTTATCTCTATTGCCCCCTTAGAAACTCCCAGCACCCCCAAGGGGACAATGTCACCCAATTCAGGAACCACTGTTCTAGACTGTAACCACGTTGTGTTGTAGCAAAGTAGGTGCTTCGCATAATTTGTCTGTCCAATAGAGTCATGAAATTTTTGTAAAGAACAACATGTCCCCGCTTAAAGATACTTTATTCTCTGCTTCCCCTTTTTTCTGAGTGACCCCTTCATTAATAACTATAAATGGAATTAAAATTCTTTGAAACCAAATAAGATCCTGTTTATTTGTGAACTTTCAGGGATTTTCTACCACACTTCATGAAGTCTCCACCGGATCCAATTCAGATATAACATTGCCAGTTGAGTTATTCAGCATCCAGACCTGGTTCACCTTTGCAAGAAATTATCTCACCTACATGAACGCTATGGATTTTGTCACCAATAAAGCTAAATATCTTTTGATTGTCTACACTTCCGCTCTGTAAGCTCTGCACAAGCATTACTTAATATAACATTCTTTGCAGTGACTCTCATGGCTACATTTTTGAAATATGTCAGGTAATGTAATATGTGGAAGCGTACATAATTCACAACCACTGTGGGGTTCATTTCAAGAGACTAGTCTGACATGACATAATGATGTGAAGTTTTTTTTAAACTCTGCTTTAGGTTTGGTGTTTTGGTTGACGAAAAAGGTTACTGTTTCCTTTAAACTTCAAATGCCTCTGTCATTTTATTTACAAAAACCTACAAAACAATCGCTTCTATTCAACATTGGAAGCCAAACTTAGATGAAGACAACTTTAAGTGCATGCTCATTTTTTACTTCATTCAGAATTCTACATATGCATACCCAGTGATATCCCTTTTTGAAATTTATTATTTTTGTGATCAGCAAGTCCAACACCATTGCCTACCCTCAAAAGCCCTTAAGAAGATAGTGGCGGGCTGCCTTCTTGAACCACTGTATCCTTTAGTTGAAGGCAATCAGATTCCAGGATTTTGATCCAGTGATAATGAAGGTACAGTGAGATAAATGCTACTTGCAGGGGAAAGCTGCAGGTGGTGAAGTGCCCATATACCTGCTGCCCTCATCCTCGTGGTGGTAGAGATGGGAGGTTAGGTGGGAGTTGTTGGTTTATTCTAATCAAATATTTGTTGTGCAATGGTGGTGACAGAGAGAAAAGGTTGGAATGGAATAACAATCAACTGAGCTTCTTTGTCCTGGATAATGTCAAGATTCTTGAGAGTCAGTGGAGTTGTGTTCCACCACACTCTTACTATCTGCTCAGAGTTGGCTTTGGTGAATCAAGAAATAAATTGCAATGAGGTAGTCAGTTGGTGACTCCCAGGAAAGTGCAGGTCTTGGGCAATTACCCTTAAATGTTGAGGGTAGGTGGTTAGATTCTTGTTGGAGATGGTCTTTGTCTGGCTCTTTAACAGTACAAAGGTTATTTGCCACTTATCAGTTCATGCCTGAATGTCTATCGACAGTGGTGGTAGTCTAGGTGAATGTAGTTAAGGACTGCCTCATTTTCAGGGAAGGTATGAATGGTGTGACCATTGTACAATCATTAGCAACCATTCCCACTTATAATGGAAGGAAGCTCATTGTGGACCGAGGCAGTGATGAGGTCTGGAGATGAGTGGGTATTGGTAAGCAAATAATTGATGAGTAAGTAGCACCTGCAGAAGACCAACTAACCTCAAATCATCAGCAATGTGACGAAAAGTCTCTTCTGCAGGTAATTATCCATATTGGGCTTGTCCTGTTTTTTTCCCTGAACAGAATACCCCTGAGCAATTTTTCACAAACTCAGGGAAAACACACAAATATAAAAACACCATAACAGACCAGAAGTTGTTTATTTTTACACAACACTTTCAATCATTCTAGACTATACAAGGCATAATTTGTAATGAAATATTAAGAAAATGTCATGGGCACACAACATTACAATTCACTTATAAATTAGAACAGAATAGGTTATCATTCCATTAATAGTTGTTTCAGTTCGGGGAATAAAGCTATGGCCATGTTCGTCATGACTACATTTTTAGTGATATAATTGTGATATATCACAATTACGTGATTTGCTGTTCAGATCTTAGTTAACTTTAATATGCATCTCCAAGGATGCAAGTTTTAATTACTCTTTAGATAAAGCTAAACTTTGACAACTCTTTCGGTTGGAGGTCACAACATTGCCTTTGCATTTTAAGATAATTTGGACAATCACTGTTTAGCACATGATTGGCTTTGTCATTATTGAAGTGTAACCAAAAGATTTAATGATGACCATACAGTATATGAAACCAGAACTGTGAGGGACTCCAAAAAGAACATAAAAAGAAACAAGCGTAATCATTTCTAAGCACTGATAAATGTTTCCATCAACAGCTAATAGATGTTGATTGTTTAATTTTTGCATTTCATGGAGTGATGAGGTGAGAGAGGGAATATTTATAAAAAAGTACTGTATGTCAGATTTCTAATCTGCTTAAAAACAATTTGACCACAAATCATTGCTGGAAGGAACAGAAATTACACCTTGTCACTCCAAAGAAGAATTACAAGTTACACATGACTGCTCTTCAGCAGCAAAATAATATATTGCACATTATATACTATAAAATGTGTTTCTTCCAAATCACCTATCATTAGCAGCATGACAGATGACCCGGTAGAATTTATTACAGTAACTCAATAACTCATACTTTGTCCCATATTTCTCACACATTTAGAATGCAGCACCAGAACTCTAAGAAGCATTGTTCAGTTGTGATAAAAGTTCAGTGGCTTAAAATCTTTAAGTTTGGATATCCAGTTCATTTGCCAAAAACTATATTCTTTTCCAAATAACAATAATGTTTTTGTCTGTTGCTGCCACAACATATTTAAGTTCTGAATCTGTATTTACGACATTTACCAAAGTTCCTTCAATCAGTTTCCCTTTTGCTTCTATGGCTGGCCACTTTAGAATCTGCAAAATATCCAAAAAAGTTATCCAGATGAGCAAATGAAGGCAACAGCTGTCCACATTTTGCAAGTACAAGTGATAAATTACTGGGTACAACTATGTAACCACTTCATGCAGGTCTATAAATCATTCAATGTTATTCACAGATGTTACTGTATTTCACAAATTCTTTCCACCCAGAAGACCATAAGACATAGGATTCCACTGAAAAATGTTGACTGGAAGGCTGTGAAAAAAAATCAATCTCCTAATGTGATTCCTTTTAAGTTATCTGTTGTTAAAAGTTAAGGAACTGGAAATATTGATTCCATTAATTCATATTTTCTTTCACTTCTCACAGATTTAGCATAACATAAGCTTCAGAAAAAGGTGTCAGCCATCTGGCCTGCTGAGCCTCTCCCACCGTTCAGTAAAACCGTGACTGATTTGGCCATGGATTCAGCTCTACCTGTACATCACTGTCTGTTTCAATGTACGTGACAAATGAAGCTAATCTAATCTTTTCTCCATAACCGTTAATTCTGCTAAGTAAAATCTATATACAGTAAATCTGCCTTAACTATATTTAATGAGGTAGCTGCTATTGCTTCCCTGGGCAGAAAATTCCAGATTCACCATTCTCTGGGAAAGCAATTTCTCATCTCCATCCTAACTCTATTCCCCTGAATCTTCAGGCTACATCCCCTAATTCTCAACTCACCTACCACTGGAAACAACTTTCCTGTCTCTATCCTACCTATCCCTTCCATAATTTTATATGTCTATATAATTCCAGTGAGTATAGTTCTAGGCAACTCAATCTCTCCTTGCAGGATAACCCTTCATCTGCAGAATCAACCTCGTGAACCTCCTCTGCATCGCCTCCTGAGCCAGTATATCTGTTCTCAAGTAAAAAGACCAGAACTGAACACAGTTCCCCAGGTGTGCCCTCACTAATACCCCGTACAGCTGCAGCTCGACCCTTCCGCTCTTAAATTCAACCCCTCCGGCAATGAAGGCCAATATTCCATTTGCCTTCTTGATAACCTGGTGCACCTGCAAACCAAGATTTTGCAATTCATGCAGAAACACTCCCAAGTCCCTCTGCAGAACAGCGTGCTGTAATCTTTCACAATTCAAATAATAATCTGATCTTCTATTGTTCCTTTCAAAGTGATTCATCATTTACCAATGCTGTACTCCATCTGCCAGACCACTTACTTAACCTGTCTATATCTCTCTGCATCCTCTGCACAATTTGCTTTTCCACTCAAGTTCATGTCATCAGCAAACTTAAATACGCTACACTCAGTCCTTTCTTTCAAACTGTGAATGTATATTGTGAATAGTTGTGGGCCCAGCATCAATTCCTGCTGGACTCTGTTCAGCATCAACTGCCAGCCATTTCTGCTTTCTTTTGGTTAACCAATCCTCCTCCATGCCACACACACAAAATGCCAGAGGAACTCAGCAGGCCAGGCAGCATCTATGGAAAAAAGTACAGTTGACGTTTCAGGCCAAGACTCTTCAGCAGGACTGGAGAAAAAAAGCTGAGGAGTAGATTTAAAAGGTGGGGGAGGGGGGAGAGAAACTTCAGGTGACAGGTGAAACCTGGAGGGGGTGGGATGAAGCAAAGAGCTGGGATTGATTGGTGAAAGAGACAGAAGGCCGCGGAAGAAAGAAAAAGGGAGGAGGATCATCAGAGGGAGGTGATGGGCGAGCAAGGAGGGAAAAGGGGATGGGAAATGGTGGTGGGTGGGGGGGGGGCATTATCGCAAGTTTGAGAAATCGATATTCATGCCATCAGGTTGGAGGCTACCCAAAAGGAATATAAGGTGTGGCCCCATCACGACAATGGAGGAGACCATGGATGGACATATCGGAATGGGAATGGGAAGTGGAATTAAAATGGGTGGCCACTGGGAGATCCGGCTTGTTCTGATAGATGGAGTGTAGGTGCCTGGATAAGCAGTCTCCCAGTCTATGTCAGGTCTGAACGATATAGGCCACAACGGGAGCACTGGACATAGTATATGACCCCAATAGACTCACAGGTGAAGTTTCTCCTCACCTGGAAGGACTGTTTAAGGCCCTGAATAGTAGTGAGGGAGGAGGTGTAGGGGCAGGTGTAGCACTTGTTCCGCTTGCAAGGATAAGTGCCAGGAGGGAGATCTGTGGGGAGGGACGAATGGACAGGGGAGTCACATAGGGAGTGATCCCTTTGAAAAGCAGGAAGTGGGAGAGGGGCGGGGGGATGAGGGAAGGGAAAGATATGCTTGGCGGTGGGATCCCGTTGGAGGTGGCGGAAGTTTTAGAGAATTATGTGCTGGTCACGGAGGCTGGTGGGGTGGTATCCATGCTAATACATTACTCCCAACCCCATATATCCTTCAATATGGATAAGTGTTTTATGTGATACCTTATTGAATGCCTTCTGGAACTTTAAGTACACAACATCCACCTGTTCCTCTCCATCCACTGGGCTCATTATATCCTCAAGGAACACTAGCAAGTTTGTCAAACAGGACCTGTTCATCTGTCTGCCTGATAGAACCACTTCTACCCAGAAGCCTCGCTAATTCATCCTTAATGATAGCTTCAAGCATTTTCCTGACTGCGCATGTTAAGCTAACTTGCCAACAGTTACCCACCCTTTGCTTACATCATTTTTTAAACAATCACAGATACTGTGTCATTGATTCTGATTAATCCCTGTTAACTGAGTACTAGAATAAACAGTGATGGGAGGACACAAAATGCACAATAATCCCTTACAAGTTCTGCTATTAAAAATAACGTACCATTTCTTCAAAAGCTAACACATTAAGAATGCAACATTTTCCCATGGGAATGTTCTCCGCATGGTAGAGTTACATTTATTATATCACTTTAAATAAAAGGATGAAATTAAAGCCAATCCAGTGCAGATCGCACTGCATAATATAGGAAATTCTGCACTTACCCATTTAGGGATTTGCAAATTTCAGCTGCATTAGCGGGGACATTGCAGAGGTGCTAAAACAGTCTACAGCAGCTCTTGCATCTAAATCCGAGTCTGCACGAATGTTTCTGACTTGCCTAGCCACTTGCTACCCTAACTATTGGCAGAACAGTTCCTGGTAACTTAACCTCTTAAAACATCCAGTGTGACATCGCCAAACGAAACAACTAAAGTTGAACCCACTGTTACCGTTGAAACCACGCTCTCCTGTTATCTGAAGGGTTCTCGGGGCCAAGCCAGCACTGGTGAGTGGATGGGTATAAGGGAATGAGAGGGAAGAGGCTGAGTGTCGAGAAGGCAGCAAATACAGCAGTAATGAGGCAGTGAACAACAGCAGAAAACTGTCGATAGAATGAAGAGGAGAAGATTCGGGTGCAGTAAGAATCGTGGCATTTGAGTCTTCAAGTCACTCAAAGTATCTGCTACAGCATATGTATGAGTACAATAAAGTATGACTTTCAAGTATGGCCCTCAGAAATTGATTTAAGATCACAGATCTGGCCCAGTCCACACAAAATGTGTGTGTCCCTGGCCTAAGTCCTGACGAAGGATCTCGGCCCGAAACGTCGACAGTGCTTCTCCTATAGATGCTGCCTGACCTGCTGTGTTCCATCAGCATTGTGTGTGTGTTGTTTGAATTTTCAGCATCTGCAGATTTCCTTGTGTCTAAGCTGTTTTATCTGCTTTGATAACCAGACCAGTCGCTCATTCACCTGGTTGAGCAGATGAACAGAAATAAGTCTTAAAAAAAGTGAAAGATGACTAAAATTCCACACTGATAACATCTTGAATCACTGTAACAAAGTCATATTCAGAACTGTTATGCTGCCAGAGGTCAGTAATACACAAGAGCAAATGATCATATTTACAGACAGAAGATTGATGTAGTTCAAAAAGTTTCTCCACATCATTAAGAGTATTGAGAATGTGACTATTCGCAACTATAGAAGATAGAGAATACAGTAAAGAAACGGAGGAAATTTGTAGGCCACCCCATCTGACAGGATGATATATAATATGATTTGATTTGGAAGGGACATTGATATTAAAAATACCTGTAAAAGATAAATTAAATTCTCAGACATATGTGGATTCCAGGAGAATATTTCATTTTAACATCACAGGATATTTTACACATTTTGTATTCCACCCATGAACAATGCCATTTAAAAGTCATTTGAAGTCAATATTTACAACTAGTAACTATGCAAATGATCATAAAGAAGCTTATTATTGTTTAACTTTGCATTAGTATGAGGTACCTGCATTGGTGGGATCTTCTTGCCTGAAGTTACATATTCTGTACTGGACTCATCCAAATTATACATCCAAATATCCCCCTTCTCATCGCCACATAGAAGATAGTTTTCAGCTGTGGAAAGACTTCTGCTTAATTATTGTTATATTTAATTCCATTCACCTGCATGACTTTACAACTCCACCATGAATGGTCGCAATCACTGCAATGAAAGCAACAGCTCTGGGCAACTCGATCCCTTCTGCAACCAGTACTACAGAAATGCCAACTCAAGCTCTTCCCTGGGAAAGGAAGGATTCATCAAGAAAATGAACTACACTTGGCCCAGGATAGAGGACTTTGGAGCTACTATCAGCAGCTCATGGGTTGGTAGGGGTGATGGGCTTAAATAAATAAGTATCACACAATTCTTTAACTTTTCTTATCTAAGGTTTTAGGATCTTTACTTAAGACTACTTCACTTGCATTAAAATGTCAAATAAAGAAAATGCTGACAGGCAACTATGAAATTCAATTAAATGAATGATTATAATTAAAAGACTTGTAGATATATAGATAAATAACATCAACAAATTACTAGGAAGTTCGAAAACGTCTTTCAAAACCTTATTAGTGAGCTATCTTAACACAAAAACATATTAATGGCCATTAGCCTGGTGGGGCTGTAATATAGGGTTTAAAGTGTACTAAGCAACTAAACAACATGCAATAGATAAGGCTAAGTAATCTTTTAACCATCAAATCAAACCACCATTTTGCAGTTGTGCCAAGTCTAGTCATTGATGGGAGTGGACTATTAAATAAACAGGAGTACAAATCTTCCAGAACACACCCAGCATCTAATGCATTAATGTTCAGTCAGAAGTAATGACTGGAAGATACTACTGCTTCCTTCCAAGAGCTCTTCCAACAATATTAGTTATATCCACTTCGAAGAGCTGGCACCATTGGATACAGCAAAGACTACGGCATCAGACAACATACCAATTGCAGAACTGAAGCCTTTTATTCAAGAAGTATCTACAACCCCAACCAAGCTGCTCTAGTACAATAACAGCAGGGAAGTGTACCCGATTGCATGGTAACTTTCTCCAAGGATGTCCTGAGCACAAAAAAAGCAGGAAGGACCCAAACTGACTAATTACTACTCAGTTTGCTCTCAATCATTGGCAAAGTGATTAAAAGCATCATTGACCATTCTTTCAAGTGGTCTTTACTCACAAATTTGGGGTTCAAGAGGACCACTCAGGTCCAGACTTCAATGGTTCAATAGTTCCATTTAATATCAGAGAATGTATACAGCGTATAACCTGAAATTCTTACTCTTTGCAGACGTCCACAAAACAGAAGGAAACCCCAAAGAATGAATGACAGAAAAATGTTAGAACTCCAAGCTTCATCACAAACTTGATTATAAATCATGGATCAAAGAGCTGAGTTCCAGCAGTGAGGTACAAGTAAGCTCCCTTGACATTAAAGCAGCAGCTGCAGCTATCAGCAGCTGCTTCACCCTTGTCAGAAACGGGGATGTTCACTAATGATTGTACAATGTTTAATTTGTTCACAACTCTTCAAAATAAAAAAAAGAAAATGGCCAGTGCTGTGTGCAGTACAGCCTAGACAATATTCAGGCACGGACTAATAACTACAGATGTCCCCCGTTTTTTTGGACGTTTGCTTTATGACAACTCACTGTTACAAAATCAGGTACATTAGTACCTGATTTTGCAAACCAAGGAGGATTTTTGCTTTTACGAAAAAAGACGCTCGCTTTATATGTGTGTTTACCCCGAGAAAGACTACAATGACCGTGAAACCTTGTGTGGGCAGTTGTTTGCGTATGCACGTACGTGTCAATTTTTTCCTCCAAATCGACTTTGGCTCGTGGTCTTCCCGATTTTGATAAGTGAAACTACATCGTACATACAATATTTCAACTTTATATAGGGTATATATTTATCATATCATTCCTGCTTTTACTATATGTTAATGTTATTTTAGGTTTTATGTGTTATTTGGTATGATTTGGTAGTTATTTTTTGGGTTTGGGAACACTCAAAAATTTTCCCCATATAAATTAATGGTAATTGCTTCTTCACATTATGACATTTCGGTTTACAAACTGTTTCATAGGAACGCTCTACCTTCGGATAGCGGGGGAAACTTGCAATTACAAAGCATTAATAGAAGCTATGACCTTGGTAGTTTCCAAAGTAAAGGCTATAGTGGCTGGTTGATGTAGAGTATGGGACTCTTAGGAGATTGACTAGTCAATTTCCAAATCAGATACTTTAAAAGGTCAGTAGCTGCAACATTTTCAGATAGGACTTTTTTAGTTTACTGCTGAGAATAAACATTGTCTTTGGAGATACAAGCAATAAAAATAGACAAAATTTGTTGCTTAATTTGCATTTTGTTGTGAATTCCATCAGGGTTAATTTCTGTTACAAATCTGCTGTTTTGTGGGGGTTGCCTGTATCTTCTCCACTATCAACACCACCATTGATCTTTGTTATCTACAAAATTACTAATCTTACCTCTTACATTGACATCCTAATTGTTAATGTATTGTATATACTAAACAAGAATCTCAGTACTGGTACCAATGTTATAGAAATAGTTCTTCCGATCACAAAACCAACCTCAACTATAATCCTCTTCCATCAAGCACAACAACAGTTTTGGATTCTGTTAACCTGGTCAAAAGCATTGCCTATTCAATATATTTTGTCACCTATTTCAAAAATGCAAGCAAACTGATCAGACAGGATCTCCCGGAATAAAGACCTGCCGACAATGTTTAAAATTTTAAAAATAATTTTTCCTTTCCTTTCCAAGTGTACATTAATTGGATTAATACTCTATTCTTGCCTGGATGACTGTAAGTGGAACAATTACCTAAAAGCTTAATACCATTCAGGCCAAAGTAGCCAGTGATTTCATCAGTGTTGCTGGATCTAAAGCCTGGAACTTCTAACCAAAAGCAATGTGAGTGCATCATTGTCCGAGTTCAAGGGAGCTCAGAATCATCTTCACAAGGGCACCAATGTACCAAAAAGGGAATTTAAAAGATATGTGGCGTACTCCGTACCTCCAGGAAGACATACACTTAACTCCTGGTTGATCAGTATTTAAAGACTGTAACTTTAATACAGGCTGAGAATTGAAGAAAGCTATGAGAAGTTTCTTACACTTCACAAACAAGATTAACCCAAGGACACATTTATATCATATGTTTTCTCCAAAAAGATTTTGAACTCTGAATGCCTGTAACATAGGTAGAACCTTGGCAGGGATTGATAAACTCCAATCATTTCTCCATTTTCATGTTTCTTCAGTGAAAATTAATCATACAGGAATTGCTGAATGAGGATGGATTTCTTATACAGCAATTATAACAAGACTTTTCCTTTAAATGATTTTCTGCTTTGCGATTAGCTGATATTTTTATGCAACCAAAAACATAGATCAACTCAAATATTGAAATGTCAGTTCTAATACCACCTCCGAATGTAATGTGAAGACTGTATCTAATTGGTTAATAGAATATAAAGTACACCACTATATTACAGAGAGGTTGTAATCCTAGCAAACCACCTCATTGCTATTTTCCATAACATGAACATCCCCCCCCCCCCCATGGAATCTGATGTATACGTGGAAATGAATTCCTATGAGGCTTTTCTCTCAACAGTTATATGGTCTGATTGTATTGTTGGCAAAAATGCAGAGGTTGTATTTTAATTAACTAGAAATGGACTTTACATATTGGGGAGACTGATGAGCAGATTGGGAGACAATATTTGGAAAAAATGATAGGTTTGTTATCATGGGTGACCTCAGTGCAGAGGGTTTAGATAGGGGCTGAATTTGTTAGGTGGATCCATGGAGGATTCCCGACACAACATGTAGACAGGCCAACTTGAGGAAAGGTGTGCTGGGTGACAGATATCTCGGTGGGTAAACTTTTTGGAACAGTAACCGCAATTCCCTGACCTTTACCATAGCCTTGGCTGGACAGGTACACTGGAGCGGATGTTATGGTGCTGCAGAGAACGAGGTTCATTGATTCATTAAAGGAGACAGAAGCCAACAACTACAGGCAAGCTTTTAACCATCCATCAACAAACACTAAAGCATTCATAAAACATACAAGTTACACAGCTACTCATCTAAGTGTGCACCCACGCCCTTTATCTACAGCACACATCCAAAGCTTTCCAAGGCATTGCCCACGTAATCCACAGTCCAACAGTTACTCACAGAGCGAGAGCTCCACATGTGCAACATATATACACTGACAGTACTTTGATGCCGGAAGCAAGCACCATGATGCCAGAAGCAGCCAATGAAAGGGCTGCACTAGCTTTTGACCTACAGATAGTTTTAACCTTTCACACTACATTCCACCCCTCAAAAGAAGCAAAACTCAGACTACGTCCACACAACACCGGATAAATCCGTAACCGAGGCCTTTTCTCTTTGTTTTTACCCTCCATCCACACTAAAATGGCGTTTTCATCCCCTGAAAACAGATTTTCAGAAACGCTCTCCAGAGTGTGTAATTCTGAAAACGCTGCTTGGGCAGAGCAGTGTGGATGCGGTAACCGGAGAAATCTAAAAACGCTGTCACGATGTACCAGAACAGATGGTGGCAGGAGCATGGAATTTCATTGTTTTCATGAACGCAATAAACAACGCCACAGTGGAAACGGAAATAGTAAACTGCTTCCTCTTCAGTTGTTTTTTGCAGATGTGTCCTGTGCATGCCCAGGAGGAGGAGGAGATTTGTCCAAACATCCATCTTAATGTGAACAGAGATACTTTTAAAAACGCCTAGTGTGGACACCTATTGTTCTTACACGAAACCGGCGTTTTCAAAATTATCCGGTCTAGGGTGGACATAGCGTCAGTGACACCCAGTCTAGAGATCAAACAGTAGGTATTTTATGGTAGTATAGCAGTGATTGAACTATTGCATGGATAGGTTGGCGATAATTGGGTAGAGATTTCCTCAAACAAACCTGATTGAGGTCTGCAGCAATGATTTGAAAAGCTTTGGGGTAGGCTGCTGTTTTTCTGATGGCAGCACTCAGTACCACGAGTGCCTACTTACCATCGGTCTTTGGCTGTGTACACACTGTGGTCAGGATTATGGAGAACTCTCTTGGTAAGTAAAACAGTTGGCACTTAATAACTAAATTTTCCAGGTTGGAAGAAAAAAGAGTGCCAAAAACTGCTGTAATCAAGTTCCACAAAGTGTTTATAACAAAACAAAGGACTATTTCTATCTTTAATGTCTCTTTTTTTTTCCCCTTTTCAGGGTTCTTTATAGACCCTGATCTGGAGTTGCACGCTGACTTCGGTTCTTTGCAGAAATGGGACCTGCTCTCAGGGCCTCACGACCAGCCCGCTTTCCGATATGCCAAGGACATGGCCTGGAAGACTAGTGCACCTTCAGGGTGCTGGATTTTTGTGGCTCTGGAGGCGGGCGGATTCGAGGCTGGTGCCATAGTCTGATGTGCCTTGGGAGTACACACACAAGATCAAAAGCAGCACGCTGGCTGCTGGCTGTGTGCCCTGAGACCCGAGGTCTTTGAGCACAGAGCTCAGAAAAAGTGACGCAATAGACTTTTAACACCATAAATCAACAAGTTGTTTCGTTATGTCTCCCCTCTCGCTGTGAAATGGGGATACCTCTTTTAGGGAGAGCCTGTGTTATGTCGAAATACCACGTGAATGGTGGTCTTGCTAGAGCAAGTCTGTGTCTTTATTGATGCTTTGCTGCATGCTTGTGTGCTCAATGGGGGGTGCAGATGCTTTTTTGCTGGTGGGGAGGGGGGGTTGATACTTTGCTGTTGTTTGTGCGTGGGAGGGGGGAGCTGGGGGGACTTTGGGGTTCTAACATTTAACTGTCATTCATTTTTTGGGGCTCTCCTCTGATTTCATGGATGCTTGCGAGGAAAAAGATTTTCAGGATGTATAGTGTATACATTTCTCTGACATTAAATGTACCTGTTGAACTCCCACTTTTCGCCTTCTCTGAATCAGCAATCCATTCCGTTCTGTGTATCGAGGAGACTTTGGGTCTAATTGGTGAATCTGGCAAGTCTTGAGTGAGCCATGTCTTGGTGAAACAGAGAATGCAGCAATCCCTCATTTCCCTCCAATACAGCAATCTCACCCTTAGGGTGTCAATCTTGTTCTCCAGCAACTGTAATTTGATAACAAGGCTCAGGGTAAGAGGTTTCCTATCTTGTCATTTCAGTCTGTCTTGGAGTCCTCCCCTCCTCCCTCTCTTTCAGCCACGGCAATGTACCTTCGTTCGCTTTGTGCCGTAGCTGCATTCTTGAGAGTTAAGTCCATTGAGCCCTTCAGAAGATTGTGAAATCACATATTAAGATGGTTCAGAAGTACATTATTTTTATATAATGTTAATATTAAGGTGGCTCATTGTTTTCAGGCTGAGTAAAGGTTTCCTGCACAGAACAATGGTTGGTCCACGCAACTGTAAAAAGTTAGAGGGAACCGACATACAATAAAAAAAACTTTTGTTTTGCATGCCATCCATAAAGATCATTTCACATCAATATGTCAATCTGATCAAGAGAGAGATAGAAGCTGTCTTTGAGCCTTGTGCTTTCAGGCTTTTGCATTTTGTGTGTGTTGTTTGAATTTCCAGCACCTGCAGATTTCCTCGTTTGCTTTTTGTATTTTCTGCTCACTTTGAAGGGGGAGAAGAGAGAATGTCCGGGTAGGTGAAGCCTTTGAATATTTTGGCCGCTTTTCTGACACAGCAAGCAGTGCAGACAGAGTCCGTGGAGGGGAGGCTGGTTTCTGTGACGTGCTGAGCTGTGTCCACAACTCTCCAGTTTCTTGCAAACACAGGAGGAACAGGAAGAGCAATTGTCATACCATTCTATTGTACACATCCAGATAGGATTATCTCTATGATATACCAGTAAATATTGTTGAGCATCTACAGAATTAGGCAGTATACATGGAGGGAACAGAATCAACATGCCGAAAGAGCATTCATCCCTTTTGTAATTATTACTCTAACTTTCCTCAAGTGCAATACTCTAATTACCTTACAATGCACCCAATTTACTGACGTAAGAAATTAGAGGATCACCTGTTTTCAATGAATTCATAAGACAGATGTTCAACAGACCAAACCAAAATGAAAATAGAACATTTAGATCAAGTCAAGGAAATGATAGGAGGGAAGCACAAACCTGGGGAAGGGTACAAGACCATTTGAAAGGCACTGAACAGACCTCACAGCTCAGTGCAGCCCATCATGAAAATGTGAGAAAAATATGAAATCATACCCACACTGCCAAGTTACACAGATATTTATCTCAGTGTGTGCCCAGACCCTATATCTGCAGCACACTTCCAAACTTTCCATGGCACTGTTTGTATGACCCACAGTCCACCGATAACCCAGAGAGCAAGAGCTCCATGTGGGCCACATATATATGACAGCAGTTGTACTTTGATGTCAGAAGCAGCCAACGGAAGGGTTGCAGCATTTTCCAAATGGGCCAATTGATAACTAATTTAATGGGAGCAGCTATTGACCAGCTTGTACAGGAGCAGATAATATGGGAAAGTATTTAATGGGGGGGGGGGGGTGGGGGGAAGCAATTATGCTATTAAGCAGGACTTTGAGAGCGTAAATTGGGGAAAAATGTATCTTCTGTTAAGATGGCAGTGCGTGCAAATATAGTGGACTCTTGGGGCCAACCAAAGATGCTTTTTCTTTGTAAAATTTATTTTCTCATGATTCAAAGACAATTCCGCTCCAAGAACAACAGGTACTGCAGGACTACTCCATCAGTGAGCTGCTTGTTGGTCTAAGTAGCTGGCCGAGATGTTGAAGGGGATGGCCGATGTGTTGAAGGTGTTGGTCAGGATCTCGGAGGAGCCAGTTTGGGTTTGGAGGAGCTGGCCTGGCAGCAGATAGTGTTGTTGTCCACTACTCGGAAGCATTGGAGTTGGTGCAATGTAACCGTGGGAGATTGTCCCAGACATTTTACTTGAGATGGCGAGATTCAGTTGGTCAGTGATAAAGTAAGTTGCCGCAGGCTTATTACCCTTGTTAGGTGGAGGGACTGCTGACATGGGAGCTGTGTAGCCTCAGTTGTAGCGAGAACAAGGTCTCAAGTCTTCGGCTTGCCTACTACAAACCAGGTGAGAGATGCAAAAGCGTCACAGCAGAGTTGAGTTTGGCTGGTACCTGGCCTTGCCCGTTGGTGCTGCCCTCCCGTGTTGGAGTGGTGGAATGACAGGCTCGATCGTATGCCAGGAGACTGTACCGTCAATTGCTGATTGTCGCTCAGGGTCTTGGACTGTACATATTCTTTTGTCAAGTGAATATGCTTCTTTGCTTGATATGTTACTCATTACAGGTGTCCCCCGTTCCTCGAATTTTCACTTTACGACACCTCGCTGTTATGAAAGACCTACATTAGTTACCTGCTTTTGCTAACAGAAGGTGTTTTCACTGTTACGAAAAAAGGCACAAGCAGCCAAGCTCCTCCCCCGGAACTGCATTCTAGCCGGCATTGCTTAAACACGTGCCTGTGAGCATTTGTGCTTTGTCGATTTATTATGTGCATCCATTAGCAAGATGAGTTCTAAGGTATTGGAGAAGCCTAAAAGAGCGCGTAAGGGTGTTACACTTAGCCTGAAACTAGACATAATAAAGCGTTTCGATCATGGTGAACGAAGTAAGGAGATTGTGAGTTTGGCTAAGGGTTTGTGGAAGTTGACGAAGATGATGTCGAAGAGGTTTTGGCATCCCATGACCAAGAACTGAGAGATGAAGAGGAAAAGATAACAATTGGAACCGAACGCAGAAGCGAAAGGCCCAAAAGTGAAGTCATCCAGGAACTGAACGCAATTGCATGATATTTTCGCTGTGATTGACAACACTGCAATGATTGCTGAAAAGTATGACTTTAATCTTGAAAGGGTACATAGGTTTAGGGCATACTTGCAGGATGGTTTGAGTACTTACAAAGAACTGTATGATAAAAAAATGCACGAGGCTAAGCAGTCAAGCATACTGTCATTTTTCAAGCCTTCCACATCAGCCACAGCAGACGATGAAACTCGAACTTCGACATCGAGACAAGCAGACACAGAAGGTGACCTGCCTGCCCTGATGGAAACAGACAACGATGAGATGACACCCCAGTTTCCTCTACCTCCCACCACCCCAACCTCCGACGACAGCCTAACACACCATCATCAGTGTGCTTACTGTCTTCCCGATTCCGGTAAGTGAAACTACACTGGGCATACATTATTTCTACATTATATAGGCTGTGTGTTTTTATGTGTTCTTTGGTATGATTTGGCAGCTTCATAGCTTAAAGGTTACTGGAAAGAGTGCTTCTGCCAAGAGCGCTTGCGCCGTGTCTTTCTGCAGAGAGTTCTTGCGTGAGATTTTCACTACGGTGGACAGTGCTGCAATAATTGCAGAAAAGTAATCCACACTTTATATAGGCTGTGTATTTATCAGATCATTTCTACTTTTACTACATTACTGTTATTTTAGGTTTTATGTGTATTTGGCGTGATTTGGTAGGTTATTTTTTGGGTCTGCGAACGCTCACAAATTTTTCCTATATAAATAAATGGTAATTGCTTCTTCACTTTACGACATTCCGGCTTACGAACCATTTCAAAGGAACGCTCTACCTCCGAATAGCAGGGGGAAACCTGTATTTTTGAATGTTTTGCTCCCTGGCTCCAGAGGAACATGGTCTCATTTAGCTGTATCTATGTATAATTTGAATGGTAATTAAACTTGATTTGATACTCAGAAATGCACAACAGAAATGTGGAGATTGTTTGGGGAGCACTTGCACAGAGTTCCGGATAGGTTTGTCCCACAGAAGCAAGGCAAAGATGGGAGGGAGAAGGAACCATGGCTGACAAGAGATGTGGAACATCCAGTCAAGAGAAAGAAAGAAGCATACTTACAGTTTAGGAAGCAAGGATCATTTTGGCCTCTCGAGATTTGCAAGTTACCCAGGAAAGAGCTTAAAAATAGACTAAAGAAAGCTAGAAAGGAGCATGAATAAAGGCCTCCACGAGTGGGATTAAGGAAAACCCCAAAGCCTTCTCCCCATACATCAGGAACGGGAGGGTGTTTAGTCAGGGTAGGACTAAGGGTAGAAGAGGAAACATGTGCTTGGAGGTAGAGGAGGTAGGAAAGGTCCTTAATGAATACTTTGCTTCAGTATTCACCAGTGAGAGGGGCCTTTACGTTTGTGAGAACAACGTAAAACAGGCTGATACACTACAACATGTTGACATTAAGAAAGGGGGTTTGCTGGAACTTTTGAAAAACTTTAGGATAGATAAATTCCTGGGGCCAAACTGGATATATCCCAGGTTACAAGAGGAAGCAGGGGAAGAGATTACTGGCCATTGGAGTAGTACAAGAAGATTGAAAGATGGCAAATTTTATTCCTTTGTTCAATAAAGGGGGACAGGGATAACCCTGAGAATTACAAACCAGTGAGTCTTATGTCAATGGTGGGAAAATTACTGGAGAGAATTCTAAGAGACAGGATTTATAAGCAGATAGTCAGCATGGCTTTGTGAAGGGCAGGTTTGGATAAAGGTAGAATGTGGTTGTAGACAGACTATATTCTGCCTGGAGGTTGGAGATCATTGGTGTTCCATCGGGATCTATTCGGGAACCCCTGATTTTTGATATTTTTATACATGATTTGGATTAGGAAGTGTAAGGGTAGGTTTGTAAGTTTGCAGATGACAAAGGTTGATGGGAGTTATGGATAGTGTAGAAGTCTGTCGTAGGTTACAATGGGACATCTATAGGATGTAGAACTGGGCTGAGAAGTGGCAGATGGAGTTCAATCTGGAAAAATGTGAAGTGATACACTTGTGAAGGTCAAACTTGAAGGCAGTCAAAGGCAAGATTTTTCAGTGTGGAGGAACAAAGGGATCTTGGAGTCCATGTCCATAGATCCCTCAAAGTTGCCACGCAAGTTGATAGTGGTTAAAATTGTGCATGGTTTTAATTGTGCATTTAAACTTACAAACCTACCCTTACACTTCCTAATCCAAATCATGTATAAAAATATCAAAAATCAGGGGTTCCCGAATAGATCCCAATGAAACACCAATGATCTCCAACCTCCAGGCAGAATACAGTCCATCTACAACTACATTCTACCTTTATTGGCCTTTATTTGTTGGAGGATTGATTTCCAGGAGCCACAAGGTAATGTTGCAGCTCGATAATTAACCAGTTTTTCTTTGGACTCTGGGAGGAAACCAGAGCACCCAAAGGAAACCTATGTGGTCACAGGGAGAACGTACAAACTCCTGGGTTGATGGCTCTGAACACTAACCGCTACACTGCCATGCCACTCCTTGCAGCATGTGGAAGCTTTCAAAAGGGTGCAGGGGAGAATTATTAGGATGCTGCCTGGATTAGAGAAGATTCTTCTGAGGGTAAGTTGAGGGCTAGGGCATGAAGGAAAATGAGAGTTGACCTGATAGAGATGTACAAGATGATGAGAGGCATAGATCAAGTGGACAGCCAGAGACTTTATCCCAGGGTGAAAATGGCTAAAACAAGAGAGTATAATTTTAAGGTGACTGGAGGAAAGGATAGAGGATGTCAGAGGTAACAGAGAGGTAGGTACATGGAACACACTTCCAGGGGTAGAGATAGAGGCAGAGGCAAATGCATTTGGGATACTTATGAGACCCTTAGACACAACAGCAAAAGAAAAATGGGAGGGAAGTGTTAGATTGATCTTGATATTTGAGGACCCTAAAAGGTCAGCATAACACCTTGGGATGAAAAGATGGTACTCTTCTATGTTCTAAAGATTAGGGACAGTAATGAGGTTTCCATGATCACTCCAACATACCACAGACATTCACTGTTTAGTGGGGAAATTATTGAGCATGCACTGACAGGGCACAGTCAATAACAGTGCACCAAGTCCATATTCTTTATACTGTATAAACCACAACGTCTCTACGTGGAACAGATTCAATTTTTTGACATAGCTACTTGGATGACATTAAGTACAGGAAACGATAATTTGTCACTACAAGATACATAATCAGGAAAGATCTATGTGTGGATCTTCTGGGAAGAACTCAGATTGAACCATATATTCCATATCAGACAAACATTGAATTCTTAATTGATTTTGCGTGGGCTATGATGAACTGTCTATAACACTATAGCGTCTAATACCTATGGTGATAACCCAATATGCCCTGTTATATACCAACACATCGCACCACACCTCCTCAAAAAGTGCCAATAGGAAATATAGTTTTACTATCTTTACAACAAAGTACTGTTATATCTGACTAAAAATTTAAAGTAAATTTCAGAGAATACATCTGCAAATTTTGAAATTATATTTACCTGCTCAAACTTGAACGTCGGGCTAAAATGATCAAACTGCTGGATGTCAATGAATAGATATTTTGGGAACTAAAATTAAGAAACAATGTGACAAAGGGACAGAAATACAAAATGAATATTACTTTTTAGTGGCACCTGTTAATGGAATTAGGGAACTACAGTCAAGATAAATCCATTGAAGAGATTTGTTGCATGTAGCTGTGATGGCCCAATTGATGATTGATGGATATATTAAACAAACCACAAGGACAGAGAAACGATGGCAGAAGTAGAAAAAGCTATTGCATCAGGTTCTGTCTCAGCAAGGATGCATTTAGAGGTGTCATTACTTGAGACAGTAACCACTTGTGAGTGGACTCTTTAATCAAGACATCAACTACTTGCCGGTCTATTTACCTCCTGTTTGATCAACTCTGAATAAAACTAACCACATTTCTATCCAGTATTGTGTGCGACCATATTTAAAATCACCAACAAAAAAAGAGTGAGAGTTGAAGGAAGTTACAAGGAAAATGAGATCAGCTCCAGGACACAACTTGATATGCCTAAATCTCAATTACAAAGCCATTAATCCCTGAACATTCAAATGGCCTTTGCTTCCAATCTCTTTTTTTGTGTTGCAATTACATACAGCCATAACAACACAATACAGTCAGAAAAAAGTAGAGTTTTGGAAGTATTTCAGAGAAGATCCTTATTAGTGAGAAGGAGATGCAAACTTTGGCAATTGAGTAATTCAGTGCTAACTCCCTGGAGTGCTTGTTGATTTCATCATATGTTCAATATTAATAAAGTTGTTGATGTTTAATATGTACTGGTTAGGAAATCTGTGAATTAAACTTGTGTCAGTGCAGGGAGGGAAACACCTTCCATAACTGTGGGTCAGAAATGCAGTTCCTCAGACAGTACAACTTTAAAGCACTATTTTATACTCAGAACATTTTCCTGTCCTGTGTCTCATTTGCCTTATTTTCATGTATTTCCATATATATGCTTGCATGTTCTTCCCACTAACGAAGCTCTTCTCTGAAACGTTTCCAAAACTCTAATCTTTCTCAACTCTTCAAAACAGCCCTCATTCAATTTGAGTATTATACTCCAGTTTAGAAGCAGGGATTCTAACCACGCCCTTGGGGCTTACAAACTTTTATGGGAATCTATTTCTGTTTTAAAATTGGCAGAATTTTTGTTTCATATATTTTTAATGATGTATTCAGAACATTATTCCACCTACCCACTAATACCATAGAGCAAACCATAAACACGAAGTCTGCAAATGCTGGGAATCCAAAGCAACACACACAAAATGCTAGAGGAACTCCAACAGTGTCAATGGAAATGAATCAACAGTCGATGTTTCAGGCCGAGACCCTTCTTCAGGACTGAAACGGAAGATGGAGGATGCCAGAATTAAAAGAAAGGGGGAGAGGGAAGGAGGATAGCTGGAAGGTGATAGGTCAGTGATTACCAATGGGGGCATTAGGGGAAATAGAAGGCATGGGGGGGAAAGGGGGGGGCGTTAAGTGGCACCCTAACTTAAGGCACAAGACCAGGCCGACCATTAGTAGAGCAGGCACTTCCAAAGAAAAGGATGAGGCACTAAAACACAGGAAGAACCGTAAGTTGCAGGTGGTGAGCACTTGTCATCACAACACATCTGAAACTTGGCAATCTCATCCGACCGTACCAACCAAACAAATGTTATTGGGGATGCATAAACTAGCAATCAGGGTACCCAACAGTTCCCCTTGAAGTGCAGTTCCTGCAATTTAACAGCTGGTAAGTCAGCTACACCCTCTCAACTTTCTCAATACATCTATGGAAAACAGGTTGTACAACGATAAAGTGCTGGCTAGAATCAGTGAGTGAAATAGAGCCAATCAGTGAACCTGCTGACTCCATGGATTCCTCTTGAATTGCTCAAAGCAACCTTGGCTTCACGTGTGCAATCAAGAACCGTCTTTGGGGATTATGGGACCTTGCGCGATTGGTCAATCACTCTAACTAGAATCATATAAAGGTAGCTTGCTGAACACCAGTTCTACTCCGACTAACATGCAGATTCCAAACATAATTTTCACTATTGTGATCGTCTTCATCTTTGTGTCGTTGTTTCTTTGCACGCTGCTATCATCATTCCATCTGCGCTAGCTTGCTGCCATCCGATAAGCATTCCCAGTTTGTGTTAATTTTTTATTTCAATATAGCCCTGTTAATGATGGATAAATATGTACAGCTCAATCTCTTTGAGTCTGAAGGCGGTGAAGCCTTGAGGTCAAAACCTGTTAAGAAACAGAAACTACAGAAATACAATGTTACATACCTGGGAACTCACACAAAATGCTGGTGGAATGCAGCAGGCCAGGCAGCATTCCACCAGCATTTTGTGTGTTGCTTGAACTTCCAGCACCTGCAGATTTCCTCGTGTTTACATACCTGGGGTATACTTTTACTCTGTTCCCATAACATCAGTGACGCCCCATGTTTCTTATCTGTAAAACTGTTCTGCTTAACGAAGGCATAAACAATCAAGATTGCTGGAACACTTCCATAAAAGACACCCTGAAAAGGCTACTTATGGTATTACTCAGTTGCAGAAGATGAAAGAAACATTCGAAAAGTGTTGCACACTCGAGTCATTTGCCAAGAAAGCTAAAATGACCTTGATAGTGGTCTCATTGCTTCTTATAGCATTTCCAAAATGATAGCAAAATGTGGAAAATCTCATTGGTGAAAGAGTACTAATGCCTGCTATATCAGAAGTGCTCATCACTGATCTAACAAAGACCTTAATGTTTCAAAGGACTTGAAGAACGCCATTATGTTGTCATGCCTGCAGCAGACATGGATATCACAGTAGAAGTTCCAACAAATGGCTTCATAAGGCCATCTCCAACCAGCAATATTAGGGGTTACAAGCAGCTAAAGAAAACAAAATACAATAAATACAGGTAGTCCTCGAGTTACGAACGTCCAACTTACGGACAACTCGTACTTACGAACTGAGGAAGGAGAACACCGTCCGCCATTTTAAGTCGGATCGCGACGCCATCCACCATTTTAAGTCATTGCCGTTGACACTGTGTTGAATGTTTAACTTTGCATTTGGCTAAAAATTTTCTTAGTAAGGTTCACCCTGACCCCGCCCCCTACCCCTCGTTCCAGTTGGCTGGTGGCGCAGTCAGATCAGCGCAGAACTAGAGAACGGAGGTTCCTCAGTTCAATTTAGTGACAGACCGCTCCCGTGCAGGGTTGATGTCGATCCAGTGACTCCCGTACCATCAAACCTGCCGGGTTGATGCCGAGGTCGCAACTCGACCTCGTTTAAAAAAAACACTGCCACCTCCAGTTTAAATTCCCACGCGGAATATTGTGGAGGATCAAATACCCAAACCCAGCACAGCCCCCATTTGTCCCATTTAACCCGTCTTAGTGTGGTGCAGTTTAGGACCCGGGGAATTCAGTGTGGTGGTCCTTAGGACCCAGCAGACCTTGGGAGCTGGTGGAGCTTGGGACCTGCCTCCTGCAGTGTTTCTGTTCCATAGACGGGAAGCGATCGCAAATGAAAATAAGGTGGAAATAATAAAGTGTTTGGAAAGAGGTGAAACGCCATCGGTCATTGGAAAAGCCTTAGGCTACAGTTGGTCAACGATCAGAACAATTTTAAAGGATATTGGATAAAGTGAGAATAATGGAGCATGTGAAAGGCCTTGCCCCGATGAAAGCTACAATTATTACTAAGTAACGCAATGGTTTCATTATTGGAATACATATGTTTCTTAAGTGTTTTATATGCATAGAATGGTAAAATATATACTATATACTAAGACAGACATTTGACTAACTGACACTAAATAATACCGGATCCACTTGTTCCAACTTACGTACAAATCCAACTTAAAGACGGACTCAGGAACAGAACTCGTACATAACCCGGGGACTGCCTGTACAGAATAACTAAATACAATCCCTAATATTATACTTACCTGTCATCAAAATCTGCTCACATAATTACACAAGTCAACCAAGATATCTTTTAAATTTAGCTATTTAGAGAGGTGTAATAATTTTCATTTTTACCTTTAATCCATCAAAGCATTTTACTGTTCAATTACACAATAACAATAGAAGCGCAGAAAACAAAAACAAATATTAATTGAAGCATGGGAAGAATGTTGTTCCGGAGAGGTTATGCACTAACCTGGACAAGCAGCGAGTGCTATGTACATCTGTTCAGTATTAGACCATTCAAACTCTCTCAGAATCTCTGCATGCACTTTAGTATTCCGTTTCTTACATTTTTTAACGGTCTTACTCCAGCTCCACAGGTATATTGAGCCTTGCATGGAACTTTTGGAAGCTGTACAATCACAGGACAAAATATTGTTAAGTGTGATAAACTCAGTAATCTCTAAGGAAGTATCAATTGAGTAAATTACAAATAATTTCAAATGATATGTTCATGCCTTTGAAAGATGTTGGAATGATCTGACATTTGAGTCAAAAGAACCATTTTCATGTCAATGCAGAAATAGGACAAAATTGCTGTTGATAGTTCACATCCAATAGACTACGTACTTCTGCCTTGTGCACAAGCAGACAGAGTCCATTGGATGTGAACTGTGACGTCAATCAGCACACAACTTTTGTTAATTGCATTTAAGCCAATTTCTCCATTTATAAATCCATAACAATGCTGCATTTTGTCTTAACTGGAAGGTCAAACCTGCTTTGGCGGTAAGGATTTGACACTACCCAAGATATTGCTGGAGAGTCAGAAGCAATCATCTTTCTCCATTAGGAACCCTGTTCATTTTTCTATTCCTACTGATTGCTCATTCCCTACCATCTTAGCCTACACAGAAGGTATATGCCTGCTTCCCATGTATTTGTATCAACATCTGCCTCACAAGCCTTTCTCTTCCCCAAGGTCATTCATCAAGATGCTATCATCAGAACTCCAACCCTGCATGATTCAGTTTGCCAGTCCTTACTTCCACCACAACAAAACATGACAACCTTCTTATCTTTCCATTTCTGACTTCCCCCATGAAATCTTTAATTTGTCTCCACCCTTCTGTTGCAGATGACCAGAAAAACTTTGGCCGATTGATCCAGGGATTACACTGCTGACAGACATATTACTATAAACCACAGACTCCATTTCAAAAGTGGCCAGTCTAGTTCAAGCCATTCAGCAATTATCAGAGCCAGCCTGCACCACTCAAAATTGAAGTTTTTGTAGGGGCAAATATGGCATCAAGTGATGGCACCGGTACCGGGACACGGTGACACTCTACGCTTATTTGCAGATGCCATTCCAGGTAGGATAGGAGAGGGAGATTTATCATCTTTCTATAGCACAGCAAGAAGGGAGACACTGAGGGGAAGGAAAATTGTGACAATACAATGAATGAGTCAATCCCAGAGGACACAGATAGAGCATTGTAATGTTACTGATGCACCCATCAAAGAAATTCACACTCTCAATTGCCCAAATGCAAAGCATTTCTTACAGGGTTTTCAGCAACACTACTTCTTGAAGACGTAAATATTCTTCAATATTTCTGCAATTAGCAAGCAGAACTCTAGATAAATCTCTAAGCAACTACGGCATTTTAAAACTATAGTGCTGATGTGGAAGTGCTACTTCCTTTTGTTAGCTTAACAATGAGTTGTAGCTGTACTGCAGCTGCCCAGTTGACTTTTCTCAACAGATGTTCCACCACGTTGATCGATTCGCAGACAACAGCAGACAGGGTACAAATGTGCTTTTATGAATTCAAATTGGCAGCAATAAAATTGATACATTGAATGCTACAAAGCCCAGCTTTGTGGCATATAAATTTACAAATTGTACAGTAAACTTGTGCTAAACATATTATTTTTATTAAAGAAATAAGCTTTAAAGAGGATGAATTGGTTATAATCTTTTGCTGCAAATATAAAGTGCCCCCCCCCCCACTGCTTTAGTCACTTTACAAGGCTAAGCAAAGCTTCAAAGCCATATTCAACTTTGCTGATGACACCACTGTTGCAGGCTGAATCGAAGGTGGTGACAAATCAGTATATAGGAAGAGGATTGAAAATCTCGCTGAGTGGTATCGCAACAACAAGCTGTTACTCAATATGAGCAAAACCAAGAAGCTGATTATTGACTACAGGAGCAGGAAACCAGAGGTCTGTGTTCCAATGCTTATCAGAGGATCAGAGGTGGCAAGGTACAGCAGCTTTAAATTCCTTGGTGTTATTATTTCAAAGGATCTGCCCTGGGCCCAGCACATAAGTACAATTACGAAGAAAGCACAGCAGTGCCTCAACTTCCTTAGGAGTTTGCAAGGGTTCAGCATGACATCTAAAACTTTGACAAACTTCTATAGATGTGTAGTGGAGACTATATTGACTGGTTGCATCATGGTTTGGTATGGAATCACCAATGCCTCTGAACGGAAAATCCTACAAAAAGTAGTGGATATGGCCCAGTTCATCATGGGTAAAGCACTCCCCACCACTGAGCCTATCTACATGAAATGTTGTCGCAGGAAAGCAGCAACCAACATCAGGGACCCCACCACCCAGGGCATGCTCTCTTCATACTGCTGCCATCAGGAAGGTGGTACAGGAGCCTCAGGAATCTCACCACCAGGTTCAGGAATAGTTATCACCCCTCAACCATCAGGCTCTCGAACCCAAGGAGGTAACTTCACTTGCCTCATCATTGAACTGTTCCCACAAACTATGGACTCACTTTCAAGGATTCTTCATCTCTTGTTCTTGTTATTTATTGCTTATTTATTATTATTATCTTTCTTCTATATTTGCAGTTTGTTGTCTTTTGCACAATGGTTGAACAACCAATTTGGGGCAATCTTTTATTCATTGATTCACAGTTATTATAACATTATGGATCTATTGAGTATGCCTGCAAGAAAATGAATCTTAGGGTTGTAAATGGTGACGTACATGTACTTTGATAATACTTTTAACTTAATAGCCTTCTGATATCTAGTCCAATTTCACAAATCATGTGCAAGTTTAAATAGGGGCAGGTAGTTCACTTGGCCACTGGAAACTACTGATTCGGAATATGGCTGACCTTTTCCTCTGAACCATTCCCCAGCACTAAAATATAATTAAGGGATATTGTGCCAATGTTCAGAAATCAACCAATCTATTTTTATTGAACATGACTATCCATGACATAACAACCATGACTTTTATTTCTTTTTGGAAGAGCCTTTTAACCAAATCCTTATAGTCAGGGAACTAGGTTGTAAACTTCATCCTCATAACTGGTTAAAGATTCTGGATTTGAAATAGAGCCTCATTCTATGTTTGCATTTTTAGTTATAATGCCAAAGTTTTCTGTGTCTCCTCTGTGGATTCTAACTAGCCAAAGCAAAAGCTGACACAGCCACAGTGCACAGAGTCTTGGTTGAATTTGAGCTTTAAAACTGGTAAGACTATCTCTGTTCCCACCAGCTGTTATTCCTTCTGAATTATGAAATACTGGTATCAAACCAAAAGAGATAAAGAAGATAAGCTTAAATGCAAAACCACTTCCCCTCATCTCAGTCCTAAGTGATCCATCCCTAATTTAAAACACCTTTCTCATGTCAACTCATTAGCCATCGTCCCTCCATCTGTCAATACCTTTAAGAGTTTTGTATATTTTGTAATGTCTGATCTCACTTTTCTAATTTCTGGCAAATTCAGTCTCTCCTCATAAAACCAACCTGCAATTTGTAGGACCAACCTAGTCAATCTATAATGCATTCTTATGAAGCCCCCACACACTTGTATGAATACTTCCTTTCTCCTGTACTCAAATGTTTATAATAATAAAGCCTAACATACCACTTATGCACTTATTGCTTTCAGTGACTTACATACAAGCACAGCTGTTGCCTCTTTAAACATAAACACCACTCAACTTCACACCATTTAACAAATTTTCTACTTTTCCTTGACATGCAAAGTGGACTACCTCATGTTTTCCCACATTATATTCCATCTGTCACTTTTCCACACGTTTAACCCAACTTGTTTACCTTTGAAAGCTTTTTATATTCTTGTTTGTAGTCAAAATAAATCCTAGTTTAATGTCATCAGCAAGCGCAGAACTGTCATCTGGACTGAAATTGTTGATCTAGATTGTGAATAAATGGAGCCTAGCATTAATCTCTGAGGTAGTCCACTAGTCACCATCTACATATCTCAGAGAACTAATTTTGTTTTCAATCTGATAACCATATATCAATTATGTCAATATGTTACATAATGCCACATACTGAAATCTTGTTAACCAAACCCCTGTGCAGGGCCGTATTAGTCACAATTCCGATTATTTTCATCAGATTTTAAAGGTACTTACCTATTAGATCATCACTGCAAAAAGCTAAAGTATCAACAATATGATAGTCGTTTTCATCATCCTCTTTATTGTAAATTGGAAACAGAAATTCCATCTCAATGTTTCTGGAAAAAGAAACAAGATGACAACCATAAGTTAACTTCACCATAAAGGGTTATACCCATACGATGAGATTCGTTCACAAGTTGATTATTCATTATTACTTTTTGTATCAACATGAAAAACTAAGTGATACTGTGCAACATAATCTTAGTGCTTTATCAGATTTCACATTGCTGAATTCCAAATTTTGGAACTAAGTAAAAGCAATGTTAAAGATACATGTGGGCTGCTAAGAAGCTGGCACAGCAGTGTAGCAGTTAGCTTAACACTTTTACAATGCCAGCAACATGGATTCAATCCCCAGCACTGTCTGTAAGAAGTCTGTACATTCTCCGTGACCATGTGGGATTTCTGGTCACTCCAGTTTCCTCCTACTCTGTTATGGCATGAATGTCAGGGTTAGTAAGTTAATTGGATGTAATTGGCGCAGACTTGCTGAGCCAGAATCGCCTGCTACTGTGCTGCATCTCTAAGTTAAAAAATAAATACTGGAGAATTGGCCTCAGATACTGTACCTAACCCTTCTATGAAACAACTTTCAGCCTCCCAAATACAACTGGTAAGTTTTTGAGAGGAAAAAAGAACTGTAATCTCACAGAAAACAATTAAGTTCAGAGTTGCTATAAAGTCAAAGTTGGATCACTTGGCAAATATGTAATATGGGCCACTCTCCCCCAAAAAGTGATGTAAAAATATTACACACAAAATACTGAAAGCAGCCTTTTACCATCATCTAGGAAGCATGCCAAATGCTTGACAGGATTCTAAACAATATTTAGATGTTAATTCTGACATCGATAGGCAACATTTTAAGATCTCGTCTCATGTAGAAAAAGTTATTTAAAAATAAGAGGGACACTTGCCAATGGACCTAATAAGTCCCCATAGATATTTGTCCTTTATGTATTATAAATTTTAATCCTACTGTTTTACCAATTAATCTTTCCTTTATTGTTCACAATGCCAGATTTAAACTTAGAAAACAGAAGGAATGACATTATTGATGGGAGAAAAAATATATTTAGAATAACAGGGATACCTAAAGATAATTTTTCTTTTCTTTTTCAATCTTTTTATTAATTTTTATAAAAAAACATAACATAGTATTCTATTAAATAGGTTATGAATACATTAGACTTAGAATTAAATTAGTAACAAGATAACAATATCTTATTAAGCTATCAGCAAAAAAAAGATCGTGCAATAATCAATCTAATCTATATTGATTATACATGAAAAAGATTAAAAATAATCATCAAAAGAAAAAAAAGTATAAAATACAAGAAAAAATGTATATTTAAAGAAATAAAAAAATAAACCTAAACTAACATGGGCAATAATAATAGTTTATATGTATATGATAGTGTCAAAAACTCCGGAACTCCATACCAGAACAAGAATAAAAAGAGTAAAGGTCTGGAAGAAGCCAAATTAATTCATATGAAAGTGTCGAATGAACGGTCCCCCACCCAAGTTTCTTCAAATCTAATTGATGAATCAAAAACAGTACTTCTAATTTTTTCTAAACTTAAACAAGAAATAGTTTGAGAGAACCACTGAAATGTGGTAGGAGGATTTACTTCTTTCCAATTTTGTAATATAAATCTCCTGGCCATTAATGTTACAAAGGCAATCATTCGTCTAATTGAAGGGGAGAATCGACTATCATCTTCATTTGGTATACCAAAAATTGCAGTGATAAAATGAGGTTGTAAATCAATATTCCAAATTGAGGAAATGGTAGCAAATATGTCCTTCCAATAATTATGTAAGGTAGGACATGACCAAAACATGTGGGTCAATGAAGCCACATCTAAATGACATCTGTCACATTGAGGATTAACATGAGAATAAAACTGAGCAAGCTTATCTTTAAACATATGAGCTCTATGTACGACCTTAAATTGTATTAGAGCATGTTTAGCACATGTAGAAGAAGAATTAACCATTTGTAAAATTTTTTCCCATTTTTCCGTTGAAATATTGTATTGAAGTTCTTTTTCCCATTCCTGTTTAATTCTGCCCGATACCTCTGGTTGTATCTTCATAATCATATTATAAATAAGAGCCACTAATTCCTTCTGACAGGGATTTAAAGTAAAAATCATATCTGAAAAATCTACCAAAGTTGAATTAGGAAAGGATGGTAAAAATTTATACAAAAAAATTCTAATTTGTAAATATCTAAATATCTAAAAAAATTAGATTTAGGTAACTTAAATTTGTTAGAAAGTTGATCAAAAGACATCAAACTAAAAGATCACGAAAACATATTATACCTTTCCTTTTCCATATGCTAAAAGCTTGATCTGTTAAAGAAGGTTTAAAGAAAAAATTAAGTAAGATAGGGCTATCAAGAACGAAGTTTTTCAGAGTAAAAAACTTACGAAATTGAAACCAAATTCGTAATGTATGTTTGACAATAGGGTTAGATATCTGTTTATTAAGTTTAACTAAATCAACAAGGAGAGAGGAACCAAGAACAGAAAATAAAGAATATCCTTGTGCATCATTACATTCTAAATTTACCGACTGTGGGCACAATGGTAAATCTAAATCTAGTTTCCAATATATTAAATTTCGAATATTATTCACCCAATAGTAAAATCTAAAATTAGGTAAAGCTAAACCACCATCTTTTTTAGATTTCTGTAACTGTCTCTTACTTAATCTGGGGTTTTTATTTTGCCACACAAATGAGGAAATTTTTGAATCAATGCTATCAAAAAAAGACTTAGGAATAAAAATTGGTAAGGCTTGAAATAAATATAAAAATTTCGGTAAAATCATCATTTTAACAGCATTGATCCGACCAACCAATGATAAGGATAAAGGAGACCATCTAGTAGTAAGTTGTTGAATTTGATGAAGCATAGGTAAAAAATTCAATCTGAATAAATCTTTATATTTCTTGGTAATTTTTATACCTAAATAAATAAAATTGTCAGTAACAACTTTAAATGGTATCCTGTCATTCAGTAAAGTTTGTGCATTTAAAGGGAATAGTTCACTCTTATCCAAATTTAGTTTGTAACCAGAAAAACTACCAAATTGAACTAACAAGGATAGAATAGTGGGAATAGACCTATCAGGATCAGAAATATATAACAACAAGTCATCAGCATAGAGTGATAACTTGTATAATTTCTCATTACGGGTAATACCAAAAATATTAGGAGATTCACGAATAGCAATGGCTAAAGGTTCTATTGCAATATTAAATAATAAAGGACTTAAGGGACAACCTTGTCTCGTACCACAAGATAATTGGCAAAAAGAGTATCTATAATTATTCATAAGAACAGAAGCAACAGGTTTATAATATATTAATTTAATCCATGATATAAAATTAGAACTAAAATTAAAAATTTTCAAGGCATTAAATAAGTATGTCCATTCAACTCTATCAAAACCTTTTTCAGCATCTAATGAAATAACACATTCTGGGGTTGTGGGTGAGGAAGTGTAAATTATATTAATCAATTTTCTAACATTAAAAAAGGAGTATCGGTTCCTAATGAAACCAGTTTGATCTCCTGAAATAATCTGTGATAGTACCTTTTCTAACCTAATAGCTAAAATTTTTGTAAGAATCTTAGAGTCTACATTTAGTAACGATGTAGGGCGATAAGATGCACATAAAGTAGGATCCTTATCTTTTTTTAAGAATTAAAGAAATAGTGGCTTCATAAAAAGACTGGGGTAGTCTCTTCTTAATGAATGCATCATTAAAGACTTCACATAGCCAAGGGGAAAGCAAAGAAGAAAAAGTTTTTAAAAATTCTATAATATAGCCATCGGGGCCAGGAGCTTTCCCTGAATTCATCGATGAGATAGCCTCTCCTACTTCAGCCATAGGAATAGGAGCATCAAATAAACTTCGATCTTCATCTGTCAGTTTGGGAATATTCAAATTGTTAAAAAAATTATCCATCATAGACAGATCGCCATCAAATTCTGATTGATATAAAGATTTTAAAAAATCTTGGAAAGTATTATTGATTTCTTTATGATCAGTAGTCAGACTACCGTCTTGTTTACGAATTTTAATAATTTGTCGCTTAGTCGAAATAGCTTTTAATTGATTAGCTAACAATTTACCAATTCGATCACTATGAATATAAAATTGAGCCCTAGTCTTAATTGATTGATTCTCAATTGAAGAAGATAATAGTAAGCTATGTTCCATTTGAAGCTCAACTCTCTTCTTATAAAGTTCCTTGGTAGGAGTCAAGGAATAAATCTTATCAATTTCTTTAATTTTATCCACCAATAAAGCTATATCTAAATATCTTTGTTTTCTTTTACCAACAGAATATGAGATAATTTGTCCACGAATAAAAGCCTTAAAAGAGTCCCAAAGTATTCCTCTGTCAATCTCGTCGGTATAGTTTGTTGAAAAAAATAAGTCAATTTGCTGTTTTATGTAGGTAATAAATTCTGGATCTTGAAGCAAAGTAGCGTTGACTCTCCAAGATCTAGTATTAATGGAAGAGTCCGAAATCTTGATAGATAAATTCAAAGCTGCATGATCCGAAATAGCAATAGAATCATATTTACAAACAGTAACATCTGTTAATAAATGATGATCAATAAGAAAATAATCAATTCTAGAATAACTATGATATACATGTGAAAAAAACGAAAATTCTTTATCTTTAGGGTTCAAAAACCGCCATATTTCAGTAATTCCCGAATCAACCATAAAAGAGTTAATAAGTGAGGCTGATCTATTCGGAAGAGTTCGAATAGGTTTAGATCTATCCATCAAAGGATTCAAACAACAATTGAAATCTCCACCCATTATCAACATATATTCATTTAGATTAGGAAGGGCAGTAAATAAACGTTTAAAAAATTCAGGGCAGTCAAAGTTTGGAGCATAAATATTAACTAGAGCCACTTTTCGGTTAAAAAGTGAACCAGTAATCAACAAGAATCTGCCATGTGGATCAGATATAATTTCATGATGTATAAACGAAATTGAGGGGTCTATAAAAATAGACACACCCCTAATTTTGGCAGTACAATTCGAATGAAATTCTTGACCCTTCCAGAACCTAAAAAAGCGTTGATTATCCTCCCTCCTAATATGGGTCTCCTGTGCAAAGATAATATTAGCATTTAGTCTATGGAATACTTTAAATATTTTTTACGTTTAATCGGATGATTTAAACCATTAGTATTCCAAGAAATAAAATTAATAGACTTATCCATCATGCCAATATTAACTGTATATATCATAAAAGGTTAAAAAAACACATAACCCATAATTCAGGAAGAAGGAAAAATGATACAGGAGCAACCGGAGAACATGACACCTCACCAATATTAATAATTTAAAGTCGGCCCATGAACTAAAAGCAAAAAAATAAAAAGCAAAAGCATGAAAAAAGATCCCTACCCCCTCCCCCAACCCCTCGAAAAAAAGCCAAGCGGCAGGCGCACAAACTAATACTAATATTACCCCCATTTCAAGATGGCAGCTCCATGAAAAGATTAAAAAAAACTATATAACACCCAGATTTAAATATAGGGTTGCAAAGAGAGAATATATATCAGTCAGAATGAAAAAAAATAATATAATAAAGCAAACGATCATTAATAAAAAAAGTATAAACATTAAAATTTGAAAGTGTAATATACCTTTAAAAAAAAAATCCATGTTCAAATACAAGAAAAATGACATTTCAAAAGCAAAGACTTATGGGAAGAAGAAACGACATTTTGAAAAAACCATATTACAAAATATAAATGTAAGTTCAGCAATCTATTAAAAAATTTAATAAAAAAGATATCAAAATAGGATTAAAAAAAGGATTTAATAGACACTACAATATATAAAAAAAAGTCCAAAAAATCCAAAACATTCGTCCCATTTCCAAGTACAAGCAAACAGATAAATGCTTACGGAAAGCAAAGTCTTATGGGAAGAAGAAACAACATCTTAAAAAAAGTAAATCATTATTACAAAATATAAACGTGTATATCCAAAACAGAAAAAAGAATAAAAAAAAGACATTATACAAAAATTAAAAGAGCATCTATAAACAATGATAATAATAAAAAAAAATCCCAGATCCGTAGATCAGGGTAAGAAGCTATAACACAGCTTCATAGGTTAAAACCCAAAATGAAATGGCATCTTCTCTCCAAGAAATCTTCAACATAACACATAGTTCAACTTGCACTAGAAGATCGATATTCTTCGACGAATTTCTTCTTAAGTGTTAAAGAAGCGCTGACTGTCGTCACTCAACGTAATTCTGAGATTCGCTGGGTATCTTAAAGCTTGTTTAAGTCCAATCGAATGAATGTCTGCCATCACTGGTTTAAAAGCGATTCTCGCTTTCATTACTTCAAATGAATAATCTTCAACAATACGAAACGTGTTGTTTTTGTGAGAAATCATACCTTTTTGATGAGCTAATTGAATTAAAAGCTCTTTCTCCCGAGGATAATGAAGGCGAACAATCATAGCTCGTGGTTTGTCTCTCGCAGCCGAAAATCTCGCAACTCTGTGAGCACGATCGATAACAGATTTAGCATGCAAACCTTCATCACCGAAGATTTCCCACAATAAGTTAGAGAAAAATTCAGTGAAATCACCGGACTCAACTTTTTCGGGGAGCCCGATGATTCGCAAATTCTGTCTGCGAGATCGGTTTTCAAGATCGGTAATTTTAAACTTATACTGATCTACTGTTTTAGCAGTCGAATGTACCTTCTTCTCCAATGCTTCAATTGTATGTATTTTTTCACAAATTAATTTTTCAAGAGTCGTGATCTTATCTTCATGCCGTTGAATATCTGATGCCTGCGATTGAAGCTTAGTATCAAGCGATCTAACAACTCCTTCAAGTTCAGACATTTTCGTGGTAAGCTTATTTTCCAAACTTGCCAGTTTACTTTCCAAACTTGTTGCTTTACTTTCCATTTTACTTCCCAGCTTACTTTCCAAACTTGCAAGTTTAGTATCCAGTTTAATATCCAGAAGATTAGAAATTGCGTCGATGGATAAAGGATCCTTAGACGATTTCTTGTTTGTAGCCATTTTAAGTTTGACAAGATTAGATCAAATATTGTTTTAGAAAAAAAAAGTTAATCGTAAGTATCAACCCATATGATTAAGTTCGAAAAGATTTGATTAAAGGGTGATTATAGTTGAGAAAATGAAGAGCGCCTAAAAGGCAGATGTTTACGTCGCCATCTTGAAACTCCGCCCCCCGATAATTTTTGTTAAAGAATGGTGTCGATGGTTAGGGTGGGAATGGCATTTGGGAGGTTGAGATGGAAGAAAAATACAAAATGCTTGCAACACTCAGCAGGTCATAGAACGTATGAGGATTCTTCATCCTGAAATGTTAACCCTTTCTCTCTTCTCAAATGCTATCTGATCTGCTAAGTTTCCTCCCACCATTTTCCATAAGGAAGGCGGCAAAAGTTTATTAAGCTTCTGGGTATCAGTGTAAAAGCTTTTCAGCTCGTTGCACAATGTCCTGAGAGGCAATGGATTACGAAGCAGAGCAGCAAGGAAAATCCACAGCTATTGGCTTCAATAATGATATTACTAAAACCTTGAAACAACACACACAAAAAGCTGGTGGAACACAGCAGGCCAGGCAGCATCTATAAGGAGAAGCACTGTTGACGTTTCAGGCCAAGACCCTTCCACCAGCATTTTGTGTGTGTTGTTTGAATTTCCAGCATCTGCAGATTTCCTCGTGTTTGCTTACTAAAACCTTGATCCCTTTTAACAAATTTCCAAAACTTGGAACAAATCTGTGTGAGCAGCTTGTCTTTGAGCTGATCTTTTTGCATTAAACAGACTCATCCAGTGTTCTAAGATACTTCTAAAATTACCTTCTAAAATACTAAGATGGCGCTGATAAGGAGCAACTCTTTGTGTGCAGCTCTGATGGCGATAATCAAATATTCCTCTTCTCACCTGGCTATTACTTCCCCCGGGTCCCCTCCTCCTTCACTTTATCCTATAGTTCATTCTCCTCTCCTATCCGATTCCTTCCTTTCCAGATCCTTGACCTCCCCTGCCCATCTGACTTCACCTTTCAGCTAGCCTTCTTCCCCTCCCCCCAGCTTTTTATTTTGGCATCTTCCCCCTTCCTTCTCAGTCCTGAAGACAGGTAACGGCCTGAAACGCCCAATCTTTATTCTTTTCCATAGATGCTGCCTGGCCTGCTGAGCTCCTCCAGCATTTTGTCTGCGTCATCTGGATGTTATACATCGGCAGAATTTCTTGTATTCAACAAATATTCCTGTTCAGGACTACTACAGTGAAAATCTGCAGTCACAGTAATAAATACTTCAGTCAGCGACATCGTTTCATGAAGTTTTTAAAAAAAAATCTATTGATACTCAAATTTAATGTATCCCAGACTACAGACTCAGTCCATGAGTGCAGCTCCACTTTAAGAAAACAAAAGAGCTGAAGCTGAGCCATACCTAACAGGAATAATTGAAACACAGTGGCTTGGAATCCCCCACCACTCCGGACTATCCTGCTGGCGAATGTCATCTCTGGATATAAAATCAAGGACCTCAGAAGATTATTGTACCAGAGGGACATTAGGGATTGCTGTGTTCTTTGCTTCACAGAAACATGGCTATCCCATGCCATTTTGGATGCAGTGCTGCAGCTCAATGACTTCCCCATTCTCCACAAACACAGGACAGCTCAGTCTCTTAAAGGCAGAGGAGGTGGAGCATACTTTATGATTAACTCATCACATGACCTAAAACATTTTAAATATATAGCTCAAAGTAAATTTATTATCACAACCTATATACAACCCTGAGATACATTTGTCTACCGCCCACAAACTGTTGCCGTGGTTCATTAGCGCCATCTTGCAATCTATGGTCAAATGTCGTCCCTTTTATATGCTGAGGAAGTTTCTCGCCACCATCTTGTTACTGGTGTAGATTCCACCTCAGGCCCACGTCAAGCAGGCACTGGAGCAGCTAAGCTCCATAATCAGCAGGCACAGCAGCTCACCCTGATGCCTTCCCTATCATTGTGGCGACTTCAACCAGGACTGCTTTGTTATGAATGTGAAGCAACTCTGAGGGGCCGAAGGGTACAAAGTCGCCCCCTCCTTTTTGAGAATCGCAAGATCGCTATTAATTCGGGTCTGGGACCCAGGAAATGAGAGAGAGAGACACGCAGAATACACAAGGTTTGGAATGTGTCCTGGCCTCAGCGAAACAAAGCCACTGATAACGGCCATTGTCTCTTGGAGACAGAATTGTGTATTGAGTACTGTACTATTCATTGAAGCCCCTCAGGGGACGACCAGAGTGGGCTGGTTGAGGGATTGCATCATCCCAACCTGATTGACATCTCAGACCCCGTGAGTAAGGATAAAAGAGGGGTCTGGGTAACAACCCCTTTGGACGCACCAGGAGAAATGCTAGAAATCCCGTAACAGCATTTAATAGCGACAGCCGATGGGGGCTCGTGTGCATCCTCCCTTGCCTGGGGTGGCGAGCTCACCACGGAAGAACGGTTTAGCTAAAGGAGAGGCCACAAGTGAACGGCCACGACAATGAGTCTCCTGACAGATCAAAATCATAAAGGAAAGCTGGCAAGTTTTTCTCCAAATCTCTCTCTTTCTCCAACAATTGCAACACAGCGGTCCCCAACAGCTGCAGCCTGCATGAACTGAGTGAACTTTATATTTCCATCGGACAATACATTATCCCCTAGACAATGATAGAGCTTATGTCTTATTGATTATTATTATACCCACACTTTTAGATTTAGTATTGACGACGTGTATTATCTGTATACTTGCATTGATATTATTTTTGTGTATTTTCACTAATAAATACTGTTAAAAATAGTATCATCAGACTTCAATGGACATCTCTATCTTTGCTGGTAAGTGACCCAGTTACGGGGTTTGTAACAACGTGGGGGCTCGTCCGGGATTTGATACCAAATTGGAGGGCCAGTGAATTGGGCTTTTAAGTCCAAACTTGGATCTGGTTGCGTGGGTAACCAGATGGGAAACCAGCAAAGCTGGACGTAGATGAATTTATAGAAAACCCGACTCTGGAGGCTGCCACAAAGTCAGACTTGATAAATATTGTGAAAGGACTAAATCTCGCAGAGGTGAGGTTGTCAATGAAAAAGCGGGAGGTGCGGAGGGTCATAACTCAGTATTATATTGCGAAGAATATATTTTCGGCTGAGGTATTGGAAAATATCCCTGCCAAGGTACCAGCTAGTGGGACGGCTCAGTTAGAGTTGCAGAAATGCGGAACAGAGGAAAAGGGAGCATGAGCTCCAGCTAAAGGAGGTGAAAAGGGAGCAGGAAAGAGCTGAGAAGCAGAGGGAGCATGAAATTAAGTTAAAACAACTGGAAGCAGCTGAAAAAGAGGAAAGGGCCAAAAAAGAGAACGGCTGAAAAGGAGAGGGAGTATGAGGAGAAGGAGAAACAGAGGCAACATGAGTTGGACAAGGAGAAGTTCAGGCAACAGCGAAAAGCTCAAGGGCCAGACCGAGAGGAGAGATTTAATGTTAGTAGGGAGTTTGGGTTAGTACCTCCGTTCAAGGAGACGGATGTTGATAGTTATTTTTTGCATTTTGAAAAGGTGGCAGTGAGTCAGAAGTGGCCCAGAGATCAGTGGGTGGCGTTGTTACAAAGTCTGTTAAAAGGGAAGGCACAATGGGCATATGCGGCATTGTCCATGGAGGAGGAGGAGTCTGAGAATTATGAGAAAGTAAAGGAGGCCATTCTTCAGACCTACGAATTGGTACCTGAGGCCCATAGGCAAAAGTTCAGAAATTTAAAGAAAGGGTGGAATCAGACGTATGCAGAGTTTGCCTATGAGAAGGATGTGCTCTTGGATTGTTGGTGTGCAGCAGAAATGGTGGAAGAAGATTTTTGGCGTCTCAGGGAGTTAATTCTGATTGAAGAATTTAAAAGTTGTGTTTTGGATGATATCCGGATGTATTTGAACGAGAAGCCGAATAAGTCCATATCCGAATTTGCTAGGTTCGCAGATGAATATGCCCTAACCCACAAGACAAAGTTTTCCTTGAATAAGAGTTACCAGAAAGACCGTGGGAACGGTAGAGAAAGCCCGCCGGCTGAGGCAGAGATCCAGCCGGGAGCTAGTGGTAAAAATAAGGAGGAGG
Organism: Hypanus sabinus; assembly: GCF_030144855.1. Classification (NCBI taxonomy): domain Eukaryota; kingdom Metazoa; phylum Chordata; class Chondrichthyes; order Myliobatiformes; family Dasyatidae; genus Hypanus; species Hypanus sabinus. Next base: position 137,968,467 of record NC_082711.1, read on the forward strand.
AAAGGCAAGACGGCAGGAGAGGTCCTGGCTTGACCTGTTTTAATTGTGGAAAGGTGGGTCATATTGCATCTAAGTGCCTTGCTCCGAAAAAGGAGACAGGAAAATGGAAAGCAGCAGTCCCTACAGGATATATTGTGGTAATCAGTAAATCGACGAGAAAGCCCCAGGTAGACAGAATACGAGAGGGGCCTGAGAAATTTATTTCAGAAGGAACCGTGTCTGTGAAAGAGGGAGACACACCAGTTCCAGTGCAGATCTGGAGAGACACTGGAGCTGAGCTGTCATTGATTCACAGTATGGTACTAGATTTTGGTCCCGAGACCGGAGAGGTAGCTTTGAGAGGCATAGGAAAAGGGACAGAAGCTGTGCCTTTGCATAGGATCATTATAAATTGTGAGCTGGTATCTGGACCAGTTGAAATAGGGGTGTGATCAGAATTCCCGAGAACTGATGTAGACATCCTTCTGGGTAACGACTTAGCTGGTGGTGACGTTTGGTCAGCCATGGCGCCGACGAGCCAGCCTGTAAGTGTTGAGGACCTGCCCCTAGATTCTAAGAACTATCCCGCATGCGCGACCACTCTCAGCATGTCGAGAAAGGCAGCTGAGAAAGAGGCCAATATCGATTTGGCTGAGACGTTTTTACCGACCCTGTACCAAGAGGGGTTAGAGGGTGGTGAAACGGAGAATAGGGAGGTGAAAGAGAGCAAGGGAGAGGAGGTAGACCTGCCCTTAGCCAGGAGGAAATTTAGAGGCCCGGAGTAAAAATGAGAAACAGATAAGGCTGTTAGAAGGTCCAGGGTTGGACATGGATGATCTGTCTGGCTTGACAGAACTGTTTGAAGAAGTTGAAAATTCTAAAGGTGTTCCCGATAATGAAATGAGGGCAGTCCTAGATGAAAAGGATGCCATTACCTTGAAGTAGTCTGCTGGGTTGGCAGATGAGGTTGTTTCAGCCCGCAGGGTTGAGTTTACTCCAGAAGGGAGTTGCCCAGAGAGTAACTGGGAGGATCGGAGGAACAGAATTTGAAAAGGGTACGGGTATTGAAAGCCTGGAAGAGGCTGATGTCCCGTTTGAGTGTGTTCAAGATGTGGATGCACGTGGTACTGAACCTAGTAATGAAACTCAGGAAAAGTCTGGGATATTTGATTCAGTTAAAAAGGAATGCTGTCCTTGTGGGTCAGATGGACTTGGTTCAGTGAAGAAAGGGTTAACCGTGGTACTAGTGGGAAGTGAGAATTCCCAGTTGTTTGTGTTCGAAGGTGTGTTAAAAGTTAGTGAGGAGATAAAAGGTGGTGAGGTGAATATTATTATTGAAGGGAAAAGTGTAGTTCCTAAATTGAATGAAGAAAATTTAAAGTCTGGGTTGATGTCAGAAGCAGTAACCAGGCTGAAGGGACAATGGCTTGTTAACACAGTGCCTGCGAATCAATTACAGGTTGATTTGGAATGTAAAGGTGCCCCACACACTATTGTTATTCAAGAGTGTGCTGTGAAGAGGCAGAATTTGAAATGTTGTTCGGACAAAGAGGGATCGCTTGCAGATATTAAACTGACAACTGATAGAATGAAGGGTCCTGAAGATAAAACTAACGACTTGCTTAAAAATAAAGAATTGTGTAGAAATTCAGCAAATGGGCTAAGTTTGGAAAACATTGTTGATAAAATAACTCCTATGAAAGGAGAATGCAAAAGCCTATTCCACACTGGTGCGCAAGCTAACCACTTGGGAATTAACCGGAAAAGGGGTGAGGGTTGACGGGATGCCACTTTAAATAACAGGTTTTAAGGGATTTCGACAAAGCATGTAAATAATAAAGACAACTCCATGGAAGATTGACTGTTAAGTCTGAAAGTAAAATAAAGATTGGTATTTGCATGAACTTTTGTAATATACACGTAAGCTAAGGTCACAACCCTTTAGTTTTTGTTTTGCTGAAGAAAAGGAATAAAAATAGGTGGTTATTAAATTGGAGTCTGATGCTACAAGAATTTATAAAGGTACAAGATATTAAGATATTAAAGGAAGTGACAATGTAATCGCTAACTGTTTAGATGCTGAATTGAATGTATAACTGTATTACTCTGTGGTGGAAAAAAAAATTCTTTGGTATTGTGTTAGATTCTGAAATCCTGTAAGACTCTATATTAATTAATTTTTACCTGTGGCAAAAATGCTAGAAGGAAGGGGGTGTTATGAATGTGAAGCAACTCTGAGGGGCCGAAAGGTACAAAGTCGCCCCCTCCTTTTTGAGAATCGCAAGATCGCTATTAATTCGGGTCTGGGACCCAGGAAATGAGAGAGAGACACGCAGAATACACAAGGTTTGGAATGTGTCTTGGCCTCAGCGGAACAGAACCACTGATAATGGCCATTGTCTCTTGGAGACAGCATTGTGTATTGAGTACTGTACTATTCACTGAAACCCCTCAAGGGACAACCAGAGTGGTCTGGTTGAGGGATTGCATCATCCCAACCTGATTGACATCTGAGACCCTGTGAGTAAGGGTAAAAGAGGGTCTGGGGAACAACCCCTTTAGACGTACCAGGAGAAACGCTAGAAATCCCGTGACAGTGTTTAATAGCGAAAGCCGATGGGGGCTCGTGTGTGTCTTCCCTTGCCTGGGGTGGCAAGCTCACCATGGAAGAACGGTTTAGCTAAAGTGAATGGCCACGGCAACGAGACTCCTGACGGATCGAAATCATAAAGGAAAGCCGGCAAGTTTTTCTCCAAATCTCTCTCTCTCTCCAACAATTGCAACACAGCGGTCCCCAACAGCTGCAGCCTGCATGAACTGAGTGAACTTTATACTTACATCGGACAATACATTATCCCCTAGACAACGACAGACCTTATGTCTTATTATTATTATACCCGCACTTTTAGATTTAGTATTGACGACATATATTATCTGTATATTTGCATTGATATTATTTTTGTGTATTTTTACTAATAAATACTGTTAAAAATAGTATCATCAGACTTCAACGGACGTCTCTATCTTTGCTGGTAAGTGACCCAGTTACGGGGTTCGTAACAGCTTAAAGTAGTCTCTGAACAACTGCCACTTTCATCCGTGGAACCAGAGGATGGAATATTGCAAACTATTATAAGTGGAGAAAGTGGAGGAAAGAATACACCAATTAATAACATGCCAGTCAGTTTAACTTTCATTGGAGATATATCATTAGAATCAGATTAAGAAATGTAAAAGCTTTTATTTAGCAAGTTTAAAAAAGGACATTGCTTATTTGGGACAAGTCTGAAAAGAACAAAAACTAAATAAGAAAATTGTTGGGACTCCTTTCATTTATTTTGGATACTCTGTTGCTTAATTAGGACAGCAGTCTGTTGCCAAACATATTCTAACTAGCATTGGTCGCTCGCAGTTGTATGGTTGTTAGATGCTACACCGTGCTAAGAGAAATCAGTTTCTAAATAGTGTCAGTGTTTGTGTTCAAAAAGTAGTGAATAAGCAGTCAGCAATTCAGAACTGTTTTGATCACTGCGGTTTCAAGCATTCAAATGATTTCACTACTTTAACTATTGCCAGTAATGTTACAATCAAAATGAAGATTTGGAGGATGCAACTGGCGATAGCATTGTATGAAGGCAGTCTATTATCTGCACTTGGTGCTCCTGCTGATGTTGTTCATTGTGTGCACTGGATGAATTCCTCCATTGATAACTATTAGGATAACTATTATAGTACTGCATTACCAATGGTAGTGTTCTAATTTGTTCTGTATTTCATTTAAATCCTAATTTTTTTTTTTACTCAGTTTGTCTTTTTTATACCTTTTTAATTATTTCCATGAAACTTCGACTAATTGAGGCAGCCACTAATAGGGCCAAAATGTACTAGTCCCAATGAACTGGAATCCACTATATTTCCACTTTGTTTCTGAAATGATTTCCAGAGAGAATCTGATAGTGGCTTAATGATCTACGACTGACTGTGTAGCAAATGTGACTGATTTCCAAGAGCATGCGGTAACAAAGGGAGAGAGAATTCTTAAGCATCGTGATGGTATTTGAATGAGATACAGGAAAGATGGAACTGTAGCTCAACAAGAGCAAAGGTTTTCACAAGGCTGGGGAGAAATGTAGAATAAAATCTTAACAAAATAACACAATTACATGATAACACACACACAAAAAACTACTTACCTTTTCCTCTCAAGTTTTGCTGGTGTGATGTTCCAGGCAAAGCAACCTTCTTCACAGGCAGCCACAAGATAATGATCAGGACACGTTGGAACAAGACTCATCTTTAAAGGAGTTGAACAACTATTCAAAACCAGCAAGCGACTGCAATGAGAAAATGAAGTACGTTTAATCCAGATACTCTATTACCCTGTTCTTTTGGGGTAGATAAAAACAGAAAATAATCTTTTCCTGTACTTGGCTTGGTACCTTACACATTATGATTGTTTCTCTGTTCCATGTAAATATCACCCCATGTATAATTTATTTCTGTAATAAAGATTTTAACTATATTTTGGTTGGCATCCATCTGTCTCCAAAGACAATGGGTGGTCATCACTATATATTAACAATTATGTAAAAAATAATTTCTGTGGAATCAGAATATGTAAGAACTCTGAACATGATCACATTAAAAAGACACTTTTTATAAGACATCAATCAATTCTGGAAGCCCAGCTCAAAATATATCACATCTATTAATTAGATAGATAGCGCATTACTTTCTCTTGCAAGCTGTAACAAAAAGTTAATTTATCCAATTACGGTAAAAATACATACACAAGTACATTAATTTTTATCTTTTCCATGTAACTGTTACAAAATAATGTTTAAATTCTTACAGTTTAACTGACATAATGTTTGAGTGACACTGCAACTGACATTTCAGAGAGTAAACTGTCAGCAAGCTTTGGCAATGAACATGGAGCAATGCCTTTCCCGCAGAACCATTAATTTCCATTGTGTAGAGAGCTGCTTCTTCTAGGTTAAGTCTTCAGGTATAGCTTTTGGAGAGCCCTCTAATAACTGCTAACACCCCAAAACATAACTGCTAGTTGAGAAATTATAATTTCCGCTGTCTACCCATCAGCATCATCGTCCAAATAGCCTCACTCTAGCTCTCCATTCGTGATGCTGTACTACTGATCTGGAATTACTACTTGAGCTTTGCTTCCTTCAAATTCTCCTACAGACTATTTCTGGCTGCAGAATTAAATCTCTGAGGAATACAGGATCTGGCCCTGCTCAGAATTCTGAGCAATCACCACTTGAAACAGCAGATGGTGAACACTTTGGAGGTTGTTTTCTGCTTTCAGCTGACCAGGTTAAAATTCTTTCCCATCAGCTGTGCATCTCAAACCCTCTCAAAATTTCATCAGCACAAAGATGCAAACCTCCCAATATTTACAATTATCTTTAGAACACTGAAACAAATCCAAATTTAGATTTTACTGGTAGTTGGTAATCAAAGCATTTACACCCATCATTATAACTGGATAGCCTATTCTTTTCCAACCATATACAAACAATTTCTAGATACATGTGAATTTCACATTACGAATGGATTGGGGTAGAAGTGAGCTCCTACAAAATATCACATCATCATTTTTCATTGCATGAAGCTGCAATTGCACATGCATCGAGAAATGCAAGTAGAAAAAATTGTGATGACTTATTTGCCTCCCCACCCCCCATAAATTCCATGAAAGGATATTTTACTCTCTAGTCCAGAATTTTGGGTAGTGAGATGTGAATTCTGTAGGGAACGAATTTCTGTAATCTGAATTTCCATAACACATAGATCACCAATATATTGTGAAAATGAAATATGCTGAAAATGCAAAGGATGATTAGATGGAGATAAATGTGAAATAGTTTCTGTTCACTAAGTCTATACAATACATACCTCGCTTGGAACCTGTAATCAGGACCTGGAACACCAATATCCCATAAGATGATTGTTTGATCATAGGATCCAGCTGTTGAAAGAAAATCAATCATTTAATCTTAAATGCTGTGAAAATGAGGCAATGTCAGTGGTTTATGGATCACTTTGTGTTTTTCTCTCCCTTCCCTCCCACCTTTCAAATCCACTCCTCAGCTTTTTTCTCCAGTCCTGACTAAGGGTTCAGCCCGAAATGGTGACTGTGCTCTTTTCCTAGATGCTGCCTGGCCTGCTGAGTTCCTCCAGCATTTTGTGTGTGTTGCTCGGATTTCCAGCATCTGCAGATTTTCTCTGATTTATGGACCTACTAGTTTTGTTATCCACTCAGCAGCCACAGTTTAACTGGACTATTATGATAATAATAGTAAAATAGGTTCCTAAAATATTTACAGCGTTTTCCAACTCAAACAAAAATGTCATCATTGCATAAAGAATTTTTTGGAAGAAATGGATCTTGCAAAGGATTTCTACTTGAAAGGACAATCATAGTTCTCATTCTGAAGCTCAAATCATTGATGTTCTGAGACAAGTGCTTGAGCATTAAGTTTTGAAGAACTCCATTTCACTGTCGTGAAGAACCATCCATTGTTCTCCCCACTAAACAATTTTTAGATCCAACATGCCTACTTTTCCCATTAATTACATGGCCTTTTATTTGTCTGCTTTGTCTGCCCATGTCAGACTTTGGGAAAATTTTGCTAAAATCCTGTAGACCACATCAAATACATTAGGCTGGATGGAAAAAAAATTGACAACTTTGTAAGAATTCCTTATGTGTAGCAGAGGATTGTCAAAGCATTTACTCTGAAATTCATTACACAAGTACAGCATGGGGCAGGTCGGGGAGTACAGATGGTTTCTCATCCATGAATCTGTGATGCTACCAATTCATAAGAAGCCTGTGGAATTGAAGAATTGCTTCATGATGTTGAATTCACATCTATTTTAAAATATTTATAATATTCTAAAAATCAGGTCCATTTCAAACTGAAACACATTTTATATTGTTCTTTACAAACACAACAACCACCTGATTTGTGGAACATAAAATATATTCATCCTTCAAGTTTTAAGCAGCACATTCCTTAAAGCCTGTTAGGTATTTGTCATAAACATTTACAGCAAAATACAGATACTATGAAAAAAATGCTTTCAAAGGAAAGACAGATTTGCCTTATGAGAAGGAGATGAAGATTCCATGGAAATGAAATCTGATCAAGCCTGCTACCCCTCCCCTCCGACAGCAAATTATGACCTTCCCTGTCCAAACCAACACTCAAAGATCCTGATCCCATCACACCAACATTTGACTTCCCAATCTCTCTAAAGTGACATCATAAGACTTGTGTACTATTGAATTTTATAATGTCAAGCATTTATTGGCATTCCTTGAACACCTAATTTTACATGCCTCTCTACAAGGCACAAAATTTATGAGCATTAATGTCAAGTCAGCCCAAAACCTGGATTCAAAATGTTAGTTTTACATGAGTAAATCATCCACGTAACTCTAAGGATGACAAACAACACTGGAGCTGAATTGTAAGATTTAATGGTATTCCATAAACCAACATCCTTCCCATCTGACAAGGGCTGCAGCATAATTTAAGTTTTGTGAAATAAAGCAGGAGTAGCATTAGGAATTAGTATTCATTATGTAATCAATTTGTCACAAATAAAAGGACATGGAGGAGTCAAGTTCAAGAACACCAGACTGGAAAAACAAAGTTCAGAGATGCGAGGAGGAGTTTGGTAAAAATTGAAAGGACAATAAAGAGGTTAACACTTTGGTCATCTGAAATCGTCAAGAGCACAAAATTTAATCAATGCCAGGAAAACGGGTTTGATAATCGGCAAGGAAAATGTAACAGTTCTCTGGATGACATTCAATTAAACATGGTTTAGAAATGAAATCAGGAAACATGATAAAAAGTGGAAAGATGCTTAAAGAATGAACAAAGACACCTAGGGACTCCTAAAAGCACAGCATTAGTAAAGAGAAAATGTAAAAGAGGGTAACAAGTTTTTCACTTAATTAATGAGAAGTTTATTTATATATATTCTGAATAATGTTTGTATCAGAATGCCCTTGACAAAAAGGGGATTTCTTGCCCGTAAAATACAGCAACCCCTAGATCCATAAGGTAAAGTTTGTTGTGAAAAGTTACTTACAAGTTGAATTGAGACACTAGGCAAATTTTCAGTGAAAAGGGAAGACAAGTTTTAAAAAGACTTTAATAACTTGATTTAGAAAAGCTTATTTCATCTGATAAGAGACAATGACAAGAGCATTGGTTCAGAACAATTATCACTGAATTAACAAAATGATTTAGAACCAAATATAAATTCACTCAGAAATGCCAACGTGAATACCTCAATTTTCCATGGAAAATCGTACAATCTAAGATATCAAGCTTATCTTTCACCATTTTTACTCCAGTTGTAATGTGTTTTCCTCTCTCGATTAATATTAAATACTAGAATTACTCATCTGACCTCAATTCAACATTATAAAGTCTGTGCCAATATCAAGTTCAATACTTACTGAAGAGAAAAGTCTCATGTTTTGGAGAAAAGCAGAGTGTTGAGATTGATTTCTTGTGAGCTTTTATGCTTCCATAGCAGTAGTTTACTTTTGTGTGTATGAGCTTTACTACACCCGTTCCGCCAGCTGCAGCTAAGACACTGAGCTTTCTTTTATGATTCTCATCAAACACAGTTAGAGTGGTCCAAGCCAGAGAAAAGAAATCCTGAGGAAAATTATATGAACAATCAGAATCTTGTTGAGGAACATGTACACAATACATTGAAAGGTTAAACTCAGTATGTATCAATACAAAAGATGTCAGATTGTCTGTGTAATATGCCATTATGGTTCTGAAGATAACTCCAAAGGAAAGAAAAATTTCATGGCACTGAAACCGATTTACTCACTAATGTGAGATATGGCACACAGCAAGATGTGAAATATAACACGCTTCAATGCCAAATGTGTAAGACAATGTACAGTAGATGCAGCTTAATTGGGACAAGTACATTTGGTCCATTTAAGTGGCTGCCCCAATTAGCCGAAGTTTCATGTTAACAGTAAAAGAGGTATAAAAAGATAAAGTAGGTAAAAAAAAAATGTATTTAAATGAAATACACAATAAATTAGTAGATTACTAATACTACTACAGTATTATAAAACTGTGTATTAGTTCCTAATATTTATCAACAGAGGAATTCATCCAATGTATGTTGCCAAGTTCTTTTAACTGTAAATGAACAAAATCAGCATGGACACCTAGTGCAGATAATTGACTTCCTTCGTACAATGCTTTTGATGATTGTTGATACAATTCTTCATAGTGTCTAACTTGCTGAAGTAGTGAAATCATTTAATTTGTTCCTTTTAAAAAAAAATCACTGCTTTTTGAACACACGCTCACAATTGATGCTATTAAAAACTGTTCATCCTAAGCATGGTGTAGTGTCCAAATGTTACACAAATGTGCGTGCTGATGCTGGTTAGAAACTGTTTGCAACAGTCTTCTGTCCCAACCGGATTCCGGTTAATCGGACCATCGGTTAGCAGGGGCAGCTGCTTTATTTGGGACAACTCTTAAAAAACAAAAACTAATCATGTAAATAGCCAGGATTCCCTTCGTTTATCTGGGACACTATCTTGCTTAATTGGGGCAGAAGACTGTGCTTAGAGTGAACACTATTTAAATAACACCAGTTTTGTGTTCAAAAAACAGTGATTTTTGGCACAGATAATTGGCAAGAAATAAGTAGCAAGACAATTCAGAACTGTTTTGCTCACTGTGGTTTCAAGTGTTCTGACTTGCAGATGCCAGAAGCAACTGGCAGTGAAAATGAAATGATCTCATTACTTCAACAAGTTAGGAACTATAAGGAATTTGAAGGTATTGCCAATCATCTTTATTGCTACAATTAAAAGAAAGATTTGGAGTATGTAATCATTGATAACTTGGTATGAAGGCAGTTTATTATCTGAACTAGGTGAGTCTGTTCATTGTCTACAATTCCTCCATCGATAACTAGTAGGAACTAATACAGTTTTCTGGTATGTTATACTGCTGGTAGTGTTCCAATTTGCTCTGTATTTCATGCAAATACATATTTTGTTACTCAATTTGTCTTTTTTTTAAATCTTTTTTTTAACTACTTCCATGAAACTTTGGCTAACTGGGCCCAAATGTACTGGTCCTAATATGTCCCAATTGACCGGAATCTATTGAATATTAATTTTTGATTAGACCTGACTGAGTTCTGTTGGGTTGTTGATATCTAAAGATGTACTGAAGCTACTGGGCTATTTGAGGATGCATTTATTCTTATGATATCATTCAGTTCTTTTGTGACCCTCCATTAAGATCATTGGAATTTGACTCCTGGTAAAATAAATGATCTTCCAGGCCTTTGCAGCCAGTCAATGACATGTCAAATTAATCAGTATGATCAGACAGCATGAAGTAGGCTTGTTGCCGGCATTGTAATCAAGGACACAAATTATTCACGCAGCACACTCCATGCAACTTTTTTTGGGGTGGGGGAGGGTGCTATCAAAGTTAAATTTAAATCCCTATTTAATTCTACTTACCTCCCCTAATGATTTGTACTTGTGAAGAACAATCCCAGTTTCACAGTCAATGACACAAACTGAATCACCTCCACATACAGCCACACTTCGAGATGATTGCATCTGAGCATCTAATTTAAACAATAATTAAATGTTATGCAAAGTTATTTACATCCCCCACCAAAAATATGTCTGATTAACTAAAAATTATCCAGAAAAACAGAAGACACATTAATATTCTGATAATTAGCATTTCAAAAGGCAAAAGGATAACTTATGAGATTCTGCAATTTCTCTTTTGAAATTTGAAATTTCAATTTCAAAGACCAGGTTAAAATAGATCACCCATAGGACAAGGTTTAATTTTCACACTGTCACAATGTACACCAACAAATTCACCTACAAATGGTCCAGAGAATCAGGTGAAAATTCACAAGCATTTGAATGCGATGTCTCTGCCCAAAAAGTCTGTAACAATTCCAATTTGTTTGGTTAATAGTACTTCTTTTAAAAAAAAGGATTACAAAATGCCAGTTTTCCACCAACAATAGGATTATACTTTTCAGTCCGGAAATGCAACAGCTACAAGAATGAAACCAGACTTCCTGTTGAGAACATGGATTTATATTTTTATGCATCAAGTCTCTACACAACAGCTTCTCTTCATCAGTCACAAGGAGAACAGTTACTGATGACACTCATTTTCTTCTATAGGAAAATGAACTCAGACAGTCCTTTCATTACAGAGATATATTATAATTGTGTTGTCAAAATAAATTAATATCGGTTAACTTTTGAGAGGAAATCAGTATTAAAAATAACTCGATCTCAATAAGCAACTTAAATTGTAAACCTCGAGAGTTCTCAAAAAAGAATCACTACCAGAATGAAACGATTACAAGATCCCAAGGTAATCTAATAGTGAAAAATAATAAACTGCATCAATGATTTTCTTTCTGAAAATATCATTCTGCCTGTCTAGAATTGTTTAGAGGGTTCCCACAAGATTCTTTGGGGTCTGCTCCATCTGAAAAACTAACTCAAATGACAGTGATAGAAATGTGGCAGAGTCTTAGGAAGTATTGATTAATTTGTATATTTAATTGGCTTCAACACAATGGTACCTCCCTAACTGCTCAGGATATGTTTCTGGAAACAAAATGCCTACCAAATAAATTCTGACAGGGGCCATGCAGAGTGCACTCCCATTGGCTGAGCCACGAAGACCCGAATAAGAAAACTACTCACCAAATTGCTAAACTAGCAAGCTCTCAAGACTTTATTTTTTTGCTTTTTAATGTTTTTCAGTAAAAATATTTAATGCCAAGTGTGCTCCAATGGATCGGTGTTCTGCATTGCAGCACTAAACACAATATCAAAGTACAGTACTGTATAAAAGTCTCAGGCAGTGGTAAAAAAGATTCTGTAAAGTGAAGATGCTTTCAAAAATAATTTAGAAATTCCTAAATATCAAAAAAAATTACTATAAAGAGCAGTAAACAGTAGAAAACTAAATCAAATCAATATTTGTTATGACCAACCTTTGCCTTTAAAACTACATCAATTCCTAGATACACAGTTGTGCAGTTTTATAAGAAAAACAGTTGGTAGATTATTCTAAGCACCTTGGTGAACTTGCCACAGTTCTGCAGACTTTCACTACCTCACTTGCTTCTGCCTCTCCAGATAATCACAGACTGCCTCGATGATGTTGAGATCATCGCTCTGTGGAGGCCATATCATCTGTTGTAGAACTCCTTGCTCTTTTCACTGAAGATAGTTCTTTGATCTCGGCCATGTGTTTGGGGTCAGTGTCCTGCTGCAAAATGAAGCTGGGACCAGACACCTGCCTGACGGTGTTGCGTGACAGATGATAATCTGCTTGTACTTCTCAGCATTGAGGATTCCATTAATTCTGACCAGATCACCAACTCCATTTGCAGAAGTGCAGCCTCGAACCTGCAGGGAACCTCCACTGAGCTTTACTATTAGCAGCAAGCACTCAACCATGTAGCACTCTCCAGCTCTTCTGTGGACAAACAGCCTCCTGCTTGAGCCAAAAATTTCATACTTTGATTAATCAGTCCAGAGCACTTTCTGCCATTGTTCAGCGCCCCTGTGCTTGTGTTTTTGCATGTAGGCAAGTCTCTAGGCTTTGTTTCCACTTCAGTGGTATGACTTTTGGGCAGCAACACTTCCACGAAGACCATTTCTTTCAAGACTTCTTCAGACTGTACAGGGGTGCAATTGGGTTCCAGTGGTTTCTGTGAGTTCAGAGCTGATAGAGCTGGATTTCTTCTGATGCAGGATGACCACCTTGTGTCTTGTTGCTATGCTCACTCTTGCCATGGTGTAAGAATTCATGATTTGACAGTAAAACTGTCACATCTGTCACACCATCTCCTTTTAGCTTGGTTGCCCTTCAGCCAGTTTGATTCCTTCCATACCTGATTCTGTTTCAATTAATCAGTTTAGTTCATTCAACTCATTATATCATTGATCATTAGCACCTGTTTGTTATTATTGTTTAATCATGCACTAGACAATATACCTACTACTTAATCAAGTTTTTATTTGAAAAGTGGCCTACTGGGCCCGAACACCTCCCTCTGCAACTGGATCCTGGTCTTCCTGACTGGGAGACCTCAGTCAGTCTGGATCGGGAGCAGCATCTCCAACACCATCACACTGAGCACGGGGGCTCCCCAGGGTTGTGTGCTCAGTCCACTGCTGTTCACTCTGCTGACCCACGACTGTGCTGCAACACACAGCTCGAACCATATCATCACATTCGCCGATGACACGATCGTGGTGGGTTTCATCAGCAAGAGCGACGAGTCAGCTTACAGAGAGGAAGCACAGTGGCTAATAGATTGGTGCAAAGCCAACAACTTGTCTCTTAATGTGAGCAAAACAAAAAAGATGGTTGTTGACTTCAGGAGGGCATGGAGCAACCACTGCCTGCTGAACATCGACGGTTCCTCGGTAGAGATCGTAAAGAGCACCAAATTTCTTGGTGTTTACCTGACGGGAGATTCTCACCTGGTCCCTCAACACCAGCTCCATAGCAAAGAAAGTCCAACAGCGTCTCTACTTTTTGCGAAGGCTGAGGAAAGTCCATCTCCCACCCCCCATCCTCATCACATTCTACAGGGGTTGCATTGAGAGTGTCCTGAGCAGCTGCATCACTGCCTGGTTCGGAAATCACTCCATCTTGGATCGCAAGACCCTACAGCGGATAGTGAGGTCAGATGAGAAGATCATCGGGGTCTCTCTTCCTGCCATCACGGACATTTACACTACATGCTGCATCCGCAAAGGAAACAGCATAATGAAGGACCCCATGCACCCCTCATACAATCTCTTCTCTCTCCTGCCATCTGGGAAAAGGCTCCGAAGCATTCGGGCTCTCACGACCAGACTATGTAACAGTTTCTTCCCCCAAGCTATCAGACTCCTCAATACCTGAAGCCTGGACTGACTCCTTGCCCTACTGTCCTGTTCATTATTTATTGTAATGCCGGTACTGTTTTTGTGCACTTTATGCAGACCAGTGTAGGTCTGTAGTCTAGTGTAGCTTTCTCTGTTTTTTTTTTATTACGTAGTTCAGTCTAGTTTTTGTATTGTGTCATGTAACATCATGGTCCTGAAAAACGTTCTCATTTTTACTATGCACTGTACCAGCAGTTATGGTCGAAATGACAATAAAAGTTGACTTGACTTGAACACGTTACTTTCTTTAATAAAATATAGAAATTTCTCTTACACTTAATTTTATGGAAAATGAATGTTTGGAAATCTAAAATTTGCTCTTTTTTTACTGACACACAAATGCAGAAGACAAAAAATAAACACATAAAACAACATTCATTTAAGTAATCTAGGGTCCCTAAGACTTTTGCACAGTACAGTATAGCCTTTAGATGAAAGGTCTTCAACATGAAACTTTAACTCTGTTTCTCTCTCCACAAATGCTGAGTACTTCTGGCATTTGTGTTTGTTTTTTTTATTTCAGATGTCCAACACCTGCAATTTCCTGCCTCAGATTATTTGAATACTAATATTATGTTACAGAGAAAGCATAAAATAGGCCTCTACCCTTTTTCCTGTTTGAACAGCTGTTGCATGAAGACAAAAAAGGCATTCAAGAATTAGAATTAGAGGTTTGATAAGAACCTGAAGGGCATTTTTTTTTTGGACACAAAGGGTGGTAGAACAATGGAACCATCTTCCACAGGAAGGAGCTCAGGCAGGTACATTATACACATTTAAGTGTGTGTACTGATACGTGGACAACTTCAGCAGGGGTTCATATAACCTTTTACTATTTCATCGACCAATGCCATTAAGCAAGGGGTTTAGAGGGATATGTGCTAAATGCTTGGGAATGGGATTAACTTAAATATACATCTTGGTTTGATGGACAACTATGGACCAAAATGCCTTTTTCCATGCTGTACAGTTTTATGACTTTATAATTATTTTTGAGAAATTCCTTTGAATATAGCTGAATGAATATTTAAAGTACAATCCATCTCTCAATTGTCCATATCTCCCTATCAGTTCTCACCAACCCCTGACCCATCACTCACACAAATGCCATCTTCTAATTCAAAAGATTCAGAATACTACATGGAACATAATTAAACCTCTGCCATCATTATGTCTTAATTTTTCTGAGAATGTGAGAACACTGACTGTCTATTACAAAAGGTACTGGTACATTTTTGTCACAAGTACCAAGATAGTGAGAAGTTTGTCTTGTATTCAGTTCATACAGAGCAATTCATTACATAATGCATTGCGGTAGGAAAGAGAAGAACAGTAAAAGTGCATAATAAAGTAACAATTACAGAGAAGGTTGACAACAGTACAGATTGTGGGGAAACCTCAATGTAACCACGAACATTTGTTATTGAGTTTGAGATTCAAACATGCAAATATGGAAAGAGGAATCCCAAATTTGTCTTCTAAATGTGCTTCAATGTAGGAAATAGCTAAGAGGATCTTAGTATTAACTGATTTAGATTAATTATTTAAGTGTTTTTGATCTGTTTCAGGTTTCTGAATTTCTTTTGCCTTTAGTTGTTTTAATAATCTTTGCACATTTGAGTTTCTGAAATTTTCATGATTTGTCAAGAGAGCTTTGGTAAATGTTAAAAATTTAGTTTATCTTTTTAGTTGACAGAACACATTCCGGTCTCAGATGACCTCCATCATGGCATAGCACACACTTGCCACGAGCAAACCAGCTGCCTCTCCACTACAGGTTGCATCTGTCTGATCAACTCTTGAGCAAATTCCTTAATTTTTCAATGATGTTATTTCACCTGGAATCTGGGAGCTTTCAATGTCTGGTTCGAAAGCACAGCTCCAGAGTTGAGTGCTGAAATCGTCAGGGTTGTTATTCTTGCTGTGGCACTGAAGATAATGCAGAGGCTCAAAGACAACAGAATTCTGGTAAAAAAAAACACACATTTTATACTAAGAGTTGATGGGACATAGAATCATGGATATTTTGCAACACAAAATTTATGTCATTGTATTTGTCCTAGTTGTTTGCTATACGAGTGATCAATGCCACAACTATACCTTGTGAAAACACCATTTGCAAAACCGTTTCTCCAAATCACTTTCCACACACCTGAGGCATAACTGCACAGTAACTTAGTCAGCAGAAATAATTATTACTCACTCAAACTTAATTTTTAAACCTAAAATCTTGGACTTCTTTATTAAAAATTGTACCTCAAATTTCTCCACACAATTATAGTTGCATGACCCTGGCATCATCCTCATGATATTCCAATTCTACCATGGACATCAAATTTGGCAGTAATTCTAAATTGTGACTTAACTTGTGTTTCAGGTCTATGATTAACCCTTTTATTCAAAGGGCCATTTTAAACGTAAATCCACTGGTCTTTTTCTTCTCATAGGAGCAGCATATTAGCATGCCATTCCACCTGCAGAGAAACACGGGACTGTACTCACATTCTTTCAGACAAAGTTCTGTCAAGGGCATCTGGCTGTAGCAGGAATGAACTGCTTGATTCCCTTGCACACGAAAATGTCCCCTGCAGATAATATTCTTCATTAACCTCTCTACCATTCTCTGACCTCACGTGAGTATTCTTTCAGCCCTCCACCCTTTACTCTACCATCTATTCAAAGAGAAATAGCATTCCTCTGAAGCTGGGACAATGATAATTGTATTGTATTAATCCTGGTGAAAGCTGCCAGCAAAGATCATCTCTAGTATGATAAATGCTGACAGCTGATAACTTGAACTACATCAATAGAAAGCCATTTTTAGCATGAGATCACGCAGGGAAACCTAGCTATAGTCTTCTATGGAAAAAACTGAAGTTCTCACTCTCATGCAACTTTCACAAACAGCATTAGATGACCTAAGTGTCCATTATCTCAGCATAGCAAAGGAAACCACAGCCACTCAAGGCCATGGCGCTCTCAGAGCATTCACATCAGTTCCATTCTTCCAACGTAATCTATGGTGTCTTCAAAACTCATCAACACCACTCTCCACCCCCTCCTACACTTGGAGTAATTTATAGTAACCAAATCTTTTGAGATGTGGGCAGAAAATCAGAACACCCAGTGCAATCCATACTGTCACAAGCAGAATGTACAAATGCCACACAATTAGAAACCTCAGTCAGGTTCTCAGCAATGACTGTGTCACTGTGACACTTCATAACGAATGCAACATATGTAGCTTTACAACTTCTAACCAGCCTTGTCCGTAACAGAGAGCTGGGCAATGCTGCTGAGTTTCCCCAGCAGTGTTTGCTCATCTTTAACAAATATATGATGGTTATCATTGTGTAATCCATACATAAATTCAAATGGTCATTTTAATGTTGAATTACATATTCTAAGTTTCCTATAACTACTGACCTTTAGCTGCCTAACTCTGTGTGTGTGTGTGTGTGTGTGTGTGTGTGTGTGTGTGCACGCGCGCGCACGTGCGCATACATACATGCCCACCCTTAACTTCTGCTGGAGTCGTCGGGCCACCATCATAACAAGCTTTTTTGCACCGATCTTTTTGGTGATTGCTCATCATACGGCATGTCTTGGACATCTGAAACCTGGCAGAAACCCATCTGAAACCCATCCCTCTCCAGTTTTTTTGGACGAGGTCGAGTTGCAAGCTCGAACTCAACCCAGGCACAGATGGAGAGCGTGCAAGAGAGCCGGCCGGATTCAAACTCAGGACCTCTTGCCTCGAAGTCCAGGCTTGATGCCACTATGCCGTGAGCTACAGCCAGTAATTTCTTGAGCCAGGGAAAAATAATGTAGTTAATGTGTTCTTCTCCAAGAGTTCTTCAATCAGCTTAAGTCCTTCCAGACAGGCCCAGGAATTCTGTACTATTAATTCAAAAGCCGTTTCACAATTCTAGTATTTAAACACTCACAAGTCCACCATCATTTGCAAAAGTTGATACAAAATTGTTATTAGATCCACTATAAACTTAATCATCATCAGTTATATTTCCTCCTCCTTCTACAATTCTTCCTATTCTCCCTGAGCACAATTTGTTAATTTGATAATCCTAACTTTCTAAAAAAGCTCAACATATAACATCTTGTCACCAAACAAGAAAGTGTCCACCCCAACAAATTTTAAACCATAGTTGGGGATTTCAATCAGGCTTGTTTGAAGAAATCCCTGCCTAATTACCATCAGTAAATAACCTGTAGCATTAGAGGTCCCAAAACACTAGACCACTGCTATACTAGGATAAAGAATGCCTACCATTCCATTCCCAGACCACATTTTGGGAAATCTGTACTACTTCTTGCATATAGGCAGTGGCTAAAGAGCAAAGCTCCAGAGATTAAGGCAACAAAGAGATGGGCGTGGGAGACAGAATGATTGCTTCAACTTAGTGGACTGGGCTACGTTCAAGTACTCACCTATAGTTCTGAAAGTATACAGTCATGGACTTTATAAAAACTGTCATAGACAAGTCTTTTCCAATCAGAAGCCCAGCATGAACTATGAGATCCGAAATCTGCTAAGAGTCAGATCAGAGGCAGTCAAGTCTGGCGACCAAGAAGGTTACAAGAGGTCCAGACATGATCTTTGGAAAGCCAACCCATGAGTGAAGTAGCATTTCTGGACTAAACTTGAATCAATGAAGTATGTGCGACAGCTGTGACGGGGCTTCACTTCCAGATGGACTCAATCTCTTCTACACTCACTTTGACCGTCAAAATATGGAGGAACCATCATGCACTCCCACATCCTCCGACGACACTGTGATTTCAGTCCCTGAGGCTGACGTGAGAGCATCCTTTAGGAGACCCATGGGAACATCCAGCCCAGATGGGGTATATGGCAGAGTACTAAAGACCTGTGCTGATCAAATGGCTGGAATATCCACTGCGATCTTTCAACTCTCACTTCCACAGTTTGAGGTACCCACCTGCTTCAAGCAGGCTTCAATTATACTGGTGCCTAAGGAGAACATGTAAATCTGCCTCAATGACTATTGCCCAGTAGCACTTACATCCATAGTGACGAAGTGTTTGAGACGGCTGGTGATGTAACATATTAACTCCTGCCTGAGAAGCGACTTGGATCCACTCCAATTTGCCTGCTGCACAACAGATCTACATCAGATGCCATTTCATTGGCTCTTCACTCAACCCTGGAATATCAGGACATGATACTCTTTATCGACTACAGCTCGACAATCGTTACTATCATCCCCTCAAAACTTATCAATAAGCTTGAAGACCTTGGCCTCGATACCTTCTTGTGCAAATGGATCTTCGATTTCCTCAGTTGCAGACCTCATTTAGTTCAGATTGGCAACAACATCTCCTCCACAATCTTCATCAGCACACGTGAACCATAAGGCTGTGTGCTTAACCGCACCCCGTCCCCCCTGCACGACTCACATTACACTATGACTGTGTGGCTAAGCATAGCTCCAGTGCCATATTTAAGTTTGCTGATGACACTAATGTCATAGGTTGAATCAAAGATTGTAATGAATCAGCATAAAGGTAGAACACAAATTCTGGTTGATAGGCGTCACAACAACAACCTCTTAGTCAATGTCAGCAAGATCAAGGAGCTGATCATACTTTAGGAGGAGGAAACAGAGGTCCATGAGCCAGTCCTCTTAGGGGAAATCAAAAGTGGAGAGGGTCAGCAATTTTAAATTCCTCAGTGTTATCATTTCAGCGGACCTGTCCTGGGCCCAGCACATGTGCAATCACAATGAAAGCTTGGAAGCGCCTCTACTTCCTTGGAAATCTGTAAAGAGTCGACATGACATCTAAAACTCTGACAAACTTCTGTTAGGCGTGTGGTGGAGAGTACATTGACTCACTGCATCACAGACTGGTATAGAAATACTAATACCGTTGAATGGAAATTCCTACAGCTCAGTCCATCACAGGTAAGGCTCTCCCTGGCACTGAGCACATCTACAAAGCATTGTTGCAGGAAAGCAACTTCCATCATCAGGGACCCCCACTACCGAGGTCTTGCTCTCTTCTTGCTGCTGCTGCTGTCAGTAAGAACATACAAGAGCCTCAGAACTCTGACCACCAGGTTCAGGAACAGTTATCCCTCAAGCATCAGGCTCTTGAACCAGAGGGGATAACTTCAGTCACCCCATCACTGAACTGTTCAAACAACATATAGATTCCCTTTCAATGACTCATGTTCTCCATGTTTATTGCTTATTTATTTTTTTTATTATTATTATTACTTCTTTTGCTTTAAATTGGCATAATTTCTTGCCTTTTGCACACTGGTTGTCCACCCTCTTGATGCTATTTGTCATTGATTCTATTATGGTTATTGTATTTATTGAGTATACATACAAGAAAATGAATCTCAGGGTTGTATATGGGGGACATACATGTATTTTGATAAATTAACTTGGAACTTTGAAATATTGCACCTTTTTGTCTTCTTTGGCATTGGCCTTTATGACCACATTTTTCACCTTTTAAGACAAATTTCAAGAATAGAACTATTTTCATTTTTATTTTCTATTTCTTAACTTTTTAATTTGAAGATTTCCCATAAGCATTTAGTTAATAAGAGGTCAAGCGATACAGACAACTCACACATGGTGGTTCATCAGACTAGAGCTCTTAGCTACTGGTGTCAAAAACCCAAAGGACAATGTCAGTGGAGGTGACAGAGATGTCTGCCAGTGACCCCTACCGCTGGACCCATGAATAGAAGATGGCTGCTTAATTTAATGGCTACATTTGGTGTCAACAGTTCAACTTATGGAAATTCGCCTTTAGAAAATTTACTGAATCACTACTCCAAAGTTTGAGATACATAATGAAATTATTTCCCACGGAACTTATTTGGAATTAAGGTAAATAAACTAACACAACTTTATTTTCAAGCTTGCATTTCTTGAAGCAGGCACAGATAAAGTGGGAATGGGGGAGAAGGTCACCTACATTTCAAAATAACTATCAAAGTCATGGGATTTGAAAGCTTCACATAGAAATAAAAAAATCAACAGGTTTAAAAATAGCATAGAGGGGCTGAAAATAAGATTTTAGTATTATTCCATTTCACAATCATGCCAGAACAGAGGGTGCTGACCCACAGTAAATGAAATTTCAGACGGGGTAAAAACCACAAATGACAGCTTTTAAACTTTCTTAAAACTCGATCTCTACTTAAGCCTTTGTTTCAGTACAAAAATGTTTTACTTCATAGGCATTTAATACAGAGGATTACAACTTACAGGAATTATTACTTCTTCAATTATTTTAATGGGATGAAAGTGTCACTGGCAAGGCCAGCATTTCCTGTCTTTCTTAATTCTCCTCAGAAAGGTGGCATTGCTTGGTAGGTTTTGTTGGGAGGGTCTTTGCTTAATTTCAAGTGTGCATTTTATAGGTAGCATGATGTAATAGGGGCATGGTAGCATTGCAGTCATGGTGCAATAGAAACAGAGGGACTTCCTGTTTTGGGCAGGGATTTTGTTTCCAATCTTACTGTGTCTTGGATGATGAGGAGCTTAAATGTTACTGGAGCTGTACCTACAGACAAATGGAGGTCATACCATTGATGCCCGATTTGAGCCTTGCAGCTAGAGGAAAAACTAAGGCTATTTGAGCATTTGGGTTTAATCATCTAATATCTTTTCTTCCTATTTATTCCTTTAATGTCGGTAAAACTGGCAATCCAAGAGGTCTAGAGGAATAAGTGAGGTGTAAAAGCAAGATTGCCTTTTCTCTTTTAGGTGGACATAAAGATCCCTGCGATAACATTTTGAACAGCAAGAATATTGAAACTTCTCTCCTCACCAAGACTATTCAATCAACAACATTACTGAACAAAATATATTTATTCATTATTGTATTCCTGCTGTGGAAGCTTTCTGTGAACCAAATGACTGCAAATCTCCTACATTACAACTGTGACTAAAAGTACTTAATTGGTACTTTCAAAAATACTCTGTAAAGCATTTTGCAACATTCTGAAAGGGACAAATAAAGTCCTATAAAATGCAACTACATATTTTACATGTACAATGCAATGCATCAACTCAAACCATAAGCAGAATTAGAAACAGTGGCTATTCAAAACCACTTACCCCATGCTTCGATTTCTTCTTTGGAACACTTTCTTTACTGGCTGCAACTGGAGACACTGAAAGCTCTCTCTTAGAAGGCTTTGCCTTATTGTTCCCTGTACTTCTATTGTCCTTCTTGGTTGAATTTGTCAGTTTAGCTTGCCTTTCTTTCCCAGACTGAAATTTATTCTTAGAAATCTTTTCATTGCCATTCTGTGGAACCTTAGATCTTTCATTTTTTGCACTTCTTGCATTATCCTCTGCAGTCCGAAGGCAGGTGTTTCTATCTGAAAATAATTCAGTGGAGGACCTAGATATCACATTACTTCTACCAGATATCTTAAGGACCTGCATAAAAACAGAAGCATGTCAGAAAAATAACTCTGCAGTCTTACGGTGTTTAAAGAAGATACAATACTTTGGCAACAAATATTCAAGACCAATTCAATAACATTAAGATAGAACTTGCTATCAATTGCAAAGTGCCTGTACTCATTAATGAACAATAAAGTTAAGTCTGGTATTATCTTTGCCAGCCAGTGCAGCATGGAACAAAGAACACAATTTAACGAAATGCTCGTGGAATAGGCACTTCTGGCCCAGCAACCCCAACAATCCCAACTTCGCCTCAGCTTTGTCACAAGACAATTTACACTGACTAATTAACCTACAAGGCAAGTCTTTGGATTGTGGGAAGAACTGAAACACCTGAGGAAAACCTATCCATTCCACGGGGAGGACGGTCAGAGACTCCTTACAAGAGGATGCTGGGAATGAACTCTGAACTCCAATGCCCTGACATGTAATAGCATTGCACTAACTGCTATGCTACCATGGAATCTCCATACCATGATACACTAGCACATCCCTTGACATCATATTATCTAGATGACTTCTCTCCTGTTTTAGAATTCTCTTGAGATATCTGGAGTATGAGGAATACTTCTCAGCCTTAACTTCTTACATCATTACGGTTTGCATCATTTTCATTGTCTTCTTCTTTTTCTGAGTCAGAGGATCCTTCCTTATGTAGTAGCAGAGAAGTCAAAAGCTCTGAAGCTATCATTTCCACCTAGTGGGCACATCACAGAAATATAACCAGTTAACAGATCTACATACTCTCCACACAAATGTCATCCTGGGCTGTTAAAAATGCAGGTTTTTTTAAAGATGTTTAATATTCGCAATAATGGCTCCTGTGGGGAACTCTGGTTTTATCATTTTGCTAATTAACTTACTACAAAAAGAATGCCCAGAATCAGAAACAACAGGCATGGAAGTACTGAAAAAAATCTACTTACTCTCCATTTTGTAAATTCACTCAGAGAATTTGGTCCATATTTAACATTAGCAACTGCAGATTTCACAAAATTATTTCCAACCGCCCTTATCTCATCAGCAGTTGATGATTCGGAGAGCTGAGATTTGTACTTTTTATCCCAATAAGCATTTACCTTTAAAAAAAATGGAAAAAAATGTTAAACTATCCAAAGCAGATTATTTTCTTCAAAGTCCTTTACTTTTTAATTGGGCATCAGGAGTGACTGCTTCATTACTCATATATAAGGAAATGAGAAATATGGGTTTTTGGGAAGCCAGGGGTATGAGATCTAAAAGCAAGTATACAAGACAAGTAATTACTATCCATCAAATCACTCTTCTAATATAGATATACAACTGCGTTACACTGAAGTGGTAAGAGAGGGCACAGTGAAGGATGATCTTTTGCTAAGCTCCCATATCTATCTACAGATGAGACCTTAACCAAGCTATTCCCAGAACAGGGTGTATCACAGCCTTCTGCTCAACAAAGTGTTGGCCATGTGATAGCTGTAACATGCTAGTGAATGCAACACAGAATCCAAACGAAATGGCGTGAACTTCTGCAACTTTCCCAAATTAGGCCTGGAAACTTGCCCACTGAATCCTTGTCAGGTTTACAGCACAAAGCTTCAATTTAATAAATGGTAGAAACTGGCTGTTAGGAGAAAGGTTGTGAATTTGATTTAATTTAATCAACTTCAAAGTATATTTTTAGTTTTATTTCGATTTTTAAATCATTTTAATTTTCTTAACATTTTTAGTTTTACAGATGCCAAATGATTGAGACTTCCAAATGTCAAAACACCCTCAAGCAGTTAAGGTTTTGACAGACGGCAAGCCTGGGGGATGTTCCTCAATGACTATCAGCCCCATTCTGTCAGTCCAGCCACTTGCTGGCAGAAGGCTTACTCTGCCCTCGGCCATGCTGATGGAATCAGCTACACATGCAAAGACACAAGCAAAAAGCATAGTTCAGGGTACAAGTCACTGGCAATCCCAGAGCAGTGGAAAATCTGCTCCATTCTGTCCCTTCTTTGTACGTATTTGTTGAGGACCATTATTTTAAGTTAGCTTACAAAATCAGGGGATTCTACCTCTTAAAACAAACTTTAAATTAATTCCAAACTGTGTTAACCAAATACTTTTCTACTCTATTTCTCCGGACTCACTTGACACTTCAGCTGCCGGCTGTTGATAAACCTCAGTTGATATCCATTGGATGTTATATTATTGCCATTGAGTTGCCGCAGGTTAGGCAAAAAATATATCAGCTTGTATGTATCACAGATCTGGAAAAGATCAATAAGGATTAGAACCTGATCAAAATCAAAAATATTGACACAATATGTTAAAAGAAATTAAATGTCGTTATAGTTATTCCTTTTTTGCTGAACTATTTTGGTGTTCCCTTTTACTAAGATTACATACTTTCAGGTGTTAAAATGGAAAAATGCATAAAACAATGATCAGAAGGTCACTTGTAAATGTTCTGCCAAATGTTATATAATAGAAAATAAAAGCAATTTAATCTACTTATTACTAGCCAAGGAAACTGTAATTTGCAACACCATATCTCTTCTCGTATCTTGGATCCTGAGTGTGTCAGAATTTTGATTGCAAGTCAAACAGATTTGATCAACCAATTTCATGTGCAGCTTCAAGTAGTCTATGTGTAGGCAGGGTAGGCAGCAGGTGACATCAGTCTCAATGCAGTGCCTACACCACCAAACTGGAACAAAAGAACTTTAAGACTTGTTCTTTCTGTCCCTTCACCCTAATCCTACACTTTAACAAAAAATACTCTGAATAAAATCTATTAGTTTCTAAACGGAAATACAAGTATAAAGATGCATCCCAACACCTTTAAACTCCATTCAAGTCCAAAGTTCAAAAGTTCTAAGTAAATTATCAAAGTACATAATGTCACCATATACAATGCTGAGATTCATTTTCTTGTGGGCATACTCAATAAATCCATAATATAATAATAACCATAATAGAATCAATGAAATACTGAACCAACCTGGCTGTTCAACCAGTGTGCAAAGGTCAACAAACTGTTCCATTATGAAGAAAGAAATAATAATAAATAAATAAGCAATAAAAATCAAGAACATGAGATGACTTTTCCCATTCAGCAGCAACTTTTGAAATCTAAAAGTCAATTTTATCAGCAATCTTGCCAATGCTACTGGACATGGGGCTCTTGGTAGCTGCGAGGTAGGCCAGTAGAACTATGTGTGTACATGTTTTTTTAAAATAAGCAGATGCTGAAAATGTGAAATAAAAACAGAAAATAACAGAAACATTCATTAGATTACAAAGCATCTGCAGAAAGAGAAACAGAATTAATAATTTAGTGTAAAGATCCTTTCTCACAACTGAGAGGAGAAAAGAGAAAGCAAGGCAGTTCTACATTGCAGGGATGTTTCAGTTTCAGTGAAGGTGGGAATGGGTTAGATAAGACAAAATGAATTCTCCACCTTCTGGCATTATTAATGGCGGTTGGCAGAGGAACACAAGGTACATTACTGCCACCTACTGAGCTGGAGTGTGCAACAGTCTGGAAGTACATCCTCTTTAATTGGCCTCCACCCCCCCCCCCCAACAAAACGTCTAATGCTTTTTAGAAAGTCAAATATGCACTTATATACATTACAATGACAGTGATATTCTAACAAACTTTCCATGTTGAACTGTGTCCTAAAGATGTCAATTTAGCAATTAGACGTTTCCTTTGCACTTCATAGGAACTGTATTCAAACAATATATATTGCACCATTTCTTAACAAGTGTACTCTTTACAAATTTCCATAATACGCATATTAGTTCTGAACAAAGAATTATTCAACCAAGTATGTCCAATATATAAAAGTGTACATATAACTTCTTCCCTCCTATCATGCCCATGTCCCAATTGAGCTCCCACCAGCCTCTGACTTTTATAAAAATGCTGTCCTTTCTTTTTCTTATCCCAACTTTGTTGTGACAATAATAAAATAGAACTTTTAATTATGGCTTTCACCCCCCCCCCCCCCGTGCAAAGGGATCTCTATATATACATCATTAATTTTTAGCGATTGCTTGACTAGAAGATCTGCTACCTCGTTTCTTTCAACGTGGGCAGAGACCCAGAAGAAATGGGTACATAAGCCTACACTTTTGCAGCCTCAACAGATGTTGTTCAATATAGAACAATGTTTGGCCTACAACTTGAAGTACCTATTTTAAGAGATGTCAAAACCAAGAACAAATCGGAGCACAGAAGTACATAACCCGAGCATACTTCTTCAATCCATTCCTAGGCTAAAATGACTGCACCACCTCAGACATGAATAGTGATACCTTGTCTGACATTGCTTTTGCAATAGTCACCTGAAACTTGGGACATCAACAGAAACACCTGAATGACCTGTCACTGGATTTTTTTTGAACCAACTGTATAGATAAGTAAGTAACCATAATATCTGCCTTACAAGTATTGCTGAACTACCTGTACCACTGATATGTAATCATCTTGATCATTTTTTTTGAAGGCTTAAATCATCCATCGGTCAAGGGAAAACCAATGGAGGATTGGCAGAAAGGAGTACAATGGGAGTATAATCCACATTAAACAACCCAAGATTTTTGTGCCCATTCATTTCCCATCCATGCAAAACTGAAGACCTTAGAAACGAAGTGCTCCCAACACTACTGTTATCAACATTGGATGACCAACTTCACGGTCCTCTTACGTTAACCCAATAAACCACTGCTAACTGTAACCTACATAGATGTAAAAAGTACTTTACCCATTTCTACCATTAATGGTGAATTTGGGAATTATTTAACAGAACCACAAAATAATCTTAATGCTCGAGCTTGAACTTTATCTAAGACTGCTGCTGAGGCTGACCCATAAGAAACACATCCATAATCAAAGACAGATCTGAGCTAAACAAATGTATATGGCTTTAATGACTTCCTACTTTCATCCCAATCACAGCCAACTGAGCACATTGAGGACATTTTTGCACTTCTCTGGAATTTCATTCACACACTTTCCATGTATCCATCCACACACCAAGAAACATTACCACTGAATCTTAAGTGATTTACTGAGGTCAATTGTGGGTGAATGCTCCTTTTAGAAAAACAAATAGTTTGAGCCTCCATCAACATCCCCATACCTCTATTTCATTAATAACTGTCTGCAACTTCCCAACTATAAACCTGTACTCTTGCCTCTCTTCCACACTAAATTGTCATTAAGATAAAACAATTTGGAAATGTCTGAGCCGAATTTAAGAAAATAACATTAATCATAGTATTAAAAAGGAGTCAGCTACATGCAGTCCTGTGAAGTATCATTCCTTAAAATGCTCCCACCCTAACTTGTAACTTCCTGTTGCATTAAAAAAATCTTGAATCCAATTGAACATTCTATCAACCACCTGGTCCCATCCTTTCAAGTTTAAGCGATAAGCCTTGTGTCCTTAACATACCATAAGCTTTTTCTACATTAAAAAAAAATATACCACTGATTCTTTATTAACTTGGGCTTTACAAATTTCAGATTCCAAACTTAACACTGGGTACCTGGTCATTCCCTCTTTACAAAATCCAAATTGGGAAACATCTAATTTTACACAACCCTCCACAAAATAAGGAAGTCTCGCTGTAACCATTATCAATGTACGTTCCTAAAAAGACAAGGCTGGGATTGGTGAGGGGATACCTTACAGAGGTCATAGGATTAATGGCAGTAATTAGAAAGAAGGGATAGAACGAGGCCAAGAGATAATGGCAATTAGAGTGAGAAATTTGATAAGGAAAGCACAGTAACATATGCCCAGCAGGTCAGTTTGTGTTAATGGAGAGGGAAACACTGTTGCCCTCTCACCGATGGGAGAACCTTACACTTACACTAGAATAAGCAAGTTACTTGAAGATATAGAATTCAGTATTGAGTCCAGAAGTTGTAACATACCCTGAAGTGCTAGTCTTCAATCTGACATTGGGCATCGTTATAACAGTAATAGTGGAAGTGGGATGGAGAATTAAAGTGGCAAGCAGCAAGAGGTTCTGAGCCACCTCTGCAACTGCATGTTAAAGTGCCAAAAGAAACAGTGGCTCATGGGTTTAGAACAGCACAGGCCAGGGAATGACGAAGGGAATGATCCCTTTGAATTGCTGAGAGGAGATGGGTGTGTTTGGTTTACAACCTTGTTCAAGTTGGCAGTGATTGCAAAGGGTGGCCCACTGAACACTAAAGTTGATGGTGTGGGGGTCAAGGACCAGAGGAGTTTTATCCTAGCTTTGTTCTGGAGGAAAGAGAACAAGAACAGAGATATAGAAAACATATTAAATGCAGTGAAGAGCTCTGCAGAGCAAGCTACAGTTGTACGCAGGCCTTTCAATATTCAGTACATTTCAATGTGATTCCCCCGTCCTCATCCTTCCCAATGCCAGTGAGTATAAGTTGGGAGTTGTTTCATCTTTGGGATCATTTCTCTCAACCTCCTCTAGACCCTTCCAACACCAACATATCCTTCCTTAGATAAGGGGCACAAAAGTTATCACAAATATCGCCTGACCAATGCCGTATAAACCCTCAGCATTACTTACTTCCTTTTATATTCTAGTCTTTTCGAAAGGTTTATTGCTAACCTAACACTCAAGATGGAGAGATCCAAGAAAGGAAGGGCAGAGTCAGACCTAAACCTTGTAAAAGTAAATCAAGGGGCTAACAGGCAGCAAAAGTCACGTAATATCCAAGCTTCAAGTGCAAAAGCATTACCAATGCAGTCAAGGTACAGCTCAGAAAAAATATTCACTGTAATCCAGGCCATGCCTTCAGGCATTAACTCTAATCAATTAAACTAAACTATTTTCTTCCATTGACAAAGTCAGGCTCAAGTGACAACTACATCCTACTATTTGCTGACTCCTGATTTATTTGGCAGAGTATACCACATTTGCACAGTGGTTCGCGTGATGCTATTACAGCTTGCAGCACTCTGGAGTTCAGGGTTCAATTCCAGTGCCATTCCGTAAGCAGTCTTCGTACCTCCTCCCCCTGGAGTGCGTGGGTTTTGTCCAGGTCTTCCGGTTTCCTCCCACAGGTCAAAGACGTAAAAATAACTTAACTGGTCATTGGAAATTGCTCCATAATTAGGATAGGGTTAATCAAGTTTGTTGGGGCGGTGTTGCTAGAAGGGCAGGGGGATCTACTCCACACTGTATCACTAAATAAATAAATAATGTAAGTCATCACAGAATGGAAGTGGGCTTGAATGGCTGGTGAATTGGTAATAAACAAAACTGTACACTGTTTCCATAGGGTCAAAAAGAAAATGATTCATTAAATAAACCTAAACAAGGTTAATCAGGCCTGCTTTGATGACATCAGTTTTATTCCTACTCAGTCACTTACCGTCAAATGCAAGTTATCGTCACAATTGAGATCTTCAAGATTCACAAACTGTCCAAGTGACGTAATCTGCTCCAAATCATTATTGGCACAGTTTAGACATTTCAGGTTGGCAAGCCCCAAGTCATTTGGAATCTCTGTTAGCCTATTTCCAGACACATCCAGTTCTTCCAACTCCAGTAACTGGGAAAATAATACTGGATCCAAATCGCTTGTTTTCAAATTTAAGTTAGAAAGACTAAATTTAAAAAAAAGGGAAAACTAAGTAAGATTAAATTTCAAAGGAATTGTACAAATTGCAGTATCAATATTACAATTCTCCCAAGTGATGGACAAGCAGTTCCTAATTTGAATATTGCTTTGCATTAGTCCAGTACACCACTTTTGTAATTTTACCATTCACCAAGAATCAAATAGTAATCTTTTCTTTTCGAAATAATTCATTACAGATCCAGCAAAAAAAGGGGAGGGGGGGGGCTGGAGAGGGGGGCAGTGCGGGGGGGGGGGGTGGAGAGAGGGGGGGGGGACAAAGACACCCCCCCCCCATAGAATTGGTGTTCTATCCACACACTAAGCAAGTGCTGAATGATAGAACACATCCAACAGGCTCATCATGCCAAACTGCAAGTGATGAAATTCCTGGCAGAGCACCCAACAACTTCAGGGAGTATAGGCCTTTGGTCCAAGCTCCTGCAGAGCAGTGTTATCTTTCATGTTTCTCTACACTTAAGAGGTTATAATGATCACTGTTAGTTTAGCAGTTAAGGGCAGCACTGTAGCGTAACACTATTACAGTGCCAGGGACCAGTGATCAGGGCTCAATTTCCACCTGTGTGTAAGGAGGTTGTATGTTCTCCCCCGTGACGAGGACCAGGGTTTCACCCAGGTGATCTAATTTCCTCCCATTTCCAAAAACATACAGGTTAAGGGTAGTAAGTTGTTGACATGCTATGTTGGTGCCAGAAGCATGGAGACACTCGCAGGTCGTCTCCAGCACATATTCGGACTGTGCTGGTTGTTAACACAAATGACACATTTCACTCAGTACTTTGATGTACATGTGACAAATAAAGCTAATCTTTCCTTGATTCTATTTGCATTTCCTGGGAACTCATCCTAAGCTATCAGCGCCAAAATTTTCTGAGGATATTCTATATACAAAGCAGGCAAATCCAAATGAGCCAAATACCATACTCTTTAGAATCACCAGAAAAATAGCTGAAGATGCTTTGTACAGTAATGTATAGGGCTGATTATTTTCCCTCATTCAACCCCATTTTTCCGCCTTCTCTCTGTAACCTTTGTCACCCTTACTAATCAAAAATCTATCAACCCCCACTTAAACATACTGAATGACTTGGCCTTCACAGTGGTCTGTGGCAATGAATTTCACAGATTCACCAGCCTCTGGATAAAGAAATTCCTCCTTATCCCTGTTCTAAAGGGACGTCCATCTTTCCTGCAGCCGTGTCTTTTGTTCCTAGACTTTCCCACTATTAAAAACATCCTCCCCACGTCCATTCTATCTAGGCCTTTCAATTTTCTCAACATCTGCAATTCTGAATTAATAAAACATACATCCAGAAGTATCTCTGAGGTTATTCAAATGATTTTGAACTATAGCTCAATTAAAATTTACTTCCAAACTCTTGTACAGCCCACAATCTAGGGGTTTAATGTGAAACAGTAATAAGAGATTAATTCTTCTTACTCGATTTTCTTGACATTTTCCAATTTCGAGTCCTTTGGGCTTCCTTTTTCAAGTAATAGTTCTTTTGTGATCTTTGTCATATTTGGAGTTGCTGTTCCTTACTCTGTGTGAAAATCAACAAAAGCACAATTCACGTTCTGTTCCTTCATTCATTGAGTCCTATGTAACAAAATCCAATAATCAAAAGGCCCAAACTATGGACAGTTGACCTTTGATAACCTGAGGCTCGTCTCAGTTACTTTACCCCAGGTGGTAGAATTTCCTCCCCAAACTCCTTCAAACTGAAAAAGAGGAAGAATTTCAAATGAGGTGCTGGAGAGGCGATCATGAAGACAAAGAAGTTTGCAGTTGGGTAGTGTGTAACCATTTAAAATAAAGAATGCAAGGTAGGAAGTTATGGAGGTAGGCTTGAGAAGTGGCAGCAGAAAGGGCAGGGTTGGTGGCTTAAAGCAATTTCAAAGTGAGAAAAGATACCATCTCCAACAGTGGGCCATGTAAAGTTCGGGTCTTTATCATGTAAATAGCCTCCGACTCTCAAATTTGCAATGCATCACCTGAATGAGCGCCGATGGTAATATTTCTCATAGCATTCAAGAAATGTTTAGAGAAGAACCCCAATTACCAAGGTTCATAGACTGCAGGTAATAGTATAGATTGGTACTTGAGGATCAGCCTGGACATGCTGGGCTGAAAGGCCGGTTTCTAGCTGTATGACTGACTACAATATCTCATGGTTTATAATCAAGTCTACCTTCTCTAGCCATCACCCTCACACAGACACAGTTCAGGTAAAAGAGGCCGTTGGAAACACTTTGTAGTCCCATCAATCCCCTCAGAATCAATGAAATTGGAGAGGAATTAAGTAATCCTCAAAGCCACCAAAAGGGGTCTGTGATTTATAATGGATATTGTTCACAAGTCTATTCCCTTCTGGTATACAAGTCTAGAAAGGAGAGAGTCTGTTGACTGAAAAGTTGTTCAATGCAAGATCATGTTCAGCCACTGAAGGAGTGTAGTGCTGTGAGTGATGGGATTGGTTGTAACTCCAGTAAGACTCAGAAACATGGAAAACCTACAGCACAATACAGGCCCTTCGGCCCACAATGGTGTGCTGAATATGTACTTACTTTAGAAATTACCTGGGGTTACCCATTGCCCTCCATTTTTGTAAGCTCCATGTACCTATCATGGAGTCTTGAAAAAGACCCTATTGTATCCGTCTCCACCAGTCGCTGGCAGCCCATTCCACGTACTCACCACCATCTGCATAAAAAACTTACCCCTGACATCCCCTCTGTACCTACTTCCAAGCACCTTAAACTGGGCCTTCTCATGTTAGCCATTTCAACCCTGGGAAAAAGCCTCTGACTATCCACACGATCAATGCCTCTCATTATCTTATACACCTCTATCAGGTCACCTTTCATCTTCCATTGCTCCAAGGAGAAAAGGCCAATTTCACTCAATCTACTCTCATTAGGCATGCTCCCCAATCCAGGCAACATCTTTGTAAATCTCCTCTGCACCCTTTCTAGTTTCCACATCCTTCCTGTAGTGAGGTGACCAAGAACTGAGCACAGTACTCCAAGTGGGTTCTGACCAGGGTTCCATTATCTCTCGGCTCATGAACCCTGGGCAACTAGTCAACAATATTCCCGGTATGTTAATCCATCTCTCACTCTCGCTACACCATCTTTTTCTCCTTACCCAATTTCTGGTAAATGTTTGATCTGAACCGTTTCCCTTTCCGCAGACGCTGCTTGACCTGCTAAATGAACCAGTTTTTTCCTCGCTTTATTTACAATTTATGCAGCTTTTTCAAATATCTACTTTTTGAAACAGTTGTGAACTCAAAGAGCAAATTATTTATCCAGAACAACTTAATGGGATAAGGTGTATGCGCAAAACCCGCAAAAGCTCGGAAATCTAAATTAAAAACAGGAAAGTTGCACACATTCTGCAGGTCCCGTAGCGTCTATGAAAAGTGAACGGTTTGCTTTCACCGCCGATTAATGGGAAAAGCCTGAAAACAGTAGTAACTTGATTGAAAGTGGCGCCACTGTCCCTCTGTAGTCACCCTCAGCACCGGGTCCAAAGAGCCACACGTGGACACCGCCGCGGGGGCTGCCGTTACACCGGATTAGCCAGGAAACATTTGCAATAACTTTCCCAGCACCGACACCGCTCAGCCCGGTCACCTTCTGCTCGCCGTGGCACCGGTTCCCAGCCGGGACTTCACACCGAGTCGTTTCCGGAAGCCCGGTTCGCGCGCTGGCGGCGTCAGCACCGACTCATCCGGCATCTTTAGGTACGCATGCGCACACCGTGAGCAGTCGGCCGGCATCTTTTGGTGCGCAGGCGCGACTCGATTCCTACGCGATCCTTTCAGAGCGCATGCGCGCTGTGCTCGCCCTCGGCGCACGGTTGGGGTTGGCGGCGGCCGGAGACGGCCTCTCGGAGTCGCCCAGGTAGAGGGTGCGGCCTGACGATGGCTACCGAGGCCACCGCGCAGCCCAGCTGCGGCTGCCGAGGGATCCGTTCGTGTCTGAGCTGTGAGTGGGCCAAGGGCCCAGTTCTTGTGATGCCCAAGTGTGAGCAGGTTAGTGTCTCTTCGTAAGATGTGGCTTCTGTATTGGAAATAATTTATGGAGGCACAGGGGGATTGCAGTACTTGAATCTGGAGCAACAAGCAATCTGCTGAGTGAGCTCGAGGGCCGAGCAGCATCTGAGAGAGGAGGAATTACTTTGCCCCCACAAATGTTGCTTGACCAGCTGATTGCCTCTACCAGAATAGTTATTGCAAGTGAATGAATGGGGCTCTTCTCAAAGAAGCCTCACTCATCACCAGGACTAGGGCTGCAAGAGGTTGTGATGGAAATAGATATTACAGTGGTGTTTAAGAGTATTTGAATATTGGTATTAGTTATTCTTGTCACATGTACCAGGGTGCAGTGTAAATCTAGTTGGGAAATGTAGAGAAACGGTTTGTGTACAGGCAGAAGAGATTTGGTGTAATTTGGCTTTGTGCTTAGCACAGACATTGTGGGCTGAAGGGCCTCTACCAGTGCTGTACCAGCCTGTGTTTCATGTTCAAACTCTGTACAGTTGGAAACTTAAGATGAAGTTAACACCAGCCAGGCTGATCAATAATGATTCTTCACTTTCACTTGAGGAATATTTATCCCAGTAAACCATTCTGGCACAGTTGGCTATGAGGAACATTTGGACAAACTGGGCTTGTATCAACTGGAAATTGGAAGAGTCAGCGAGGATGTGACAAACAGGAGATGAGAGGCTTGAGAGAGGGCATGTGAAGAGAAAGGAAGTTTCCTATTATGGGAGAAACTAGAAATGAGAAAATCTGCAGATGTTGGAAATCTGAGCAATATGAACAAAATGCTGGAGAAACTCAGCAGGCGTCTACGGGGGGGGGGGGGGGGAAGGACGGTTGACATTTTGGGCCGAAACCCTTTGGCAGGACCGAATATTAAAAAAAAATGCTGAACAGCAGATTTAAAAGATGGGAGTGGGGGGGACAGAGTACCACTTGATGATGGGTGAAACTTGGAGGGGAGGGATAAAGTAAAGAGCTGGGATTGATTGGTGAAAGAGGCAGAAGGCTGCAGAAGAAAGACAAAGGGGGAAGGAGCACCAGAGGTGGGCGATGGGTAGGCAAGGTGATGAGATGAGAGGGAAAAGTGGGGCATTACCAGAAGTTTGAGAAATCGATATTCATGCCATCAGGTTGGTGGGTACCCAAATGGAATATAAGGTGTTGTTCCTCTGTCCTAAGTGTGGCCTCATCACAACAGTGGAGGTCTCCATGGATGGACATATCGGAATGGGAAGTGGAATTAAAATGGGTGGCCCCAGGGAGATCCCACTTGTTCTGGTGGAAGGAGCGTAGATGCTCAGCGAAGCGGTCTCCCAATCTACGTCAGGTCTCACTGATATACAGGAGGTCACACCAGCAGCACCGAACACAGTAAGTGACTCCAAAAGACTCACAGGTGAAGTGTCAACTCACCTGGAAGGACTGGTTAGGGCCCTGGATGGTATTGAGGGAGGAAGTGCAGGGGCAGGTGTAGCACTTGGTCCGCTTGCAATGGTAAGTGCCAGGAGGGAGATCAGTTGGGAGGGACGAATGAACAAGGGAGTTGTGTTGGAAGTGATCCCTGCAGAAAGTTGGGTAAGATGTGTGGTGGGAGGCTGGTGGGCTGGTAGGTGAGGACAAGAGGAACCCTATCCCTGGTAGCGTTGCGGGAGGATGGGGTAAAAGCAGATGTGTATGAAATGGAAGAGATGCAGTTGAAGGCAGTGTCATTGATGGTGAAGGAAGGGAAGCCCTTTTTTTGAAAAAGGAGGACATCCCCTTTGTTCTAGAATGAAAAGCCTCATCCTGAGAGCAGATGCAGCAGAGACGGAAGAATTGAGAGAAGGGGGTGGCATTTTTACAAGTAGCAGGGTGAGACAAAGTATAGTCCAGGTAGCTGTGAGAATCCGTTGATTTATATAGACATCAGTGGATAAGGTGTCTCGGGAGATAGAGACAGTGAGATTGAGAAAGGGAAGGGAAGTGTTGGAAATGGACCAGGCGAATTTGAGGACTGGGTGGAAATTGCAGGCAAAGTGGATGAAATTGACGAATTCAGCATGGGTGCAGGAAGCAGCACCAATGAAAAGTGCAGGATGATCACCAATGAAGACTTGCAACATAGACTGTTCAATGTAGCCTATAAACAGGCAGGCATAGCTGGGACTCATGCGAATGCCCATGATTACCCCTTTTGTTTGAAGGAGGTGAGACCCGATGTAGATTGGGAGACTGCTTCACCGAGCATCTATGCTTTGTCTGCCAGAACAAACGGGATCCCCCAGTGGCCACCCATCTTAATTCCACTTCTCATTCCCATTCTGATATGTTCATCTGTGGCCTCCTCCACTGTCAGGATAAGGCCACACTTAGGCTGGAGGAACATATCATACCTTGTATTCTGTTTGGGTAGCCTCCAACCAGACGGCATGAACATTGATTCCAGTAATGCCTCCACCCCACCCCCTTCCCATCCCCTCGTCCCTCTCTCATCTTATCTCCTTGCCAGCCCATTGGCTCCCTTTGGTACTCTTCTCTTCCCCCCCACCCTTTCTTTCTTCCATGGCCTTCTGTCCCTCTCACCAATCAACTTCCTAGCTCTTTGTTTCATCTCTCCCCCTGCAAGTTTCACCTATCGTCTAGTGTTTCTCCCTTTCAAATCTATTCCTCAGCTTTTTTTTTACAGTCCTGTCTAAGGGTTGTGGCCCGAAACATCAACTGTGCATTTTTCCATAGATGCTGCCTGGCCTGCCGAGTTCCTCCAACATTTTGTGTGTATTGTTTGAATATTGGTATTTATTCTTGTCACATATACTATTTCCTATTATGGGAGAACCTAGGGCTCTTTAAAAATAAGGGGCAAGCTGTTTAAGACACTCAAATTTTCTCAAAAAATGCTAGAAGGAGAATCTTTTAATATTGTGAAGGCAGAAATTGATACATCCTTATTGAGCTAGAAGTTTAAGGATTACTATCATGTGCTGTAAAATAGAGTTAAAAGTTAGAGCCATAATCTTGTTAAGTGGTAGAGCAGGTATAGAGACTGAATGTTCTATTTATGCTCCCATTTTGTACAGAGGAAAGAATGGTAAGGCCCTCCATTGATTGAGGTCGACCATGGGTGTTACGTCCTAGCTGTCATGTGCAAGTCAGGGCAGTACGATTTGAAGAGCAACCTGTTGCCAATGCAGCAGGCTCCCACTCTCCACACGGCTGATGAATTCAAAGGAATGGCAGAGACTGATAGTTTGGCACCAGCGGTGTCGCAGAAGTTGCCGGTCAGCATTGAACTCAACTTAGGACTGCCTTACGAATTCCAGCTCTGGATATTTCCTTGGGGTTTACTCTTGAAGCCTTCCCCACTGGTGGGTATAGCCTCAAGACAGTGGAGGTTTGAGATCAGAATTTTCCTTCTCAATGAGCTGACAGCCAAGGCTGATGGGACTCCTATAAGAAGAGACTGTTTTTAAGGTGCCATTAACTAACCTTTGCCTCTTATGTCAAAGGAAACTGTTCCACTGGTCTAGTAGCTAAGACCCACATGAAGGCAGGAGTTAGACATGGTTGTTAGAAGCTATTTGAGACGCATGCCATTGGGAGCATTATCCCCACTACCGGCCACCCCAGACTATGATGCAAAGGATGCTGACCAATAGATAACTAGAAAGGCATCAGGTCATTGAAAGTTAGTGAATTTCAAGGGCATTGATTTTCAGTTTAGATGAAGGAGGGATGATTCTCAGTTTGACAGCAACAGTGAGTTCAACTTGCAGTGGTTACTTCAACCAGCATT
Source organism: Hypanus sabinus (assembly GCF_030144855.1). Classification (NCBI taxonomy): domain Eukaryota; kingdom Metazoa; phylum Chordata; class Chondrichthyes; order Myliobatiformes; family Dasyatidae; genus Hypanus; species Hypanus sabinus. The sequence continues at coordinate 138,006,418 of NC_082711.1, forward strand.
CATAATGACTACAGAAAGTGCTGGAAAAGCTCAACAGATCAGGCAACATCTGTGGAACTAGAAGCAGCTAATGATTTAGATGAAAGATCTCTACGGATTATTTGATAATGAATTTTCCACCTGAAATATTTTTCTGGTTTCTTTTTCCACTGCTTGTACCTAACCTGCAGGATTTTTCCAGTATTTTATGTTCTTAGTTCAGATTTTCAATATCTACATTATTTTTGATTTTTCACAACTGCAACCTGATCGTCTTTGATCGTGAGATGAATGATATCGTAAGACCATAAGATCTCAAAGTAGAGTTAGACCTTTTGACCCATCAAGCATGTTCTGCCAATCATCACCTTACTCCATTCCCTTTCACCACACACTTCTCTGTCTGGCAGAACTGGTCCTCGCCCTCAACAAATTTTCCTTCGGCTCCTCCCACTTTCTCCAAACTCAAGGGGTAGACATGGGCCCCAGCTATACTTGCCTCTTCATTGGCTATTTAGAACAGTCCATGTTCAAAGCCTTTCCCAGTAATGTTCCCCAACTCTTCCTCTGCTAACTGCTTCGGTGCTGCTTCATGCACTCATGAGCTCATCACTTTCATTAACTATGCCTCTGACTTCTACCCTGTCCATAAATTCACTCAGTCTATTTCTGGCACATCCCTCCCGTTTCTCAATCTCTGGCTCCATTTCTGGAGACACAGCCAGCTGACATCTTTTAGAAGTCTTATGATTCCCATGGATATTTTGATTGACTATACCAGTTCCCACCCTATCTCCTGTAAAAATGCTATTCCCTTTTTCCAATTCTTTTGCCTCCACTGCATCTGTTCTCAGGAGGCAACTTTTCGATCCATGATGCCCTCCTCAAAGAACAGGGTTTCTCTCCCTCCACTATTGATTCTGCCCTCACCCACATCTCCATTTCCCAAACATCTGTGTTCACCCCATCTTCCCTCCACCTTAACAGTGATAAACCTCCTCTTGTCCTTACCTCCCACCCCATCAGCCTCCACATCCAGTACATCATCCTCTGCAACTTCTGTTGTCTCCAAGGGGATGCACTAAACAAATCGTTACCTGCCTCCCCCTCCAGATCTCCCTTGTCTATTTGTCCCTCCCCACTAATCTCCCTCCTGGCATATATCCCTGCAAGTGGCCAACGTACTACACCTGCCCATTTAACTCCTCTGTCACCTCCATTCAGGGCCCTGGATGAGGCAACACTTCAACTGTGGATCTGTTGGGGTTGTTTATTGTGCCTGGTCCTCCCGATGCGGCCTCTACAATGGTGAGCCCCATTGTAAATTGGGGAATGCTTTGTTGAGCACCTCCGCTCCATCTGCCACAAGCAGGACTTCCTGGTGGCCAAACAGTTTAATTCCGGTTCCCATTCCTGTTCTGACATTTCAGCCCGTGGCCGCCTCTTGTGCCAATATGGGGCCACCCTGAGGGTGGAGGAGCAATACTTTATATTCTGTCTGGGTAGCCTCTGGCCTGATGGCATGAATATCAACTTCTTCTGATCAAACAATTTTTTTCTCTCTTGCCTATCACTCCTTCCTGGGTCCCCTCCTCCTTCCCTTTCTCCAATGGTCCACTCTTCTATCAGATTCGTTCTCCAGCCCTTGACCTTTCCCACCCGCTTGGCATTCCCTATCACCTTCCAGCTAGCCTCCTTCCCACCTCCCCCCACCTTTTTTATTCCTGCACCTTCCCCCTTTATTCTCAGTCCTTGAGAGGGGTCTCGGTCTGAAACGTTGACTGGTTACACTTTTCCATAGATGGTGCCTGTCCTGCTGAGTTCCTCCAGTGTTTAGTGTGTGTTGCTTTGGATTTCCAGCATCTGCAGATTTTCTCATGTTTATAAAACAACACAATGTTTGGATATGACTTGTGCTGCATTTTATATTTGTATGTGCACCTTGCATTTCTTTTCCAATTGGATTAAAAACTTCTTCATAGATGTTGGGAATGTTAAGAAAACACTGAAGTTTTGTTCTTGGTCCTGTTATGAATGTGAAGCAACTCTGAGGGGCCGAAGGGTACAAAGTCGCCCCCTCCTTTTTGAGAATCGCAAGATTGCTATTAATTTGGGTCTGGGACCCAGGAAATGAGAGAGAGACATGCAGAATACACAAGATTTGGAATGTGTCCTGGCCTCAGCGAAACAGAACCACTGATAACGGCTATTGTCTCTTGGAGATGGAATTGTGTATTGAGTACTGTACTATTCATCGAAACCCCTCAGGGGACAACCAGAGTGGTCTGGTTGAGGGATTGCATCATCCCAACCTGATTAACATCTGAGACCCCGTGAGTAAGGATAAAAGAGGAGTCTGGGAAACACCTCTTCAGACACACCAGGAGAAACGCTAGAAATCCCATGATAGCGTTTTATAGCGAACGCCGGTGAGAGCTCATGTGCGTCCTCCAGGGTGGCGGGCTCATCACAGAAGAACGGTTTAGCTAAAGGGGAGGCCACAAGTGAACGGCCACGACAACGAGACTCCTGACGGATCAAAATCATAAAAGGAAAGCCGGCAAGTTTTTCTCCATATCTCTCTCTCTCTCCAACCATTGCAACACAGCGGTCCCCAACAGCTGCAGCCTGCATGAACTGAGTGAAATTTATATTTCCATTGGACAATACATTATCCCCTAGACAACGATAGAGCTTATTTCTTATTGATTACTATTATACCCGCACTTTTAGATTTAGTATTGAGGACATATATTATCTGTATATTTGCATTGATACTATTTTTGTGTATTTTTACTAATAAATACTGTTAAAAATAGTATCATCAGACTTCAACGGACGTCTCTATCTTTGCTGGTAAGTGACCCAGTTACGGGGTTTGTAACAGTCCAAAAACGAATACATATATTATTTATATGGTGCTTGATCTGGTCATTGAGTTTCATTGTTTGGTTTTTATCAAAAAATAGTTTGGGATGGAGTGATATTGATTCCAGTAATTTTTTGTGTCAAAGTACTCTTTCTAATTATGTGAACGTTGTCATTAAAAACTCTTTATACAGAGAACGTACCACTTCACTTACCATCCCAAGTCAGGCTTGGCAGTTGGGGATGACTCCACGTGTCTGAGTGGCTGGGCTTTTCCATTTCCTGGCGTATTTTTAGTAGAAAATTTTGTGAATGAAGAGGAAGAAACAGAGTTGGTGAACCTGATGGATAACAATGAGTGGAAACCTTCCCAATCTGGACGAAGGAAGCAGGTTAGGTTTCCCTGTCATGATGAACATGCTAATTATGGATCACTGTTGAGACACTGATACAATACAGTTTTGCAGTATAAAGTGATGGAATGAGAAATTTCTGTTTCAAGTGATCAGATGTGATAGCCAATTTTTATTTAATTCCATTGCTTCCTTTTGTGTTTAACACTTTGTTTTGATGGGATTATAGAAGATAACTTTCTATTATAGACATTAATCATTCTGGTGCAAATATGTCATACTTCCCAAATATCTTAAAGCATTTGTAAATAGTTTTTCAAAATACACGCAAAGCTATGTGCTGAACATTTTTAGATGTTGATACAGTAGATTTTAAAGTAACTCAACAGATTTTTTTTCTTTTAAATACAATCTTAATTAAAGCCCACTCTTACTAAAATCAATCATTTCAAGTTTCCTGTTTTGGATGTTTACTGTGTCCCTTGAGATTCTAAGGATCTGTAAGTACTTAATTGAATTGTTTCTTTTGCTATTAAAAACATTCATAACATTGTTATATAATAATGAGATCTATCTACAAGCAGGGATTAGAGTGGTGCAAATCATTAACCAAGCAGAAAATACTGAATATCATCAACAGGCCCAACAGAATCTGTACAAGGAGAGACAGTTATCAGAGCAAGGAAAAGTCATTTCTTAATTCTGATGAATGATCACTGATCTGAAACACTATTTCTGCTTCTCTTTTCAGTAGATGTCGCTGGACTTGATTGGGTATTTTCAATATTTTCTATTTTTATTTCTGTATTTTTTCCATATTGTATTCACCAGATGAGTTCAAACAATCCATCTATTTTGAATGCTATTTTAAATCCCTTTCATTTGTTGACTGAAATTACTTGGGTATCAGTACATTTTCATTCTTGGGTCAGATTTTTAGAAGAGAATAATATAAACTTTTGTGGGAAATTGAATATTTAACAGGAAGTGTATGAACCATATTGTTTAAAAACATATGAGTAAAGTCAACTGTAATGTGAAAGAAGCAAGGAGATTTGTGGTGATTGATGCCAAATTGGTTGTATTGTGATGCTTGCTGTAGTCAAAGAGAAAGCATGCATTTATACATCATTTTCTCCAGTTTCTTACAACTACTGTATTTACACAGTACCTTCGATCCACAGGCCAATTCAGTACGGTTAAACTTGGACCGAGTTAAGCAGTTCCATAGCTGATGGATCAAATCAAAGCTTGGTTGACCCATCCTATTTGTTCATGAATAGTTCAGAATAATTAAACAGTTACTGTGAATCGAGGAGAATCAGAATCAGGTTTATTATCAGTGGCACGGGACGTGAAATTTGTTAACTTAGCAGCAGTAGTTCAGTACAATACATAATCTAGCAAAGAATGAAAAAATAATATGACCTAATAATAAAGAAATAAATTAATTACAAATATTGAATAGATTTTTTAAAATGTGCAAAAACAGAAATACTGTATATTTAAAAAAAAATTGAGGTAGTGTCCAAAGCTTCAATGTCCATTTAGGAACTGGGTGGCAGAGGGAAGAAACTGTTCCTGAATCGCTGAGTGTGTGCCTTTAGGCTTCTGTATCTCCTACCTGATGTAACAGAGAGAAAAGGGCATGCCCTGGGTGCTGGAGCAACAACTCCCAAGAACATAAAAAAGCCCAACATTTGAGTGTCAAATTGAAGGCTGAAGCAAACAACTTCAGCCAATTGTGCTGAGTAGATAATTAATCCCAGCTTCTTCCTGAGGGCCCCATAGTCTCAGACTTGGCTTCAGCCAATTCAATTCCCAACACTTAAATAGTAAGAAAAATACTGGAGGAAAAAGTCCAACAGGAGAATAAATATTGTGTGCTGGGTTTGTGATCCAGGAACATGTCTGGAAATCAGTTCTTTCTCCCTAACCCAATAGTTAGGGAATTTGAATTCAGTAAATCTAGAACTTGGGAGAAAAAAACTATTGTGCTATCAGTAACAATTAATGTAAACCTTTAAAAAGCGGTTATAGATATCAGTTTGGTTTTCTATTTGCTTTTAGGAAACACGTGTGTCTTGTCTTGCTTAAGTGGCTCCAGGCCAGTGGAAATATTATTAAGCTTATCTGCCCTCTGAAATAGTTTACCTAGCCAATAAGCTATCATCACTATCTTTCCAAGAGCAAATATTGATCAACAATAATTTCAAGTGATTACAAGTGAAGAAATAAATTAGTATTCTTGTTTTAATCCATTGTTACTCATTTATTTCCTTGTCAACTTTCAGGACTATGGCCCAAAGGTGAACTTTAAAAAGCACAAGTTGAAAGTGGGATGTTTCAGTGGTCTACCATGCTTCAGCCTCTTGCTTGTGGATCGAATGGCACAATACAATATCCTGGAAAACTTCCTTCCTGTGGAACAATGTAACCTAGATTACAGACCAGAGCAAGGCTCCGCCATTGATCCACACTTTGATGACTGGTGGCTGTGGGGCAGACGTTTGGTCAGCATTAATTTGTTGTCTGAAACTGTGTTATCAATGACCTGTGATTCAGATGATTTCCTCCAGCTGCACTTGACTGAAATGGTACAAAACGCACAGCAATATGATCTCATAAATGGTCATTCAGAAAGCATTTTTGATTTCAATGTTGATATTCCAGGTCCCTGCAAAAGTCAAAGATCTGTACCTTCCAATGATGTAGAGGTGGCAATTCATTTACCAAGGAGATCTTTAATTGTTCTGTATGGAAATGCACGATATAAATGGAAACATGGAATTTACAGACAAGACATCAAGTCAAGGCGAATTTGCAGTACTTTTAGGGAGCTATCAGAAGAATTTATCGAGGGAGGGAAACAAGAGGCACTTGGGAAGGTGCTCTTGGATATTGCATTAAGCTTTAAGGGTGTTCCTGGATAATATTGCTGAAACATCAAAAAGGAATGATTGTGATTATAAAACTAGCTCTGGGATATGTACATTAAACCTTGGCTTAAGTTATTTTATTCCCTCTCCCTACCATGCAGCCTGGTTTTAAATAACTGCTCTATATTTTTACAGATTAAAAGAGTGAGTACAAGAATCATGAATTTTGTTTTCTGTCCCCCTCAACAGCCCCATTCAGGGTAACTGTTTTCTCTCCGCAGAATTGTGTATTGTTAATCACACTATTATTGAGGACACTTAGAAGACATTACGGTGTTAAAATTGCAAATATGAGGAAATCTGCTGCTGCTGGAAATCCAAGCAACACACTCACAAAATGCTGGTGGAACGCAGCAGGCTAGGCAGCACCTATAGGAAGAAGCAGTGTTGACGTTTCGGGCCGAGACCCTTTGTTAGGACTAACTGAAAGAAAAGATAGTAAGAGATTTGTAAGTAGGAGGGGGAGGGGAAAACTGAAATGATAGGAGAAGACAGGAGGGGCTGGGGTGAAGCTAAGAGCTGGAAAGATGATTGGCAAAAGGGATACAGAGCTGGAGAAGGGAAAGGATCATGGGATGGGAGGCCTAGGGAGAAAGAAAGGGGCACCCATGGACCCCACTGAGGAGCACCAGGCTACTGTCTCCCACACCATCACCAACTTTTATCAGCTCTGGGAATCTCCCAACCACTGCCACCAACCTCATAATTCCCACACCCCGCACTTCCCGTTTTTACCTCCTACCCAAGATCCACAAACCCGCCTGTCCAGGTAGACCCATTGTCTCAGCTTGCTCACTCTATTGAGGCTTTTCAACAAAATTCCAGAATATTGCTAGTGTCTTCCACAGTAAAGATGGAGGCAAAATACTTACTTAGTTCATCTGTCATTTCCCCTATTACTGCCTGTTACGTACCCCATAATGGGTTAAAAAGAACCAGCAGAAATGGACACACCTGGAGTCTGAGTCTTCCGTTATAAACTCTATTTTATTAGTAACTAAGTGAATAAAGTAAACAGGTTAGCAAAGGTATATGCATATATATAGGTGAGTACATCAGGTTCCCAAACTTTGCCAGCTCAGCTGATTAGGTGATACAGTCTTACGGTGGTATAGTAAGTAATGAGTTCAGTTCTGGAATTTGATTTGAGTAGAATTGGAGAGAGAGAGATAGCGTGTTGGTTTATTTTCCAGTGCCAATCCTCCATGTCACCCTCCTGTTCCTGAAACTTACAGTCACCAACTTATGACCACAGAAAAGCGGAATGCCGAACTTCCACGGTAACGCTATTAACCCAGGCCAGGGTTGAACACACCGATAGCGTTCCACTGGTCATTCCTTTGTCCACACTGTGAGCAAAATCCCCACCCTTGTCATGGGCACAAAAAGCTCACCAGTGTCCTCCTTGCCTCTGGAGTCATGTGTCTTGTGTGATTAAAAAGTCGACTGACCTTGTATATATTTCAGTAGTGCGGAACATGCTGTCCATCATACAGCTCCACCTTTCAGTTTCCAAGGCAACTCAGATTTTCTGTCTCGTCCTGTTGAATTAGCACACAAGCTGTTCACTCACTCCCTCTCTTGTTAAAGGAACAGTCCACTTTAGAATAATCCTTCAGATCTCATCACACTGCCTCTCCAGCATCACTCTCCAGTTGTCCAATATCTACTCTTCTGTTTTATTCTTTATATATCTGAAGAAACATCTAATGTCCTCTTTAATATTATCGGCTAGCTTACCTTTGTATTCATCTTCTTCCTCTTTATGACATTTTTAGTTGCCTTCTGATGGTTTTTAAAAGCTTCCTAATCCTTAACTTCCTACTAATGTTTCCTCCCTTTGACTTTTATGTTGGGTTTGACTTCCTTTGTCAACAACGATTGAGTCATCCTGCCTTTAGAGTACTACTTCTTCTTTGGGATTTATCTATCCTGCACCTTCTGAACTGATCCCAAAAATTCTGGCCATTGCTGTTCTGCCATCATACCTGCTAGTGTCCCCTTCCAATCAACTTTGGCCAGCTCCTCTCTCATGCCTCTGGAATTCCCTTTACTCCGCTGTAATACTGATATATCTGACACTAATTTCTCCCTCTCAAATTACAGGGTGTATTCTATCTTATTATGATTGAGCTGTGTGGCTAAGCACGGCTCAAATACTATTTATAAATTTGCTGGTGACACAACCATTGTTGGCAGAATCAGAGATGGTAACGTGAGAGTGCACAGGAGCAAGATATGCCAGCTAGTTGAGTGGTGCTGCTGCAAAAACATTGCACTCAGTGTCAGTAAGACCAAAGAACTGATTGTGGATTTTGGAAAGGGTAAGACAAGGAAACACAGGAGGATCCGAAGTGGAGAGAGTGAGCAATTTCATGTTCCTGGGTGTCAATATCTCGTGAGGGTCCAACCTGGACCCAACATATTGATTCAGCTATAAAGAAGGCAAGGCAATGGCTATATTTCATTAGGAGTTTGAAGAAATTTGTTATATCACCAAAAAAGCTCCCGCATTTCTACAGATGTACAATGGAGAGCATTCTAACTGTCTGCATCACTGTCTGGTATGGGGGAGGTGGTGGGGGCTACTGCACAGGATTGAAGTAAGCTGCAGCTCCTCTATGAGCAAATTTTTAGGGATATTAAACATTCTCAGTTTAAATTTGTCAAAAGTATACAGAAATTGGAGTGCAAAGGGGCAATTGGGCTTGAGAGATGTTCCCACCCGGTTCATAAGCCATGACAGAGTCTTCAGCCATCGGGTCTTAGACTGCCATTTTTTTGGGTTATTAAAGCTAGATTTTCTCTATCTGCCCCTCTGCTATTCTGCTGTAACTATTTGTAGCTGAGTGGGTACCTTGCTTTGCTAATCCGATATGCTTTCCACAAGTATGACAATATAAAAGGCCATCTTGCAGGTTAAGGAAAACGTGGTGTTGTGGTTTGGGTCTCAGCAATGATGGACAGTCCCAAAGAACTCATGATACAAATGTCCCAAATCATTGTGAGATATACTCCTAGACCTGGAACTCAACACCTCCCTTTACAACTGGACCGTTGACTCCCTGACAAACAAACAACCACCTCATTCAAACTTTACCCACTTTCTTCCACCCAAACAGAGACCAAAATATTTCCCAGCTTTGTTCCTGGTTAATTATCTCCATAATAGCTTTTACCCACATCTTCTGAACAAGTTCATTGTCATAAAAATATTGTTTCCCCACGAACATTAACCAACCCATTTCCAGATTCAGCAGTGTGTGCATTTAATTGTGATTGACTTTTGATTAGAACTGGAACTTCCAATATTGAATGAAGCATGTTATATCACCACCCTTCCTGAATTTAACCTTTTATAATTTAACAATATTGATTATTTATCAGTGAGTTTGGGATTTCACTTTAGCTTCTGTCGTTCTACAAACATAGGAAGTATTAAGTATCTTAATTCTAGAAGTTCGAGAAGTGAGTAGCTAAATGCAAAAGAGATTTCACGTTATTTATGCGCATCTTCAATTTTAATATTATTAAAAACGCTATCTACCTGCAGTTGCAGACTCTGACCGCAAGGTGCCTCTGCAGGCTGCCTTTTTTTAAAGCTCCTTGTTAAAATATTGGTGTAATGCAAGATAATACTTCAACGTTATCTTTGTTTATTCCAGTCGATGTTTCCCGTCTACGACAGTTCTCTAGTTCATCTTTCCGCTATTTCAGCACTACAGATAACTTCTCTTAACTTCACTTGCCCCATCATTGAAATGTTGCCACAACCAATGGAATTACTTTCAGCGACTCTTCCTCTCATGCTCTCTCTCTATATATTATTTATTTATTCATTATTTCTTCATCTTGTATTTGCACAAGTTGTTATCTAGTTGAACACCCTAATTGAGTGGTCTTTCATAGATTCTGTTATGGTTATTATTCTATAGATTTGTTGAGTATGCCTACAAGAAAATTAATCTCAGGTTTGTGTATGGTGACATGCATGTACTTCAATAAAAAATTTATTTTGAATTTTTAACATTGTCTGTCCTCTTGCAGAATCTCTCAGATCTTTGAGCTCCTGTACTTAAAAATAATTTTATCTGCTCTGATAGGTCAACTCGTGTCTTTCTAGTTGAGTATTCTGCACCTTTGAGCATTCATTAAAACATCCATATAGTTGTTTACTATTAAAATTACAAAATCAGTCCTTTTATTTTCAAATTGAGTGGTAAAATGAGTTTTATTTCATGGAATGAAGGATAGAATAGATTGTTGGAAAATTGACAGTTGAACCTAGTTTAAAATAGTTTTTCTAACACAAAGGTTTTGCATGTACTTGTAGTTATTTTCCTAAACAGAGTATCTCAGGTCACTTTGCATATATTTTTATATATTTTTTACAGCAGGGGTCCACAGATCCCTTGCTTAATGGTGTAGTCCATCAATGGCAGTAAATGTGGCAGAGATATTGCAAACATTGAAATAAACTTTCAGATCTATTTTGATGATGTAGCTTAAAAAATATTGGACACAACGCCATGAGAGAGGGTCTCAATGAGATCAGGGTACCATGAGAGATTTCCTCTGAGTAATGGCAACGGTGTTTTCTAAATTTACTTCTTAGGAATGACATAGCCTTGTCATGTGCTCACTGGAGCTTAGCATTAGCAGTCTTGCCTTGGTATCGGAATGATGCATGCCCAAACACCACCTGAGAATATGAGTTTAGAATCTGGGCTAATACAGTATTGAGGATTGTTTCTTCACCTTTGAAGGTAGTGATATTATCATGACATAAATACGTACAGGCCATCCTCTCAGGTAAACTGAAGGGACCTGTGCAATTTATAAGCAGGACAGTTCTCCAAATTCCAAGGCAGTATATATTAGAAAACTGCATGATTATCCAGTTCAGTAAAAATAAGAGCAGTGTAATTTTGGGGTGGCTTGGTAGCGTAATGGCTAGCGCAACACTTACAGTACCAATAACACCGCTGTCTGTAAGGAGTTTGTACGTTCTCCCTGCTAACACACGGGTTTCCTCCTACAGTTCAAAGCATACCGGTTGGTAGGTTAATTGTAAACTGACCCATGATAAGGTTGGGGTTGTCAGAGGTTATAGGGTGGCACAAAAGGCTGTAAGGAACTATTTTGTGCTCTATCTCAATAAGGAAATACTAAAGTAATTTTTAAAGATGAGAGACTGAAACATGTTGATGTTCAAAGGATCCAAGTGCCCTTGTCCATAAGTAACTGTAAGCTAATGAGCAAGAACCTCAGGCAATTAGAAAGGGAAATTGTATATGGGTCTTTATTGCAAGAGAATTTGAGTACAAGAATAAAGATGTTTTACCACAATTATACAGGACCTTGTTGAAACCACACCTGCGGTTGTGTGTACAATTTTGGTTTCTACTTAAAGAATTTACTTGCTACCACTGGAATATACTCTGGGAAGGCAGGTCAGCCAAATGAGGAGATTAACTGAAGTAAATATACTTGCAAAAGTAAATATAATTTCTGTATACCTCTCTGAAAGAGTGTTTACTAGAGGAAGATTTAAAGCAGATGATGTTAACCACCATCACCAAGTCATTTTTACTTGCTTACTTTATGACTCAGGACTCATCCCATTGTGACCATACAAAATCTCAGCAGTGATCCTATCAATTGTATTCCTGTACCTCTGCAGCGTTCTGCCTTACGAGGCCTAAAAGCTAAACCTTGTGCTTATTTTACCCTTTGATTACATAGGAAGCAGTTCACAGTAACCAATTGATTTATCCACACTAGGGAGGAAACCTGATCTTCTAGGGGAAGATAGGTGGTCACAGGGAGAATGTGCAAACTTAACTGATATTGCTGGAAATGGGAGCACCTAATGACCCCCTCTGCCACTCCTACTTACATCATAAATGTCCTTTTGTAGATGTCTTTTTCTTTCAGTTTTGCAATGTTATTTATCCAAGATCTTTTCTAATACAAGCCATTAAACAGTTGGATAATCAATTATATATTTCTGGCCCAACGAGCTTTTAACAATAACTTAGAACAATTTATGATGACTAATTAACCTACTGATAAGGTTATTGGGCTGTGGGAGGAAACCTGAGCACCCGGAGGAAACTCTGGCGTTCACTGGCTAGACGTAGGACGCCAGAATTCAACTCCGTTTCTCCGAGCTGTAATGGTGTCGCGGTCCAAATCAAGACGCCTAGTAATGGTTAAATATAGGGTGTAAACTTCCGGGGTGAATTGAATACGCGTTTAAAAATAGATAGATGATCTTTGACCCAAAATATTTTTTCCTGCACTACAGATGCCCGTTGACCTGCAGGGCTTTTCCATTATAATTTCACATTTCGAACATTCACTTTGTTTTTGTACTCAATCCACAATTTCTGTGATTGCCGAGCTCACATTCCCAACGCAGTTCTATCCTGGCGCCCACACTGAACTACAACAACAGAACGATGAAAAGTTCTCCACCAAGTTTCGCAGCTCCGCTGTTGCACTCGCACCTGTCCATAACCGTCAGCTGACTGCTAGTCAGCGTGCTCATGGGAGTTGTAGTCCGTCAGTGGGCAGACCGGATGTGAGATCCCCGGGATCCTGACACAATAAAACTACACGGCCCAAGGTGCGGCGCGGCGACGCCTTCCCCCTTTTTCCTGGAGACAGCAGGGGGAGGAGCTTAGCTCGGAAAGTTCTCCGCGGTTGTTGCTCGCCGTTTACTCCGGGAAGGGAGCGCGACATGGCGGCGTCGGCGTACGGAAACGGAGCGGCGGCTGCGGGAGGCGGCGGCGGCGGCGGCGGCGCCTCGAGCTTCCCCATCGCCGGGGCGGTGGCCCAGGGGCCGCAGGTGGTGGTGTGGGAGTGGGAGGACGAGGCGGGCCACTGGAGGCCCTACAGCAGCAGAGTGAGCGAGCACGTCGAGCGCAGCCTGCAGCAGCTACACGGAGCGGCAGCGGCGGCCACCGGCAAAGGAACCAACAGCATCGCGCTGGGCCAGGCCGACCCCTGGCTGGCCCCCTACATAATCGATATCCCTACACTCACCCAGTTCCGCCAGGACACCGGTACGGCCGCTCGCATACCGACTGCTAACGTCGCAATCGCGTTCACCATTTAACGCTGTTCTGCATGTACGGCTCTCTATTGCTGTTGTCTAATTATTGCTCAATATTCATAACTTCACGTCAGAATGGCCTTTTGTTTACTTACAGTATTTTATTTTGTTACAATTTGCTGTTTCTAGTGTACCTGCGGTAACTGCAGTTGAGTGTTGTCTTCAACTTTTATAAACACTTATCTGTAGATGTTTTCTTGTATTCCCTTTGCGGTAATCCACTTTTTTTTACCTTGATATTTAGAAGGCTTATAAGAGATTAACGACATCTCTCAACAGATGTGTTCATTGGTTTTATTCCAATTACTTCACTGTTTCTGTTTTTAATTGATTCCAGCGGGCTACGTATTTGTTAATATATTTATGACGTTTAGTTTTTGGGGTAGAGAATCTCTTCATTGGAAGTACTTTTACTTGATTTGTTTTCAAAGAACTTTAGTTTTTAGAGTCTTGAAGTTAGAAATTACATAAGTAAAGAAAATAACAAATGCATATCTCCTTTAGGAGATTCAGACGATAATTGCAGTTGATGTTTTTGGATTTTATGTAAAGAAGAAAAAATAAGAAACAGCAGGAGCAAGGCAGTCAGCTCCTTAAGCTGCTTTACCATTCATTAAGATGGTAACCAGCTTCTTTCATTGTGGTCTCTCCATACCTTCATTCCTTTGAAGTCTGTCTCTGTTAATTTCTTTAAAGATATTTAAAGACTTCGTCAATTTTCTCAGTGGTAGAGAATACACAACTCTTGAGAGAAGAATTTCTACTGGTCTCCATTTGAAATTGTTCACCCCTAATTCTGTAATAATGCCCTCTATTTTAGATATTCCCATTGGAGAATTCTCTTAGCATAGGCCTGTCAAGCCACCTCAGTAACTTGAATTTTAATAAGATCACTTGCCATTCTATGTCACTCCAAGTGTAAATTAAATCTTACTTCATATTACTCCTTTTATCCCAGGAATTGTGGGTGATCCTCTGCACTGCCTTCAGTTAAATAATATCATTGCTTAAAGAGGAAACCAAACTGTATTCAATACTCAATGGTTTCACCAATAAAGTTGTACCATAAAGGTATTTTGATACAACTGTGCAGTTGTAGTAAAATATCTTTATTTTATACCACTGGTGATAATTGGCAGCATTTCACTAGTTTTTCCAATTATTTACAGCAATTGAATACATTTTGTGTTTTTAGCACAATGGCTACAACATCCCCTTGTGTTGATGATATCTTCCCTTTTAAATATTAAATTACTTTTTCATTCCAGAGTGCACATTTTCCAACATTCTACTTTTTGGTCACATGTTTAATTCCTTTCTGACAATTTACTAGGTCATCTATCTTTGTATCATCAGTAAATGGTTGCAGCTATCTACATTAACGACTTGGTCCTGTCACCTGTTATTAATATGGACTCTTAATAATTGAGGCCCTGACGCTGATCCTTGTGGCTTTTGATTATTGCTGGTACGAAAATGACCCCCCCCCCCCGCCGAAGCCAGTCTCCGCAGCAATTAGGCACTTTATCAACACTGTTGAAATCTAAGTATATTCCATCTGCCAGTTCCCTTTTGTCTGTCCTTTTTGTTACAACCTCAGAACACTAGCAGATTTGTCAATTTCCTTCATAAAACTTAATCACAAGATAATTGAGCAGAATTTACTGTTTTTCTAAATGATTCGGCTATTACCTCAGTGCATTATTGCAATGATTGATCTTAAGTTATATGGCTTTTTATCTTTGTCTGGCCCTGAATAGTGGTGGTAGTTTTACAACTTTCTGACCTTGCCAGAATTGAAATAATTTAATTTTGTCATCCCATGTGTTCTACAGTTAATGAAGTGTTTTTGAAGTATTGTTGTTGAAGTAGGAAGTAAGGCAGTTTGTGTATGCTCTAAGTGCAATGTTATTTCTGTGGTGTTAATCAGAGTTTAAATATTAGCTGGCATGCTGGAGTTAATTCCTCTGCTATTTGAATTAGTATCTTGGGGACTTTATATTTTCCCAACTTTAACAACTTCAGTGGAGAATGTCTACAGAGAGCACCAATATATCATCATAGTTTTTTTGTACTCAAATCTTTGTAATCAAGATTTCACCCATTGGCTTTTCCCCTGATAGAGCTGTCCAATTGTCTTGAAAAATATAGTCTAGTATGATGGTGAATATTGGTAGCTTGGGTCATGGAGTTGAGCTTGGCAATTGCTGCGCACTGAGGACGTCACCTCAACTGGCAGTGAAACATCAGCAAGCTAATTGCTAAGCTTGCGGAACACTGCAGCGTCAAAGTACAGTCTTTATGTAAAAGCCAAACAATTGATGTTGTACTCTGCTTGAAATCAGACATCAAAAGTTATTCCCAGTAACAAGCAGGCACAATGGTTCCAGATTAATGGTGTTTTGACACTTACATTAGCTCTTTTTTTAAACCTCAAAGTGTCACCAATGGGATCACCTGAAGTCAAATTAACCAGTTTATCCACTTGGCCCAGAGGCTGCACCTAACTGTGATTTCTTGTCTCCAGGGCTCATTGCAACTGTTTTCTAAATTTGAATAAATAATGCTCAGATCTAGAGATGAGATAAGTGACTGTCCTTAACATCAAGGTGTTTTTGGCTGAGTTTGGCATAAGAAACCTGAGTAAAATTGAAGGATGTGCATGGAGTATAGAGGAAACAATTCTGTACAGGCTTGTGTTAAACCTAAAACTAAGGAATACTGTTGGCTTCATTATTCACATTCTTCAATCCAGGATATCACAGGGAGTTTATCAGAATGATTTTCTTCGCCTCACCTTCAGCTGCTTTGTAAAATTTTAGTCTCCATGATGCATTCAGAAGCAGTGTACCATTCTTTCCACTTGATGCAGAAACTGGCGAATGACTGCTATGCCAGAGGCTGACTGTTTTCCACAAAGAGCAATTCAACCACCTTGTTCAGTTTGGAAGAAAGATCATCCTGATTTGATAACTTTCTCATTTCATAGATACTACCAGACCTCTTGAGGGTTTTAAGGATTTTATTTCCGGTTGCTGCTATGACTAAGTTGTTGGCCCTATAGAGAACGTTGAAAATAGTTCCTGTAAGAATATAAAATTGATTAGCTATTAAGACCAATAAACCCTTACAAAGAGCCTGGTTGTAGCACAGAGGTCAAGTTATGAGAGGATTGAATAATGAGTTGATCTCCCACTGTAGGACTTGAATTTAGAAATGGTCTTTATGAATCCTGATTATTAATAGTGCTGACTATAGAAGCTTTGTGACACGTTATCAAATCTATCCATAGTATCCTTTGGCCTTAACAGACACATACTTATAGATACTGATTGCAATGTTTCATCAGTAAACCTGATCGCCTTCCTCAGGCTCAAGTTCGTCAAATGACAAAGTTCCTTTAGGTGGAACTTGTCGTTTGACTAGTGCCTGAGGAAGATGGTTGGTTTACCATTGAAATGTTACAGTCAGTATCTGTGAGTATTTGACTTAAGGCAAAAGGATACTACGGATAGATATTAGTACTGGTTGTAGTATTGGTTACCACAGAACAACTGGATGGTCTTTAAAAATAACCCACATGGTCTGCTAATATGTCCTGTCTTGCCTCTGGTAATTTCCATGCATAACATTGTTGTGGAATCTTAACACACTTGCAAATGTACTAGTGGGGCATTCAGGTGTTCTGTAACTGCAACATTAAAGTAATTACAACAGAACAAAGCTGGATGGGCCAGCGTCATTGACTTAGCACCATTCCTCCCAGCCCAACTCTGGTTCTTCCTTGTGAACATCTGGCAAACGGGTCTAAATTCAAATAACTCTCCCACAGGTTTGTCACTCAGTGTCCTAACATTGCCATACCCACATAATTTGCAGTCATTGCACTGGACTCCTCCAGTGCAATCCTTGGGTACACCCTGTCCTGCATGGCACAGTATGCAGACATTAGGTAGTCATCCTGGGAGTCTTCAAAGTTTACTCCAGACTCTGTAAAATCTCAAGGTCAAAAATGAGTGAGCAATCTTTCCCTGGTTACCACTAGCCTATCTTATTCCCACTACATTTGAAAATAAGAGAACATGTGTTTTCTGGGTGTTGGGGAGGGAGGCTTCATTGTATTTGATTTAAAAACATATGAAGTGAGAACAGGATTGGGCATTTGGTTTCTTGAATCTTCACTGCCATTCAGCAAATTCATGGGCAATTATTGGTATTTTCCTACGTCATTCTTGATTCTCTAGTATCCAGAAACTTGTTGATCTTGTTTTTCATCAATGACAGCCTCCACAACCCTCCAACTAGGGAATTGTAATAAATCACACTGCTGGAGACATTTCTCCTAATTCGAGGCTTAGTTAAGCTCCTCTAGAGTATTGAAGTTGACATCCAAGAGTGGCTTGGTGACACTATCACTGGCCCAGATCTGAAGTCCACATCTCTCTGATTGGGTCTCAGCTGGGTCATGAGTAATTTGTCCTTGAGCGATGAGCTGACTTGACATCAGCCCTGCCATTCTGTCGGATGCAGGTAAAAGATGAGACCACCTTATTATAATGGAGAGATAACAGCCAGAAGTGCTAGGTGAATGATTTATCTCTACATCCTCCTGAGATCCCCACCATCACAGAAACATTCCTAAAATTTCCTTCAATTTCTTCATTGGCCTGCAACCTTGGGTCTATACCATAGAATTTGCTTCCAGACCTTTCTCCTTCCCCATCTTTAAATCATTCTCAAATATCACTCTAACCAAGTATCACATTTTGCCTCCCTTTCACTTGGCATCTATTTCTTTAAATGTAAAATGCTTTGGCTTGTATTTATGTTGCACCCTTTCGCTCTTGCAGCAAACATCCGTGCATTTGAACCCTCAAGTTCTTTTTTAAGTCTGTCACTTAAATGTGCTTCCTGGAGCATAGTATCTCTCTGCATTAAATTTCAAACAATATGCTGGAAATCTGAAATGTGAACAACAAAGAACCTCAGGAGCAGCAGATGGTGTTAGCAAAGTGATAATAAACTCAGTGTGACAGACATAGCCCCTTCAGGATACTTGAAGTTTGAAATACTTGGGCTAAAACAGTATTGTAAGGCAACTGAGAGGCTGTTGTTGCTGGCAGCTGCATGTCTTCATGGGTTTGGCCAAATACAGCATTGACAAAATAATTGGTACCATTGTTCCCATGCCTCTGTATGCAAGTCTAAAATGGTTGGGTAAACTATCGTCACACATATGTGCTAATAATTCAGTACAGCTGTACAACAATTCGGACGCTGAATTAAGTTAAATTTGATGTGGTGCTGCAGTTACATATTTTGGACATGAAATTACCAATGTCTCACATGAAATCAATGTATATTGAGAAAAGTGTTTAGCACTAATATAAGTTGGCAGCAGTAAGAACTTTGTAGGTTTATGCCTGGCATCAGCATGCAGACATTAAATGGAAGCTGTCACACTTCAATGTAGAACCAAGCAAATGTGTATAAGAGGTGTTACTCTGCATGGGAAACACAAATCCAAGATGGTCATTAACTCTTTGGCACAGAACGGTGCCCCGTATTCTTCCCACAAACTTCAAAAATGCTATCGCTGCGTAGTCATTGCAATATTGTTGTGGTTGCTATTGTGTGCAAACTAGTTACTAAATACACTTCAAGCATTCATCTACTCTAGAATCTCAAAGCAAGTTATGTGCGAAGTCGTTTTGGGTTGTGACTGAGAGAGGTGATTTTGTGCTACATAAATGCAAGTTGACAAATTTGCAAGGAATTGGTTAGTCTTCTGATGATCTTCTATGATTAGCTGACACTATTGTTTGCACTGTTATAACTATATGTTAACTAGAACTGTATGGTTTTGTGTAGACCTTGTAGCTTTAGTTTTTGGTTTGTTGGGTGGTAGAGTTGGTCTCCTGACTTGGTGTATCTGGGTAGTCTTGTTTTGTCTGGTGGATTTGGAGCTCCTTTCCGGGGAACCCACTAAGATGGTAGCGCGATATTAATACACAGCAGCCTCTCCAGACTCTGGATTTGGGGATTGCCAAACATTGTGGATTTTCTGCTGTAGTCTGTTTTGTTGTGTGCTTTTGTGATATCATTCTGGAGGAACATTGTTTCATTTTTTTTTATCTGCTTTGCAGTTGGGGTTTCCAAATGACAATAAATCGAAATTCAATTCAAGACGTATTTAAATTTGAGACTGAGGAAGGCTGAAAGGTTCAAACCTGGAACCAGTGCAAAACTGGGGGGAGAGGGCGATTAGAGGAAGAATGGGAGACAGTAATTACGATGGGGAGAAAGGAAAGCTGAGCAGAGAAAGGATAGCACAGATTAGTATCTATACCGTCGTGATTTTTTTTTAAGGTGCTGACAATTGTGCAGGGAAGAAAAGGTCATTGAACTACATGGGTGCTGTGGACGAGAAATGCATTTGGAGATGTTTTCAACCAGTTCATGGCTCCTAGTTCAACGTGATTCATAATGTTACATTTCATAAAGTTGTGCTGACTTTTTATTGTCAATGTGGAATATGACAGTCCTTTTCTCTGTAGGTGAGAAGCAGGTCAACATAAGGATTATTGAAACTAATTTTGCATACAGGAATAGCAAAATATAATTTTGAAGGTTGACAGTCAATTATTTTGTGCTTGTATACTGCACAGCTTTGTGTATAATCCAATTTTAATCTTAGCAAAATAGTGTTAGATGTACCTGGGACAGTTTGGATCTGAGGAGAAAAGACTGAAAGACCTATTTGCAGAAAGCAGTTGAAATGCTAGTTAAAGCCACACTTTTGTTTAGAGAGATTATTGCTAAAACTCTCCTGTAGGCACATTGATGTAGTTAAATAAAGGTCACAGACTTTGGTAATGCTGTAAAAGTCAATATTAGGCTTAAAAGAAAAGGCAATGTGCTATGAGATTTGAAACAAATGTCTTTTGTCCCATGGGCACTGATGAATTAAACTGGAGCCACTATGAACTCAAATGTTATAAGATGGCTCCGGTCATAGTATTTTTTTTAAACAGGTGAGGTTGAGTTGTCACACATTTTTTGTTTTGAAATACTTGGGATTTCAAACTCATATTGTGCAGAAAATATTATTAAAGTAGGCATCCAGGACAAGTTTGATCATAGCTTTGGTTGATCTCTGAAAGATCTTCACATCAGAAATTAAGAAATTTTGAATATGTATCTAAGTGCTTATTGCTTGATCCAAGAGCAATAAGATGATTCGGTCTCCATAGCCTGTCCTGCCTCTTGGTAATATTGACTTGAGTGGAGAGTAGCATCCACAAAGTTACCAGTCTGTAGCAGGAGGCCAAGTGAAGTGCAAGATTGGCCTGAGTACCAGTTGTGTTTTCTCTTGGTAAACACCAGTTGGTAAGTCCCAGTTCTGAGGAAAAGCAAGTTGATTTATTCCTGCTTGTTTCACTCCTGTTGAGGGAGCTTGTAGTACTGTGTAGCTGCAGATAATATATGGGCTTTTTTAGGTCTGTGCAGTTTTTCTTAAGGCAAAACATCTTCATTTGTGGATCACCGAAAAACTAAGTTTCCAAACAAAATTAGTTCTTTTTTTTGGATTAATTTCATAGTGCGGAAGTGCCGGTGGTAAGGATTTCCACACTTTTCATCTGTGGTATTAAATTAGGCGTATTAAATGCAAGGTCAGTTGTTGCTCAGCCCATAGCACTTTGCTATCAATTGTGGCAGCCATCCTGCTAGCCTCTTTCATGAAATGGCTAATGCAAGACTACTTTGTTTTGAAGTGGACTATTTTTTTTACATTTGTTATCCCTTTCAGGGACTGATTTGAGTAGCATTTGTATTATGTAGTTTTGCAATCTGACAAGGAGTCGTTTGGTCCTGATTATTTTCAAACTTAAAATTATTAGTGCAAGTTTTAATTCATTATGATTGAAATGTAAGGAAGGGTTGAGTTGTTTTGATATCAACAGGATGGGACAGTTCAGAAAAATAGATAAAAAGAATTGTCTGACATGTAAGCAGGAAGGTATGTGCTAGTTTTAAAAGCTGCCTGCACACTGTCATGGCAGTCTTCACAGGAAGTTGGAAAGAATAACAGGAAACTTGTATGTGCAGAAGTGATTGTTAAATGCATTTCACGGTTGGTTCTTTAATGGACAATTGTAAAGTGAAATTGCATGTTTATTGGGATACATTGTGTTGGGAGGGACTGCACAGCTGAACTGAGTGTTGTAAAATAGGACTGCAGGTTCTCTTTAGGACAAATCTATTTTGAAATTGAAATTAATGATTTTCTAGCAAAGATGAAGAAAGCATTTTAACTTTTATCAATCTTTTGTAGAGGCACTGATCTAAATGAGAGTAATAGGAGATAGGAGTATAAGAATGCAATCTCCAAATCATTACACGTATTGGAGTACACCAATGTACTGATGCTGCAACATGGGTCCAGCTAAATCTTTGAAGAAATGTTGGCCTATTTAAGTAAATAGATTTCACTGTGGAAGTTCCAGATGTTGCAATGAAAGTCATTGAATCATTCAAGACTAACTAGCAATACAGTAAGTGATGTAATAGTGGGGAAAAAAATCTGAATTCTTGTGGATACTTCCCAGATAAGAGGATGGCAAATGATTCAGCTGCTCCTGGAAGAGTCACAGAGCAATTCGTTTTCCCAGAATAAATTGAGTCATTTTCAGGTTAGCAAGCTAGGCAGGCGGGATCAATGTTACTTCTAGTCTGCATTAGTCACAGATTTGGTCAAAATTTCCTGATCTCTCAAAAAAAAAGGGAAAGCAGGCTGTGTGGAGGACAAAAGCAGGCAAAAGGTGAGAAACAGCAAATAAAGCCATCTTGTTTTCACCATTAAGTCATTCTATATCTGACAGCTAAATTAAAGGTATGGATATAGCAGACTAATATTCCCTAGTATAATCTAAGTAGTTTTAAGAAAGTAGAAAAGATGGGCAATGTAGGTTAAATATTGTATGATTTTATTTAACTACCTCAGTTACAAAAACTTGGGGTGGAACAACTTACACTTGAGGAAAAATAAATGTGATATCATTCAGCTACCAAGCAGCATATCCCAATGAAAGATAATGATTATTTTATTTTCTATATTCCTCCTGTGTTCTCTCTGAATTTAAATTTATTTTAATTTTTACAGGAAGAATGCGAAGAGTCAGGAGGCAGCTATATTCTCAGTCAACTGCACCTGGACAAGGACTGGTATGGCAATGGGAAAACGATGAAGGTGGATGGACAGCCTATGAAACAGTCATTTCTATTTTCCTAGAGGGTTGCTTCACTGGAAGACAACAAGTAGTTGATTTAGGGAACTTCGGATACAACTATGTGGTGGATTTGGCCAGTCTATGTCAGATAAATAAAAGTACTGGATTTCGGAGACGAATTCAGAGATGTTCTGATGTACCATATCCACCACCTATTTCTGGACCATTGCACAGAGGTCACAACTGTTCTTGTCATCAGTGTCTAGCTTATGCAGCCTCAGGACCTATTTTAAATCGTAGTCGACATACTCCTTACAACTTGGCAGGACCTTCTCAACAGACTTCCAGCAGGTCCTCTCAGATCATCTCTCCTAACCACGGATACTTTCCTTACAGTAAGAGACCAGTATCTGTGGGTCCAGTAACCATTGGAAATCCACAGTGGCCTCGCTCAGCAATAGCTACAGCAGGGTTACCTACAGCATCTAATTTGCATGTCACTAATAGTCCAAGGTATTGTATTAAAGCTTGATTGCAGTACATTAATTTGCAGTTCCACTTGACACAGCAGAATGTAGTTGGCATGAACCTTACTCTAAGCTTCATGTGGAAATATTGAGAATAAATTGATGATGCACTCAGTGGGTTCAGAGAATACAAATAACACATCTGGTGTCTGCTCAGTTTGGTAGTAAACTATGTGGTTGTGTTCTATACCAGCCTGATTTTTGCTATGGATATGTAATGTGCTCAAACTAAAATGCTCCATCTTTGTGACACATCTGCCTTAAATGTGCTTGCAACATGTTGCATTCTGGTAATGCCTTTTGAAAGTTCAGAGTAGCTGTATCAGATATTGGTTGAAGAGGAAAATTTTATGGAGTATCTTAAGGGAAGTTATTATGTGTGTGTTTGTCTTTTATATAGTTTTCACTGATCTACTGTTGGTAACTAGGTCTTTTTAGCTACCAGAGCCTTGGCTTGAAACTTCCCTGATATTTAATATGTATATTTTTTTTTAAATTGGGTAAGTTTAGAGCTAAGACTCTGGCAGTTTTAAAAAAAAGACCTAGTTATCAATAGTAGATCTGTGAAAACTAAGGATGTGAGAGCCATGGCATAATTGGAGAAAAGGAGAGGGTATAGGGGGAAGCAGAATATTGATTAGAGAGAGGAATACTTTTTTTTAACAGTCAAATGTTTTCAGATGTGGAACCAGAATAGACTGCTGCACATGGAGTTTGGGGTGAATTAGAATATTCTCATTTTAACTCTGATGTTTCAGAGATCTTCTCTAGAAGAGATTACTAATATCCAGGAGAAAAGGAGTCCAGAATTAACGATTGCATGAAGACTTTTCAAAGATGAGCAAAACATTTCTTCTGGAATCTTGCAAATGTTTAAACTTGAATTGGTATATTTTATGTTGTATTTATTAATTCCCACAATGTTAGTGTTGCCATTTATTGACATCTCTAATTATCCAAAACTGAGAAAATAGGAACAAGCCACTT
The DNA here is from genome assembly GCF_030144855.1 of Hypanus sabinus. NCBI lineage: Eukaryota > Metazoa > Chordata > Chondrichthyes > Myliobatiformes > Dasyatidae > Hypanus > Hypanus sabinus. Next base: position 138,030,421 of record NC_082711.1, read on the forward strand.
TGGTCTAGATCGGGATAATAGATGGAATAAGGATGGCTGATTCCTAGCCTGAAATTATGAGTGAAAAAGATGTGGTTTTATGACATTTAAACTTGGATTTTAAATTTCATATTTATTTAATTCACAATAATTAAATTCTCCAACCATTATGATAGGATTCAAATTCACATATTCAGATGAATAATCCTAGCCTCTGGATACTATATCTTTGCATTGTCTGGAGTCTCATTGAACACAAATTGTTCCTAAATATAAATATACCATTGACTGAGGTTCATGGAATAACTCCCGAGTTGTGAAAGATAACATCTAAGTATGTTTTGCCTGGGAGGCAGTGGTGAGAGCACGAATATTCAGAGTGTTGAGAGTTCATTTTTCACATTTGATAATGTTACTGATAAGAACTGATTATAACAATTTATGACACTCTGAGGCCCAAGAAATCCAAATTTCCAGTCACAGACTTGCTTGGATTTGACTAATTTTTCAAAAACATGTTGATGACAATACTTGTGTTAAACTTGGCTCTGAACAACTATCTGCTGACCATTTTATGCGGGTAGTTTAAAGCTGGAAGCTAACATATGGTTAATTACTAAATGATTTTTAGTTATTTTGGGTGGTTGGTTAATTGGCGGGTGGAAACCCATTTGCTGCCAAATGGTTGAAGTCACTGGGAAAATTAGATGTCACAGTTTGTACACTGTTCTGTGCAACACAATCGATTTCACAGCATAATGTTGTGACCTACCAGAGCCAATGTGATGGTACTTGCTGTTCTGTCCTAGTGAAAGAATACCAAGTACTGGAGCTGGGGTTGTTTTATGCTGTTGTGTTCTGGAATAGTATGGTCTTGTGCTTTTTTTTGAGTGAGTTTGTTTGTTTATACCAGAGATTCCCAATCTTTTTTATGCTACAGAGCTCTACTTAGCTGGGGCATCCATGGACCCCAGGTTGGGAAACCATTGTTTAGACTCTTAGCAATAATTACACTTTGTGTGTCACTATTGAAGTTATTAGAAAAATTGTACATTTGATAAATCAACATGTTCCTCATTGTTATACAGTACTGTGCAAAAGTATTGGGCACCCTGGATTTTTGTGTATACAGTTTGTTTAAAATGTTCATTTTTTATCTTTTGCATTAGTAGAAAAGAAATTTTAGATTTCCAAACATTCATTTTTCAAAATCTTAACTGTTAGGGATTGTTTTGTTAAAGAAACATTAAATAATAGACCACTTTTCAAAATAAAAACTTGATTACTTTGTAGAGATATAGCCCAGTGCATGATTAAACAAATAACAAACTGGTGCTAATGATCATTGACATAATGAGTTGAGTGATAACTGATTTAACTGAATTGGAAATGGGTGTAGAAGGAATCAAGTTGGGCAAAGGACATTCAGTCTAAAAGGTGAGGGTGTGGCAGATATGACAGTTTATCCTTCAAATCATCAATTCTTATACCATGGCAAGAGTGAGCATAGCAGCAAGACACAAGGTGGTCATCCTGCATCAGCAAGGGCTCTCCCAGGCAGTAATTTTGTGACAGACAGGAGTTTCAAGATGTGCTGTCCAAGCTCTTCTGAAGAAGCATAATGAAATGTGCAAGAATATGCAGTGGTTTGCCATGGAAACAATGAAGAAGACTGATGTAATTTGGAAGGAGTTCAGCACTACTCTGAAACCTCTCAGAAACCACTGCAACACAAATACACCCCCTCTGCATTCCAGTGAAATCTTGTCAGAAGTGGTCTTCGTGGAAGAGTTGCAGCCAAAAAGCCATACCTCCGAAGTGGAAACAAAGCCAAAAGACTCCCCTCTGGACTGATGAATCAAAATATGAAATTTTTGGCTCAAACAGGAAGTTTGTCCATAAAAGAGCTGGAGAGTGGCATGGTGTAGGTTCCCTGCAGGTTTGGGGCTGCATTTCTGCAAATGGAGTTGGTGTTCTGTTCAGAACTAATGGAAAGCTCAATGCTGAGAAGTACGAGCAGATTCTTACCCATCACACAATACGAACAGTGATTGGTCTCAGCTTCTTTCTGCAGCAGGGCAGTGACCCCAAGGTCATAAATAACTCTTCAGTGAAGAGAACAAGGATTTCAACAACAGATGGTATGGCCTCCACAGAACCCTAATATCAACATGGAGGCAGTCTGGGATCACCTGGAGAGACAGAAGAGAGACAGCCAAAGTCTTCAGAAGAATTTTGTCAAGTTCTCCAAGGTGCTCTAGCTAGGTTTCCTACAATACAGTGTACCTAAAAGAACTGATGCAGTTTTAAAGACAAAGGATGGTCATACGAAATATTCATTTGTCTTTTTAACTGGTTTATATATTAATTTTTTGATATTTAGAAACTCTTCATTTTATTTTTGAAGGCATCTTCACTTTACAGATTTTTTTTTTAACATGTGCCTAAGATTTTTGCATAGTGCTGTATACAGGGTGTTTTGGATTAATTTAATTAAATACAATCAAACTCATTTCATTAGCTATTTGTTTGGGGAATAATCAGCTGATGATTCTGTTCTGAAACCTCAATGCATTAATTAGGCCATAAATGGTGATTCACTGACTTGTACTGGGTTGTCTATCCTAGAATTCCCTAAGTTTTAGGATGCCATTGAGTAAACTATTGCCAAAGCAGCACGTGGTCTCTATTTGAGGTAAGGTATACTTGGAGTGTTTCAGGATTTACTAGATTAATATAAAAGGACTGCATGTGCTGGAAATCTGAAATAAAACTGCCAACATTTGTCAAGAGGGGAACAACAGGTAAAATTTTGCTCGTGACCTTTCATCAGCATTAAAGCTTTCATTAGTTCTGAGGAAAGGCTATTGGCTTAAAATATTGAGTCAATTTCTTTCTTTACAAATAATGCCAGACTTTCAGTTTTTTTTGTACCCAATTAATTCCTGAGTTATTCTTTTAGAGCAAGATTGATTAGCCTACTACACACTCTGAAGCCTAGAATAATCTCACTAAAATTTAACATCGTCACTACCTTCTCCCATAGATGCTGTCTGGCCTGCTGAGTTCTGCCGGCATTTTGTGTGTTTATTAAAAATTAGTGGGTTTGATCAGCTAGGAAAAGTGAAGATTTTTCTTTTACTGTGAGCTTAGAACTAGGAGGCATAGTCTCAAGCGTTTTCACCACTTTAAGCTGAACAAGAATGTATGAATCATTGTAATTTATTCAGGAGAGGTGTGGATTCAAGTTTCTGATACACTTTTGAGGATTATTGGAATTTATAACCATATAACAATCACAGCACGGAAACAGGCCATCTTGGCCCTCCTAGTCCGTGCCGAACCCTTAATCTCACCTAGTCCCACCTACCCGCCCTCAGCCCATAATCCTCCACTCCTTTCCTGTCCATATACCTATCCAATTTTACCTTAAATGACACAACTAAACTGGCCTCTACTACTTCTACAGGAAGCTCATTCCACACAGCTATCACTCTCTGAGTAAAGAAATACCCCCTCGTGTTTCCCTTAAACTTCTGCCCCCTAACTCTCAAATCATGTCCTCTAGTTTGAATCTCCCCTACTCTCAATGTACTCTCAATCTCCCTACTCTCAGCCTGTTCACGTCAACTCTATCTATCCCTCTCAAAATTTTAAATACCTCGATCAAATCCCCCCTCAACCTTCTACGCTCCAATGAATAGAGACCTAACTTGTTCAACCTTTCTCTGTAACTTAATTGCTGAAACCCAGGTAACATCCTAGTAAATCGTCTCTGCACTCTCTCTAATTTATTGATATCTTTCCTATAATTCGGTGACCAGAACTGCACACAATATTCCAAATTTGGCCTTACCAATGCCTTGGCAATTTGGCAAGTAAATGAGAGTTGCAGCTGAAGTTTATGACTGAGGCAGGCATTGAAGAGATTTTTGACTTGCTTTCAGGCATGGGTTCATTCATGACTAGGTTTCTGGAATACATGAGTCAAACTGCTGGAAGAAGGAAAGGTGTGGGTGGAAGGGAAGAGCTGTCAGCCTGCATCCAATCCACTGTGGGTGCTTGCAGATAATTTCTTTAGAATGTCTTGGCACAGAATGATGGGTGAGAGGTGAACACTGACATGTGGATTGTTGTCCCTTGCTGGGTTGGGCTCATTCTTGCTGAAACTTTGTGCTTTTAATGCATTAAACATTTCATTCCACATTAATCACACTGAATGGTGAAACGGACCTCTTCACATATTTCTGTGTTCATTCCCTCCTTGTCTGTGTATCAGCCTTCAGATTTGTTTTAATTACGTCTTCATCTTGCCTTATCACCTGTTCATTCATACATGAGATCTTGATTACCTGCACCATAGTTAAGAAGGTGCTTTCAGACCTGTCCTGCTGTCAGTTATTTCTTTGCCAGAGTTTCTCAGTGGTGTTGCAGCCGTAAGCTGAATATTCCCATGTGAAGCATTATTTTATCAAGTCAATTTTTAGAATCAATAAATTTGTCAAGAGACTACGGAGTGTGCTAGCAACTGCTTAGAGAATTAATCAAATCAAGTGGTTCAATAGGAGTTTCTTGTCTGTGGTAAGAACAGGCAATAAAATGAAAGTGAAAGTAGCAGTTTTTGTATAATATTTGTGGTTTTGGTGTCATTTGGTGCTTTTTGTGTTTACTCAGTGGGCTGCTTTTAACTTGATTTAGATTGAGCATCAAGCACCTTTGCTCCGTCTGCTACAACAGGCGGCATTTCCTGCTGGCAACCCACTTTAATTCTGCTTCCCATTCACATTCTGACATGTTGGTCCACTGCCACAATGAAGCCACTCTCAAGTTGGAAGACCAGCACCTTGTATTCCGTCTGGGTAGCCTCCAACCTGACAGCATGACATTGATCCTCTAAATTCTGGTCATTTCTTGCCCCACCCCCTTTCCATTCTCCATTATGACTCTCCTCTTACAGCTTCCCTTTTCTTCACCTTCTATTACTATGTCTTTCTCCTCACACTCATTACCACCAAAATTTCCAGGCTGCCTTGTCCAGCATTGTTTCTGTACTGTCCTGATTTGTTTTCCTATGAGTATAAAATTCTGCTCGCTCTGCACTGTTCTTGGGTTGAGAGTTTACAGCGCTGAGCTGTTTGTTATCTTGCCCTTTCAGTTCTAAATTTATGGGAGGAAGAGAGATTATAGAAAGCCAAGTGAATCACACAACTGCCTCCACTGTTCACCACATCCTGTAACAACAACGCGTTCTTTTAAGATACATTTAACTGAATAAAAATGTTTTCAGTCACTCCGGTGACAATGGCGAATGAGCAAGACCTGAATTACCTTTGAGTTTAGAGGTCATATTCAGTTCAAAGTGATGTTTGAGGGCAGGTGAGGAGGTGGCCAACAGAAATGCTGACATTTTGGGGAAAGGCTCTGAACTACTAACGGCCAATAGTGTAGTTGAAGGACCAGAACTAAGAATTGGCCAACTGAAGGATATGCTGAGTGAGGTCACTATTGTTGGCAGAAAATACCTATTCTGGGGCCAAATCTACTGAAGATGGTAATATACTGAAGTTGGCCAATCAATTCTAGCGTATTTTTCCAGTCTTCAAAAACACTTTCTTGCCCATATCCCTTGATTATTCTAAAATGCAAAGATCTTTCAATCATGAATTAGGAGTGAAAGAAATGACTTGACTCCTTTGACCTCTGGGCTAGAGAATACCAAAGTAAAGAAATTCATCCTAGATTCCATCTTAAATTGCCTTTGTCAGATCTAGATGTCTCAGCTAAGAGGAATGTCCTTCCTCTTATTGTCAAACTTTAAAAAAAAATAATAATAATTCTGAATTTTTCAGCTGGGACAACTCTGTTTTATAAACAAATGATAAAGGCCTTGTTTTCCCAACTCTCTTGAATGATAAATAAATTTACCATCCCAAGAATCAATCCAATTAAATCATTTCCATATTCCCTCCCCAGCAAGTACATTATTTTTCTGATAAGAAAATCAAAATTGGAACTGAGCTGTGTAACCTACCTATGGCCCTATATCCCAAGACATCTTTACTTCTGAAGTCAAATCCTTTTGCAGTAAAGACCATTATAGCATTTGCTTTCCTCGACTGCTGCACCTGCATGCTATCTTTCAGTGACTTGGTATATATGTACCCACAAATCCCTTTGTTCTATTCAATATTTTTTTAACCATTAATAAACTTCCTGATAGAAGATCATTAAAGTGAGAAGCGCAGTTAGACAGCCAATATCCTCTCAGGCTCAGTGTCTAATACTAGGAGGCATGCATTTAACATGGCATGGAGAAAGTTCAAGGGTTGAACTTAGTGGGGGAGGCAGGTGTGATAGAAGAATTTAAAAAGCTCTTGTATACTTATGTGAGTATAAAGTGATATGGACCATGAACAGGCAGAATGTGTGAGATGTCATTACCTTAATTAATTTGCCATAACATCATGAGCTGAAGGGCCTGTTCCTGTGCAGTACTATTTCATGAACTTTTTTTAAAAGCATCATAAAACTCCAACCTGGCATCCTTGGAAATTGGCTTATTTTTTGGATTTTTGAATGCATTCCTATTAATATTCCAAGACAATTTTAATTTGATATAAATTTACCAGTGCAAATAGTTTCGAGGGTGCTATTTTTTATTTCCCATTTATATAATGCTTTAAGTTCTTGTTTTTTCATTGGATTCTTTTAGTTCCTTCCTCTGCAGGTAGACACGAAGTATTTGATTTAACTTCCATTTTCTTATTTCCTATTTCTGTAAGAGGTCCACATTTAATCTTTACCTTTTGAAATGTTCACAGAAGCTCATGTATTTTTATGTCCCTCACAGATTTACTCTTTTCCCTTTACCAACTTTTTTGGTCATTGTTTATTGATACCTGGAGCCCTCTAATCCTCAAGTTTACACTTTTACTAGCAACCTCAAATCCTTTGATTCATTGATGGATTACAAAAGATAACTAAACCAGTTTCCCTGCTGTATCTTGGTCATGTATCAAGTCTTGTTTCTTTGAATTTTCATTATTGTATGTTCATTGTCACACTTTAATGCAATTTTTCAATCCATCCTATCTGGGCTTTCATACCCACATTTTCCCTTCTTTACATTGAAAGTCCATGTTTCAGACTAAGGTACCTCAATTTTGAACTTCCTGTTGTTTTATGGTCATTCTTTCTGTGGGCCCCTTTCCAACAATTACAAATGAACAAATTCTTCAGTGGTCGATCTAAAATGGTTGATTCTCCTCAGTTATTTCCTCAGTGTACCAAGGAAGGAATCTTGTATAGATTCCAGACGTTACAAGTACTAATTAAAGTCCCCTATGATTACTATATTATTCTTGTTGCATGTGCATCTAATTTCCTTATTGATTCTGCACCTTGCATCACCACTGCTATTCAAAGGCCTATAATCAACTCCCACCATTGTGTTCTGCTCCTGCTGATTATTTCCATCCACACTAATTCTAACCTTCTCATGTTTTGGGGGGGGGGTGGTGGGGGGGAATAGTGGGAAACAAAGCCAAGATCTTTCTAGCTATTGTAACATATAAACCAGGATATTTTAAAAAAAAGCTTAAAAATACAAGGAAAAACACAATTTTTTAAAAAAGCATAATTTGCACCCCAATCCAATGAAATTTAGAGGTTCTTTAGACTGATATCTGGAATGGGCAGGCAGTTGTAATAGAATTCCTCAGGAATTTGGAGTGCGAAGGGGTGAATGAAATGTACAGGATCCTAAAGAAGTCTAAAAGTCAATGTCGAGAGCAGACTTTGTCTTTTTGGAGAATCTGGGAAACGGGAATCACTGTTCAAAAAAAGAATCTCCCAATCAAGAAGGTTCAATGTTTTCTCTTGGAGCCCTTGGAATAGTCTTCCTCAAACAGAGTGAAGGCAGAGTCTTTGATTTTTTTTTGCAGCAGAGATGGGTAGATACTTGATGGTCATAGGGTAAAAAAATTACTATGTGTAAGCAAGAATGGAAAGTTGAGATTAAATTCACATCAGTGAACATTTTATTGAATGAAGGATCGGGCTTGAGGGACCAAATTGAGTACTCTAAGTACTTAAATGTGATTTGCTGTCTATAGTATACTGCTCAAGTTGCTGAGTTTGCATTGAGCAGAACAAAGGCAGACTGGGTGATTGAACTGCAGAGACATTCTGAATGTCTGTTCCATCTGTAGGCAAAGCTCTGAGCTGCACTCTCCCCTTCTGTTTCCTTTTTGATCATCTTTCTTTGGTTGTTTGTACTGTTATTGTGAAGGTCAGTGTAATGAGGAATAGCACTACTACCTTCTATCTAAGCATATTATTGTCTTCTAGGCTTAACACAAAAGATCAACAGTTTCGGACAGTGAGGTAGCTTACTGCCCATTATGGCATTAGCATTTAAGGCTGCAATGAAGTAGCTTCCTCCTGGTTTTCACTGTATCAGGCTTACATTTCCTGGGTGGAGACATTAAGTATTGTTGCACTCAGGTGTAGAAGGATTGCTGTTTCTGTAGCAATTTTGTTTTACCAGTCAGGGTTATTAGTCCTGCGCTGAACCCTGAAATCTGGAGGACTGGTGGATCACTCATAGTCTACCTTCTACCCTTTGACCTGTTTGGCATGGGTAACTCTACCAAAAGCCAAAGTATGAAGCCCTGCCTTCAGCCAACGTCATTGAGTTACACAAGCCACCAAACCATGACAAGGTTTTGGTCCTCTTGGAGGAGGCAATGAGCATTTCTACCTTTAGTTTTTCTCTGATTTCCAGCATCAGTATTGTTTACTGCAATTTCAGTTAATGCCTCAAATTTCCTCTTTTATCGGGTTTGCTTTTGGTTAATTTGTGTAGTACTTTCCACTTTCGTCATTTTATTTCTCCTTCACTTTTTCCCTTAACGGTTATTTATCACTTAGTTTTCCCAGTTCTAAAACAATGTCACTGACCAAAAGTTTTGGCACTGTTTCTCTCCTCAGAGATGTGATCTGCCGTGCGACATGTTTCTGTCATTTTTTAACTATCTGTTTAACTTCTGTATCTTCTAGTCCTCCAAATATGAATTGAAGGAATTTGTGCTATCACCTGATAAAACATACTGTTGCAATAATTTGTATCTACGTTGGCTGTAGTATGCTGTAATTTTTCCCTGTGGTTCTCAGCCCAGCATTTGAGTATTAATGGATCTTAAGTGAAGTTGCCACCTTTGGGATATACAGTGACATGCAAAAGTTTGGGAGCCCCGGTCAAAATTTCTATTACTGTGAATAGCTAGGCGAGTAAAGGATGACCTGGTTTCCAAAAGGCATTAAGTTAAAGATGACACATTTCTTTAATATTTTAAGCAGGATTACTTTTTTATTTCCATCTTTTATAGTTTCAAAATAGCAAAAAAGGAAAAGAGCCCAAAGCAAAAGTTTGGGCACTCTGCATGGTCAGTACTTACTAACAGCCCCTTTAGCAAGTATCACAGCTTGTAAATGCTTTCTGTAGCCAGCTTAGTCTTTCAATTCTTGTTTAGGGGATTTTCACCCATTCTTCCTCGTAGAAGGCTTCTAGTTCTGTGAGATTTTTGGGCTGTCTTGCATGCACTGCTCTTTTGAGGTCTATCTATAGATTTTTGATGATGTTTAGGTCTGGGAACTGTGAGGGCCATGGCAAAACCTTCAGCTTGCGCCTCTTGAGGTAGTCTATTGTGGATTTTGAGATGTGTTTAGGGTCATTATCCTGTTGTAGAAGCCATCCTCTTTTCATCTTCAGCTTTTTTACAGACGAGAATTTGCTGGTATTTAATTGAATTCATTCTTCCCTCTACCAGTGAAATGTTCCCTGTGCCACTGGCTGCAACGCAAGCCCAAAGCATGATCGATCCACCCACATGCTTAAAAGTTGGAGAAGTGTTCTTTTCATGAAATTCTGCACCTTTTTTTTCCAAACATACCTTTGCTCATTGCGGCCAAAAAGTTCTATTTTAACTTCTTCAGTCCACAGGACTTGTTTCCAAAATGCATCAGTCTTGTTTAGATGGTACTTTGCAACTTCTGACGCTAAATTTTGTGGTGAGGATGCAGGAAAGGTTTTCTTCTGATTAATCTTCCATGAAGGTCTTATTTGTGCAGGTGTGGCTGCACAGTAGAACAGTGCACCACCACTCCAGAGTCTGCTAAATCTTCCTAAAGGTCTTTCGCTGTCAAACGGGGGTTTAATTTGCCTTTCTAGCAATCCTACGAGCAGTTCTCTTGGGAAATTTTCTTGATCTTCTAGACTTCAACTTGACCTCCACTGTATCTGTTAACTGCCATTTCTTAATTACATTATGAGCTGAGGAAACGGCTACCTGAAAACGCTTTGCTATCGTATAGCTTTCTGCTTTGTGAGCATCATTTATTTTAATTTTCAGAGTGCTAGGCAGCTGCTTAGAGGAGCCCATTGCTGCTGATTGTTGGGATAAGGCTTGAGGTGTCAGAGTATTTATAAAGCTTTGAAATTTGCATCACCTGGCCTTTCCAGCCATAGCCCTAACAAGCTAATTAAGGTCTGAGACCTTGCTAAAAGTTACCTGAGAGCTCAAATCTCTCGGGGTGCCCAAACTTTTGCATGGTGTTCTCTTCCTTTTATTTCACTCTGAAATTGTACAAAACAAAAATAATACACTAATCTTGCTTAAAGTGTTGAAAAGAATGGTTCATCTTTATGACTTTTGGGGATCAGTTCATCTTCTACTCACTTAACTATTCACAGTAACAGAAATTTTGACGGGGGTGCCCAAACTTTTGCATGCCGCTTTATTTGTCACTCGTACCTATATGGCAAACCAGTCATCTAGCACATTAACTCTACCCCATTGCCATCACCAGGGTATTGTGAACCTAGTTTTCATTGGTATTGCCAGTAGGAAGCCAGCACCACTTATTATTAAATACTTGGCTGGAGAGAGGTTTTTAAACCCTGATTTCAAATAGGGGAGAGATAAAGAGAAGTAGTTCGAGCTTGCAACCAAGCAGCAAAAGATGTATAATAAATATATGCCCTTTTAAAATTATGTGCAATCAGCACGTGGAAGCTCTTAAACTTGACTGAGAATTTTAAATTGGATACTTTGCTAATGGATCCAATAGTAGATTAGTCGTTTATTAGTAGATTAGTGAATACTAGAAAACTGACGAGGAGAGTATTGGAGTAATTATGCCAGAAGCAATAAGACTCATAGTTTTGGCTGAGGTCATAGTCAAAACATAGTTTTAACAACTGGCTGAGGCAGGAACAGAAACCAGTGAATCCTAAAGATCTATATAAGATTTAGAGCAGTTGAAAGGGGTAACTCTAAAGATATTATCATTGGAAACAATTTAGCAGAACAGGATGCTAGGTGGACAGTTGGGTAACTTGTGGTTTGACAGAGCTGGCTGTTGTCATTGCCTTTCAGTCTGGTTTTGTTTTTGGATAGTTTTTGCTGAAAGATTTTGTGGATGATGGAGATCAAGCAAGGACTATTTGTGGAGGATGTCAGAGATAGCTCAGTGAAATTTGAAACGGACCAAACTTGAATCACTGAAGGATGCACGACAGCTGTGGCAGGGCTTGAATGCTATCACCTCCTACAAAGTGAAACCAAGTGATTTAGGTGACCAGGCTTTGAGCTCAATACCTTTTATGGTCACTTTGACCATCAAGACATGGAGGCACCTTTACAAACTCCCACAGCTCCCAGTGACCCTGTGATTTCAGTCCCTGAGGCTGATATGAGAGCATCCAACAGTGGGGTGAATCCACAGATGGGATCCAGCCCAGTGGAGTTACCTGCCCGAGTACTAAAGACCTGTGCTGATCAATTGGCTGGAGTGTTCACCAATATCTCTAACCTCTCGCTTTAGTAGTCTCAGGTAACCTGCCTCAATGACTATCATCCAGTAGCACTTGCATTCAGTGAAGTGATTTGAGAGGGTAGTGATGAAACATATCAACTCCTACCTGAAAAGCCACTTGGATTACCTACTGTCACAACAGGTCAGCAGCAGATGCCATTTCATTACCTTTTTATTCAATCCTGGAATATCTGGACAGCAAAGGTGCAAACATCAGGATGATCTTCTTTAACTACAGCTTGCTATTCAATACGATCATCCCCTGAAAACTAAGCCATAAGCTTCAAGTCCGTGGTCTCAGTACCTCCTTGTGCAACTGGATCTTCATTTTTTCTCACTTGTGGACCCCAGTCAATTTGAATTGGTAGCATCTCCACAATCTCCATCAGCACTGATGTACCACAAGGGTGTATGCTTAGCCTCTGCTCTACTCACTGTTTATTTATGACTGAGGCTAAGCACAATCCAATGCCATATTCATGATTGCTGATCAGCACATAGGAAGGAGATTGAAAACCACCCTCACTCAATGTCAGCAAGACCAAAGAGAAAACTGGAGGTCCATGGGCCGATCAGAGACGAAGATGGTCAGCAACTTTAAATTCCTCAGTATTAACAGTTCAGAGGACGTGTCCTGAGTCCAGTACACAACTGCAATTATGAAGAGAGCAGAGCTCTGCTTATAAGTTTGCAAGGATTCAGTATGCCATCTAAAGCTTTGATAAACTTCTATAGATTTGTGGTGGAGAGTGTATTGACTAGTTGCCTCATGGCCTGGTTATGGAAACACCAGTGTCTGTGTATGGAAAAGTTACAAAAAAGTAGTGGATATGGGCCAGTCCATCGCAGGTAAAGCCCTCCCCACCATGGAGCATTGTTGCTGAAAGCAACATTCATCATCAAGGATCCTCCACCATCCAGGCCGTGCTCAGTTCCTGTGCATTCAAATTGCCCTACCAGACCATGATGCAAGCAGTGAGAGGTGATTGTAGAAAAAGAAAAGATCATGGTGTAGGCAGCAAGATATTGGCATGGACAGATGATTGCCTTGCTAGCAAGAATGGGAGTTTAGGTTTAAATGTGTTGTCATATGTAGAGTGTTTGATTGCTCTGGGCCTGTATTCACTAAAATTCAGACGAATGAAGGGTGACCTCATTGAAACCTATTGAATCATGATAGAGTGTATATAGAGTGGATGTAGAGAGAATATTTGCTATGATGGGGGAGTCTTAAGACAAGAGGACACAGCTTCAGAAGAGAGGGGTGTCATTTTAGAATGGAGATGAAGAATTTCTTTAGCCCAAGAATGGTGAATCTCTGGAATTCTTTGCCATAGGAAGCTGTGGAGCCCAAGTTTTTATGTATATTTAAAACAAAGGTTGAAAGATTCTTGATTGGTCAGGGCATGAGGGATATGGGGAGAACGCAGGGGATTGGGGCTTGGAGGAAAAGTGGATCAGCCATGATGAAATAACGGAGCCAAATGGCCTAATTCTGCTCCTATATTTTATGGTCTTGTAGGTCTTTTCCTGGCTGGTAATATGTGCCACGGGAATCAACTTTTTGCATGAATTTGGATCAAGGCACAGAAGGCTTGTCTGCTAATTTTGCTGATGTGGCAAAGTTGTGAAGAGGATGAATAAAACTGCCAGGAGCAGATAGGTTATGTGATAGGTTAAGTGGAATATAATTTAGGAAACTGAAAAATTAAGAAAGGCATTATCCTATAAGTGAGAAATTGCAGAGCTTTGAGGGGCATGATTTGTAAAGTATGTATAGTAGGTAATTCTAATATAACATTTATGACTAGGTGAATTGTACAAAGGAAGGTAAGTAATATTTTGGATATAAGGAGCATGATGATAATGCCATATCCCAGAAAATGAAAGGTCTAGAATGGAGAGGGAGGATGTTTCAAATAGTGGGAGAGTCCAGCGCCAAAGGGCACAGACTCGGAATACAAGGACATCCCTTTAGAACGGAGACGAGGAGTTCCTCTAGCCATTGGGTGCTGAATCTCTGGAATTTTTTGCAATAGGCAGCTGTGAAGTTCAAGTCATTGGATGTTGAAAGGTGCTTAATTAGCAAGGGTGTCAAAGATTATGGGGAAAGGGTAGAAGAATGGCATTGAGAAGGAAAATAGATCAGCCATCATGGAATGTTTGAGCGCTGAATGGCCTGATTTTCCTACTGTGTGTCTCGTGGTTTAGATAGTTTGTATTGTTATTTTCCAGAACACACAGCTGTTATCTGGACACTATCGAGAAAAATAAATGAATTTTGTTTATTTGCTACATATTCATACACATTCTGTGAGGATGAATTTTATTCCGCATTTCGAAGTGCATCTGGATAGCGCTTTGCAAATTCTGTAAGAGTGAATTTTCATAACCTAAATGGCTGTAAAGCTGGGGTTGTTTGCATATTGATCTAGAAAATGCCAAAACACAACTAGAAATTTTCAAGCAAAACATTGTTTTTTTTGTCATCTTAAGATTTTTCTTTGCCAAGTAAATGTCCCCTCTCAATAATTTGTACAAATTTTTTTTAATTTTAGTAGAAAAGGCAAATTCCATTTAATGCAATTCATTAGGGCAGGTTAATCTTACATGGCTTTGAGCAGTTTGTCTAATGCGTATTATGTTTCATTTCTGTCCTTTTGAGGTCTCAGTTTAGAAATATTAGGGAAATGTCGTAGCTCCTGGGACTGGCTTGTTCAACAGCTGGTTGGTGAGCAAAGTTTGGCATGTGCTGTGTCTGTCTCACAAACCAACACAAAATGCACCTTTTAAATTTATGTGTGCATTTTTTTAACTTTGAGATTTATTCAAAATTTGGATCACTATTTTGAAAATAGGATCAGCTGATGCACACTGGATGTGTTCTGGAAGTTGGAGGCAAAGCATTAAACCTGGAGCTAGTTTAAGCAAACAATTTAAGCTTCTAGCTCAGTTAGGAATGGAAACATTTGTTTACCCTCTCTATTCATAGCCTAAGGAAGGAATAATGGGACTAGCTATCTGTTTCTGGTCACTATTCCTCCAAGTAAAGGGCTTATCTTTTGTTAACTGATCAATGTACAATTGTACTCTCCAATAATGCTCCATTAGGTGAAAGTGAATGAATTTGGGTGGGGGGGGGCGGGAGGAGGAGTGACATAACCTTGTTTGGTATTGTTTGAAATTTCTGTACCTCTGTGCTCATTATTTTTGTATGCAGAATACATTATGGGTTTAATTATCCCTTAATTAATATTTTTTGACCCACCACAGATGGATAGGTTCTTAACAGCACTGCTTTCTTCATTGGATAATATTTTATCTAATAAAGGAGGCATGAACACTGGTGACTCCCTTGGTACACAAGTTAGCGAGTCTGGAGACTGGGGCCCGATGGCTGAAGCTCTGGTTCTGCAGGTTCACTGAGTGTTGGAGGCCCAGTATCTGTGAGGCTACTGGCAGCCCAGAGGTAGCGCTTCCTGGGGTTAGAGGGCAGTCTGTGTGAATGGGTAGGAGGGAAGAAAAGGGCTTGAGTTGCTGTTGTCGCTATGTTGGTGTCAGGATGTGTGGTAACACTTGTGGGCTGTCCCTAGCATATCCTTGGGTTGTGTTGGTTATTAACACAAGTGACACATTTTGCTAAAAGTGTGATATATGAAAGAATCTGAATCTGTTTTTATTGCCTATTGTGTAAAATCACTTACTAACATGAATGTTACTCCTCAATTTAATAACAATCCAATGTGAAGAAATGCTGCTGCCAGTGTTTATAGCCAGACGAGTATTCCAGAGGACTGGGCTAAGCAGAGTTCAGATCCCTCCTTGGCATCTGTAGAATTTAAATTCAGTCTTTCTCTTCTTAATCTTTAAATAATCTGGAATGTTTAAAAACAACGTGACTTATAATGAGCACAATACTGCCAGATTGACATTTGAAACAAGACATAATTACAATCACAAGATTCTGTGGATGCTGGAAATCTTGAGCAACTCACAAAATGCTGGAGAAGCTCATCAGGTCATGGGGGGGGTGGGGGAGAGAGCAGATGTGGGAGAATAAACAGTCAACATTTTGAGCCAAGATGGAGATCATTCAAAATTTATAAACAGCATCATATGCATTATACTGGACCATCCAGTGCAGTCCGGTCTGCAGTACTGTTTAGCTGCAGTGCAGTGTATCGTTGCTCAAAGCCACACACCCCTTTTCCTGAATAACCCTTCCCCCAACCATCCAAAAGTTCTGCTATTCAAGACAAAAAGATTAACTATTAAATATGGAAAAATCATATATGGTTCCAACAACCACAAGGAAGCCTTTCTGGCCAGCAGTCTGTATCTCAACTAAAACAAATTAGCAGGTTATTAATCTTTTATTTAGAGAGGCAGAGCAGAACAGACCCTTCCAGCCCAATGAGCCACACACAGAAACCCACCTATTTGACCCCAGCCCAATCACAAGACAGTTTACAATGACCAGGTAACCTACTAACCGGTAAGTCTTAGCACTTTGTGAGGAAACTTGCGCATTCACAACAAGGACATACAAACTTCTTGCAGGGGAGCGGGGATTGAACTCCGTACTCTGACACCCTAGCTGCAATTGTGTCACGCCAACCATCAAGCCCCGCTGTGTGTGTTTAATTACTTAACAGCAGTCGGTCTGAGGACATGAGAGACATCGTAGAAATGCAGATGTCCTCTTTTCACTGTGTAACTGCTAATAAAGTTTCCACCACTAAAACTGGAGTGCCCGGTCATCTGGTATTCTTAAAGTATAATAAGTCACAACTGGGAGGAATTATTGTTTGTGTTCAATTGCAGTAATTTGAATTTTTTTCCACATTTCCCCAGCATTCCAGCATTACCGATACAGCTGAATGGTCCGACTAATGTGTTCCCAGCATTTGCAGGTAATTGTTTAACATGTTATTAAAATAGAGATATTAAATAAAGCTAGAGAGCCAAATAAAAAAAGCTTCTGCAAGAAGTTGAAAATGGCGATAGTAATTCACACTGTGCACATGTATCTGATGTTAAGCAGCACCATCTGAGTTCAATCAGGATAATCTCTGGGATGTTTTAGCAGATTGAGAGTAGGGAATAAAATGATTATTGATTTTTTTTGATCACACACATTCACATATATGCTGGTCAAGGACAGTCTCAGATTCGATTGCCTTTTAATGTTTAAGTACTCAATAATTTGTATAAATTTATGATATGCAGCTCCATTGGGAATCATCAGATATTCCTGTTTAGGACTACTACTGCTGATATCCACAGACACAGCCACATGATGTGAGTAACATCATTTTAAGTCGTTTTTAAACAAAAACCTGAATACTCACACCGGCAGATCCCAGACTGCAGACTTTGGTTGTGAGTGCAGTTCCCCTTTAAGAAAGCAGAAGCCAAGCCAATCTGCAGGTACGATTGAAACAGAGGCTGCGCTCCACTCCAACTGTTGTGCTGATAAATGTACAGTCTCTGGAAAATTTAAAGACCTCAGACCAAGATTGCTGTACCAGAGAGACATCAGCTGCTACTGTGTACATTGCTTCACAAAAACAGAGCTATCCCCCATCATTTCAGATGTAGCACTGCAACTTGATGGCTTCACCATTCTCAATAAAGAGGGGACAGCTCAGTCTTTTAAAGGCAGACGAGGTGCGTATGCTTTATGATTAACTCATCATGGTGTCCAGACATGGCAGTTCTGTCTCAGTCCTGCTCACCCAACCTGAAACATCTAAGCAGTTGAATGTTATCCTTTTTATCTGCTGACGGGGCTTTAACCCATCACCCTGGTAGTGGTGCACCTCAGGCACTGGAGGAGCTAAGCTCTATAATCGCTAGGCATAAAATAGTGCATCCTGATGCTTTCTCTATCATCGCAGGGATTTCAACCAGGCCAGTATGAAATACCTGAACAACTACCATCAATGTATCACCTGTGGAACCAAGGAGCTAACACATATGACCACTTGTACCACCATCAAGAGCGTTTACCTTGCCCACATTTGGAAAGTCCAATCACCTGGCTATACTTTGACATGTTGTGCCAATGGTGAGGACCAAGAAGATATGGTCAAGGGAGGCAGAGGAGTGTTTGGAGGACTGCTTTGAGTCAATGGACTAAATAATCAGAGACTCAGTTTGAATCTGAATGAATACACCCGAATTGTGACTGACTACAAGACCTATATGGATGAGTATGTCCTTCAAGAACATACCAGACAGCCCAAACAAAAGCTGTAAATGAACCAGAAGATTCATAGTCTGCTGAAGGCTAGAGCTGTGACATTAAAGACCAGAGATCCAGGACTATTCAAGAAATCCAGGTATGGCTAATGGAAGGCTATTTTAAGAACAAAAGATAACAATTCTGATTGGCGTTAGAAATGGAATCAGATGAACACCAGCTCTGGCAGGGTTTGCGGCCATTTGTTACTACAGAGTGAAATCTAACATTGTGAATAGCTGTGATGCTTCACTTCCAGATGAGTTCAATGCCTTTTAAAGGGTGAATAAAACTACATTAATGTGAATCCTACAGCATCTGATAACCCTGTGATTTCTGCCTTGGAGACCAACATCAGAGCATCTTTCAAGAGGGTGAACCCTTGCAAGGTGTCAGGCTCTGATAGTGTACTTGGTAGGGCTCTGAAAACCTGTGCCAGAGAACTGGCGAGAGCATTCAAGGACATCTTTAATCCCTCACTGCTGCAGTCAGAGGACCCCACCTGATTCAAAATGGTGACAGTCATACTGGTGCTGAAGAAAAGGGTTTGGTGCTTCAGTAACTATCATGCAATGGCATTCCAATCAACTGGAAGTGCTTTAAGAGACACTGTTAACTCTAATTTTATTTCACAGCTGTACAGAACAGCCATTGCTCTGAGCAGGAAATTTTTGCACTGTTATTAAGATGCAGTACAGAATAGGCCTATTGATTACTGCTTGGCTTTCAATACAATTATACCCTCTGTTCTAATCAACAAGCTCCAAAACCTGGGCCTCTATACCTCCCTCTGCAAGTGGATCCTTGACTTCCTCACCAGGAGACCAGTCTGTGCAGATGTGAAATAACATCTTGCTGACAATGGACACTGGAGCATCTCATGGGTGAGTGCTTAGTTCACAGCTCTACTCTTTCCACACCCATGACTTTGTGGCTAGGCACAGTTCAAGCACCATCTACAGTATAAATCTTACAACCACTATGTTGGCAGAATTTCATATGGTGGCGAGGAGGCATACAGGAGTGAGATAGCTGGTTGAGTGGTGTTGCAGCAACAACCTTGCACGGAGTGTCAGTAGGACCAAGGAATTGATTGTAAACCAGGAAGGGGGAGTTGAGGGAACACTTCAGTTATTATCAAGGGATCAGCAGTAGAGAGGATGAGCAATTTCGAGTTCCTGGGTGTCAACATCTCTGAAGATCTATCCTGGGCCCAACATATTGATGCAGTTACAAACAACGCAAGATGGTGGATATATTTCATTTGGAGTTTGAAGAGTTGGTATGTCACCAAAGACACTCAGATTTCTACAGAGGTACTGTGGGGAGCATTCTAACTAGTTGCATCACTATCTGGTTTGGAAAGGCCAGTGCAAATTCAGCCATCTCCATCATGGCACTAAACCTTCCAGCATCTAGGACATCTTCAAGCAGTGATGCCACAAAAAGGTGGCATCCATCAGTAAGGACCCTCATCACTCAAGTCATGCCCTTTTCTCATTGCTGCCATCAAGGAGGTGGTGCAGGAGCCTGAAGGCATGCACTCAGTGTTTCAGGAACAACTTCTTCCCCTCCACTATTAGATTTCTGAATGGACAATGAACCCATAAACACTACCCTCACTATTCCCCTCTTTTTGCACTAAATTTACCTTTTTTATATTTATACTTTTTGCTATGTACTGCAGCAAAACAATACTTTTTGCAACATACTGTGTGCCAGTCATATTAAACCTGATTCTGATAACTTTGAGCTTAGTATTTAGTGTTTTTTGACCCAATTGAATGAAAGTGGAAAACGTTTTCTCATGTTAGTTTATATACTAAATGGGGTTTCAGTGAAAGAGCTACCTCTTAACTGACTTAACCTTCATTCTCGAAGACTACAAATTCATATCGACTGTAAATTTAATGTCATAAAAGCAAGTGAGGAAAAGGTAGGAAGTGCATCACATTGTTGTAACTGGTCTCCTAGAGACAGGAGTCTAAATGATTTCAGTCCAGTTTCTACTGAAGGTAGAATATTAAAACAATAGTAAAACCTAAACTATAAAATTCACTATCGGCCTTCTTGGGACTGAAGGATATGGGAAATGTGGGCAATAAAATCTATTAAGAAGGCAGAAATGCCTGGATTAAGAGTTTATTGGTGCCTTGCATTGAATTTGGTTTCTGCTAAATTTTAGAATGTTTGATGGTGCTATCGACTGCTTAATGATATATTTTCTATTATGATTTTACTGCAGTCTCCACTTTAATTTGCTACATAGGGATTCCTACTGATTATTTTTATATGAAATCAATTGTCTGAAAAATTCCATTAGTTATTTATTACTGAACCTGTTGATCAGTTTGCTACTTTTTGTGTTGCTTGCTTGTAGAAAGCTTTGAACCTGGCAGTCTATTAAATAAGTGGTGGCTTAAAACAGATATTCTAGAGGTCTGTGATTTCCCACGCAACCCCCATTCCTAAATAGGGCAATTTATCAAAAAGTCACTGAAAATACTGAATATTCATGAAATGGAATTTCAAGGCTCGCTATTGAGCCAGGCAAACATAAACTATGACTGTAAGAAGGAATTTGCAAGAAAAGTAGAAATTTAGAATAATTCAATTTATTTAATTGTTCAAATAGTAAAGTATTCCTATTTCACTACAGAAGCAATTATAGATAGTTAGCAATGTAAAATCTATCCAAGTTTTCTGAAGCGGCAGCTCAATCATTGCAAGCATTCCTCTTCTTTTGATTCACTGATTTTATGATCCATTCTGTATCATTAGATTTTGGCTTAAGATAGTAAGACACAATGCAATGTTAGGGGATTGTCAGACCAGCTTTGTGTTTACATTAAATATTTGTTTACAGTTTAACTATTCAACTATACCATTTAGAAATGATGTGAATAATCAATAAACTTGAGCTTCATTTTTAATAGTGTACAAGTAAGGTGACCAGCATCTGAAAGTAAAGCTGAATAATTACTAGAAAATGTGCAATACAAGTTTGCTTGGAAGTACTTACAGTAGCACCATAAAGCAGTCCAGATGATTCTGCTGCAATGTCAGGGCTTGATGTGATATTAGTGTGATGCAAGGAGCTGGAGATGAATTAGTTTATACTAGCAGAAGACAGTCTAGTCACGGTCCATTTCCAATCTTCCCAATACAATGTTCCCTTTCCACTTGAATCAGTTGCCCTAACTTCATAGCATCTTCAAGTAATGGAGGTCTTATTGATCAGATCAAAGGATACTTCCAATGTACTTATAGTCCTTCCATAACCTCATCAGATTAAATCAATTCACTGGTACACTGATGTACTCAGTTGCTTTGGAATCTTCCTCCAACTAACATTGCAAGTGGTAAGTTTAAACATACAATGATTCTTTGTGCATCTGTTAAATTGGAAGCTGCAAATTTTAATGATTCAACGATAAACTTTACAGGGTCAGGATAACCAAAAATTAATTTTTTTAGTCTTCACTTACATTGCCATGAACATATTGGACCAACTGTGGAGTGCAGTATTCTTGTGGTCTTCAACCCTTCCATTGTCAATATGCTGACTGAAGAATGTTAGACAGTGGTCACTGTCTCAACCTATTGCTTGTCAGTTTCTTGTGATATAAAAGCAAATTGCTTTAAAGTCAGAGCCTCACCATTAGCCAGGTGAATTTTGCTGCCGTAAACAAGCTTCTGTCAAATTTTATTGATATTTTTTTTCCCTTCCACCTCTTTAGTTCTAAAGCTGGAAGCTTAAACATTTGTGTTCTAGTTTTTTGCAGTCAATTTTGTAAAGACAGTATTTTAATGACCAAGTTACAATAATACCCTAGCATAACTGTATATCTGAACACCCTGATTTTTGCATGTTTGATTTTGGTTCATTGGAAGGAGTCCATGCCTGGTTTGTTTCTTAAACAGTATATAGACTTGACAATTAAATTTTGACAATTCCTGCATAATCTTCTGATCTTTGCAGAGGACAGTCATTTTGTGGTAGTCTTTGTCCATGACTTACCAGTCTGGTGACAGAGCCTTTGGATACAAAGGCCATAAGATCTGAAATTTCTGAAAATTTCTTGTATTCTTCCACGAAAGATACCCATCAAAGTCAAACTTTGATAAAGTTTTTGGTCATTTGCTTGTGCTAGATATCAGATAATTTGATAATGTTTGTGTGAAACGGATATTTGCTGTGTTAAGAGTGCCACTTAAAGTGGTGGAACCTTCAAATTTTGAGAACTGACTTTCAGAGATTAAGTGTAAGTTTGAAAGCAATGATTTGTGTTTTTTTTTAAAAACAAATCTGAATTTGCTTAGCTGAACTTTGTAGAGTTTGTAGGAATTCTGTTCACACTTCTCTGCTTCTACAGATACTGGCTTTACATTTTGAGTTATCTACATACTGCATCACAGTAACAGGATACACAAAAAGTAGGGAAAATCTTCTTCAAACATTAACATTCAGAGAAATTAAACCTTTGTAGGAATTTGCTCCAAGTGTGAAAAATCTGAAAGAAATTTGAGAGAAAATTCTTCCAAATGACCCCTCAACTACATAATCATGACCAATTAATTTTCAATTGCAAATTTAATTGAGCAAGGGTGTGGGAACAGTCCTACAGGGAGCTCCCACGCTGAATATAAAGGATGAAGACACTGATTTTTTTCAAAAAATAAATGCCATGCCACGTGAAAGGGGTACAAGCCACAGTGCTTTGAGAATTTTGAATATTCAACTTCCTTAGACATTGATGCTTATATTTTATTGCAAATTCTATATAATTATTTCATTTAGAGCTACATCTGTGTTGCATTAAAGCTTTTATCTGAGCTAGGATTTCCCGGCTAAAATGGTATCCCATTGTTTCTGCTGCTGTTGCCCTGGTATCCACACAGGCTTGTCTACTTATTCAGTGGGGTTTTGTTCGCTTGGTCTCTTTCAAATCACTGGTGAGGTGAAGGGGCCTAGAATGTCAGACTAATTTTACTTCCACTTTTTGTGTCATGAATTAATTTTGTCACTTGGTGAATTTGATTTTTCAGTTCTGTTGACTTTCTTTTATTTCCTCTGGTTCCTTTTTTAATTTACTTCTGTGTGTTCTATTTTGTTTTTCTTTTACACACCATTCCCCCTGTGCATGCTGATGATGACCACTGAATCTTTAGGCATGACCGCAATTCTGATGTGTGCTGCTGGACTGCCTGTGTGCTTCACCCGCGCAACTAAACCCGTAGACAATGCTGACTCGAGAAAAAGGGATAAAAAACTCAGCACTGCCCGAGATAAATCATTTAAGAGATCGAAGAAAGTGTCCAGAAAAGGTAGTTAAAATAAGATTTCCTATTTGCTTCCAATGTTGATCTGTTTTCTTTTGCCCAGTGGGAAGAGTTTTAACCTTGGTATGGCATGGTTTTTTTCTGTTTTCTTATATTTTGCTTCAAACCTATACATGAAATGATTCTAACATTTAATAGCATTTGCTGGTGCAGTTTTTGGGACTAAAGAGGGAGATTTCAGGCATCAGACCAGTTGTGTTGAATTTTAAATGCAATTATTTTAATAAAACAATTATTTCTATAACACTATAATGTAGAATTAAAATGAAAAGGTTCAATGTCACATGTTACTTCATTGTCAATCAAATACAACTCTAACAATGCCTGTATGGCACTAAAAATACCAAAACTTCATCTTGGTTTCTAATGTTTGCATGTAACAGCATTAAGTTTGAAGATCAAAATGTGTATTTTTGTTTAATTATTTCTTTCCAAGTCGCACAGCCAATTTTAATTAAAATGTGTTGCAGATTACATCCAGTGTTGACATTAAGCCCACCTTTTCACTTTGAATTCAATGTATTATTTTGCTAATAGCGTTTTCCCAACCCCTTGAGTAAATAGCTATTGTTTTTTTTAAAACTGTGTAATTATTTGGATGTTGAATATTTAAAATAAGCTTGTATAGAAAGTGTATTTCCACTCCTTATATTATAGCTATTTGTGGTCTTGTGTTTCTGCACTTACCCGATTTTCTCATTACATAATTCATCCAAATCAGCATGCAAGCTGCTTTATACAGATTTCAATTATAGAAACTACATTTTGATTCCATGCAACATGAGATTTAATCTTTTTGGTGCATGTACCTTGAATTCATCACATTACAATTACTTAGTGTGGTAAATCATATCTGTTTTATAGTCGGAGTTCTAAATTCAACTGTGGTCCATCTGTGGTGGAATATTTTGCCAACATTTATCTGGGCTCATTGTGAAGAAAAATCTCTTGGGGAAAGTTTTGAAACATTGACAATTTTTTAAAAAAGTAATGCTCAGGCAGGAAATAATTTGAGCTTCTCAGTCATAACCCCCATAGCTCCAATGATACTAATTTAAAGTGCGAAAGCTGACATAACTTTAAATTGACGAGAAGTCCTTTCTAAGGGAAAGGTTACTGTAGTCAAAATGACCCAACAAAACAACTATCTGAAAGGAAATCCTATATGCCCGTTATTCAATGTGAATAATAGTTTTTTTGTGTTTCTGGGTGAAGTTTAAGGAGGTGACATTTTAGGCAGTTTAATAGATGACCTCAAAATTTGAAGCAACACACAGAATGCTGGAGGAACTCAGCAGACCAGGCAGCACCTATGGAAAAGAGTAAACTGTTGATGTTTTGGGCCAAGACCTTCATCAGTACTATTGACTGTTTACGCTTTCCTATAGATGCTGCCTGGCTTGCTGAGTTCCTTCAGCATTTTGTGTTTATTGCTTTGATTTCCAGTATCTGCAGATTTTCTGTTGGTTTTCAATATTTGAAGTTTTGTTTTCTATCCCAACCAGAACTTCACCTTTTCAGAAAGCTGAGGAGTATTTATTCCATGTTTTGAATGGAAACTGTGCTGCAGAATTAGTGTCTCAGGGTTCAAACTAAAATTTATTGTCAGAGTACATGCATGTCACCATGTACAACCCTGAGACGTTCTCCTGCACCATACCCAGCAAATCTAAAAGCAGGGCAAATTCAATGTGGTTGATTGCAGAGAAAATTCAGAAGGATGTTGCTGGAATTGAGGACCTGAGTTGTAGGAGAAGGTTGAATAGGTTAGGATTTATCCACTGCAAAGCAGGAGAATAAGTAGAGATCTTGGACATGCAGAAACTGAGTGCTTTTGGCTTACAAGCTTTTCCCCCTCAAATTGGATGAGACTAGAACTGGAGGTCGTGGGTTTAGGGTAAGTGTTGAAATGTTTGCTGGAACCTGGGAAATAAGGATGATGTGAGCGCGGAAAGAGCTGCCAGCAGAAGTGGCAGACGTGGGCTCAATTACAACATTGAAAAGAAGTTGGGGTAAGTACTGGATGGAACACACATGGAGAGTTATGGTCCAGCTGCCTTGTACTAGTTAGTGTCAAGCTCCTTGAGTGTTGATGGAGCTGTACTCACTCAAACGAGTATTCCATCACACTCCTGACCTGAGCCTTTTAGATGGTGGTCAGGCTTTGGGCTGTCAAATGAGTTTCACACTGCAGAATTCCTAGCCTTTGGCCTGCTGTAGTAGCCATGTTACTTAAATGGCTAGACCAGTTCAGTTTCCTATCAGTAGTTACACCCAAGAAGCTGACAGAAGATTCAGTGATGGTGAACCCACTGAATATTAAAGAACGATGATTAGAGCCTGTCTTGTTGGCGATGGTCATTGCCTGGCACTTGCATGGCTCGAATGTTACTTATCAGCCCAAGAATAGATATTCTTCAAATCCTGCTGCATTTGGGTATGAACAACTTCACTATCAGAGGAGTGCAGAACGTTGTGCAGTCGTCTGCGAGTATCCCCAATTCTGACCTTATGACGGAAGGAAGGTCTTTGAAGCAGCTGCAGATGGTTGGTCCTAGGATGCTTCCCTGAGGAACTCCTGTAGTGATGTCCTGAGGGTAAGATGATTGACCTCCAACCACCACAATAGTCTTCATTTGTGTCAGGTATGATTCCAACCTGCAGAGGGTTTTCCCCATTATTCCCATTGACTCCATTTTAGCTAGGGCACCCTGATGCCATACTTGGTCCAATGCTGCCTTGATGTCGAGGGCTGTCACTCTCTCCTCACCTCTGGTATTTAGCTCTTTGATCCATATTTGGACCAAGGGGGTGATGAGGTCTGGAGCTGAGTGGCCTTGACGGACCCAAACTGAGCATCCGTAAGCAGGTTATTGCAGAGTAGGTGCTGCATAATAGCACTTATGACCCTTTCCATTCCTTTGATTGAGAGTAGACTGATAGGGCTGTAATTGGCTGGGTTGGACATGTACTGTTTCTTGTGTACAGGACATACCTGGGCAAATTTACACATTGCTGGGCAGATGCTGGTGTGGTAGCTGTACTGGAACAGCTTGCCTAGTGCAACAAGTTCTAGAGCACAAATCTAAATGACTATTGCAGGGATTTTGTCTGGGCCGCAGTATCCAGTACTTAGAGTACTGTGGCTTCAGCAGGGTGACACCTCATTGAGGTATGCCTAGTGTTGTTCTCGGCATGCCCTTCTGCATTCTTCATTGGGTTGATCCCTGGTCTGTTGGTAATGTCAGAGTGGGGGATATGCTGGGCCATGAAGTTACAGATTGTAGTTGAGTACAATTCTGCTGCTGGTAGCTCACAGCGTCTCCTAAATGCCTAGTCTTGACCTGCTAGATCTGATCGAAGTCTATCCCATTTGGCACGGTAGCAGTGCCACACAGTGCAGTGGAGGCTTTCTTCAATGTGGAAATTGGATTTAGACTCCACAAATACTGTGCAGTGGTCACTTCTACCAGTGCTGTCATGGACAGATGCTTCCACAGCAGGCAGGTTGGTGAGAATGAGGGTGTGTGTTTTTCCCCTCTTGTTGGTTCCCTCACCACCTGCTGTAGTCCCAGTCTAGTAGTTATGGCCAGTAGGTAGTACCAGCTGTCCCAGACATGAATCTAAAAGCAGAATTCTCAAGATTAAATGAGAGTGAGTGCTATTAACTCAAAGTGATACATTAACCAAGTAGGACATTTAAATTTCCTAGTAAAACTGAAGACAGTGGCTATCAAAGGGAAAACATCCTAGTGATGAAAATCAGACCTTGTATAGTTATATAATTGAAAGTCAATTACCCTAGTCCAAAGTTGATCACTGCAGGAGTTCCTTGGGGTATAGAGTCCTAGTCCTAACTGTCTTCAGTTGTTTCATTAATAGTTTTACTTCCATTTGAAATGGGCATGTTGTCATTGACTGCAAAATATTTGATTCCATTTGCATGTCTCCAGAAAATGAAATGAAGTAAAATCCATACTGCATTTCTGGTGCTAACTTGAGCTTGTGCCACCCAACTTGGAGCCCAGGTTTGTTAGAACTGGAGAAGAGCCAACACTTCAGATTTATATGTTATCACATGTACATTGAAACACAGTACAATCCGTCCGTTTCCTTAACAACCAAAGTACCTAAGGATACGTTGTGGGCAATCTGCAAGCGTTGTCACACAGTCTGGCACCAGCATGATGCAGACACAGACACACACCTCCAAAATCTGCAATCCCAGGACCTACCACTTCCAGTCCTTGGCCCCGGATTCTCCGACCTCTGAACAAGCTGCAATCTTTGCATCTCTCAACCTGGGCTCACCGATTTTGGTCTTCTGACTTCAACCTCTGAAGGTGCTGACCTCTAAACTTCAATCTACAGCTTTGCCCTTGACTTCATCTGCCTCTGGATATGGACCCCAGGACCTGCCAATCATGGGACTTTGACCATCAGACCTTGACCTCTGGACTTGCATGGACTTCTGACCCATGACCTTGGGGGTGATTGGTCTTTGTTTTTAATTTACTTAGTGACACAACAGTGTAGCATGCCATTCTGGCCCAAAGTGCCTATGTGCCAAATTACACCCATCTGACTAATTAACCTAGCCTGTATGCCTTTGAATGTGGGAGGAACCCAGAGCAAACACATGGTCACGAGGAGAATGTGGAAATTCCTTTCAGACAGGTGGGAATTGAACCCAGGTCACTGGTAACAGCATTATGCTACTGTGCCATCCATTCTCTCTCAATTTAAGCATGGAAAAAGAAACACTTGTTACTCAAGCAGGAGAAATATGTGATAACTTCAGTGTTGGAGGTTCTAGAGAGGTTTGGAGAGCATTCCATGAGCCAGGTATTGTGTATATAGTTTAAAACATTATTTATGTTGCAGACTATTTCAGTTTTGATGGGCCTAAAACTGGAAGCTGAATACTACAGCAGTGGTTCTTGAAAGGTGAGAAACTGTCTTGGGGGTCCTTGGCTTTGCTGCAGCTACTGAAGGTCAATAAAAATTCATGCATGAGTTAGTTAAAAGGATCTTTTATTCAGCAAATTAGCTTTGTACATTCAGTTGTTAGTCATAGTGGCAGTGGCTATATGTCATTAGGAGTTTGAGGATATAAGATTGGTCAGCTAAAACATTTGAAAGTTTCAACAAATGTACCATGGGAAGCCACCTGGCTGGCTGCATCACTGTCTGGTGTGGGAAGGGGTGCTACTGCACAAGAATGCAAAAAGCTAGAGAAACTTCTACCATGGGTACCAACCTCTGGTATCCAAGATGACCTCAAGGAGTGGTGCCTTAGGAAGGTGGTGGTGTCCATCATTAAGGATCTCCACCACCCAGGACATGCCCTCTTAACACTGTTACTGTCGGAAGCAGAAGTCTGAAGACGCATACCTCAGTGATTCAGGAACAGCTTTTTCCACTCTACTATCTAATTTCTCAAGGCAAGTCAAGTCACTTTTTATTGTAATTTCAACCATAACTGCTGGTACAGTACACAGTAAAAATGAGACACTGTCTTTCAGGACCATGGTGTTACATGAACAATACAAAAACTGCACTGAACTGTGTAAACCAACACAAAAACCTAGACTACAGACCTACCCAGGACCACATAAAGTACACAGAACAGTGCAGGCATTACAATAAATAATAAACAAGACAATAGGCACAGCAGAGGTCAGTAGGTTGGTAGTCCGATGGCTTGGGGAAAACCTGTTACATAAATAATCAGCTGAATGGCAGCATCCAGGATTCCGTCCATTTCTGTACTCCCGCCGAGTATTTTGTTGCCACAGATGTAGTCCAATTTAATGTCCATTTGAGAGCAGAATGGATGGGAAAGCCGGCCGGCTAGGGCTTGCTTTTTTCCTGGCACGGACTCCTGCCCGCTCACCTCGCTTCCACTTCCTCGCACACCGCTTACGACGTCCCCACCTCCGGCCACCAGCATCAGGCGACTCCGAGGACTGCAGGCCCGATTCCCTCAGCAAGCAGACATTGGAGAGCAGAATGGACGGGAGAGCTGACCGGCTAGGGCTTACTTTTTTCCTGGCACAGACTCCTGCCCACTCGCCTCGCTTCCGCTAAATGTTCATTGAACCCATGAACACTACCTCACTACTTTGTCGTTTTGCACTAATTTTATCTCACTATTTAATAAACATAAGCTTGTATAACAGTTTTTTCTCTTTATTTATCATTGTACTGCTGCCGTAAAGTCAACAAATTTCGTGACACATGCCGGTGATACTAAATCTGATTCTGAAGTGCAGACACCTTCTGTCTATGCATCCTGTGCGATGTGCTAATCGCCTACCCGTGTGAAGTGGCTATTGCATATTTGTTGCTGGATGTTTGGATTTGGAAGCTTAGCCCTTCAAATATTAGCTTCTGTGCTTTAGAATTACAGGGATTACTTTCAGGAGTGCTTTGTCTGTCGATATTAGGATGAACAATGAGCAGAAAGCTACCAGGGATATCATATGACATCAGAGAATACAAAACCTCTGAGATTGGCTTATGTGATTTCGGCAGTGATCCAAGGTAAGGATTTAGTTACTCAGCAAATAATCTGAGGCATTGTTAATTTGAGGTTTATCATGCTTTCCTCTTCTCCCAGAGCACCAGCTCTCAGTGGTTTGTTGATGTTTGCATATGTTCAAATTTCTTTTAATATTTTAATTCCTTTCTGAAGAATCTTTTGGTGCATTCCACGAAAATATAAGTGGATTATTCAGTACAGAAATATTGATTTAGCTTGTTGACAAGCCTTCATTTGTTGCCCATCCCTTGTTGCTCTGGGGAAAAGTGGTGACTGGCTGCCTTGAGTCATTCATGAGGATTGATTTGACCACTCGGGTCAGTTTCACTGTTTTGACCAGATAAAGATGTTAAGTCTTTCATACTTTGAATGTTGGAAATATTCAAAGCCACTGACAGCTTGGACAACTGGGAAAGTCTGAGGACGTGCACAATTCCTTAACTATCACTTTTCCAAATTATTCATCGTTGTGAACGTTGATACCACACCTTACAAGGTTCTGACCCCATGTATCATCTCACCATTTAGGGGTAGTCTTGAGTGACAAAACAGTAAGTTTGTACTTTGTTCATTGATCCTTAAGCACAAATATGTCGCTCTGGGAAGCAAGTTTGGCCCGTAAGTCTGGGAGCCGTTGAAAGAATGACTGTTGGCTATAGTTGGATCACAAAATTTGATCCAAGTTGTGTGTGGAGATTAAAACAGATGTCCAAAAGCTTGGCCAAATAGTTGTCATGATGAACCTTTTAAAAAGAGAGGATGAAGGAGAAAGATTTGGAGGGCTTGGCATTTAGGGAAATGAATGAACAAAGATATAGATTAATGTATCATGTTATTTCACTGGGGAGAAATGGTCAGGAAAAAATAAACTTAAAAATTTCCTAAGCTACAGACAATGAGAGAATAGAATGCCAGAGGATCTGTTGTATAAGTGACATTTGGAATGTTCTTCAAGCAGCTGAACAGTTTATTGAAATCTGATCAAATTCCCCATCACATCTTGCTCCAATTCAGATCAGTCCAATATTGGAAAAGATGTGGATTGACAGAAAATGATCCCAAGAATATTCATCTTAATGGGGATGTGCTGTTATAGTGTTCAACTCTTACACAATTAGTGTTTGTAGTATTTTTCCCTCCAGTCAACCATTGAATTAATGTTTTTTTTTAAAAGTACTGCATTTTATTGCCGACTTTGCTTTAGAAAGTTTTTCTCCTCTAACATAGTGTAAACTTGATCAAAACATTAGCCTATTATGTGTGAATTGACTTTCTGTGCAAGTTTTGGGAGAATCAGTCTTGGTGCACGTTGTAGCTTTTAACTAAATTTCATGAATTCGATGAAAGCTTTCCATTTCTCAGCTGATGCTAATTCTTGTAGGAATTTACTTTGAAGAAGGTTCAATTTGTCCAGTAGATTGAATTGAAATTTTAGTAAAGGTATGGTGGATATTTTTGCACAATTTCAATTGGACAAATTAGTGAAGTAATTTGAACTATAGGGGAGAGATTGTCTGTGTTCCTTGGCAATAGGATGTAATCAAGGAAGGAATACTGGCTTGACCAAAGTTGCTCTGTGATCTCCATTGCAGCAGGTTATACTGCCCCATTAAGAACTTGGCTGCTCTATCCCATTAACAGAAATTGTGTTTGCCTTTTTTTAAGAGGGAATCCAGGGAAGTGATTTGGAGTGGGACCATATGGAGAAGGAATGGGTCCCATACTGCTGGGCTCTAATCCAGTTAAACCATGCATGTACAACAATAAGAGGCTTTGATTCTGTGAAATGCTTAAGCCTAGTGACAAAACGCTGATTTAATGAGGATTACAATTTCAAAATTACCAACAGAGTTTGAATGGTTTACTGACTGGAAGGCTGATTTGTAATGGGTTCTGAGATATATTTTTATGATATATGGTATAATAAAGATTTAATCTTGTATGTAAGAGTCAAATTAAGATAATTGCAGTGTTCGCAAATATAAGTTTGTTACATTGTGAGGAAGAAGGATTTAAACTACAGAAAGGAATTAATGGATTGGTCACGAGGGAAGGGAAATGGCAAATTGAATTTGGTCTGGAGGAGTGAAAGGTAACTGAGTTGGCGTACAAACAAGAAATGAAAATGCACATGTGAGTATGTGAATAGATCAGATGGATGTTGGAGTACACCTTCACAGGCAAATGAGCATTCATAAGGGGATGTACAGGTGCCTCCTTGCCAATATAGAATACAAGGTTGGAGATGTTATTAGGAATCCATAAAATACAAGTTGACCCTAGCTAAAGCTAAAATTCTAGTAGCTGTATCACGGAAAATGTGTGAACAGCAGAGATGATTCAAATGACACCTAGGTTATTGATGTGTGAGGCAGAAGGGTAGTTACAGTTGAAGAAATATGCCTGTTTACTTTAGTGTAAAGCAGTGATTCCCAACGTAGGCAGTAATGACCCCCAAAGGGGTGGTTATGTATCCAAAGGAGCCATTAAGGGAAATCGAAGTCGTCGGGGGGAGGGGGCATGGCGGTAAGCAGCACCCTAACTTGAGGCACAAGACCTGACTGACCAATAGTGGAGCAGGCACTTCCAAAATAAACATGTACAAACAAGTTGGATGAACTCAGCAGGTCGTGCAGCATCCGTTGAAACGAGCAGTCAATGTTTTGGGCCGAGACCCTTCGTCAGGACTGAGGGGGGGCAGGGGCCCTATAAAGAAGGTGGGGGGAAGATGGAATGTGCCAGGTGAAAAACCAATCAGAGGAAAGATCAAGGGGTGGGGGAGGGGATAGGCAGGAGAGGTGAAGAAGGAATGTAAGGGAGAGGGAGGGAATTACCGGAAGTTGGAGAATTTGATGTTCATACCAAGGGGCTGGAGACTACACAGACGGTATATGAGGTGTTGCTCCTCCAACCTGAGTTTGACTACTGTCTTCCACCATTCCACTTTCACTCTGCCTCCTCTTCTAGCTGCCTATCACCTCTTTTATGATTCTGCCGTCTCCTACCCATAGTGCTTTCCCCTTGCATTCCTCCTTCACCTCTCCTGCCTATCCCCTCCCTGCTTCTCCTCCCCCCACCCCTTGATCTTTCCTCTGGTTTTTCACCTGCACCTTCTCCCTCCCCCCACCTTCTTTATAGGGCCCCTACCCCCTCCTGTCCTGACGATGGGTCTTGGCCAGAAACGTTGACTGCTCGTTTCAACGGATGCTGCCCGACCTGCTGAGTTCATCCAGCTTGTTTGTACGTGTTGATTTGACTACAGCATCTGCAGTGTACTTCGCGTTTACTTCCAAAATAAAACTGGGCTGAGGCACTGCAACACAGGAAGAACCAAGGCTCTGAAGGCGTTGAGCTTCCGTCATCACAATGCCTCTGAAACTCAGCAATCTTTTCTGAACTTACCAACCAAACAGACATTATTGGGGATGCATAAATTAGCAGCCAGGGTGCCCAACAGTCTCCTTGGCTCACGGTGCAGAACGAGTTCATACAATTTAACTGTTGGTAAGTCAAGTACACCCTCTAACTTTCTCTACTAGATCTATGGAAATCAGGTCACACAACAATACAGCGCTGTCCAGAAACAAATGGTGAAATAAGCCGATCAGTGAGCCTGCCAACACTGAGCATTCTTCTTAAAGTGTTCAAAGTAACCTCCGCTTTATATGTGTGACCAAGGACCACCTTTGGAGATTCAAACCTTGCATGATCGATCAATTACACTAACTGGGATAATTTAAAGGTAGCTTGGTGAACACTCGCTGTATGTCGACTAGCATTCAAATTTCGATTCTAATCCTTATGTAATCTTCACTGTTGTGATTGTCTTCATCGTCGCCTCTATACTCTGCATGCTGCTACCATCATCCACATCCAATTTTTATTTTAATTTACCCCAGTTAATGATGGATAAATATGTACAGTGCAGTCTGAGTAGAGTGAAGCCTTGATTTCTAATCCTGCTAAGAAACAGACCACAGAAAGTGCTTCAATTCAATGTCACACACCTGGAGCATGGTTTTATTCCATTCTGGTCAGATCAGTGATGCCCTTGTATGTCTATTTGTAATACTGCACTGTCTAATGAAATATCAAGATTGCGTGAATACTTTGGTAAAAGGCACCCTGAAAAGGCTACTTCTGATATTACTCCATTCTAGAAGATAAAAGAAGTATTTGAAAAGTGCTGCACTCTCAAGTCAGTGACATTGACAGTAGTCTCATTGTTTTTTTTAACATTTCCAGAACAATAGCAAAGTGTGGAAAATGCCGTACACTTGGGGAAAGATTAA
Organism: Hypanus sabinus; assembly: GCF_030144855.1. Taxonomy (NCBI): domain Eukaryota; kingdom Metazoa; phylum Chordata; class Chondrichthyes; order Myliobatiformes; family Dasyatidae; genus Hypanus; species Hypanus sabinus. The sequence goes on from NC_082711.1 coordinate 138,064,700, forward strand.
TGCCTGCTGTATCAAAAATGCTCAGCATTGTTCTCAAAGTGGATACTAGTATTATAAAATCAATTCCTCTGAGTAATAACTCTGTAGCTCATATTAACGAAATGAGTGAAGGCATTGAGTATCAACTATGCACAGAGCTACAAAAGACAGAATTTGGGCTACAACTGGAAGAGTCAACTGTGTGAGACAAGCATTGGTGATGGCAAATGTATAGTTTATCAAAAATGGAAATGTTTATGAAAATTCTCTTTAGTAAAAAGTTAAAAATAATTATCAATGGAGGATCAATCTACGACCAGCTCAAAATGTATATTGAGGATAAAAGTATTCGGATTAAGAACACTATTTCTTGTGCAACAGATGGAGTACCATATATGACAGGCCACCATGCTGATTTAGTTGCATCTATTAAAAAAAAAATTCAAGTCTGCTTGCAATTCATTGTCAACATCTCGCAGCCAGAAATCTCAGCCAGCGATTTTTTTTTTCAAGCATGACTCTTGCTATCAACAAAATTAAAGCTTATCCACTAAATAGCAGAATATTTTGCCATTTGTGGCTAAGATAATGAAGAGTTTCAGTGTTTCTTTACAGTGAAGTGTTAGCTGTCAAAAGACTTTGCTTAAAATGCTTCTTCGAGGAAAAATTCAACCACAGTGTCAAAAAGATCAAAATTGACAAGAGCTTGGGAAACAAGAGTGAACTTCTACATGGAGATGTGGCATACCTAGCTTTATCTGTATGACAATATGATCCTTCTAAATATGAAACTGCAGGTTGAGAATTTCAATTTAATCCAAGCAAAACGTGCAGTGTCCACTTTTATCAGAAAATTGGAAATGTATAAGTGAAACATTGGGAGAAGAGTGTTCTCAGTTTCCCTGCATTGAAAGTATGATAGTCTTTCACAGATGGTGATTTGCAAGAGTACTGCTTACATCTGCAGTCACTGAAGAAGGATTTTCAGAATCAATTCAAGGATCTGAACAATCTGGAAATTCCAGACTGGGGTAATTAACCCATTTCTTTGCAGGACAGAAGAACAGGAAGAGAGCTTGCAAGAAGAAATGATCAAAATTCAGAATGAAGAAGCAGCAAACATGCTTCTCAAAAATGTTGCCTTTTCTGGTAGGTGGCTACACTATCATAGGAATTTTCCTGGTCTTTGGAGATGAGCCAAACTGCTCTTCATTGCTTTTTCATCTTCCTACCTTGTTGAAAGAGGCTTTCGTGCAGTGAACCACACACTCACAAAAACAGAAATCACTTGGATATTGTTACACATGGGATTTGAGACTTCTTACAGTATTTCAATTCTTGCAATAAACCAGACTCGAGGATCACTTTGTTGAAGCTGCTGTACAGTGCACAGGTACTGTGTAAGCTAAGTTTGAAGACAAATAAAAAATTTTAAGCACAGATCATTTTTCTCATGTTGGCATATGATAGGCATTTTTACACTTTGGGGATGCTGGAAAGTATATTGTGGCTAAGAGGGGCATTGGCAAGTATGTAAATGCTTTAGGGGGTGTTAGGCTAAAAAAGGTTGGGCAAACACTGGTGGAAAGCATGAAAATTTAAAATTGTATAAAATTAAGAGAACTAGACTGGATGAATGGGAAGATGTCTTATAACAGCAAATATTTCAATAACTTGAGGCTTGAGATAAAAGGTATTTGTTGAATACAAGTTGCACAACACAGGTGCAAGTGTGAATTGCCTTGTTCCACCATGCTATCTGATCATGGTTGATCTATCCCAGGCCTTAATTTCTTTTCTGTACTAGTCTCCCATGGTCCTTGATTGTCTTTTTTTTCCAAGAAAGAAGTTGAGGGTTTAAAGGAAGAAATCATCTTGCTGATGGTACAAGTATGACACTCCTTCTAAAATTAAGGCAAAAGTCACAGTAGATCTGAATAACATTTCATAAGTAATAGATGAAGGAAAGGTGGAGTGTTAATTCTAAATAAATATTTTTGACCCGTTTCAATGCGATGGGCTAAGTAGAATCCATTTGGGCTATAAATTCCTACGATTTGATTCGGTGGCTAACGTTGACATCAGTTGATTTCGTAGTTACCCTCAGCAGCTTAGTATCTGTGGTAATGTAATTTGTCTTTAGTTTGTGTACATATCCAAAACCTACAGGAGAATTTATTGTGTACTGCAAAAATCGCAATGTTGTGTATCTTATGAGTACATAGTGATAGTTAAGCATTTGTCCCTTTATCTAAAATCTTTAGCATAGGATATCATATTTCAAATTGATCTCACTTTTTAGCCATTTTTACTGCTTGTAAATTTTTTTCAATTATATCCGGAGGAATTAATGAAACTTGTAAGACTGTTACAATTGGAGTAAGTATCTTGCATAAACATTGCATAGTTTTGCTTCAATTGTGGTATCAACTTTTTTCATTTCTTCTATTACAGAAATAGTGAAAGATCCAGAGGAAGTGGTAAAGAAGTACATGACAAGAATAGAGGAACATCTGGATGAGGTGAAATCAAATTATTAATGGAATACTTGTAATTTTTTTTTGGGGGGGGGGATGAGAACTTGGGCAGTTTAGCAGAAATTTTAAGTGTCACTTTTCAGTTTCAGTTTGGCCTTTTGCAATGAACCAGCATGAGTCCTTCAAACAAATGTAAAATCTGTATCTTCAATAGTTGTGTTCCTTCTGAACTATAACCCCCCCCCAATCAATATATTGGCTGCCTTCTTTTGAATACCATGTCTCTTTTCTTTTACTTTCCTAAAGCTAGTGTTCTTTTATACAGTCTACTACTTTCAGTTCTGCAAGGAATTTAGTGGTTGTGGACTTACTGAAATTTCTTCATATAGTCATCAATCTTTGGGATTTTCTAACCTAGAGGGCTGTGGAGGTATACCAATCTGAAAAGAGATTGCTTCTGATAACTTGGTGTCCTCAAGTTAGTGGCACAGATGAATTTATTGTTAGTTTTTAATTGCAAAAACTGCAATTTCTGAGCAATGCTGCATTTAAAGAAATGTATTTTGAGACAAAGGTATAGTATTGCTCATTTTCTATTGCATCCAATATCACAGATTGCATATCAGCACAAGGCATTCTGCCTAAAACTGCTAAAATTAAATGTTGCTCTTGTTTTCAAATTTAAATTTATTGTCATTCAACCATACACATGTATAGAGCTAAAGGAAACAGTTCCTCTGTGACCAAGGTGCAAAACACAATACATATATCACATAAAATAATATTAACAGATTAATGCTTGTGTTTCAGGACTGTATAATATGCATGGAGAAGTTGAATGCCTTGTCTGGATACGATGGAATGTCCAGTGCAAGAGCCTTTAAGTCGGATGCAATAGGGAAGTTCGGAAGGTGTGGGCATGTCTTCCACTTGCTATGTATGATGGCCATGTATGAAAATGGGAACAAGGTACAAAAACCAACTTTATCTAATTAAACAAAATGTAGTTGTCTTTTTTTTTCAAGGGATCTTAGCAACCTTCCCAAAAGGGAGGGATGTGGGACTTTGCTAATAAGAATTTATTGTACACCAGTGCAGAAGGACATTAATTTAGACTGCTTAAAGAATACTTCATAACTTTGCTCACAACACTCACTAATCTTGTTAAATAGAAGCCGGTGAGAATTCAAACAACGTAATAAGCAAAAAGTAGATGTTCCACCACTAGTCCTGACGAAGGGTCTCAGCCCGAAATGTCGGCAGCACTTCTCCCTATAGATGCTGCCTGGCCTGCTGTGTTCTACCAGCATTTTGTATGTGTTGTTTGAATTTCCAGCATCTGCAGATTTCCTCGTGATTGTTCCAGCATTGGCTCAGTTAAAAATTTACATCAGCCTAGACAGAATAAACATTTTGTCTTGCTTAGTTGGAACTATCATATGAAGATTGTTTGTTATGAACAGTGTCCAAGTTATTGGTTAGCTAGCTATCATGGGAAAGTTGCTTTGTCCCATTGAGAGTATCGTGTCCAAATTAGAGATGTTTATTAAACAACTGAATTCATTTTTTTAGGATGGAAGTTTACAGTGTCCTTCATGTAAGACAATTTACGGTGAAAAAACTGGAACTCAGCCGAAAGGAAGGATGGATATTTATTTATTACCGCAGTCACTGCCAGGATATCCAGACACTGGATCTATACAAATTGTGTATAACATCCCTCATGGTATTCAGGTAATGATCACTCAGTCACTGCTGACAGCAGGTATTAAATGATATCAAGAATATTTAGATTGTGATAAACTATTGAAAAATATAATTGGCATTCTCTGTATATAGCTGGTTTTGGTTTTATCATTGTCACGTTACAGAAAGATGTAATCTATTAAAATAATTCCTCTTTGATTTATCAGTGAACAATTTGGATTTTTTTTACTCTTGCACATTGTTCTAATTGTCTGTATTAAGACCAGAAGACGTGGGAGCATATTGAGGCCATCTGGCCCAGCGAGTCTGCTCTGCCATTTCATCATGGCTGATCTATTTTCCCTCTCAGCCACAGTCTCCTGCCTTCTCTTCCTATCCCTTCATGCCCTGACTAATCAAGAATCTATCAGCTTCTGGCTTAAATCTTAAATATACCCAATGACTTGGCCTCCACAGCTGCCTGTGGCAACAAATTGCACAGATTCACCACTCCCTGGCTAAAGAATTTCCTCATCTCCATTCTAAAAGGACACTGTTCTATCCTGAGGCTGTGTTCTCTGGTCTTGGACTTCCCTACCATAGGAAGCACCCTCTCCACATCCGCTCTATCGAGGCCTTTCAACATTTGATAGTTTTCAATGATGTCATCCCCTCGTTCTTAATTCCAGTGAGTAGAAAATCAGAACCATCAAATGCTCCTCATATGACAAACCTTTCAATCCAGGAATCATTTTTATGAACCTCCCCTGAACCCTCTGTTGATAGAATTGATGCCTTGAAAGTAGTAATAGAAATGATGTCTTGGATCTATAGTATGATCGAAGGTCAGACTCAATGACTTTACCACAGAGCACCCAGTGAAGAATTCTTGAATTCTTTGAGTTCAATAATAATCAGAAACAAAGTGCAGTCAAATTTCAAAAGCAATGCTTAAAATAGCAAACTGATTCATCATCTATGTATTTATGCTTTTGCTAGTGTCTTCCAGTGAGAACATGTTCATATTTTCTGTACCATAGAACCGTAGAACATTACAGCACCCTTTGCTTTCACATCTGTTGAGTAAGTTATTGTAATGGGTGGGATGAAGGCAAGTATGGGCCGATACTAATTGCTTAGAGTAACACCAACTCAAACATTTGGATGGATATGAATGGAGACATTGAAATTCACCATTAGAACATCAGAACCAGGGTATTGTATTCAATGTTGTAAACTGCTGTGAATTTCTTGGAGAAATTCTAATGTTATTAAGCCCATTTGTATTGAGGATGTGAGATTCAGTCCTAATAATGCAGCAAAGAAACAAGCTCTTTAGCCCATTGAGTCTGCACTAACCACCAAGTCATACCAATCCCAATTTTTAAAAATTCTTCCTACATTCCAATTAATTCCTCATCTCTTCCCCACCCTGCCCCCATTCTACCACTCGCCTACACACTTTGATTTTCGTATGACCAGCATTTAAGGCTGTTTGTCAGTGCAGAGCTGTCTTCATTTTGAAATCAGTCTGGCAACCTCTAGAAGTCCCAGGAAGGGAATAGCATGGGAGATTCTGTTTGTTTATGTGTACCTCTATCTTTCACAGGGTCCAGAGCACCCAAACCCAGGCAAACCATACACTGCCCGTGGCTTTCCCAGGCATTGCTACTTGCCCTACAACGAGAAGGGTAGACAGGTAATAATACTTGAATAAATCTGTTTTAACAATTACAACCTCAAACATGCCATGATTACTAACAATTCTGTTATTAAAGATTGCCCAGTTTTGTGAAATGAAGTTCATTGGAAGAATGTGACTACTAGAATCATTCTGTTTTTAAAAGAAGTCAGTTCTTTATTTTCCACATGAGAAGCAAAGTTCTAGTGGTACCAATGGCAGCAGTCTACTGTGTGGCTGGCCATCTGTTTCAAGTGTATGCTTAAGATGTGTGCAAATATTCCACTTAGTAGGTTCCTTTACTTTTTGTCTTAACACATGCCTCCAATAGTACATGGAGCTCAGAAAAATTGAGGGCTATGGGTAACCCTGGGTAATTTCTAAGGTAGGGACATGTTTGGCACAACTTTGTGGGCTGAAGGGCCTGTATTGTGCTGTAGGTTTTCTATGTTTCTATTAGTGTTGATACTTTGCTGTATAAGATGCTCTCTTTAGCATTCCATTCCATGTACACTCTCACCCTGAGTGTGTCAGTAGCCTGTTTTACCATTGATTAAGGGTGGGAGTAGGCAAGAGAGCAGTTGAGACCTGCAGTCAGGCTCACATGACCTTTAGAAATAGGCAGTCCTTTGGAGCTTCAGTGGTTCCATTTAATATCAGAGAATGTATACAATACAACCTGAAATTCTTACTGTCCATAGACATCCACGAAACAGAAGAAAATCCCCCCAAAGAACGAAAGACAGAGAAAGCTCTCCCCACCACACACAAACAGCATTAATCCTCCCCTTTGCCCCCCTCCCCACTTATTTTAGCAGAAAGCATCAGCACTCCCACCACCCACTAAGCAAGCAACAGCAAAGGCCCAAAGTGAGACCATGGTCTACAGTTCAACGTCCCTCAGGCTCTCTCTAACAAGGGACAGAGATATCACTGCTTCCACAGTGACAAGGGAGGCAAGCAGTCACTATTCTGATGTTAGTCTGTCTGTAGCACCGCTTTTATTTCAAGTTTTTCCCCAACTCGAGAATCGGCAACAAACTCTCACCATAGAGAGAGATAGCACCCGAGTGCAGAAGCCTCCGACATGTTCCGACTTCCTGTGACACTTCGGTTCAGTCTGGATACCTAGGGCTCATTAGAAGCTACTGTGAACAATGCTAGGGAAGTTGATGAGAAACTGATAATACTAATCCATTCCAAAGCTTCTGTGTGTAGTCTCATATGGTAGCCATGCGTGCATTGTTGTCAAAGATTGAATAAAAACTAATCTATCTTTTATTTTAGGTTCTGGAGCTTTTGAAAGTAGCATGGAACAGAAGACTGATTTTCACAGTGGGCACCTCAAGTACAACTGGAGAAACAGACACAGTAGTTTGGAATGAAATTCACCATAAAACGGAGAAGGGATCCAATGTCTCTGGCCATGGATTTCCAGACCCCAACTACCTGGATAATGTCCTCGGAGAACTAGCTGCGCAGGGTGTAACTGTAGACTGTCTTAGGCAATAACTGAATGTTATTTTGAAAGGACTTCTGATTCAGTGTGCTTCTAGAGATGCTTCCCTCTTTTGCACTCTTTGGAGTACAAGCTGTGCTTTATTTTACTTAAGTCTTTTGCTAATGCAGAATCAGCCACCACAGCTTGGATAGTGAAGTGGGGTGCACAGGCTGCATCTTCTTAAGTTTAATTGTTTGTAACTGCAGCACTGGTAGTAGATGTTCCATTCAAAGCCAGATCTAGTTGAGCTGGACTCGCATGTTTCCCTTCACCCCGTTTCTTTTCCTGGCACTTAGGAACACCTCCAGTATAATGTTTACGTAAAGCGTTAACCAGCAAGGAATTGAACTAATTTAATCTTGTTTGATTACATAGTTTCTTGAGCATTGTTGCATTATATTTGACAGCCGCAGCAATATTAAGAACTATAGACTTGGAATTCTTGTATGCATCATTCTCCTTTCAACCACAGGCAGTAAAAATAAATCTGGGGCTCACGTGGAAGCAGGCAGTGGAATCTTGTAGCATGTGCACTTACCATGTGATCACAGCAGTGTTGGATAATGGAGCTTTTTTAATGTACAATATTATTTTCATCCTAGAGGGTAAGACAATAGATGTTCATAGCATGTGCACTAGTACTGGATCTTGGCAGGCTGAAACAGTGGAATCTTAAATATGCACTGTTCTGTCTGATCTTAGTTGTGTGGGGCTGTACAGTCTAGTGTGCATAAATTGTTTAGTTTTGTGCCCAATTCTATAGCCTGTTTCATACTTATGACAAGGTACTATGATTTTTAATGAAATTACTTTTCTATTGTGCTCAGGGAGGCCTTATAATTAACAATGATTTCCATGTAATAAAGTTTTCTTTAAAACAAAAACAAAGCCATTGGCATCAGTTATGTTCCATGTAACCTCTTTATTTTCAGGTAATTTTGGTTCTACATGCGTTTTATTACACCTCCAGCAACAGTGAACACAAGACTTTGTGTAAGGAGGTTAAATTGCTTGTGACTCAGCCTTTGTGCATCTGCTAAAGTTATTCAGAATCATGTTTTATTATCAGCGACATATGAAGTAGGTCCTAATGAAGGGTCTCAGTCAGAAACTAACAGTTTACTCTTTTCCATAGTAGCTGCCTGGTCTGCTGAATTCCTTTAGCATTTTGTGTGTATTATGTATATAACTGTCTCACTGGGGCTTGTACACCAACTTGGCTTGTGAGAAGGCCACTTTCATAAGCAATACAGGTCTAGGGTCAATATGCTTTGGAGTTCAACCATACAAGATTATCAGGGTGTTCGGATTAAAGGAACCTCTATTTGAGTGAATGCAGTGTAAATACTGCTCATACAGTTATCGGTAGCTCAGAAAAGACCAGATCGTACACCAGCATAAAATTATAAAGTATTTTTACCAATTCTCAACTTTATCAAACCGTGAATAGAGAAAGAAAAAGATAAAAAGCCCCATAAGTTAGACCAGTCTAAATGTGCACAAATGTTGGAGCTTATTTCTGTAGTAGCTGGAGTAGCTTTACTCACAGTGGTGAATTCTCTTCACCAACCACAGATAAAACTTGCTTTCTTGGAATCCTCCGCCTCATGAAGCACTCCTTGCAATAGGGTCTCCCCTTTTTGATGGGATTCGCCAGGTATCTCCTCTGGTGCCCTTTTCTCCACACCTCCCACCAAAAGACCCCAAACCAGACTACTGCCCTTCAGAAAACTCTTCCTGCCCAGCTCTTGCATGCCATCCCACTCCTGTCACTGACACAGCATTCCCAAGTTGAACAACATGGCTTCTTATCCTTAGCAGAATCCAAAATACTGTTACCAGCAGGAAACACTGCTTTTACAGAAATCTTAACTAGGGCTTTACACTTTCTTTCTTCCCATCCTTTTGACTTTGGAACTTGCTAAACTGTTATTAATAGCATAGTATTCAAATGAAGTTTGTAACTCCAGGACCTCTAATTCATTTGTAAATGGCAATGAACATATCTCACCATTGGGATAGATGCAACATTCTGTTTCCCCAGTACATCATATGTCAGCCTATCTGGGGGTTTCCTGACTCTGAGATTACCTTATCTCATCATCAGCCTCAGGCATGTCTTGTGACTGTTTACTTGGGGATGCCTCCCCCCTTCTTATCACTCATACCTTCCAATGACTTAAGTCCCTGCCCACCTGACTGAACTCTGCTTCATACCCAATTATATTGGAGCCCAGTTTCTTGTCACATCTGCCTGTCCATTGGTAGTCCTCCCCATTACAACTGAGTCAGGGCTGGGAGGTTCAGTAATCTCAATCAATTATTGGGAAGTTTGCACAAGGTAAACTATACCATACTCTCATTTCCTCATCCTGAGTCTGTACAGTATTTAATGGTTGGTTCCTCAAGTTTTTCCACTGAAATCACACTATTGTCAGAGGATTGCCTTTATGTTCTCCTTCTCTGCAGAGCTCTACTAGGTGCCATGTCAGGCTCTGGGTCAACACGTACTTCCTGCTCTAGGGGTAGTAGGTGATTCTGATAGTTTTGACAGGACCATTCCCATAGTTTGGCTTCACCTGGGGAAAAATGGCAAGTTTGACATCTGGCTTTAGACTACATAAGGCGTAGACATCCAGTTGTCAGCCAACACGCTTCCCTGGTAGCCCCAAGTTGCTTATTAAAGCTGTCTCTAAGCATTTCTTGAGAGAGCCTAATCTTTTGATTATTTCTCCTTTGTTCCTTGGTTTTGCCTGGTAGCAGAAATGGCTGCTAGTTAAGCTTTTTGCAGCCCTTTCCTCATGTCACACACATACTTGAGATGTGGCTTCAGCAGCAAGTCTTGACTCCTGTTTCCAAAGTGGAGATCTACAGCTATTCTTGCTTCACCTCCAAACATAGTTTGGCAAGTAGCCAGCAGCTTCATTCTGTGTATAGTTGTAGCAGTGTACTCCAAATGTTCGTTTTGCTGGCATCCAGGGTTCCAAGCATGTCTATTTTTGGTTGTACTTTTCAGGCTGAGGGTGATACGGAATGTTCCTTGACTTCTCAATTCCAAGCATGCCCAGTTACTCTCAAAATCACTTTCCTGATCACTCTGTATCCTTCTTGGGAGGCTATAATGAGCAAAATATTTCTCCCATAATACTTTGGCAACTGTGCTTGCTCTCTGATCCTTTATGGGAAAGGCTTGAGCATATCTAATGTAATGATTTGTGATGACCAAGACATTTTACAATGTTGCTGGTATCAGACTCTTATGGAGAGGAAATCCATGTACACTAAATCAAGTGGTCCTGTACTTTGTAAGTGAGGTAATTGGAGCAACTTGTGCAGGCAGCATTTTCCTCTGAATACATTGAATCACAGTACTCCTCAACCTCAGGCTTCATTCGGAGCTAATGAAACAGGTCTTGGACCAATCTGTAGATCTTGTCAAACCCCAACGACCCAAGTTTTGTGAAGTGACTACTATAATCCTCCAGTATTTCTCAGGGAAAATCAACTAGGAAAGCTGAGATCTGACTGGAGGAGATGTGATCCTGTATAAAACTTGGTTCCTCAACTCCACTTTCTCCCATTCTTTCAGCAGTGGAGGTATGGAAGGGTGTTTTGTCTTCTCAACTTGGACCATATCCCCTTTGCCAACAGGTGACCAAATGGTATCTTTACAAGGGTCATCTCGCTGGACTGCTGCCAATCCTGCAGGACTCAAGGCAGAAAACTGCTTTGTATCCAGAGCTGGCAAGTTGCAATGTATTTGTGGAATGGCATAACCAGAAACTCCCAAATAATCCACAGATCACCGTGCATCTAGCCTTGCTCCTGATTTTACCACTGTGGAAAGCTGGCAAGTTACTTTCACACCAGAGGCAGGAACACCATCCCACTGTGCACTTCAAGCACCTCATGAGAACATCTGGGCAATGCATCTGCATAAATGTTAAAACTGCCATCTGATATTTAAGGCCAAAATCATAAGAAAACAATGACACCAACCACCGATTACGTGTGGCATCCAACTTCACTGAGGTCAGGATATAAGTCAATGGATTGTTGCCAATTCTCACCTTCAGCTTGGCATCATAAAATAGTCACCACAGCCTATTTCAATGCCAGAAACTCCAATTTGTAGTCTTGTTCAGATGGTAACAGACTCAGCTGATGAAAGCAACAGGTCTCAACCCTTTATCTTGGTCCTGATTTAGAGCACTACCTTAATTCTCACAGCTGGCATCTATATGCAAAGAATATGGCAACTATGAGTTCGCAAAGGTCAACGCTGGTGCTTCAGTCAGCAACTCGCAGCAGCTGAGTCATCTTCACATTTTGCATCTCATTTTTCCCCAAAAGGCTAAGAAGAACCTTGCCACCTTCTCTTTGTTCTCCTCCCTTTTTCCCCCAAGGGAGTGTAACCACACTTGCTCTGGCGTGGTCTTTCACAAATCTCTGGTGATACCCACTGTATCCAAGGAATGAATGCAGGACACTCACATTATTGGACCTTGGCCATGTGGTCACCACTTCTATATTGGATAGATCCGTAGCCACTCCATCCTGAGACTATCTCCAATGTAGTTGACCGACATCTCACAGAACTGGCACTTGTCCAGTGACAGTTTTAGCTTCAGCTTTCAGGCAGTCTAGCAGCTTCTATACACTCATCTCCTGCTCCACCAGTGGACCAGAAAACTGAGATCATCCAAGTGCACCAGTACCTCAGGCAAGTTCATGTCTCTATTATGTGTTGAAATGCTGGTGCTCCTGATATGCCCCGGGGCATTCTTTCAAATGGAGAGAACCCAAGTGGACATAATTCCATCTTTATCAGCTTCATTCATGGGTATCCTTAGTTTCAGCACACTGAACCATTTTGCTCCACTCAGGTAGGCCAGAGCACCCTCAATCTGTGGATATCGGTTCTGTGTCCAATAATCAACACACGTTCATACCTTCCCAATCTTCTTCCTTACTGCCACTGTGGGTGATACATGGGGACTTCTTGACTCAATGATAATTCCAGCTTCCTTCAATTTCAGTAAGTGGTGCCAAACATCTTCCACCTCTGCCAGTGCTAACCATAAAGACCTTTCTCTGAAAGGGGTGACCTCCACACTCTAATAGTGTGGCGAGTTCTCTTGAAGTAACCCACCTCAAAATGGTAAATAGAAAAGACACCTTAGAGCTTCATCTTCACAGTTAGTCTCCCTTTCCATTCCTCGGGGTCCAGGGAGTCAGCAAAGTTGAATGACTTTGCTGTTAGCTTTCCCGATCCAGGAGACTCTCTCCCAGATTTCTCACTGGTAAACTAGACATTAGTGTCACAGGGAAAAGATGTACCATCAGCCTCCCACATCTGACAGTAACCTCTCTCTCTGAGTTGTTCCTGACAATCTCTGCCATCCCGTTTGTGTGGACAGCCAAAGGTTTCTACAGCTCAGGTCTTACCAGCAATTCATCATTTCTTCATGATTCTCTGGAGCATCCACTGTTACGAACGCCGTAGCTGGGTCACTTACCAGCAAAGATAGAGAGGTCCTTTGAAGTCTGATGGTACTATTTTTAACAGTATTTATTAGTAAAAATACACAAAAATTATATCAATGCAAACATACAGATAACATATGTTGTCAATACTAAATCTAAAAGTGTGGGTATAATAATAATAAGAAATAAGCTCTATCGTTGTCTGGGGATAAATGTATTGTCCGATGGAAATATAAAAGTCACTCAGTTCATTTAGGCTGCAGCCTTTTGTTGGAGAGAGGGAGATTTTTAGAAACTTGCCGGCTTTCCTTTTTATGATTTCAATCCTTCGAGAGTTCCGTTGGGGTGGCCGTTCACTTGTGGCCTCTCCTTTAGCTAAAGCCGTTCTTCTGTGGTGAGGCTGCCAATTCCCAGGCAAGGGAAAAGAACGTACACGAGCCCCCCACCGGCTGTCGCTATTAAACGCTGTCATGGGATTTCTAGCGTTTCTCCTGGTGCGTCTAAAGGGGTTGTTTCCCAGACCCTCTTTTATCCTTACTCACGGGGTCTCAGATGTCAATCAGGTTGGGATGATGCAATCCCTCAACCAACCCACTCTGGTCACCCCTGAGGGGCTTCAATGAATAGTACAGTACTCAATACACAATACCGTCCGTTATCAGTGGCTTTGTTTTCGCTGAGGCCAGGACACATTCCAAAACCTTGAGGATTCTTTCTCATTTCCTGGGTCCCAGACCCGAATTAGTAGCGATCTTGTGATTCTCAAGAAGGAGGGGGCTACTTTGTACCCTTCAGCCCCTCAGAGTTGTGGCACATTCGTAACACCCCCTTCCTTCAAAGCTTTTTTACCATCGGTAAAAAAGAGTCTTACAGGAGTTCAGAATCTAACACAATACAAAAGAGTTTTTTTTTGCACTATAGAGTAATACAGTTATACATTCCATTCAGCATCTAAACAGTTAACGATCACATTGTCACTTCCTTTAATATCTTAACATCTTGTACCTTAATAAATTCTTGTAGCATCAGACTCCAATTTAATAACCACCTATTTTTATTCCTTTTCTTCAGCAAACAAAAACTAATGAGTTGTGATCTTAGCTTACGTGTATACTGCAGAAGTTCATGCAACTACTAATCTTTATGTTACTTTCAAACTTAACAGTCACTCTTCCATGGGGTTGTCTTTATTATTCACATGCTTTGTCGAAATTCCTTAAAACCGGATCCTGTTAGTTAAAATGGCATCCCGTCAACCCTCACCCCTTTTCCAGTTACTCCCATGTGGTTAACTTGTATACTAGTGGGGAATAGGCTTTCACGTGCTCCTTTCATAGGAGTTATTTTATCAACAATGTGTTCCAAACTTAAACCATTTTCTGAATTTCCACCCAATTCTTTAATTTTAAGCAAGTTGCTAGTTTTCTCTTAAGGATCCTTCAGGCTATTAGTTTTCAGTTTAAACTCTTTGTTCAAACAGCATTTCAAATTCTGCCTTTTCACAGCACACTCTTGAATAACAATAGCGTGTGGGGCACCTTTACATTCCAAATCAACCTGTAATTGATTCGCAGGCAATGTGTTACCAAGCCATTGTCTCTGTAGCCTGGTGGCTGCTTCTGACATCAATCCAGACTTTAAATTTTCTTCATTCAATCTAGGAACTACACTTTTCCCTTTTCCTTCAATAATAATATTCACCTCACCACCTCTTATCTCCTCACTAACTTTTAACACACCTCCGAGCACAAACAACTGGGAATTCTCACTTCCCACTAGTACCAAAGTTAATCCTTTCTTCACTGAACCAAGTCCATCTGACCCACAAGGACTGCATTCCTTTTCAACTGAATCAAATACCTCAGACTTTTTCTGAGCTCCATTACTAGGTTCAGTACCACTTGCATCCACATCTTGAACACAATCAAATGGGACATTTGCCTCTTCCAGGCTTTCAATACCTGTACCCTTTTCAAATTCTAAATTCCCTTGATCCTCCCAGTTACTCTCTGGGCAACTCCCTTCCAGAGTAAACTCAACCCCGCGGGCTGAAACAACCTCATCTGCCAACCCAGCAGACTCCTTCAGCTTAATGGCATCCTTTTCATCTAGGACTGCCCTTATTTCATTATCCGGAACACCTTTAGAATTTTCAACTTCTTCAAACAGTTCTGCCAAACCAGACAGATCATCCATGTCCAACCCTGGACCTTTTAACAACTCTGTCTGTTTCTCATCTTTACTTCGTGCCTCTATAAATTTCCTCCTGGCTAAGGGCAGGTCTACCTCCTTTCCCTTACTCTTTTTCATTTTCCTATTCTCTGTTTTACCACCCTCTAAACCCTCTTGGTACAGGGTCGGTAAAAATGTCTCAGCCAAATCGATACTGGCCGGATTTAAACTGATCTCGTTCTCAGCTGCCTTTCTCGACATGCTGCGAATGGTCGCGCATGCAGGATAGATCTTGGAACCTAGGTGCAGGACCACAACACTTACAGGCTGGCTCACCAGCTTCATTGCTGACCAAACCTTACAACCGGCTAAATCGTTACCAAGAAGGACGTCCACATCAGTTCACGGAAATTCTGATCGCACCCCTATTTCAACTGGTCCAGATACCAGCTCACAATTTATAATGATCCTATGCAAAAGCACAGCTTCTGTCCCTTTTCCTATGCTTCTCAAAGCTACCTCTCCAGTCTTCCGCCCAAAACCTAGTACCTTACTGCTAATCAATGACAGCTCAGCTCCCGTGTCTCTCTAGATCCGCACTGGAACTGGTGTGTCTCCCTCTCTCACAGACACGGTTCCTTCTGAAATACATTTCTCAGACCCTTCTTATACTCTGTCTACCTTGGGCTCTCTCGTCGATTTAATGATCACCATAGCACATCCTATAGGGACTGCTGCTTTCCATTTTCCTGTCTCCTTCCTCGGGGCAAGGCACTTAGATGCAATATGACCCATCTTTCCACAATTAAAACAGGTCAAGCCAGGACCTCTCCTGCCGTCTTGCCTTTCCTCCTCCTTAATTTTACCACTAGCTCCTGGTGGGGTCTCTGCCTCAGCCGGCGGGCTTTCTCTACCGTTCCCACGGTCTCTCTGTTAACTTTTATTTGAGGTAAACTTTGTCTTGTGGGTTAGGGCATATTCATCTGCGAACCTAGCAAATTCAGAGATGGGCTTATTCGGCTTCTCATTCAAATACATCCGGATATCATCCGAAACACAACCTTTAAATTCCTCAATCAGAATTAACTCCCCGAGACGCCAAAAATCTTCTTCCACTATTTCTGCTGCACACCAACGATCCAAGAGCACACCCTTCTCATAGGCAAACTCTGCATACGTCTGATTCCACACTTTCTTTAAATTTCTGAACTTTTGTCTATAGGCTTCAGGTACCAATTTGTAGGTCTGAAGAATGGCCTCCTTTACTTTCTCATAATTCTCAGACTCCTCCTCCTCCATGGACAACGCCACATATGCCCATTGTGCCTTCCCTTTTAACACACTTTGTAACAACGCCACCCACTGATCTTTGGGCCACTTTTGACTCACTGCCACCTTTTCAAAATGCAAGAAATAACGGAGGTACTAACCTAAACTCCCGACTAACATGAAACTGCTCCTCTCGGTCTGACCCTTGAACTCTTCGCTCTTGCCTTAACTTCTCCATGTCCAAGTCATGTTGCCTCTGTTTCTCTGCCTCCCTCTCCTTCTCGGCTCTTTCCTTCTCCTTCTCGGCTCTTTCCTTCTCCTTTTCAGCTGCTTCCAGCTGTTTTAACTGAATTTCATGCTCCCTTTGTTTCTCAGCTCTTTCCTGCTCTCTCTTCACCACCAACTCCTTTAGCTGGAGCACATGCTCCCTTTTCTTTTCGGCTCTTTCTTTTTCCTTTTCGGCTGCTTCCAGCTGCTTTAACTTAATTTCATGTTCCAACCTTAATTTCTCCAACTCTAACTGAGCCGTCCCACTAGCTGGTACCTTTTCAGGGATATTTTCCAATACCTCAGCAGAAAACACATTCTTCACAATATAATACTGAGTTATGGCCCTCCACACCTCCCACTTTTTCATTGACAACCTCACCTCTGCGAGGTTTAGTCCTTTCACAATATTTATCAAGTCCGACATTGTGGCTGCCTCTAGCGCCTCGAGTTGGGTTTTCTATAAATTTGTCAATGTCCATCTTTGCTGGTTTCCCATCTGGTTACCCGCGCAACCAGACCCACGTTTGGACTTAAAAGCCCAATTCACTGGCCCTCCAATTTGGTATCAAATTTCGAGACGAGATCCCCACTTTGTTACGAACCCTGTAACTGGGTCACTTACCAGCAAAGATAGAGAGGTCCTTTGAAGTCTGATGGTACTATTTTTAACAGTATTTATTAGTAAAAATACACAAAAATAATATCAATGCAAACATACAGATAATATACGTCGTCAATACTAAATCTAAAAGTGCGGGTATAATAATAATCAATAAGAAATAAGCTCTATCATTGTCTAGGGCGGGGGTCGGCAACCTGCGGCTCCCGAGCCATTTGTGGCTCTTTCACCTCTGTGCTGCGGCTCCCTGTGGCTTTGGGAAATAATTGGTCAGTATTTAATTAAAATGTATTTTATGTTAGTTTGTTAGCTTTTGAAATGTAATTCTAAATTTGAAGATTATGGTGATCTTGTACAATGTAAGTGTGGCGACACATTTTCTGACACATCCGAAACGGCTCTCAATTAGCCAGCATTCCGGCTAAGGGAGATTGCCTACGGGGGTTTGTGAGTACGTGTCTTTTGCAGCATCTGCGTCCATGGGGGCTGGGTTGAGGGAGGCTTAGAAGCAAGGCTGTTTAGTTCGAATAAAGTTATTCGACTGCAGTTTACTGACTGCCTGAACACACCGCTGCAACGTGTTTTTATCGCTATTAATATACGTCACCACTGCCAATACCTGACACCCGCCAGTGCGCGATTTCTTTAATTTTTCGATCCAAGGTAAGCCAACTATGGAGAATTCTAAAAAAAGAAAAGTGACTGAAGAAAACAGAACGTTTAATGATACGTGGACAGATTCATTTGCTTTCACTGTTGACGAGACTGGTTTACCGGTATGCTTAATATGCAATGAGAAACTAGCAAACAACAAAAAGTCAAATGTCGCAAGGCATTTCCAGAGTAAACACGCAGCCTTTGCTCAAAAATATCCGGATGGAGATGAGAGAAAAAAAGCCGTTTCGGAACTGATGCGGAAGGTTGATCTGAGCAAAAATCATTTCCAGAAATGGATGAAGTCAGGAAAATCAACGACATACGCCAGTTATATTGCCGCTCAGGAAATAGTCAGGCACGGGAAGCAGTTTACAGATGGTGAATATATAAAAGAATCTTTCATTAAGATTTCAGAACATCTATTCACGGACTTTAAAAACAAGAGTGAAATTGTGCAGAAAATCAGGGATATGCCCCTCTCTGCAAAGACTGTCAAAGACAGAACCATAAAAATGGCAGAAGACATCACAAGACAGCAAATTAAAGACATCAATTCAGCTGTGGCCTACTCGATTGCCTGTGACGAGTCTAAAGACAAAGGCGATATTGAACAAATAGCGTTGTTCTGCCGGTATGTAAACTCTGCCGGGCCACAGGAAGAACTGATTGAGTTGATACCTCTAAAAGACCAAACACGGGGGGAGGACATCTGTGAGGCTGTCTTGAATTGTTTAAGAGCCAAAGGAATAAAGACCACCCATCTGGTGTCAGTAGCTACTGATGGGGCTCCGAATATGACGGGAACGCACAAGGGATTTGTGGCTTTACTGCAGAAGTCGCTGGACAGAAAGCTGCTGACTTTTCACTGCATCTTGCACCAAGAGGCACTGTGCGCTCAAACATTTCCTCCGGAATGCACAGAAGTAATGGATGTTGTCATTCAGATTGTCAATAAAATAATGGCAAAAAGTTTAAATCACCGTCAATTCCGTTTGTTACTGGACGAGATGGAAAGCGCATATTCTGATCTCCTGCTGCACAACAAAGTCCGGTGGCTGTCCAAAGGGGAGGTGCTGAAACGCTTTGTCGCGTGTCTGGAAGAAGTGAAAACTTTCCTGGGCAGCAAAGGGCTCAACTTTCCTGAGCTGGAACAGCCAGAGTGGCTGGAAAAGCTACACTTCATGGTAGACATGACAGCGCACCTGAACACGCTGAACACAGCTCTTCAGGGGAAAGGACGCACAGCCCTGCACATGTTGGAGGATGTCTTGGCATTCGAGCGCAAGTTGACAGTGCTTGCCAGAGATTTACAGAAAGGCACTTTGTCTCACTTCCCCAATTTGAGAGAGTTCAAACAAGGTCACGACATGATAATTTCGGAGTATTTACATTCTGCAATCATCGCAATGCAAACATCGTTTGGGAAACGCTTCTGTGAATTCAGAGAGGAAAAAAACACATTATCCTTCCCGGTCACTCCCTTAAGCATCGATCCTTCCCTACTGAATACGACTGCATTGGCAGGTGTGAGTCAACCTGATCTTGAGATGGAACTGGCCGACATAGCCGACAAAGACATATGGGTGTCCAAGTTTAGACGCTTGACAGCAGACCTTGAAGATGTTGCCCGTCAGAAGGCCGTTCTTGCTCAGAATCACAAATGGAGTGATATTGAAAACCTTCCAAATCCGGACCAACTTGTGTTTGAAACATGGAATGCTGTGCCCGACATTTATGTAAACATGAAAAAGTATGCGCTTGGAGTCCTGTCGATCTTTGGATCCACATATGTATGTGAGCAGGTGTTCTCCAACATGAACTTTATTAAAAACAAACATCGCGCATGCTTCACAGATGACAGCTTGCGATCCTGTGTAAAGATGAAGGTGACGTCATACAGCCCTGATGTGCAGACGCTGTGCGCTGAGGTCCAGGAGCAGAAATCCCATTAACCAAGTATGATAAATATTTTAATTGCCTATTATTTTATGTATATTCATATTTTTTCATTGTTCAGTGAAATAGTCCTTTTATTTTTCAGGCTGACAGCTGGCTGATGATATTTTTGGTTTGCTGCTGGCGGAAAATTTAAGTTCGGCGTTTTTCATAAATACAAGAAGGACTCAAATAGACATTGAGTATTTTACTTAAAAGTAACTTTCAACCCAACGTCTTTTTTTCGGAGTTCAAAATGTTTTTGTTGCATGCAGAAATGTAATTTTGTTTTCTCTGCAGGAGTTCATCAATTTCATAAATGCAACACATTATAGTTTGTTTATACATAGCATAAAGGCAAAAAAAACATTGTATGCAGTGTTATTTCATTTTAAATGTCAAACGGGTTTTGCGGCTCCCAGTGTTTTCTTTTCTGTGGGAAACGGGTCCAAGTGGCTCTTTCAGTGGTAAAGGTTGCTGACCCCTGGTAGGGGATAAATGTATTGTCCGATGGAAATATAAAAGTCACTCAGTTCATTCAGGCTTCAGCCTTTTGTTGGAGAGAGAGAGATTTTTAGAAACTTGCCGGCTTTCCTTTTTATGATTTTGATCCTTCGAGAGTCCCGTTGGTGTGGCCATTCACTTGTGGCCTTTCCTTTAGCTAAAGCCGTTCTTCTGTGGTGAGGCTGCCAATCCCAGGCAAGGGAAAAGGACGCATTCAAGCCCCCCACCGGCTGTCACTATTAAACACTGTCATGGGATTTCTAGTGTTTCTCCTGGTGCGTCTAAAGGGGTTGTTCCCCAGACCCTCTTTTATCCTTACTCACAGGGTCTCAGATGTCAATCAGGTTGGGATGATGCAATCCCTCAACCAGACCACTCTGGTCATTCCCTGAGGGGTTTCAATGAATAGTACAGTACTCAATACACAATTCTGTCTCCAAGAGACAATGGCCGTTATCAGTGGCTTTGTTTTCGCTGAGGCCAGGACACATTCCAAACCTTGTGTATTCTCTCTCATTTCCTGGGTCCCAGACCCGAATTAATAGCGATCTTGCGATTCTCAAGAAGGAGGGGGCTACTTTGTACCCTTCAGCCCCTCAGAGTTGGGGCACAGTCGTAACAACCCCAAGAAGGCCTTAGCATCAGGCATTCCAGGGAATTTGGGGTTTCCCATCACTCTAGTTACCTCCCCAGGATGTAACACATAATTCCTTGTTTCTGCTCATCATCCTGCTTTGGGGGAACTCGCACCTTTTCAAAACTGCTCTAAATACTAGGTGAATGGACAACGTTTTCAAAAAATTCTCTCCCATTTCTCTCCTTGCATGCCCCCACGAGCCTTCTCACCATAATGGAAGCTTCCCTTTTTCAACCGGATCCAGATAGACCAACACTGATGTATCAAGGGTCTCAGCTACCCCAACATCTTCTGAAAACTCCGGTTTCAACGACAAATAACCATCGAATACGTAATCATCAGTACTAAAGCACCAAATTTCTAGGGCATTGAGTGGCGTCAATGGTAAATGCATCAAATACTGGTTGTAAAACGATCTGTTGAGTAGAGTAACTTGAGAACTTGAGTCAATTATGGCTCTAGCATACATACTCTCAATCCGTATGGATACGTCCAGGCTTTGTCCCACTAAGCCTTCAGAAATAGGGTTTTGCACTTCAGCGTTTCCCTTGATACATTGATTGGAACATGTTGTCTCCAAGACGCCAGGCCGTTGGTTTATTGGGTCCCTCAGAAGTTTCCCGACTTCCTTTTCTGCTTAAACAACCTTCAGGTTACTTTTCGAAGGTTTCCTGTCCTTCACACTCCCACTTGAAATGTCTATCCTCTCTACAGTTGTAATAGAAAATACCGCTAGTTCACTAATCAAAAGACTCTTTTCCGGAGTATCATTCTGCTTAGTACGTTCTACAAGTGCGTTGGGTTTCTATCAGACTTGTTACGCCAGGTGACAGCGGTCACCGACATCAACCAAAGTACCTCCGCTTGTAGGGTTTTCACTTCATCTGGCAAAAACCCCACACATGGTATTGGGTTGCTTCGGCAACAGAGGCTAATACTGAAGACATTGCCCGACTGGTGGGGACCTCCTACTCCTCCATTATGATTTCTTCCTCTCTTACTTCCCTGATGAACTCAACAAACGGGAGAGAGACACTTCTTGTGAGTAATGCAAACGCTTAAAGCAATTGTGTCATGTGACAGCGTGCCTTCACAGCTTGCCCCATCCTTAATCGATTTATCTCAGCCAGTTGAATGGCCCCTTTATGTCACAATCAATGCAGCTGTCTCTCTCTTTCTAGCCTGAAAATGTAGGCAGAAAGTTTCTCCCCTTTCTCCTGGAATGTGTGCCTGAACCTCATCATAAGATCATCATCTGTCATGCCAACAACACTTTCTAATGCTTGCATGTAGCCCACGGACATGACCAACAGGTTTTCTCTCTTTAAATTTCACCACCTTAGCAGCCACACCTTTTTAAACTCTCTACCAGTTGCTGTTTTCTCATATCTGTGCACAGTATCTGATGATTGCCCTGCCCATGCCTCAGAGTCTTCTTCCCCAGCAGAGTTGGCTGACTCCAGACCGCACGCTCGGCCTACGCTAGCTTTGACTCTCTGCGGGTACACATTGGCATTTATCAACCAGTGATGTAATTGCCAAAACCAGCTCAGAATTTTTAAATCAACTAATGAAGGACTCATTAGACCTTGCACATCAGGCAACTCTCCTCCCTCACTTCGCAGAAACAAGAACAAATTGTCTTCACTCTGAGCTTCATTCCCATCTTCTCTAAAATAATGAACTGTCTATGGTCCCACCCCCATCTTATCAGACAGCACAACTTAAGTTACATCACTGGTAGTCTGGACTAACACGACATCCTTCCCTGCTGATTGGTCAAAACACTATTCAACCAGTTTAACTTTCTTCAATAATTTTACAGAACTCAGCACTCTGAGTAGCAGTTCATCTGGAATTCTAATATCCACCCCACTCAGAACACAAGCATGACTTGTGGATAACAGCTTCAAATCGTACCAAACCTTCATCCCTACAGCATTCATAATAAGGTACCTTAATTATGGAACTTCTCACTTTCCCCAAACACTAGTTTAAACATTGCTTAAGCACACAAATAAAGCACTCAATAAACAGCTTAATCATCCTTAAGCAGAATTCGTACAGTGTGCTGTCTTTACGACAGTTATTTAGTTTATAATATTTTCGCTTAGTAATTCATTCAATAGTATTTTCTAGTTAGAATTAGAAGTGTTTAAAGTATATTCATTGCATGTAAAGTATATCGGCATGCGATGACGTCACATCCGGTTTCGCCGCGTCTTGTGGGAAAATACCGGTTTGAAATTAGCGCGAGGGTGGGGGCTCACCACGAGGCACACCTGAGCAGAAGTTGTTTTGCAGGCATGAGAAATCACAGTGAGAGCAACGCTGTAAGTTAATAGATAATCGATATATTGAACTAAGATGTTAATGCCGATCCTGTTAGAAGTAACGACGGTAGATAATGTTTATGCTTTCGTTAGTTAAAGAATCGCGGATAGTTTGCATGGAAGTGTATTTAAAGTAGTCAATGGAGCAGGTAAACTCTCACTGTATACTGCACCTTAGTGTAATGTAGTTATAGTCACCTTTGCAAGTATTTACACTTGAAAGGTGATATTAAGGAAGGAACAAATACTGTATCAATCTTGTATTGTTTTATCAACAGTTTTCACCATATGTTAATGTGAAGAGTGAACAGTAAATGGTTAATCTTACTACGATCTGGTTCTTATTAACTGTGGTTTATCTCAACGTTAAATTCGGCGTTCGTGACACACGAAGGAGAACGTTACAGTGAAAAAGCGGCATTATCAGGTGTTTCAAGTGCTGCAATGTCAGCTCAATCCAGCATCAAGTCGACGCCGCCCAGCGACAAGGGCAGTAAACCGACATCAAGTAAGCCCACCCAGGCGTTATCAGGTGTTCCAAGTGCTGCAATGTCAGCTCGATCTGGGATCAAGTCGATGGCGCCCAGCGACAAGGGCAGTAGAACGACATCAAGTAAGTCCACACAGGCAAGAGCCAAGGCAGAAGCCGCCAAGGTGCGACTGCGTTACGCCAAACAAGAAGCAGTTTTGAAAATGAAACAGGCCACCAGAGAAGCCGAAATCCAGAAAGAAAGGGCCGCCAGACAAAGAGAAGAGGCTGCCAGAGAAGCCGAAATCCAGAAAGAAAGGGCCGCCAGACAAAGAGAAGAGGCCGCCAGAGAAGCCGAAAGGGCCGCCAGACAAAGAGAAGAGGCTGCCAGAGAAGCCGAAATCCAGAAAGAAAGGGCCGCCAGAGAAGCTGAAAAGGCTGCCTGAGAAGCCGAAACCCAGTTGGAAATGGCAAAAATATCGACAGAGTTGCAAGTGCTGCAGCTAGAAAGAGAAGAAGAAGCTGCCATGGTGGAAGCAGAGTACATAGAAGAAGCTGAAGGGTCGCGTGATCTGACCGAAGCAAGATCTACTTTAGAAAGGACCAGACTGGAACGCACAAGCGACTATGTACAATCTCAAATAGACAGGCAGGCTCGTCTCCCCTCTCCATATGTATTCGATAACTTCCCCAGCTACGAGGAACCTCAGAGAGTCACGATTGCATCACATCCATACGAGGAAGGAAATTTACCCTCACGGCTCCGTGATGAAGTCAAGAATGAAAGAACCGACAATGCTCCTTCACCCCCACAACAGGATGGCGGGGAGGGAGAGGTTCACTCCAGGACAACAATTGTCAGCTCGAACTGTACAGAAGTTTGCGGTCAAACTCAGTCAAGCCGTTCTTATTCCAAGATCTGCCTCACTGAGGTGTACCCTAAAGAAGCACAACAAGACATTACCAAGCGTAAAGTAACCGACGAGACGCTAGGTCAGTCAGTTTTCGTTCAAACCGAGCACGGAAACAAACTTGCACAATCAGCTCAAGATACCATTTCTTTAAAACCCAAAGACACCAAGGTCTTCAGAGATGAAGCAAATAATGGGGTTGCCCCATTGCCTTTCAGAGAACCACGCCAGCGCTCACCAGATAACAAAGAGTAGGCAGTCAAACGGTTCACGTCCTTACGGAAAACCCAGAAAAGGAAACCTGAGATGCAGCAACGCACCCGATTGGCCCACGAGGTACTGTGCACCCTAATGGCAGAGGTCACAGCCATTATAAACGCACAATCATTCCTACCTGTGTCTTCTGACCCAGAAAACCCCTTTATACTTTCGCCATCAACGCTCCTTACGCAGAAGACAGGAGCACCTCCTCCACCAGGAGACTTTTCAGACAAGGATTTGTACACAAAGCAATGGAGACAAGTCCAGGCTCTGGCAAATCAGTTCTGGCCTCGCTGGAGACAAAAATATCTACCTTTGTTGCAACAGAGACAAAAGTGGACAGAACCCCACAGGAATCTTCAAGTTGGAGACTTAGTCCTGCTCAGGGACAAGCAAGCCACCCGCAACAGCTGGCCAACGGCCAGAATCACTGCTACATTCCCTAGCGAGGATGGACATGTCAGGAAGATCGAATTGAAGACTACCGACCAAGGCGATGTGAAAATTTACCAAAGGCCAGTTACAGAAGTTATTCTACTTCTACCCAATGACTGATTAAGAGACTAAGTTTTGTACTCTGCTCATTGTGACCTTACGAAGGTCAAGCGGGGAGTGTGCTGTCTTTACGACAGTTATTTAGTTTATAATATTTTCGCTTAGTAATTCATTCAATAGTATTTTCTAGTTAGAATTAGAAGTGTTTAAAGTATATTCATTGCATGTAAAATATATCGGCATGCGATGACGTCACATCCTGTTTCACCGCGTCTTGTGGGAAAATACCGGTTTGAAATTAGCGCGAGGGTGGGGGCTTTCCACGAGGCTCACCTGAGCAGAAGTTGTTTTGCAGGCATGAGAAATCACAGTGAGAGCAACGCTGTAAGTTAATAGATAATCGATATATTGAACTAAGATGTTAATGCCGATCCTGTTAGAAGTAATGACGGTAGATAATGTTTATGCTTTCGTTAGTTAAAGAGTCGCGGATAGTTTGCATGGAAGTGTATTTAAAGTAGTCAATGGAGCAGGTAAACTCTCCCTGTATACTGCACCTTAGTGTAATGTAGTTATAGTCACCTTTGCAAGTATTTACACTTGAAATGTGATATTAAGGAAGGAACAAATACTGTATCAATCTTGTATTGTTTTATCAACAGTTTTCACCATATGTTAATGTGAAGAGTGAACAGTAAATGGTTAATCTTACTGCGATCTGGTTCTTATTAACTGTGGTTTATCTCGACGTTAAATTCGGTGTTCGTGACACGCGAAGGAGAACGTTACATACAGTATCCGAAATCTGGGACAGGCAACCCATAAGTGTGACCCTCTCATGGGACTCATACACCAGCTTGGCTTGTTTGCCGACTCTGCTAACAACCATGTGACTCAGCGGTGAGCAAGCTGCCTTTCATAAGCAATACACGTCCATTGCTTATGTGTGTAGATGTACACACATGGTATGATTTGTGGTTCAACCAAACAGGAATGTTGGGATGTTGAGATTAAAGTAACCTTGATTTGAGTGAATGCTGTTTAAATACTGCCCATACCCAGTTATCAGTAGCCAAAAAATGATCATACACCAGCAAAAATTATAAAGTAAGCATATTTACCAAGTCTCAACTTTGTCAGTTAACAAAGAAAGATAAAAGGGCCCATTCCAGTTAAACCAGTCTAAGTGTGCACATAAAACATTGGAGCTTGTTTTTGTAGCAGCTGGGAGTAGCTTCACTCACAGTGCTGAATTCTCCTCGCCAACCACAGGTAGAACTTCCCTTTTTGCAATCCTCCGCCTTGCAGAGCACTCCTTACAATAGGGATCCTCCAGGCGCCATCCCTGATTCTCCTCTTAACACACCTCCCACAAAAAGATGCCAAACCAGGCTACTGCCTTTCAGAAAACTCCTCCCGCCCAGCTCTCAAGTATGCTCCATGCCATTCCATTCTTGATAGGCTGACACAGCATTCCTAAGTTGGACAACGTGACTCCTTATCTTTAGCCAAAGCCAAAACACTCTAACCAGCAGGACATACTGCTTTTACGGAAAATTGTTAAAATAAAATAACCTCACAGCATAGCAGTAGAAATCTTAACCAGTGCACTACATATATAATGTGAAATTTGTTTTGTGGCAAGACAAAAATTACTATAGCTTACAAAAATGTTCTGAAGAGCAAGATAGAGGTAGTTAAAATGATCGAGGTAGTCAGAAATATTGTCAGAAGGGAAGAAGCAGTTCCTAAAACACTGAATGGGGGCTTTCAGGCTCCTGTATATCCTTCCCAATGGCACTAACGAGAAGAAGGCATGTCCTGAATAGTGGAAGTTCCTAATAATAGATGCTGCTTTCTTGAAGCACTGCCTCTTGAAGATGATTTGATGGTGAGGAGTGTTGTGTTGGATGAGTCTACACCAGTCTAGTCTCTTTTGCATTGGAGCCTCCATACCAGGCATTAATGCAACCCCTCAGAATGCTCTCCTCTGTGCATCTATAGAAATTTGTAAGTCTTTAATATACTAAGTCACCTAATATACAATCACTGGCATCAATATGTTGGTCCTAGGATCGATCTTCCGAGATTTGGAGCTTGAAGCTATTGACTCCACAATGTGAACTGGCGTGTGTGCTCTTAGCCTCCACTTCCTGAAGTCCACAATCATTCCTTGGTCTTGCTGATGATGAGTGTAAGGTTTTGTTTTGCAACCATCTCTCAACCAGCCAATCTATCTTGCTCCTGCATGTTACCTCAACACCATCTGAGATTCTGCCAACAGCAGTCATTTAATTAAGTTTAATCACTTCTTGAAGGGCAGATTATAATCAGAAGTTCCGTATTTTTAATACTTAGCTCGTTTTACCATTGCATTTCTTGTGCCCTCAACCTCACATATGTGCATGCGTGCGCACGCACACACACACACACACACACACACACACACACACACACACACACACACACACACAATGAAATTGCGTATATGTGTTATTTCAATTCATAATTCAACTCGGAATAACTGATGCCAAGATTAAAGAAGGTATTTTTGTTGGTCCACAAATCAAACAGGTCATTGATGACAGGCTATTTGAAGATCTTCTAGTGGGACCAGAGAAAATCAGATGGAAAGCATTCAAAGGTGTTGTTGAAAATTTTCATATCAACTACCGAGCTCCAAGCTATGTACAGTTGGTTGTCAACATGCTTCAAGCATGCAAAACCATGAGATGCAGCATGTCTCTAAAGATTCATTTTCTGCATTTGCATTTAGAGTTCTTCCCTGCAAGTCTTGGGACTGTCAGTGACGAGCATGGTGAAAGGTTTCATGCAGTCATGGAGAAACAGTATCAGGGCAACTGGAATCCATTAAAGCTGGCTGATTATCGTTGGACACTTACAGCGAGACACTTCAGACACTGAATGCAAATAAAAATTATCAACAAAACGTTTTTAGCTGAATCGAACTATTGCAAAGCATCAGCACCACCATGCAATTAAATGCATTATATTCAATAAATGTTCATTCCTTGTTTCTCCAAATTCCTACATGATACAAGTAGTCTGAAATTATATTTGTGTTCAGCTTCACGTGGTCTTCTAATAGACAAAGAAAAATTCTGAGGAAGTAGCACTTCTGAAAAAAATTGTTGTTATTTTGACTAAACAATGTTAGTGAGTTTGAATTTTCCTTACAATAAAAAAACTTTCCTTCCTGAACTTTTAAGAAATGTTCAAGAGTTACAATGAGCGAAGAAGTTTTATAAAGTACAGTCACCATTACTGGAAACACTACAGGCGATCTTCCCCACAGCTACATTATAGCAACCATATCCTGGTAGCTTTAGTAGAAGGGTTAATATTGCGACAACGCCTACATTTCAAAATATCACCAGCAAGGATTCTGCATCTACAAGAGAGGGTAGAATTGCTCTCAATTTGATCTTCTTCTTGGGTCCTTAGCACCCTTGGTAGATTTCATTAATGTTCCTGCAATCCGTTGTATCTCCTGTACAGGGGATTGTCCTGTACAGCTTCACCAGAGCCCTGTTGGCCAGCCTTACCCATTTCCACCTCTCACGATGGGGATGTAGGGTTGGACTTTGAGAGATTCTGAATTTGATGTCTCATCCAAGAGATGGTACCATGGCAGTCTAATAGTTCAAAGTATTGCAATTCTGAGTCAGACAAGCTTAATGTTAAAGTGATATTAGTTAGATATCAAATCATTAAGCCAATCACAGCAATAAACTGAATGCTGGTAGTCTTAACATACTGTGGTTGTGTACACGTACTGGCAGTGTCTGTACACATCCTTACCTACATAGACCCTCATTCAAAAGCTGAAGCAACAGCAGATGGTGGCCCTTGAAAGAAGTCTGCACTTCTGGAAGTCTTTTGGGAGTAGTTGATCCTTTCCTCAATGCTGGACAATGTGGAATAGACATATTCCCAACCTTTCCTGACCAGAACAAAAC
The DNA here is from genome assembly GCF_030144855.1 of Hypanus sabinus. Classification (NCBI taxonomy): domain Eukaryota; kingdom Metazoa; phylum Chordata; class Chondrichthyes; order Myliobatiformes; family Dasyatidae; genus Hypanus; species Hypanus sabinus. The sequence goes on from NC_082711.1 coordinate 138,094,023, forward strand.
CAGGCTCCATCAGCTGCTGAAAGGGAAACTGTTCTAACTGAGAAATTATAAAATCTGGTGTTATTTTGAGTTTTTTGAGTTTCAAAGTTGAATAGCATCATGATGTTGAAACTTCCAGTGAATTTTGGCTTGTTCCACTGTTTTTAGACCATAGTGTATTAACAGGAAGAGAATGTATAGGACACAGTTGAGACTAGCATAGAAACAGGCCCTTTGACCCACCATATCTGTACCACCCACTAGTCTGACCTATGCTAACCGCATTTACCCACATTGTCTATTTTTGTATTCTTTGTCAATCCAAGTGCTTGTCTGAATGCTGCTTAAACATCACAGCAGTATCTGTCTCTACCTCCTTTTCAGGCAGTGTGTTCCAGACTGCAATTACACTGTGCAGAAGAATTTTCCTTTAGATCCCCTTTAAACTGTTGCTTTAAATCTATGCCCTTTTGCCTTAGATCCCCCACAATGGGAAAATTATTTTAATTATCAAATCTTATCTCTCCTGCTCATAATTTTATATTCCTCAGCCTACTCCAAGGAAAATGAGTTCAACTTTATCCAGTATGTCCTAATGGCTGTAATTTTCATTTATTTTAGTGAGATACAGTGCAAAATAGGTCCTTCAGGCCTTTTGAGCTGTGTTGCCCAGCAATGCCCTGATTTAACTCTAGCCTAATCACCGGACAAATTACAATGACCAACTATTTCAAAAGTTCTGCTTCCTCAGAATTTTTTTTTGTTCATAATAGAGCACACAAAGCTGAACAGAAATATAATTTCAGACTACATGTAACACGTAGGAAATCGGAGAAAAAAAGAAATTAACATTTATTGAATATAATACATTTAATTGAATAAAGGTGCAGAAAACTTTGCAATATTTCAACTGAGCTAAAAATGTTATTGATTCTCTTTTGAATCATAGACAGAAGTGCTTTCACCAAATAAGGCAAGACCTCATAGAAAGGGGTTTCAATTGATTATACAATGGACTCAGTAATGAGGGGAACAGACAGGAGATTCTGTGGATGTGAAGAGACATCCAGATGGTGTGTTGCCTCCCAGTTGCCAGGGTCAGGGATGTCTTAGATCGTGTCCATTTTGGAGAGGGAGGGGGAGCAGCCAGATGTCTTGGTACATATTGGTACCAATGTCATAGGAAGGAAAAGCAATGAGGTCCTGAAGAGAGAATTTAGAGAGCTAGGTAGAAAGCTGAGACGCAAGGCCTCCAGGGTAGTAATTTCTGGATTGCTGCCTGTGCCGTGTGCCAGTGAGGGTAGAAACAGGATGGTTTGACAGATAAATATGTGGCTGATAAGCCGGTGCAGGGGGCAGAGCTTCAGGTTCTTGGATCATTGGGATTTCTTCTGGAGGAGGTATGACCTGTTCAAAAGAGACGGGTTGCCCCTGAACCTGAGGGAGACCAATATTCTCGTGGGCAGGTTTGTTAGAGCTGTTGGGGAGAGTTTAAACTAATTTGGCAGGGGGGTAGGAACCAGAGTGAAGGGACTCAGGATAGGACAGATGGTAAAAAAGTAAAGACAGCGTGCAGTCAGATTGTCAGGAAGAGCAGGCAGGTGATGGGACTTAGCTGCAGTCAACAGGCTGAGTATCAAATCATTAGGGATGAGAGTCAGAGAGATGGCAAATACAGTACTCAAGGTATTGTATCTAAATGTCCGTAGTATAAGGTGGATGATCTTGTTGCAATATTACAGATTGCCAGGTATGATGTTGTGGCCACCATTGAATCATGGCTGAAGGATAGTTGCAGTTGGGAGCTGAATGCCAAAGGTTGCACGTTATATTGGAGGGATAGAAATCCAATATAAGGCAGAGGGGTGGTGTGGCTCTATGGTAAAAAATGGCATCAAATCAGTAGAAAGATGTGACATAGGATCAGGATGTTGAATCCCTGTGGGTTGAGTTAAGAAACTGCAAGGGTAAAAGGACGTTGATGGCAGTTATATACAGTGGTTACAACAGGAAATGGAAAAGGTGAGTCCAAAAGGCAATGTAATGGTAGTCATGGGAGATTTTGCAGGTCAATTGGGAAAATCAGGTTGGTAATGGGTCTCAAGAGAGTGAGATTGTTGAATGCATTAGAGACAGCTTTTTAGAGCAGTTTGTGTTGAGCCTACTAGGGGATCAGCGATACTGGATTGGGTGTTATGTAATGAACTGGAGGTGATGAGGGAGCTTAAGGTAAAAAGAACCCTTAGGAACCAGTGATCACAATGTGATTGTGTTCAACTTGAAATCTGATAGGGAGAAAGTAAAGTCTGATGTAGCAGTTTTGCAGAGTAAAGGAAATTACAGTGGTATGAGAGAGCAGCTGGCCAAAGTAAATTGGAAGCAATTGCTGGCAGGGATGTCAGCAGAGCAGTAATGGTGTGCATTTCTTGGAAAAATGAGGAAGGTGCCAGGAGACACATGTATTCCAAAAATAAAGAAATACTCAAATGGTAAAATAGTACAACCATGGTTGATAAGGGAAGTCAAAGCTGTTGTAAAATCAAAAGAAAGGGCATTCAACAAAGCAAAAGTTAGTGGGAAGATAGAGGATTGGGAAGTTTTTAAAAAAGCTACAGAGAACAACTAAAACAAAATCATTAGAAGGGGAAAAAGATGAAATATGAAAGCAAGATAGCAAATAATATCAAAGTGGACAGTATAAGTTTTTTCATGTATGTTAAAAATAAAAGAGAAATGAGAGTGGATATAGGACCGCTAGAAAATGAGGCAGGGAAAATAATGGGGGACAAGGAGGTGCAGGTAGTGTTGAGGAAAGAGGTAGGATGCAGAAGGACTTAGACAGATTAGGAGAATGGGCAAGAGAGTGGTAAATGAAATGCAATGCTGGAAAATACATGATCATACACTTTGGTAGTAGAAACAAATGTGTGGACTATTTTCTAAACGGGGAGAAAATCCAGGAATCTGAGATGCAGAGGGATTCGGGAGTCCTTGTGCAGAACATCCTGAAGTTTAACTTGCAGGTTGAGTCAGTGGTGAGGAAGGCAAATGCCATGTTAACATTCATTTCAAGAGGTCTAGAATACAAGAGTAAGGATGTGATGCTGAGGCTTTATAAGACACTGGTGAGGCCTCACCTTGAGTATTGTGAACAGCTTTAGGCCCCTCAACTTAGAAAAGATGTACTGGCATTGGAAAAGGTCCAGAGGAGGTTCACAAGGATGATTCCAGGAATGAAAGAGTTATCATGTGAGGAATATTTTATGGCTTTGGGTTTGCGTTTGCTGGAATTCAGGAGGATGAGGGGGGATCTCATTGAAACTTTTCGAATGTTGAATGGCCTAGACAGAGTAGATGAGGAAAGAATGTTTTCCACGGTGGGAGAGTCTAGGACAAGAGGGCACAGCCTCAGGATAGAGGGGCGTCCTTTCAAAACAGAGATGCAGAGAAATTTCTTTAGCCAGAGGGTGGTGAATTTGTGGAATTTGTTGTGTTACATACTCTGTGGGTATCTTGTGTCTGTCTCTTAACCATGATGTAATTGAGTATCTGGTGAGTGTGATGTAGTGGTCTTGTGATGGTGGGGTGATGTATTTTCCTGCCAGTATGAGGTCACATGATGTAATTTTCCCGCCAGTGTGAGGTCACGTGATGGCCTGTTCCAACCGGTATAAAACGGGGAAAGCGTGCTGTGACACGGGAGTTTTGATGGGATGTCGTTTAAGTCATCCATTACTCCGTTACGCTGCATATTTGGTATCATGACGCAGTTTTGTTTTAAAGTGGAGTTTAAATTCTTACTGTAAAGTACATTGTTATTGTGCTGGCCGTTTTAAAAATCACTGCCAGTTATGTTTGATTTCAATTTAATTTTAAAGTCTAAATATTGGAGAGTGAAGATTTACTGAAGTACGGAAACCCAAAGGACCTAGTAAAGTTAGTGTCGTCAGTGGTAATACAGGATCCAGCTTATTGAATCTTCGTTTAGGGAATAGTAACCTGCATCCAAGATAGCCCCTGAATTGTAAGAGCAGACAGGGTTGGGGGCAGTGTTATTCGCCAAGAAAAAGGTCAGTTCCTTCAAGCCGTTTTTATTTCCTTCATCGTGAATCTTTCGGGAAAGGCATATTTCAGCTAGTGTGGGCAGTAACGTCACGTCGTTGAGGAATTCATTACTTCAGGAAAGTCTCTCCTAATTGACTGTATAAATCATTTGCACTTTTGCATTTATCACTTTATGAACTGTGTTTGCATTTATCACTTTAAGAATTTTTCGAGCTGCCGTGTAGCAGTTACCTTCTGGTTAAATTAGTTGTTTGTTTACTTTTCATTTTTATTGAACAGAGTTTAAATAAATGTTTATTTGTTTATAAAAAAACCTGTCTCAATCCTATATTCATTGTTGCCATATCGTAACAGTTGCCCCAGGCAGCTGTGGAGGCCAGGTCGTTAGGTGTATTTAAGGCAAAGATTGATAGGTTCTTGATTAGACATGGCATTACAGGTTGGGGGAAAAGGCCAGGAACTGGGGTTGAGGAGGAGATAAAAAAGGGTCAGCAATGATTGAATGGCAGAGCAGATTGGATGGGCCATATGGCCTAATTCTGCTCCTATGTCTTACGGTCTTATAAAGGGGCGTCGTATGGAACTTAACATTGGGAAATGTAATCCTCTGTACATCAGCTTAAAAAAAGCAGCAGAAATGTAGGATTGAATAGTGATGGAATATTATGCACTTTAGTGAACATTAGGAATAATCTATTGGATGGTTAAAGACCTCTGGGATAACTCAGATACAATGGCAGAGTTAGAATACAGGACGAATACAAAGAGCTTTCTTGGCACTTTCTTGCTTTCATTACAATTTATGTTTTTTTTTCTCTTCTTAACCAGGCCCTCTGGGAGGAAATCGGAGCATCTGGAGGAAACCCACGCGGTCACGGGGAGCACATACAAATTCCTTACAGGCCACTATGGGAATTAAACCCACGCTGAATGGTACCGTGAAATGTTGTGCAAAGCACTACACTGCTGATTTAGGATGGAGATGAGGAGGAACTGCTTTTCCCAGGGAGTGGTGAATCTGTGGAATTCTCTGCCCAATGAAGCAGTGGAGGCTACCTCAGTAAATATACTTAAGACAAAGTTGGATAGATTATTGCATAGTAGGGGAATTGAGGGTTATGGGGAAAAGGCAGGTAGGTGGAGATGAGGCCATGGCCAGATCAGCCATGATCTTATTGAATGGTAGGGCAGGCTCAACAGGCCAGATGGCCTACTCCTGCTCCTATTTCTTATGTTCTTACGTTTTACTTTATTCTTAAAGTTTATTTTCTTGAGTGTACTTATTAATATTAAAAGCCTACCTCTTTGTTGCCCCCAATGGCATCTACACAGGTTGACTCTGTGGTTAAGAAGGCATACAGTGCATTGACCTTCATCAACCGTGGGATTGAGTTTAAGAGCCGAGAGGTAATGTTGCAGCTATACAGGACCCTGGTCAGACCCCACTTGGGGTACTTTGCTCAGTTCAGGTTGCCTCTCCACAGGAAGGACGTGGAAACCATAGAAAGGGTGCAGAGGAGATTTACAAGGATGTTGCCTGGATTGGGGAGCATGCCTTATGAGAATAGGTTGAGTGAACTTGGCCTTTTCTCCTTGGAACGACGGAGGATGAGAGGTGACCTGATAGAGGTATACAAGATAATGAGTGGCATTGATCGTGTGGATAGTCAGACTTTTCCCCAGGGCTGAAATGGCTAGCATGAGAGGGCACAGTTTTAAGGTGCTTGGAAGTAGGTACAGAGGGGATGTCAGGGGTAAGTTCTTTTATGCAGATGGTGGTGAGTGTGTGGAATGGGCTGCCGGCGGTGGTGGAGGAGGAAATGATAGGGTCTTTTAAGAGACTCCTGGATAGATACATGGAGCTTAGAAAAATAGGGGGCTATGGGTAAAGCCTAGGTAGTTCTAAGGAAAGGACATGTTCAGCTTTGTGGGCTGAAGGGCCTGTATTGTGCTGTAGGTTTCTATGTTTCTATGTCTAACCAGGCTAAATTGTGAAAATGTCCAAGGCAAGCAAAATCGTGTTTACAGCCAACATTTACAGAAGATAAGCACCTAACATTTGATCTATGACAGGATTAGTTGACTTCTATGCTTCTAAACTCCCAGGGCTATCCTATCCCTGACAGACCCAGTGCAACTCAGACCACTGTGAAACTGACTAACCTGTTAAGATATGTCAGGGTTTGGGAACTCATTAACAACAAAGTCAGCAGGCAGCATAGGTGCAGCTTGTTAATTGCAGGCTGTGGATGAACCTTGGTCCTGAAGATTGTTGAGATACAACTAATTTAACAACTTGATTAGTTTGGCTACACAGCAGCTTCACCAGCCTAGAGCAGCATGTGTGTTACTTACAGCTTGGAAATCTTCCATTTACTCTTAGAGTTGACTTAAACAAAAAAGCCACTGGAAAATCACCTTGTTACCCTTGTCACGTTGACATGCTTTGAAGGCAGTGTAAGGTCTAGGAGCAAGCTCTGCAATTTACCAAGAAATAACCCACTGTCCAGGGAGCTAGATCAGTTCAGCTGTTTTACTACATTTGTTCTGCATAAATTTTACTCATAGCTTTGTGACAAGAGTATTGAAAATAGCATGTTTTGTAATAATGATGATGGGACCTACATAAGCAGAGGACCTGGTTAAAAAGAGAAAAAATATAAATTGTAAAGAAATAAAAAAAACTGAGAAAGCTCTTTGCAGCTCTTCTTGTATTCTCCTAAGTTTGCCATTGTATGAAATTAAATCTGAGTTTCCCCATAGGTCTTTAACCGTCTGATAGATTATTCCTAATGTTTACTAAAGCACATAATATTCCATTCCTATTCAATCCTATGTTTCTGCTGCTTTTTTTAAGCTGATGTGAAGAGGATTACATTTCTCAATGATAAGTTCCATACGTTGCTCCTTTATAATCAGTCAAAACCCCTTTCTATGAGGTCTTGCCTCACTCAGTGAAAGCACTTCTGTCTATGATTCTAAAGAGGATCAATGGAGTCGAGGCCAGTGCTGCCACCTGGTGGGAGTACACGGAAGATCGAAAGCAGTGAGCTGGCTGCTGGCTGCATGCCCAGAGATACGAGTTCTTTGGGCATAGTGCTCGGAAAAAGTGAAGCAATGGACTTCGAACACTATAAATCAGCAAGTTGTTTTGATATGCCTCCTCTCTCGCTGTGGAATGGGGACACCACTTTTTCCCTTATTAAGGAGAGAGAGAGCCTGTGGTGAGTTGAATTACTGGGTGAATGAGTAGTCTTTGGGATACTGCAAGTCTGTGTCTTTAATGATGCTTTGCTGCACGCTTGAGTGCTCGGTGGGGGGTGCTGATGCTTTTTTGCTGGTGGGGGAGGGGGTCATTACTTTGCTGCTGCTGTGCTTGGGAGGGGGAGCTTTGGGGTTCTAATATTTAACTGTTGTTTACTCTTTGGGGCACTCCTCTGTTTTCGTGGATGTTTCCAAAGAAAAAAAATATTGTATACATTCCTCTGACATTAAATGTACCTACTGAAACTATTGAAAGCTATTTAAACAATGATCAAGATGGTCAAGTGAGGCGAAGGAGCACTTACAGGACTAAACATAAAGTACACTGCAGATGCTGGGGTCAAAGCAACACATACAACAAGCTGGAGGAACTCAGCAGGTCAGGCAGCATCCGCGGAAACGGACAGTCAACTTTTCGGGCCGAGACCCCTCGTCAGGACTGAAGGAGGAGGGGACAGGAGCCCTATAAAGGTGGGGGGAGGGTGGAAAACCAATCAGAGGAAAGATCAAGGGGTGGGGGAGGGGAAGCAGGAAGGGGATAGGCAGGAGCGGTGAAGAAGGAATGTAAGGGGAAAGCACTATGGGTAGTAGAAGAAGGCAGAATCGTGAGAGAGGTGATAGGCAGCTGGAGGAGGAGGCAGAGAGAAACTGGGATGGGGGAAGGGAGAGGGAGGGAATTACTGGAAGTTGGAGAATTCGATGTTCATACCAAGGGGCTGGAGACTACCCAGACGGTATATGAGGTGTTGCTCCTCCAACCTGAGTTTGGCCTCATCATGGCAGTAGAGGAGGCCATGTATGAACATATCCGAATGGGAATGTGAAGCAGAATTGAAGTGGGTGGCAACCAGATCTTGTCTGTTGTGGCGGACGGAGCGGAGGTGCTCGACGAAGTGGTCCCCCAATCTGCGTCGGGTCTCGCCGATGTAGAGGAGGCCGCACTGGGAGCACCGGATGCAATAGATTACCCCAACAGACTCACAAGTGAAGTGTTGCCTCACCTGGAAGGACTGTTTGGGGCCCTGAATAGTGGTAAGAGAGGAGGTGTAGGGACAGGTGTAGCACTTACGCTTGCAGAGATAAGTACCAGGTGGGGATCTGTGGGGATGGACGTGTGGACCAGACAGTCGCGGAGGGAACGATCCCTGCGGAAAGTGGAAAGGGGTAGGGAGGGAAAGATGTGCTTAGTGGTGGGGTCCTGTTGAAGGTGGCGAAGTTGTGGAGGATAATATGCTGGATCTGGAGGCTGGTGGAGTGGGGTGGGGTGGTAGGTGAGGACAAGAGGAACTCGGTCCCTGTTGTGGTGACGAGAGGATGGGGTGAGGGCCAAAGTGCGGGAAATGGAGGAGATGCGGGTGAGGGCATCATTGATGATGGCAGAAGGGAAACCACTTACAGGACTGCTTTGAGTTAGTGGGCAGCACAATATTTAGAGATTCATTTTCAAATCTGAATGAATATACCACAGTTGTCACCGACTTCATCAAGACCTGTGTGGATGAGTGTGTGCCTTCGAGAACAGGAGATTCATACTCTGCTGAGAACTAGATCTGTGGTATTCAAGACTGTTGATCCAGAACTATACAAAAGTCCAGGTATGACTTGAGAAAGCTATTTTAAGGGTGAGAAAACAATTCAGATTGAGTTAGAGATGGAGTTGGTTGCACATCAGGGTTTGCAGGCCATTACTTTCCACAAAGCGAAACCTAACATTATGAACATTTTTCAAGAGGGTGAACCTTCACTAAGCATCAGGTCCTAATGGTGCATCTTGTAGGACTCTGAAAACCTCTGCTAACCAATGGCAAGGGTGTTTAATCTCTCACTGCTGCAGTTGGAAGTTCCCACCTGCTTCAGAAGGGCAGCAATCACGCCAGTGCCCACGAAGAGCAGGGTGATCTGCCTCAATGACGATCACCCAGGGATTCTCATATCTACTGTGATGAAGTGTTGTGAGAGGTTGGTCATGGCTACGATCAACTCCAGTCTAAAGAGGGACTTGGAACTGCTGCATTTTGCCTATTGCCATAATAGGTCTACAGCAGATGCAATCTCACTGGTTCTTCACTTGGCCTGGATAGTAATACCTACGCCAGGCAGCTGTTAATTGACTACAGCTCAACGTTCAATGCAATCATACCCTCAGTTCTAATCAACAAGCTTCAAACTTGGGCCTCTGAACCTCCTCCTATAACTGGATCCTTGACTTCCTCACCGGGAGGCCATACGTAGTCTGTGTGGGTCGGACGTAACATCTCCTCGCTGACAATCAGCACTGACACACCTCAAAGAAACGTGCTTAGTTCTATTCTCTCTACATCTATGATTGAGTAGTTAGATGCAGCACAAAGACCATCTGTAAATTTGCTGATGACAGCTATTGGTGGCAGAATTTCAGATGGTGATAAGGAGGCGTACAGGAGCAAGATAAATCAACTGGTTGGGTTGTGTCACAGCAACAAACTCACACTCAGTATCAGCTGAGTATCCTTAGTATCAACTAGGGATTGACTGTGAACTTCAGGAAACGGAAGTCGAGTCCTCATTAGGGGATCAGAAGTGGAAAGGGAGAGCAGTTTCAAGTTCCAGAGTGTCAACATCTCTGAAGGCCTGTCCTGGGCGCAGTATATTGATGCGATTACAAAGAAGGCACACCAGTGGCTATTTTACATTAGGAGTTTGAGGAGATTCAGTGTGTCACCAAAGTCACTTGAAAAATTCTGCAGATGCACCTTGGAGAGCACTAACTAGCTGCATCACCATCTGGTGTGGAGGGGCCACTTCGCAGGATCAGAAAAGGCTGCAGAAACTTGTAAACTCAGCCAGCTCTGTCATCAGGAATAGAATATAAAAGCAAAGAGATAATGCTGAGCCTTTATAAGACTCTGGTCAGGCCGCACTTGCAGTATTGTCAACAGTTTTGGGCCCCTTATCTCAGAAAGGATGGGTTGTTGTTGAAGAGAGTCCAGAGGAGGTTCACAAGGATTATTCATGGAATGAAGGGGTTAACATATGAGAAGTGTTTGGCAGCTTTGGGCTTGTACTCACTGGAATTTAGATGAATGCGGTGGGGGGGGGGGATCTCACTGAAACCTACCAAATGTTGAAAGGACTAGATAGGGCAGATGTGGAGAGGATGTTTCCTATGGTGGGGGTGTTCAGAACTAGAGGGCACAGCCTCAGAATTGACGGGTGACCCTTTAGAACAGAAGTAAGGAGGAATTTCTTTTAGCCTGAGAGCAGTAAATCTGTGGAATGCTCTGCCATAGGCTGTGGTGGAGGCTAAGTCCGTGCGTATATTTAAGGCAGAAGTTGTTCGTTCCCCGATCTGTCAGTGCATCAAAGGATCTGGCAAGAAGGCAGATGTATGGGGTTTAATGGGATCCAGAATCAACCATGATAGAATGGCAGAGCAGGTTCGATGGGCTAAATAGGCTAATTTTGCTCCTATGTCTTATGATCTTATGGTGTTATGGGCAACAGCCTCCCCAGCTTCGAGGAAACCTGATAGAGCTGTATAAGATGATGAGAGGCATTAATTGTGTGGATAGTCAGAGGCTTTTTCCTAGGGCTGAAGTGGCTAACACCAGGGGGCATAGTTTTAAGGTGCTTGGAAATAGGTACCGAGGGGGTGTCAGGGGTAAGTTTTTCACACAGAGAGTGGTGGGTGTGTGGAAAGCACTGCCAGCAGTGCTGGAAGTGGATACAATACGGTCTTTTAAGAGTCTCTTAGATATGTACATGGAGCTTAGAAAAATAGAGGGCTATGTGCTAGGGAAATTCTAGGCAGTTTCTAGAATAGATTAACCAGGACACACAAAATGCTGCCTGGCCTGCTGTGTTCCACCAGCATTTTGTGTGTGTTGTTTGAATTTCCAGCATCTGCAGATTTCCTCGTGTTTGCTCTAGAGTAGGTTACATGGTCAGCACAACATTGTGGGCTGAAGGGTTTGTAATGTGCCGCAGGTTTCTATGTTCTATGGAAGGCGATGCCTCAGAAAAGCAACATCCGTCATTAAGGACCCCCATCACCCAGGAGATACCCTCTTTTCATTGCTAACATTAAGGAGGAGGAACAGGAACCTGAGGATGCACACACAAAGTTTACAGAACAGCTTCTTCTCCTCCGCCGTATGATTTCGGAATGGTCAATGAACCCATAAACACATTCTCAGTATTTTTCCCTCTCTTTTTACACTACTTATTTAATTTAATTTTAATATATATTTGCTAGTGTAATTCATAGTTATTATTGTTATGCACTGCAAAGTACTACTGCCACAAAACTAGAAATTTCACTGTGTACGCCAGTGATAGTAAACCTGATTCTGAGCCGATGACTTTATTCGCTTCACTGGAAATTTGTTACATAATGTTGTTGAAGTGAGCGATTGTTGTACTTGTGGGCTGGAGTCTTTCAGCTTGTCAGCTAATTCAGTGGATAACAATAGTCCTGTTTGAAAATGCACAGGGTGTTCTGGCCAAAATTTATGCTTCCATTAAAGTCAGTACACCACTTCAATTTATCTGATTATTACTATTGTAAGATCGCATATAAAAACCATAAAATGAGGCACAAAGACATGAGAAGACATTAAGCACATCAGGTCAACATACTGATAATTGTAGTGAGCATGTTAGAGATTGTAAATGGTTCTTTTAATTGGGGAAGATAGCCGACATAGACTGATATAACAAATGCCCTAGAGTTATAGATGATAGCAAGGGGCTGAGATCAGATGGGTGGAAATGAATATCTGAGGATGACGAACCAGAGCATCTCCTGCATCCTTTGTAATTTCAGACAAGAAACATTAGATAGAATTGTTTAGTGGCTGAACTATAAAGAGGGCAATTATGTCACGAAACTTAGTTAAGAAATCAAATCTCACCAATGCATATCCCAGACAATAAAAGACAGTTAATAATTCATTTATTGTTTAATAAATAAAGTTTTATTGGAACAATCAGTAGATAATTGTTTACTGCAGAAGAATCAAAAGAATGAAATTAATGTGGATCCACTTAAGTTTAGACTTAGCCTCTGAATTTCACACTGGACAAAATGCCAACTGAAGTATTGTCGGTTGCTAATGATGTCGTCTGTGATGAACATCAGTAGCGTACACCACAGACGACAGGTTGCTGCATTTACTGTGCTGTACAAAATGCACACACGCCACAGCCCTGCAGACCTTCACACCATGCTGCCTTCAGCTTATGAGAGACGGCGCACTACACAATCGGGTTTATCTATACCTGCTCGTGCTGTTTCTATGCCTGATGTGAGAACCTACACACTGGATAGAAGCTTTCTTCACTGTCTATCAGAATTTGGAACAGCCTTCCAGATGCTGTGGTTGGAAACATCTGTGCCGATGGGGTCCAAGCCTTCATGAGTCAAGTGCACAAACACCTATCATCTCTGGGAGGGAAGTCACGTGCTTCTTCATAAGCTGTCATGAAGGGGACCAGGATGGCAATGCTTGGTTGTTGGTAGGTAGGGTTAATACCTGACTCTCAAAAGCACTTGTGAGTTCTGTTCCGGCTGGACTTAGTTCCTAAACTGCTGGAGAACAGTGCAGAAAGAACAGGTGCTGTTGTCTCCCGGTAGGGATTAGCTTTTAGTTCCAAATGCTCCTGCCATGTTTTGTCACCCTGCAACCTTATCCTTCAATCTCTTTGATTATGGAGGACAAATGTCTCTCCCCAGCAGTCTTCATCATGATCATCATGACTCCAGTATTTCTGTTTTTTAATGTTTCTGAATTGTACATATGATTTTTTTTGTGTTCTATCGCTGAGCAGCAGTGAACCATCTGATTGGCCTATCAGAGTTCTCTTTCGGAACCTGTTGACTTGATCAGCATTTCTGATCTGGCTATGGATCATGATTGCACTTAATAAAAAAAAAAGTCTTGCCATCGTGGTCAACATCTGCCGGCAGGATGCTCTTTATCTGAGGTTAAATGGTCAAAGTCCATTGTGGCCACTCTATTAGATACACCTGCTCAAGCATGCAGACATGGTCAAGAGGTTCAGTTGTCATTCAGATCAAACTTCAGAATGGGGAAGAAATGTGATCTAAGTGACTTTGACCATGAAATGACTGCTGGTGCAGGGTGGTTTGAGTGTCTCGGAAACTGCTGATCTCCTTGGATTTTAATGCATGCCTGTCTCTAGAGTTTACAGAGAATGGGTGTGAGATCGAAGAAACATTCAGTGAGCAGCTGTTCTGTGGGCAAAAATGTCTTGTTGATGAGGGAGGTCAGAGGAGAATGGCCAGACTAGTTCCAGCTGATAGAAAGGTGACAGTAACTCAGGTAATCAAGCATTACAACAGTGGTGTGCAGGAGAGCATCTCTGAAAGCAGAACACCTCGAGCCTTGCAGTGGATGGGCTACAGCAGCAGAAGAGTACACCGAGGTCCTCTCCTATACCTAATAATGTGGCCAGTGAGTTGCCATCTTAATGCTAGGACATGAACTTTCATGGATTAGTAATTCTAACCACATTTACCAAGATGAGCACCAGATCGAATCACTGGCTTAGTATTACTTGTAGTCTTTGTTGCTCTCAGAAGTATCAAGCATGATTCCTACAGGATGCATTTTCCCAACTATATGCTTCACAACTAGAATTTGGAAAATATACTACATAAACACAACTTACTCTTTGCCTCAGCTTTTGCTACATCTTCCTTATTCACCTCATTCCCTGTTTTCCCCTAAAGGAATAAAGACAGAAACCATTTTCTAAATGTGGAGCAAATTCAGAAATTAGAGGTGCAAAGGCACTTGGGAGTTCTAATACAGAATTCCAAAAAATTAACTTGCAGGTTGAGATGGTAGTAAGGAAGACAAGTGCAATGTTCACACTTATAAACGTCTTGCTAATCAGTGAGACTACCTGATAACTGATATTTCAGTTTCTGTCCGTGCTGTGCTTAAACTTCTGATATGCATATTAAACCGATGAAGCAGTTTAATCTGAGTAAGAATTTAAAAAGTAACCTTTGTTGCTAACATTCAAATCATTGGTGTTGAAGTTATTACCATCTCTATTATGAGATTATATTTTAAACAAGGACTATCCTATGTACGTTCCCATGCATTATAACTTACTACTTGTAAATGCCTTTTATGTGTACAATGTTAAACTTAATGAAATAAATGATTTAAATAGGAGATGCATTATCTAAGTTATCTGTCATAACTTCATCCTTTCTTTCCTATGCCCTTTTATTCTTTTGACATCAAATTCACTGCCAGCTGTATCCTGTTAAATATTTACTATGCAGCCTCTTCTGAGCCTGTTCCTTGACCCTCCTTTCCAATGGAGATAGTACAGTTATTCCCATATAGTTACAGTAGCTTATGGTATGGTAACTATAACCTCATAGTTCCCAATGGTCCTATCATTGAGATAATCCATTGAACCAAAGTGTATTTTAGCTTCAAAAATCTATCAAAGAGTTTATTAAGTTGTGTTTTCAGTAAACATTTTAAGTGTTAACTCTTAATTTCTGTCTTTGTTATTTCATTATTTGATGGCTGAAGTCCTAATTTGTGATATTTATGATCTAAATTATAAGGGGATTTGAGTACAACAGTAAAGGTGACTTCTGCAATTATATACATAGCATCTTAGCTAGCCCTCATCTGGAATGTTGTACACATTTCTTTTAGTTGTCTTGCTTAAATAAGGATATCTTACTGCTGAGTGCATATTGTGAAGAATCATTTGTAATATGTTGTGTCTGCTCTTTGGAGAGAGCTCGAGGAGGCTGGTGCTGCCATTCTTTAGAATTTAGAAAAATAAGAGGTTGTTGAGACCGATAAAACACCTAGAGACTCAATGATAAATCCAGGGGGTATGTTTTTCCTGGCTGAGGGGACAAGAATTTGAAGTCACAGTCTCAAAGTAAGAGGGAGGCCAGTTGGATCTGAAATGAGGAGGAAATTCCTCACTCAGTGGGTGGCGAATCTTTGGTATTCTCTATAACGGAAGAGTGTGAAGGGTCAGCCACTCAGAACTGAGAACAGTGGATTTTTCAATGTTAGAAGAATCAAGAGATATAAGGCTAGGGCAGAAAAACAAATGAGAATCAGGTCTAATAGCACCGATGTACTGTATGTCATGAAATTTGTTGTTCTGTGGCAGCACTACAATGCCAGTCTTAAAATTGTATCATAAGTTACAATAAATTTATAAATAGTGCAAAAAAGGAATAGTGATGTGGTGCTCATGGGTTCAGGAATCCAATGGTAGATGGGAAGACAAATCTTCATGCTCCTGTACCTCATCCCTGAAGGTAGTAATGAGAAGAGGGGATGACTGTGGTGGTGAGGGTCTTTAATGTCAGATCCTGTCTTCTTGAGGCATCACCTTTTGAGGATGTGAAATTTGGTGGGGATGACATGGAAGTAGAAGTCAACAATAAACTTATTGAATGGTGGATTCTGCTTGATTGTCTGAATGGCCCAGTCATGCTCCTATTTCTTATGTTCATGATTATTGAAAAATAAATTGCTTGAGATAAATCTGCTAAGAATTGTTTTACATACAGCTGTTGGAGAAAAAACACACACACACATTAATAAAGTCTTCCTTTGCTTTTTAAATAGTTAATCATGAATAGGAACATTTAATTTCTTTATTTTGTCCCAGTTGATGTTTTGGTTAAACCTTCTTAATAAGTCACCCTTGGGTTAATAAGCAGAATAATTCAATAAACCAACCCTAATTACTCTGGGTTTAATTCATGTCATACACAAGTCCTGATGAGGGGTTTTGGCCTGAAACATCAACTGTTTACTCATTTCTGTAGATGCTGCCTGACCTGTTGAGTTCCTTCTGCATCTTGTGTGTATTACTTTGATTTCCAGCATTTGCTGATTTGCTCTTGTTTGTTAATTAATATTATCTTGGCCCCTAGATGGCACACTTAATGTATAAAACTCAGAGGCAGATTCCATGGTGGAGAATGCTATTGACTCATCGACTGTCAAAGTTCAAAGTAAGTTTTATTATAAAAGTTACCCTGTACAACTCTGAGATTCATTTCCTTGTGGACATACTCAATAAATGTATAGAATAAAAACCACAACAGAATCAATGAAGGGCAGCCCAATTAGGACATTCAGCTAGAACACAGAAGAGAACAAACTGTGCAAATATAAGAAGACAGGATAATAATAAATAACTAAGCAATAAATATCGAGAACGTGAGATGGAAAATTCTTGAAAGTGAGTCTGTTGGTTGTGCAAACATTTCAATGATGGGCCAAGTGAAGTTGAGTGAAATTATCCCCTTTGGTTCAAGAGTCTGGTGGGTGAGGGGTAGTAACTGTTCCTGAACCTGGTTACAAACAAGGGAAAATCTGCGGATGCTGGAAATCCAAGCAACACACACAAAATGCTGGAGGAACTCAGCAGGTCAGGCAGCATCTATGGAAAAGAGTACAGTCCATAGGACTGAGGCCGAGACCCTTCATCAGGACAGGAGAAAAAAGATGAGGAGTCAGAGTTAGAAGTGGGGAGAGAGGGGGAAGAAACACAAGGTAATAGGTGAACTGGGAGGGGAGAATGGGTGAAGAAAAGAGCTGGGAAGTTGATTGGTGAAAGAGATATAGTGCTGGAAAAGGGGGTATCTGATAGGAGAGGACAGAAGGACGTGGAAGAAAGAAACAGTGGAGTCCAGGGGAAAAGGGAATGGGGAATGGTGAAGGGGGGGGGGGGTGGTATTACAGGAATTTTGAGAAATTGATGTTCATACCATCAGGTTGGAGGCTACCCAGCTGGAATATAAGGTGTTGCTCCTCCAACCTGAGTGTGACATCATCACAACAGTAGAGGAGGCCATGGATTTGCATATTGGAATGGAACAATGGGAATGGGAAGTGGAAACAAAATGGGTGGCCACTGGGAGATCCCGCTTTTTCTGGCAGATGGAGTGTAGGTGCTTGGTGAAGTGGTCTCCCAATCTACATGGATTCTCACTGATATACAGGAGGCCACACCTGTACACTAGCATGGACAAGCACATCTTTCCATCCCCCTCTACTTTCTGCTTTCCGCAGGGATCACCCCTACACAACTCCCTCGTCCATTCGGTCCCTCCCCACTGATCTCCCTCCTGGCATTATACTTATCCTTGCAAGCAGAACAAGTGCTACACCTGCCCCTACATTTCTTCCCTCACTACCACTCAGGGCCACCAAGAGTCCTTCCAGGTGAGGCAACACTTCACCTATGAGTCTGCTGGGGGTCATCTACTTGTGGTGAACTACATATACCTGTCTGGACTCGCCCCCTGCTGACTGCTCCTGTGGCTCCTCCCACAGACCCCCACATAAAGGCGATTGGGGCACTGCTCCTCCCTCAGTCTTCGACATGGTCGTGCTCCCTTTTCGCTGTTGTTAAAAGCCTATCGTTCACTTCCAGTCTCCTAGAGCTATTGATGGTGCATCACTACTGTATCCAGAGCTCCCGGTCTGACCCGACATAGATTGGGAGATCACTTCGCCAAGCACCTAAGCTCCATCTGCCAGAAAAAGTGGAATCTCCCAGTGGCCACCCATTTTAATTCCACATCCTATTCCCATTCCGATATGTCAGTCCATGGCCTCCTCTACTGTCACAATGAGGCAACTCCCAGGTTGGAGGAACAACACTTAGATATTCTGTCTGGGTAGCCTCCAACCTGATGACATGAACATCAATTTCTCGAGCTTACTGTAATGCCTCCCCCCCCAATCAATTCCCCATCCCCTTTTCCTTTTCTCACTTTATCTCCTTACCTGCCCATCATCTCCCTCTGGCGCTCCTCCCCCTTCCCTTTATTCCATAGCCTTCTCTACTCTCTTATTATATTCCTGCTTTTCCAGCCCTATATTTCTCTCACCACTCAACCTTGCAGCTCTTTACTTCACCCCTTCCCCACTCCAGGTTTCACCTTGTGTTTCTTCCTCCCCTCTCCCACCTTCTAACTCCCTGACTCCTCGTCTTTTTTTCTCCAGTCTTGATGAGGGGTCTTGGCCCAAAGTGTCGACTGTACCCTTTTCCATAGATGCTGCCTGACCTGCTGAGCTCCTGTACCTGGTGGTGTGTTTCCTGAGGCTCCTGATTACTGACTAGTTTTGTGGGGGTGATGGTATTAAATGCCGAGCTGTAGTCGATAAAGAGCAACCTAATGTACGCACCTTTGCTGCCCAGATATTCCAGGGTTGAGAGAAGAGCCAATGAAATGACAGGTTAACAGTTCAGCAGTAGATGCCATTTCACTGGCTCTTCACTCAACCCTCGAACATCTGGATGAAGATGCAGACTACAGAATGTTCTTCACTGACTACAGCTCTGCATTCAACATTATCATCCCCTTAAAACTAATCAATAAGCTCCAAGACCTTGGCCACAATACCTCGTTGTGTAACTGGATCCTCAATTTTCTCACTTGCAGAGCCCAGTGAGTTTGGACTGGCAACACCAGCTCCTCTACAATCTCTATCAGCACAAGTGCACCACAGGGCTGTGTTCTTAGCCCACTGTTCTCACTTTATACTGATGATTGTATGGCTAAGCACAGTTCCAATGCCATATTTAGGTTCGCTGATGACATCAGTCATTGGCTGATTCAAAGGTGGTGACAAATCAGCACATAGGAGGGAGGTAGAAAACCTGGCTGAGTGGTGCCACACTACAACCTCCTATACAATGTCAGCGTGACCAAAGAGCTGGTTATTGACTGCAGTAGGAGGAAACCGCAGGTCCATGAGCCAGTCCTCATTTGGGATCAGAGGTTGAGAGGATCAGCAGTTTCAGTTCATCAGCGTTATTTCAGAGGATCTGTCCTGGGCCCAGCACATACATGCCATTAGATAGAAAGCATGAGAACACCTCTACTTTCTTAGAAGTTTGCAGAGATTCAGCACACCATCTAAAACTTTGACAGACTTCAATAGGTATGCAGTGGAGAGTGTACCAAATGGATACCTCACAGCCTGGTACGGAAACACCAATGCCCTTGCATTGGAAAGCCTACAGTAAGAAGCCGGTATAGCTCAGTCCGTCAGGGGTAAAACCCTCCCCATTACAAAGAACATCTATACAGAGTGTTGTCGCAGGAAAGCAACATCCATTATCAGGGAGCCCTCCTCCCCACCACCATACAGGTCATGCTCTCTTCTAGCTACCTCCATCAGGAAGAAGGTACAGGAGCCTCAGGACTCACACCACCAGTTTCAGGAATAGTTATTACCCCCAACCATCAGGTTCTTGAACCAAAAGGGGTTAACTTTACTCAACATCACTCACCCCAACACTGAACTGTTCCTACAACCAATGGACTCACTTGCAAAGGACCCTTCATCTCATATTCTCGATATTTATTGCTTATCAATTATTATTATTATTATTATTATTGAACAGTTTGTTGTCTTTTACACGTGAGTTTTTTGTCTGTCCTGTGTGCAATTTTTTCCACTGACTCTTATCATGTTTCTTTGTATCAAATGCCTGCAAGAAAATGAATCTCAGGGCTGTATCTGGTAACACACAGGTATTTTAATAACTTATTTACTTTGAACATTGAATTTTGAAGAAAGGCCTCCAGTTGTAAGTGGACTACCTCTTACTTAGAGACTTTAGTTCAGGAAACATCCTCTTGATAGTTATCCTATCTTGTTATAAAGTGTTTTACATATCTCCATAAGGTCACCCTCTCAATATAGAAGATGAATCAGCCTTTGTACAAAGGTCCTATGTCATCAGTTAACGTCTGCCAAAATCTATAAACATATATTTGATAGATTGCATTAGATTGCTGAGCAACCATTTCAGATATTACATTGCCATAGAATGCCACCTTCTCAAGTAGGCTTTAACCCTTTCTTGTCATAGCAGCCTGAGGCCAAGACTTTGATTCATTGAGCTGAATGCTATTTGGAAAAAAAGATCTCTGCCCCTGGGATGTGGGTTAGTTACAGATTAAAACTAAATTGATCTGTAATTTAAATTACGGCATCCATTGTGGTTTTGAGAATGCATTAAGGTGGTTTTGATTGAAGGACCATCGAGTATAACTGTTCGTTCTCAAGATGAATGAATGGTAAATCATATCTCTCTAATTTTGGTCGAATGTTCTAATAAAGAAACAAAGAGTCCATAGGTGATATGTATGTGAACTTTCAAAATGTGTATGACAAAGTACCACTTGATAAATTTGCTATTTTTTAAAGAATACATCTCACAATGCTCTGAGCATATCATCAGTGATATAATCAGGGGTCAGTGGGTATTTCAGGTCTTTCAACATAAGATATCCTCACCCAGGCGACCCAGTTGTGGTTGAGTAAGCCACGACTTGTGCTCAGGTAACGTGCTGCAGGTCTCCATATACTTGTCCCCTTCATCCAGAGCTATCTTGAGGCTTTCTCTGTTCCCTCGGTGATTTTGCTGATGTCTCTCTGCCACCTTGTACCAGCGATGCCCAATGCACTGAAGGTTCATTGCCCAATGCACTGTACCTTGTACCAGCGATGCCCAATGCACTAAAGGTTCATTGTCCAATGCACTGCCCAGTGAAGCCCCAGGCATGCGTTCTGACCCTGTCTCCGATAGTCACTGACCAGTTCCTCGTATCTGGCAAGCTTCCTCTCGTGGGTCTCCTCCAGGTGCTCCTCCCAAGGCACTCTCAACTCCAGTAGGATGAAGTGTTTGATGCCTGCGAGACCAGGAGGATGTCTGGTCTCAAGGTAGCTGTGGGAACTTTACTTGTTTCTCCAGGTCAGACATGAGCTGCCAGTCATGAGCAGGTGCCAAAATGCCTGTGGGTGGTTTTACTCTTGCTTCTGGTTTCTCTCCAGCCCTCACAAAGGTGATGGTTCAATTGCAGGGTTGAGCTCGTTTGCTGTCACTGATTCTTAAGGAGCTTGCTTCCGCGAGGGTCTTCAGTACCTAGTCGTATCTCCAGCGGTATCGACCCTCTTGGGCTTTTGGGCAGCAGCTCAGGATGTGATTCAAAGTTCCTCTCCTGGAACACAACAGACAGTCTGGGGCACCAACCTTTCCCCAGCTATGCAAGTTGGATGGACTGGGCAAGATGTCATAGACCGCCTGGACAAGGAGCTTGGCTCTGCTCACCTGAGGTCAATCCTTGTCACTTTCCTTTCCATGGCCTGCTCCCACCTGATCCAAGCTCCCTGCTACTTCATTCCCTCTGCTTTGGTGGATCTCTCTTCCACAGCTGCTCTGACTTCCTCCTGGATCATCTTGTGTTTCCCTCTTCCCATTCCTGGGGAATGGGCAGCTTCCCAGGCCAGATCTTCCTTCGGTCACAGTCCTACCAGGACATTGTGGCCCAGTCGAGATTCAGCCTGCTGCACGACCTCTTCCGCTCTCCACTTCCTCCTGGTCTTCACAGTGACCCCTGCCTGGGCCACTAGACTCACTGTACTGCACCACCTCTCTTGTCACCGTGAGCTCTTTCTCCAAGCAAGCATTCGAAGGGCACCTGCAGCTTGGTGATCTTTCCATAGAGGGTGCTGCTGCTGAAAGTCCTGGTCAATCCCAATCCACCTCCGGAGAAAGCTGCTGACCTTTCTCTCTAGGTTCTTGACAGTGGAAATTGGAACTTCATATACCAGCATTGCCAAAGAATCCTCGGTAGGCTGCCTTGCTGGTATATCCATGCATTAAACTTGCCAGGTAGTCCTGTCTGGTCTACTGCTCTCAAACAGCCGTCCAGCGCCTGACAGGCTGCCTGGATTGATGGTGTGTCTTTCAGGCTGCTGTCAAACACCTTGCCAAGGCTCTTCACTGGCTTTTCAGAGATGGTCAGAATGAGTGGAATCTCTCAGTGACTCTGCCCTTCCTCAACACCAATGATCTCGATTTTGTTGGCCTTGAAACTCATCCTTGCTCAGTTGATGAGCTTCTTAAGTCCTTGCAGAATCCATCTCGTTTCAGCCACGGACTCCATGGTGACTGTTAGGTCATCCGTGAAAACTCTAGTTGATGGTTGCCGTACACCAGATTTGGGGTGGGGGTCACAACACTCTGATTTAGCAGACTTCACAATCATATTCACTACAAGGGCAAAGAGGGTCATAGAAAAGGTATAGCCTGTGAAGATCCTGATCTCCAGCCTGTGCCACTCTGATTTAGCCTGGCCCAATGAGTCTCTCATTCTGAAGTGGTTGTAGTAATCCAGGTTGAGGTCCATCATTTGCCTACACCATGATGCTTACCTACGGATGTCTGTAGCAGCTTGTGGGGGATTGATGCACAGGCACTGGCCAGCTCGAGCCAGAGCTCCTCCAGGTGTCCTCTGTTCTCCCATGCCTCTCGAATGAGCTGGGTCACCACTCCTGTGTGCTGCAAACACCCAGGCACTCCTGGAGTACCTCCCTTCCACGCAGATAGATTGACGTAGCCATTGTTGGAGAGGAACGCTGCCAGCCACTTTTCGACAATGCAGGAAAAGATCTTTCCTTTGACACAGAACAAGGAGATCATCCTAAGCTGGTCAATGTTCCTGGAGTCTTCCTCCTTTGGGATCAGAACTCCATCAATAAATTTCCACTGCTCAGCCTCCTTTCCTGTACTCTACATGACTCTCAGTTTCCTCCATGGACACCTAAGCAGTCGGGGACAGTGCTTACAGACTGTGTACAGGACTCCACTTTGTCCCGATGCAGATCTAACCTTCCCTCCCTGAGCACACTTCTTTCAGGAGCGGTTCCCTGCCCTCGAACTCAGCGCTGGGTGGAGGTGGATCTATCAAGATGCTACAGTGACCCAGATCTCTTCCGCTGTAGGGGTCACTGCAACTGGTTTGGATATGCAGGTTGGAGCACACCAAGTTCCCTCTTAGCTTCTGTCCCAGTAGTAAAGCCCATGAATTTAACAGGACAGCAGCACCGGAAGAGAGGAATGGAGAAGTCTTCCTTTTTAGACTGGAAGTAAGTATATAGTGATTCCAAATTGTTGGCATTATGACTCTTTGATATAGAGTAATGGACTAGACCTTTAATTTACGAAGGTTGAAACTTCAGCTTGGAGCAAACACTGATGGTACAAAATGGAAATGTAAACAAAATGTTGGAAATTCTCAGCAGCTCAAACTGCATCTGTATTTCATGCTTTTGGTCCTTGATTTACAATGATGATGGTGACATGCATTGGTAGACAAATGACAAATAACTTTTGACTTTGAGATGGGTGAAACATATTGGTAGGAAGAATAAGGATAGATGGTGCAAGGCTCTTGGGAATCTCCAGACTGCCCAGTGGAGGGGTATTTGAGATGGTATTGAATAATGTGGAGAGGGCAGACAATAGCCCATGCCGGGGAAATAAGGACCACTCCACCTCACAAACTACCAGTTCCCACTCTGGCCTCACAAGTATCTCAGAACCTCACAACCAGAGGGCCCAAGAAACGGCCTAAGAAGAACATGACTGCCTCAATCCACATTATGCACGTTTAACACATGTCAATTAACAAGGTGTATGATCTCTATAATTAGAAAAAGACCAGAACGACTTGTTTTATTTTTGTGGTATTTATACTAGGTACTGTAAATAAAAGTGGGAAGCCCACGGATAAATAATCATGTTTTTGTGCTTAAATGTGGTATGGTTAAGTCTCCTTTGTCTAGGGTAAAGGTTACAAGGTATTTTGTATTAATTTCAGCATAAAGTGACCATCTCTAATGTACTCTTTGTGGGTTCAACACTTGCAATTTTGACCCAAGGCAAAGCCTCAGTGTTCAGATTATCTCCTTAATTTGCTGCCTTTGTTCGGGAAACGTTCCTGCTTGAGGACAATGTCCCTTCATAAATCATAGCTTGTGTAAGATATTTCTGCCATAAGCTATCCTAATCGCACACCAACCACCCCCCCCCACTGCCTCCCCTCCACTCCAGTCACTGACCCACCTCGCCTGAGGGTGGTATAAATCTCCACCACTCCTGAATTCTCACGCTTGCTTCAAAATTCCTTTCTAGAGTACCACATCCAAACTCTAACCTCCATTGCTCCCCAATGGCCATGTCCATGTTCCTCCTATCCTCACCACCCCAAAGAATTCTCTGTTCCTTTGACTCTTGATCTTGTGTTTCATATTCTGTGTTTTCACTCGTTATTACTTTGTTGCAGTTCGTGCGATTTGATTTTTTTGTGCGTGGGGTGGAGGAGGAGTGGGGTTCAATGTTTTTTCTTTGAATGGGATCTATGGTTTTACTTTGCTCCATGGCTGTCTGTGGGAAGACAAATCTCAAGGCTGTATTCTGCAAACATAGTTTAATAATGAATTTACTTGGAATCTTATCCGCTGTGTATCAGCTGCTCCTTTAGATCCAGCAGCTGATATTACACATTCTGAAATCACTTTCCTATATCTACAGACACTGCGCATAGTTGTTTCACGTCTGTGACTCTAGGCAGTTGAAAGACTCTGGTTCACACATGTGCTTTGTGAAAGTGGGGGAGTGGTGAGATGTGTGTGTGTGTGTGTGTGTGTGTGTGTGTGTGTGTGTGTGTGTGTATGTGTGCGTGTGTGTGTGTGTGTGTGTGTGTGTGCGTGTGTGTGTGTACCACAGAGAACAGTCCACCTTGCTGCTCCACATGTGTGGGTGTGGCTCCGGGTGACCAGGGCAATCCAAGTCAAGTTTCATGACGTGTGCACAGACGTGGTGAGGCACACGTACAATGAAAACCTTTCTTGTGCCAACGTCACAGACACGTATATTCAGACTACAACACTGAGTACATGAATTAAATGTAGATTATACAAACACTGAAGAAAATAAAGACAGTGCAAAGAAAGACATTAGTTCAAAAACAAAATCCACAGGCACACACCCGTGGTAGTCAAGAGGAGGTCCTCAGTTCTCCATTACTGAGGATCAGTATTGTGCAGGTTGGTTCGAGAACCCGACAGTAGTTCTCTATAGAGGGAGAAATCAAAACTATGTTCATCTTACTGATCATAGTGCTGATAAACTTAGATCAGTGGAACCAGTGCTTTTTGAAAATATTCTGAAGTTCCATGAAGTGTTTTCTTTAAAAACAAGAAGCTGAAAGTACCTGGGTGTCAACTTCTCTGAGGATCTATCCTGGGCCCAACGTACTGATGCAGGCACGACAGTGGCGATATTTCATTAGGAGTTTGAAGAGATTTGATATGTCACCAAAGACACTCACAGGTTTCTATAGCTGGACTCCGGAGAGCATTCTAACTGGCTGTATCACTGTCTGGTATGAGGGGGAGGTGGTGGTGCTGGGGTGGCTACTGCAAAGGATCAAAATGAGATGCAGAAAGCTGTGAACTCGGTCAGCCCTGTCCCGGGCACTCGCCTCACCAGCATCCAGGACATCTTCAAGGAGCGTCTACCATGAAGGACCCCTACCACCCAGCACGTGCCCTCTTCTCAACACTACCACCAGGAAGGAGGTACAGGAGCCTGATGCCACACACTCAGCAACTCAGGAACAGCTTTGTCCCCTCTGCCATCAGATTTCTGAATGGACATTAAACCCATGAAACACTACCACTCTTTTTTTCTCTCTCTTTTTGCACCACTTATTTAATTTAAAAAATATATATTTTCTGTATTTACAGTTTTTGTTGCTGTGTTTTGCAATGTACTGTTGTTGCCTGACAGTAAATCTTGTGGCATTTGCCAGTGATATTAAACCCAATTCTGATTCAGATATCCCCAAAAAAATATCCAGAAGCCATTGCTAGCTTTCCTTTCTAAAGTAGACTCCTTCCTTGCAAGCACAAGAGTTTTTGTGATGGAGATTTCATTTAATCTCTATCATTCAAGTTTTCATGTCATGCAACTTTATGGAAATAATACTGCATAAGGTTTGTCCCTGTGATTGTCTGCGCCCTTCCTTCATCAATTTAGTAAATCTACAGATGTCCCGGGGTTTGTACTTCTGACAACCCTCCAATCGGTGTGCATTAGCCATAGGGGCCTTGTACCAATCCCTGATGAAGCACAGCTTAGGCTAGACTGTCACCGCTGATGAGCTGCTAAACTTTCTCAAGCCCTGTCAAAAGCTGAGATAGGCCAATTACAGCCTCTCCTCCAGAGGGAGATCATCTAACTCTGATGCCCAATCCCTGTCGCTAATGAAGCTGCAGTTATACTTGTTTACCATATTCTTATGAAATGCCTTGGGACATTTTCACAGTTGAAAGGGCTTTTTATAAATTGCTGTTTCAGATTGCTGTTTCAGCATTTCAGATTTGGGATGTCACTTGTTGATTTTAAACAAAAGTGCAGCAGGTACAATCATAGGATCAGCTGTTCTGAGCATTGACAACCTAACCTTTTTGACCTAAGCATGTGTTCTATATTGGCTAGGTAGTCTTTTGTCAGCTGTGCCTTTCAAATTAAAATGGAGACCTCTCGCGAGGACTTCTTGTTCAGTACTTGACAATGGTCTATTGGACGAGTTTCAGATCCACGTTTTCTGTTGTGTCAGTTTCCTGCAGTTTCTTCTGCAGTGCTTTCTGCTTCTTACCCCTGCCGTTGGTAACCCTGCACTTCAACACTTCTTCTAATGTGTCTGTCAGCTCTTGACCAACTATCCGCAGACGTTCACCTCGTTCTTCTTTAATAATCTGATTGTATTTTCCAAAGTGGTTACGTGCACTGGTGAAAAGCATTTGGACCATACGTTTTCCATTCAGCCTGGCGATAGACCATACATTGGATGGTTGATTGGCGGTCTGTAGCTGATGTCTCATGGTAGTATATCTCAGCTGTTTGATCCCAATAGTGGTTAGTACGGACTGCCCTTTGGCAATTTTATATTCGCTTTTTAGAATGTGGGCATTGTGAGTAAGGTCAATAATTATTGCCCAACTCCGAATACCTTTGAGAAAGTGTCAAAAAGGTCATTTTCTTGCAGCTTTGCAGTTCTTCCCACATCAAACGAGCAGGGTCTCATCTTAATACAGAGTGCAGCCGATGAAAGGGGGGTCTCACTAGGCTGCTGCGTAATTAGAACCTCTTTTTCTGGAATTGTCACAGTTGTGGCTTTGTTAGCACTCAGAATGTTTGGACCTGAATGTTTGAGCTGGATGTTAATGATGATTTTGAAGGGAATGAGGATCTAACTTTTCAAACTTGCCATTAAAAAATATCAACATGGGAAGTCATGTCAATAGGTTTTCTATTGTGTCAGAGTAATGATTAACTGTGGAAGTAGCCTGTTCCATTTCACCCTAGTGCCTCACTCAGATGGTGTAGCCACCACGTTACTGCCCAGCTGAGAGACCTGGCAGTTGGCTTGATGAATTCTGCATTTCAAATTCTAACATTTATTACAATTTTAACTACAAATGATAAGATGTATGCATTTTGTTTCCAGAAATGCTATTACACCATAATGAGTACGATGCATGATCACATCATTGATACAACTGTCATCATTTTAGGCATGGACCTGCTACTGCAAACTTGGGTAGTCCCAAGGTCCCGATTTAGATGTAACTCAATGGTGTTGCACGTTTCCACAAGTTCGTGGATTAGTGCCTTGTCCATGAGGGTAGTGGGATGAGAAAGATGGAGGTCATATACTCAATCAAGACCTGAGGTTCAACCAGCATCCAGTTGGGATGGGTAAGAAGGAGTCATCAGATAAATGGCTGGATGGAGGGAAGAGTAGGTAGGGGATTTAGGTGGTGTTGAGAACAAGATTGAGGCAGGAGTTGGAGTAAGTCCACACCAGAAATAGAGACCAAAGGTTTTGGGGTGTGGAGGGGTGTTGATGGAAGACCAAATGTTGGTTGCTGACCTGGGCCAATCAGAGGGTTGGGTGTTTTCCAGGAAATATCAGGGTGGAGGTCAGGGAAGATAAGGATTTGGGAGACAGAGTGGGTGAAGAGGACATGGTGGGTTAGGGAGATGATAGCTGTAGGTTAAGCAGGATCAGCTGGATTCTATGAGGTTTGTTAGGGACTGGAGACAGTATTTAATGAGCGATGGAGTTAGTTAAGGTTGGGTTAGGGACTTAATTAGTGGGATTCCAGTCCAGTGCTGTGGAAGTGCAGATCAAAGCATGGGCCAATGTTACCAAAATGTACATCCGTGGCTTAATTCATTCCACATCTGATGCCCCTAGCTGAACTTGCATGACAACACAAAATAAATCTCTATCACAATGAAACAAGCATGTCTGGATCTTGTGATTATAAGTCAGTGGTGGCTGGGCTATGTTAAGCACAGCTCTCACAGGCATTATATTTCCTTCTGTGACAAGTGCCTTCTCAGTCAAATAATGCTGAAATAAACAGTGCCAGGTAACTCAGTTTCTAAACTACAATCTTTCCTAATTTCCTATGAAAAGATAGAACATGTTAATTATATACTACTTCTACCACTGCCCTCCTCTGTTTGGTGGAGCTGGTCCTCGTTCTCTTTCAGCTCCTCCCTCTTTCTCCAAATTCAAGATGTAGCCATTTGCACCAGCCATTCCTGCGACATGGAACAGTCCATGTTCCAAGCCTGCAGCTCGTTAGCCCCTCGCTAACAGCCACTGGACTCCGTGGCGTGAGACCCACTCCTCTCAGATTTCGTAAGTCTAGGGTGTAAATGACTTTGGTCTCGCCAGATCTGTGAAGGCTGGGATATAAAGGTGTATATTTAAGAATGTTAACTTAAGCAACCAGTTACTAAAGGAAAGAAAGAAAAAGAAAGCCAAAAAAGGGTCCATTATATTGAAACAGTCACATGTGCATGGTGGAGCTCAAATCTTCCAGAAGCCATTGTTTTTCATGTACTCACTGCATCAACTCCAGTTTCTCATGCCCCGGTAAAAGTTCCCCTCTTGGGCTTTATTGGATTGTACATTCCCGCTGGCTCAAATCCTGTGGCCAGTTCTCTCGAGCTCCTTTTCTCTCCATCTCCCCCTGAAAAAGTCCTTCAGCCACCTCAGTGTTCGTCACCAGAACTGCTGCCCCAGCATTCTCCAGAACCTTCTCCCAGCTCCACTCTCCTGAGTGGATGAAACACATTCCTAAGCATCCCTTATTGTTATCAGTAACCCAGACCTTGCCAGTAGAATGCACTGCTTCTATAGAAAGACCATTACATGAAATACCCTCCAACATCAGCAGTGAAACCTTTACCAGGGTGTTACGCTCTCCCCCACCTGCAATAGTCATGTCCTTATGACTTTGAAATTTGTCAACCCCCTCATTAATAACATAGTCTCCAAAGGAATTTCGTGATGTCAGGACCTCCAATCCATGTGAAAACGGTAGTGACGCATCTCACTAAGGGGACAGGTGCAAAGCTCTGTTCTCCCAGTGCGACATAAGCCAGCTTTGTATTCAGACCAATCAGGTTGTGGTAAGCTCGTGAAATGGCACAACCAGAAGCTCCCAAATGACCCACCTCTCTATCCTGCCCTGGCCTTGCCTTTGATTTCCCCGTGATGGAAAACTGGTACATCGCTTTAACTCCAGGTGCAGGAACATTGTCCTACGCTTCGCCCATTTCCATCCCTTCACGCGGAAGTTGGGACAATGTATCCGCATCAATGATCCAGCTCCCTGGCCGGTACTTCAGGCTGAAATCGTAAGCAGACAAGGCGGCCAACCAACGATGACTTGTGGCCGAGGTCAGGATATAAGTTAATGGGCTGTTGCACATCCTCACCTCAAAATTGGCATGATATAGATATCCAACACAGCCCACCTCAATGCTAAAAGCTCCAATTTGTGCGTGGGGTATTTTTACTTAGAAGGTGACAGACTCCAGCTGACAGATGCGACAGGTCTCAACCCTGCACCCTGATCCTGATACACAATACATATGACAACTGGGGGTCTGCAAAAGCCAACAGGTGCTCTTGTCAATAGCTCCTTCAGCAATTGAAAGGCATCTTCACATTTCGCATCCCATCTTGCTGCGAAAGGCTCTGAAGGGCTAATATAAACTTTACCATCTTCTTCTTTCATCCTCCTCCTGTTCTTCCCCAAGGGAGGGTAACCACACAGAAACTGATTCAAAGGGTGACTCACTTTGGAGTAGTCCTTCATGAGCCTCCAGTAGTACCCACAGAATCCAAGGAACAAGCGTAGGGCGCTCACATTCTGGAGCTTTGTCCATGTGGTCACCGCCTCTATCTTTGACAGATCTGTAGCTACTCCATCCTGTGAGACTATGTGCCCAATGTAGATGACACATGACTTGTAGAACTGGCACTTGTCCAGGGACAGTTTTAACTCTTCAGCTTTCAGGCAACCTAATGCCTTCAGTAGCCTTGCCTCGTGCTCTTCCAGGCTGAACCCAAACGCTGTGAGATCATCCAGATACACCAACGCCTCCAGAAATTTCATATCCCCAACAATTTTCTCCATGACATGCTGGAAAGTTGCCGGGGTTCCTGATATGCCCTGGGGCATGCTTTCAAACTGAAAGAATCCAAGCGGACATACGAATGCCGTCTTCTCCTTGTCAGCCTCACTCATGGGTATCTGATAATACCCACTCCTTAGGTCCAGCACACTGAACCACTTCACTCCACTCAGGCAGGCCAATGCGTCCTCAATCCTCAGAACAGTATACTGGTCTGGGACGGTGCGTCAGCCCAGAGGCGGATAATCAACACACATTTGTACCTTCCCATTCTTCTTCCTCACCACCATAGGTTCAGCATAGGAACCTGACTCAGTGATGACCCTAGCTTCCTTCAGTTCCGCAGATGCTGCTGAACGTCCTCCACCTCAGCGGGCGCCGGTCGCCACGACCTTTCTCTGAAAGGGGTGTCCTCTGTCACACGGATGGTGTGGTGAGTACTCTTGGAGTAACCCACATCAAACTCGTCAGTAGGAAAGACATCTTCAAACTTCAACATCTTCTCTGTCAATCTCCTCTTCCAGCCTCCAGGGACCAGGGAGTCACCAAGGTCGAATGACTTGGCTGTCAGCTTTCTCTGTCCAGGAGATGTTTTCTCTCCTGCTTGTCTCACAGGAAAACTAAACATTACCATCACCGGAAAGAGGTGCGCAGAGGCATCCCCCTTCTGAGAGTGACCTCCCTCTCCGAGGTGTTCCTGACAATCACTGTCATCCTGTTCACCTGTACAACCGATGACTTCTGCAGTTCGGGCCTCACCAGTACCCCAACAGGTAAGTGTGACCCATGAGCATCCACGAGGAGGGGCCTGGCATCAGGCATTCTGGGAAATTTGGGTTTCTGTCACTCTAGCTACTTCCCTAGGCTGTAACATGATGGGTTTGGACTGGGTCCCTCGTCTATGCTCCTCATTTACCCTAGTGTGGCCACACTTTACTCAAAAGCAGCTCCAACATAATGTGAATGGACAATGTTCTCAGAAAGCTCTCTCCAACTCTCTCCTTGCAGGCTCCCATTAGCCTCCTAACAATAGGAGTATTTGTTCCCAGAAGAATCAAAGCTTCATCCTTCTCGACTGCACCCGGACAAACCAGCACTAACATACCAACGACCTCAACTACTACCACATCTGCTACCAAGAACTCCAGCTTTAACAATGAGTCGCCATCAAAAGGGTAGCCATCAGAACTAAGGCTCCAGAGCTCTAGGGCACGGAATGGTGTCAACGGTAACTGCGTCAAATACCGGTTGTCGAAGGATCTGTACCGCAGAGTAATCTCAGAATCCGTGTCAAGTATGGCCCTGGCATAAATACCCTCAATCCGTATGCATACACTGGAGCTTGGCCCCACCAAACCTTCAGGAAAAGGATTTTTCACTTTAATGTTTTCCTTAATACACTGATTGGAACATATTCCCCCACTCCCCCTGAGATGTCAGGCCGCTCCTTCACTGGGTCTCTCTGAAATTTCCCGACTTCCTCTTCTGTTTAACTAACCGTCGGCTCATTTTCTGAAGGTTTTCCCATCCTTTACACTCCCGCCTGAGGTGTCCCTCCTCACCATAGCTGTAACGGACAATACCGGTCACTCCCCTTTTCCAGGGATCCGTTCAGTAGCAGCCCTCTGCTTAGTTTGTCCCATCAGTGGGTCCGGCTTTGTCATGCTTGGTGATAACACTCGCCAATATCAGCCGAGATACCTTAGCTCTAAAATCTTTCATGAGCTCCTGTAATATCCCATCCTGTGGGACACTTCAACAACAGAGGCTACTACTGAGGACTACTCTACTGAGGGAGGCCTCCTGCTCCTCCATTGCATCTTCCTCCTCTTTTAACTCTCTGATCAGCTCACCAAACGAGAGGGGGGGCCCATCTTATGGGACGTTTGGAGGCTGAAAGTGATCGAGTCCTGTGACTGTGCACCCTTGGCCACTTGGTTCAGCCTTAATTGATTCATCTCAGCCAGTTGAATGACTCCTTTACGCCGCAAGCTGTCTCCCTAGCTGAAAAATGTAGGCAGAAAGTTTCTCCCCTTCTCCGAAACATGCTCCTAAACCCCAGCATAAGCTCCACCGGGCTCCCCGTCATGCCAAAAACACTTTCTAGTGGTTTCATATAGTCCACGGAAGTAGCTAAAGACCTCACCACCTCAGCAGCCGGACCTTTTTGACTCTTTATCAGTCGCTGTCTTTTCACATTATCAGGGGACTGCCACTCATCCTGCATCAGAGAGGTCTGCTCCGCCCAGGTCTCATATTCCTCCTCCTCCTCAGGGGGTGGACTTCACTCCCAAGAACAACCGCAGCCTGTGATAACTTTGATTCTCTGCCGGTGCACTTTGCTATTTATCCATCAGGGAGGTGAGGACCGATACCAATCCAGAATTTTCTCCCCTCGTTGGAAGACTCATTAGACCTTCCACATCAGACCACACTTCCGCAGAAATGAGAGCAACTCGTCTTTAAAGTCTCTGCCATCAGCTACGGGAAACGGTTTCCAATTCAGCACCCTTGCCTCTTCTCTGAAAGTACGGACGGCCCATTGCCCTGCTTGTCTGGGTGCTCCAATGGTACCAGGCGGATCCACAGCCGTTACGTCATCGCTAGTCTGAACTAACACCACACTTTCCCCTCCGTTTGGTCAAATTGCCGCTCCATGATTATAACTTTCCCTAATGCTCTAACAGTACTTAAAACCCTGATCAACAATTCATCTGGGCTGTGGATATGCACCCCGCTCGGAACACAAGCACTAGTTACGGGCAATCTCTTTGAATCTTACCAACGCTTAATCCCTGCGGCATCCATAACCATGGATCTTAATCACTTTCCTGGACAATAGTTTATCACAGGGTCAAACACAAACACACTTAATCAATTCTTATTGAAACCTTTCAAATGTTGAAAGGTCTAGAGACAGTAGATGTGGAAAGGAAGTTTCCCATGGTGGGAGAGTCTAGGACAAGAGGGTACAGCCTCAGGATAGAGAGGCACCCTTTCAAAACAGAGATGTGGAGAAATTTCTTTCACCAAAGGGTGGTGAACTTGTGGACTTTGTTGCCACATGCAGCTGTGGACGCCAGGACACTGGGCGTATTTAAGGCAGAGATTGATAGGTTCTTGATTGGACATGGCATCAAATGTTACGGGGAGAAGGCTGGGAACTGGGATCGAGGAGGAAATAGAAGAAAAAGGATCAGCCATGATTGAATGGTGGAGCAGACTTGATGGGCCAAATGGCCTAATTCTGTTCCTGTGTCTTATGGTCTTAGGGCAATCACACAGCGTTCAATGAATTCAATCCAGGATGATGCCCCCACATTGAAACTGCTTTCTACTGGGCGCCTCTGCAAATGTGTCTCATTAGCCCCTTGGTGTTAGCCACTGGACTCCACGGCGACAAACCCGCCTTTCTCAGGCTTCATACATCTAGGATGTACATGAGTTTGGTCCTGCATGTCTCGCCCACCCAAGCTCGGTTGTGTGATTTGCTGCCCCCGGCAATCGCCCGTCAGCAAGAAGTAACAGATCGTACGCTACATGCAATTAATAAGAAGTATATTTAAGAATGTTAATTAAGCAAACAGTTATTAAAGGAAAGAAAGGAAAAAATCAAACAAAAAGGAACCCATTATACTTAAACAGTCACATGTGCACAGTGGAGCTCAGATCTTCCAGAAGCCGTTGGTTTTGATGTACTCACTGAAAAACCCCCTGTTCTCCACTTCCAGGTAAAAGATCCCCTCCTGGGCTCCGTTGGATTGCACATTCCCGCCGGATCGAATCCTATGGGCAGCTCTCTCGAGCTCCTTCTCCCTTCATCTCCCGCTGTAACCGATCTTGACCCACCTCAGTGTTTGTCACAAAAACTGCTCCCCCACTGTTCTCTAGAAGCTTCCCCCAGTTCTCTTGATTGGATGACACACATTCCTTTTTTTTTGTAATTTATTTTTTATTGAAGTTCATCATCAAACAAATATTTCCATAAGATGTATTTCAGACATTGTACATATATATGATATAATCATATATATCACAAATCTCTACAAAGTATTTATCTGAGGTATACACTTATAGAAAAAAAGGGAAAGAAAAAACAAGCAAAAGGAAAGAACTATGTACAAGTAGGGAGTGATCTTTTTTTTTTACAACAGATTCAATTCTTCGTGAGAATAAAATCAGGCCTATGAGGCATTAAGTAGTTAATCCATTTTTCCCAGTATAAATCAAATTGTTCCAGCTTATGATTAACAGATGTTGTTATCTTCTCCATTTTGTAAATGTCCATTGTAATTTCCATCCATGCATTTAAAGTTGGGCTCTCCTGTGATAACCATTTCCTAGTAAGAGTCTTTTTACCAGCCACTGACAGTATATTCATTAAATATTTATCTCTTTTCAACCAATCTTGAGGTATATATCCAAAATATATGGTCTTACTCTCCAAGGGTATTTCACATTTAAAGATGTCTTGTAGGGCATTGTGTATCCCCCTCTAATAGTTTTTGATAACAGGGCAGTCCCAAAAAATATGATAATGATTTGCATTTTGATTTCCACAATTTCTCCAGCAAACAGGGAGGTTATTATCATAATGGGATTTCTGAGAGGTTTTAATAAAATATCTTATCAAGTTTTTTTATCCAAACTCCTTCCATTTCTGTAAACTGGTACACTTCCATTGATATCTCCATATTGTTGTCCATTCTTCCTCAGATATAATTATCCCTCCTTCCTTCTCCCATTTTATTTTAATGTATGAAGTCGAAAGTGTTTTAAGATTTGACAACCCCTTGTACATGCTTGAAATGATTCTGCTACCATTATCTGAATTATGTGCTTTTCTAAAGAGCTCTGTCAAGCATGTATTTGCCTTGGTTACATTTTTAAGCGTCTTATTAACATATTGTCGCATCTGTAAATACCAATAAAAATCTTGTTTTTCTAATAAGTGTTTCTCTTTAAGCATTTCAAAACTGAACAGTGTTCCTTCTTTCATTATGTTGCAAAGAACTGTTATTCCTTTAATGATGACACACATTCCTAAGCATCCTCTATTGTTAATGGTAACTCAAACACTGCCAGCAGAACACACTGCTCCTACAGGAAGACCATAAGATGAAAAACCCTACAACATTAGCAGTCTTGGTCTTGTTCTAAAATTCAACCTTTTTGGACAAATTTAAGAGTTTTATTGGAACAAATTATTGGAATACAAATTCCACATAATCCAATATTATTTTTATTAGGTGATATTGAAGGGATAAAACCGATACCCAAATTGAATAAATATCAGAAAGAATTTATAAAAATTGTATTGGCAGTAGCCAAAAAGGCTATTGCAGTTACTTGGAAATCGGATACATATTTAAGTATAGATCGTTGGAAGAAAGAAATTTATAGTTGTATTCCACTTGAAAAAATTACTTATAATTTAAGAGATAAATATGAACCATTTTTGAAAATTTGGCGCCCTTATTTACAAAAGACAGGATTAAATATATAGATGCTCCGAAGATGAAATAATTGGTTATTTGGGGAAAGAAATAAATATATATACTGAAGTTATTATGAACTCCATGGAGCATGTGGGGATCTTCTGATATCCAGGCACTCCTTCTTTCTTTTTTTCCTTTCTTTTTTTTCTATAGGGATGCTAGGGGGGAGGGGTTAAGGGGAGGGGGGGTAATATACTTTTTTTTCTCTACTTTTATTTTGTAACAACTTGAAATACAATAAAAAAAGTTTAACAAAAAAAAACATTAGCAGTAAAACCTTTACCATGGCGTTATATATTGATGACTGCATTGGTGCTGCTTCATGCACCCATGCTGAGCTCGTCAATTTCATCAACTTTGCCTCTAACTTCCACCCTCCCCTTAAATTCACTTGGTCCATTTCTGAAAACTCTCACTCCTTTCTCAATCTCTCTGTTTCCATCATTTAAAAAAACTGTCTACCATTATATTTTATAAATTCACTGATTCCCACAGCTACCTTGACTGTACCTTTTCCCACCCTGTGTCTTGTAAAACTGCCATTCCCTTTTCTCAGTTTCATCATCTCTACCAGATCTACCAGGTGTATAAAGTGATGAGAGGCATTGATCGTGTGGATAGTCAGAGGCTTTTTCCCAGGGCTGAAATGGCTAGTATGAGAGGGCACAGTTTTAAGGTGCTGGGGAGTAGGTACAGAGATGTCAGGGGTAAGTTTTTTACGCAGAGAATGGTGATTGCATGGAATGGGTTGCTGGTGACAGTAGTGGAGTTAGATATGATAGGGTCTTTTAAGAGACTCCTGGACAGGTACATGAAGCTTAGAAACATAGAGGGCTGTGGGTAACCCTGGGTAATTTCTAAAGTAAGGACATGTTCAGCACAGCTTTGTGGGCCAAAGGGCCTGTATTGTGCTGCAGGTTTTCTATGTTTCTATCTGTTTCCAGGATGAGGCTTTCCTTTCCAAGGCATCAGAGCTGTCCTCTGCCTTCAAAGAATGAGGTTTCCCTTCCATTGATGCTTCCCTCACCCACATCTCCTCCATTTCCCAGGCATCCGAGCTCACCCTGCCACCTTAACAGGGCTAGAGTTCCTCTTGTTCTCACCTGGCATCCCATTGCCTCCACATCAAACACATCATTCTCTGCAACTTCTGCCATCTTCAACAGGATCCTACCACCAAATACATCTTTACCTCCTTCCCAATTCTCTGCTTTCCACAGGGGTTATCCCTCCATGATTCCCTTCTCCATTTGTCCCTCTGCACTAATCTACTTTTTTGCAAGTGACAGAAATGCTACACCTGCCCATTCACCTCTTCCCTCGCCACCACAGAGGGCGCCAAACAGTCCTTCCAGCAAAGACAATGCTCCACCTGCCAATCTGCTGGGGTCGTCTATTGTATCCCATGATCATGGTGCAGCCGCCTCGTCGCTGGTAAGATGCAGCTTTGTCAAGTGTCTCAGCTCCATCTTCCAAAAAGCAGAATTTTCCCGTGGCCAATTACCCCAATTCCTATCCCCATTCCCGTTCGAATAAGTTGGTCCACTAACTCCTCTTCTGCCACTCTCAGGTTGGAGGAGAATCTCCTTGCATTCCGTCTAGGTAGCCTCATACCTGATGGCATGAACATTGTTTTCTC
Source organism: Hypanus sabinus (assembly GCF_030144855.1). Taxonomy (NCBI): domain Eukaryota; kingdom Metazoa; phylum Chordata; class Chondrichthyes; order Myliobatiformes; family Dasyatidae; genus Hypanus; species Hypanus sabinus. Next base: position 138,131,853 of record NC_082711.1, read on the forward strand.
CAATTTCTGCAAATATTTTCCCCTCCCCCTTCCCTCTTCTTCGTTTCCTCACTCTGGCCTCTTATCTCTTCTCCTCATCTGCCCATCACTTCCCCTAGTGCCCCTGCTCCTTCTCTTTCTCCTTTAATCCATGCTCTGCTCCTATCAGACTCCTTCTTTTCAACTGCTTCAGCATTTTAGAGATTATAAGCATCAGCTGTTTTAATTAACTGGCAAACTCAGCATCACAGGACAGCTCTCTATGAAACTAGGCTGTTTTGCTCGACTCCAAGCCATCAATTCACAGCTCTTTATCTGGCAATGTAGTGTTTTGAGCTGTCTTCATATAGTGCTGCTAATGCAGGGTCCACCTGAACCTTTGGTAGTGCCAAGGCTGGCACAGCAAAACTACAAGTTGGGATTTCCAATGAGCTTCCTGGCAAGCCCCAGGAATAGCCTTTTTCTCTTCTCACCTCCCAGTGTCTTAATTAATCACCTTTCCCCCACCCACCTGGCTTCATCTATCACCTTCTAGGTTGTCCTCCTTCCCCTCCCCCACCTTTTTATTCTGGCATCGTCCCCCTTGCTTTCCAGTCCCGATGAAGGACCTTGGCCTGATGTTGACTGACCTGCTGAGATCCTCCGGCACTTTCTGTGTGTTGTTCTGGATTTCCAGCATCTGCAGGATGTTCTGTGTTAATTATATACCATACTTCAAGATCTCAGGATGTCTCACAGTGCTTAAAGAAATAAAATACTTTTGAAGTGTCATCACTTGACACTGTAGCAGAAGTGGGAGATAAAATCGTACACAGAACTCTCCAACAAATTGCATTCTGCTTGCATGCTATATTAAAGCTCAAAGCAAATTTTATTATCAAAGTGCATATATGTCACCATATACAACTCTGGGATTCATTTTTTGTGGGCATACTCAATAAATCTATAGAATAATAACCATAACAGAATCAATGAAAGACTGCCCACCTTGGGCATTCAACTAGAGTGCAGAAGACAACAAACTGTACTGAACAAAAAGAAAGAAATAAGAACAATCAATAAATATTGAGAATTTGAGATGAAGAGTCCTTAAAAGTGAATCCATTGATCGTAGGAACAGTTCAGTGTTGGGTTGAGTGAAGTTATCCCCTCTGGTTCAAGAGCCTGATGGTTGAGGGGTAATAACTATTCCTGAACCAGATGGTGTGAGTCCTGAGGCTCTTATACCTTCTTCCTGATGGCAGCAGCGAGAAAAGAGCATGGTGGTGGGGATCCGTCATAACGGATGCTGCTTTCCTGCGACTGAATTTCAGGTAGATGTGCTCAATGGCTGGGAGGGCTTTACCTGTGATGGACAGGACTGTGTCCATTACTTTTGTAAGATCTGCCATTCAAGTACATTGGTGTTTCCATACCAGGCTGTGATGCAGTCTGTCAATATACTCTGCATTACAAATCTACAGAAGTTGGTCAAATTTTTACATAGAAATATAGAAAACCTACAGCACAATATAGACCCTTCAGCCCACAAAGTTGTGCCAAATATGTCCTTAACTTAGAAATTACTAGGCTTACCCATAGCCCTCTATTTTTCTAGCTCCATGTACCTATCCAAAAATCAATTAAAAGATTGTATTGTATCTGCCTCCACCACCGTTGCCGGCAGCCCATTCCATGCACTCACCACTCTCTGAGTAAAAAGCTTACCCCTGACATCTCCTCTGTACCTACTCCCCAGCACCTTAAACCTGTGTCCTCTCGTGGCAACCATTTCAGCCCTGGGAAAAAGCCTCTGACTATCCACATGATCAATGCCTCTCATCATCTTATACACTGTATTTTTAGATATCATGCTGAATCTTCACAAATTTCTAAAGAAGTAGAAGCACTGCTGTGCTTTCTTAATAATTGTACGTTTGTGCTGGGTCCAGCACATGCCCTCTGAAGTAATAACACCAAGGAATTTAAATCTGCTGAGCCTCTCCACCTCTGATCCTCTGATGAGGACTGGCTCATGGACCTCTGGTCTCCTCCTCCTGAAGTCCATAATCAACTCGTTGCTCTTGCAGACACTGAGTAAGAGGTCGTTGTGTGCTCCTGGGCACTTGTGTTTACATTGCAGGCGTTACACAACCATTTAAAATACTCTCCACTGGGCATCTATAGAAGTTTCTCAAAGATTTTGGTGATGAATCTATGCAAATCTAAGAAAACAGAGGCACTGTCGTGCCTTCTTTGTGATGACACTTACGTGCTGGATCCTCTGATATGTTGATGCCAAGGAATTGAAAGCTACTGATCCTCGCCACCTCCATTCACCTAATGAGGACTGGCTCATGGACTTCCAGCTTCTTCATCCTCCAGTTGATAATCAGCCTTGCTGATGTTGCTGATGTTGAGTGAGAGGTCACTGCTGTGGCACCACTCAACCAGATTTTCAGTCTCCCTCTTATATGCTGATTTGTCGCCACCTTTGATTTGGCCAACAACAGTGGTGTTGTCAGCAAACTTCAATACACTTTGGCGCTGTACTTAGCCACACAATCAGGAATCTGAAGTGAGCACAGTGGGGTGGGAGGGGTTGGTTAGACACGTACAACACTGTGGTTCATATAAAACCATAGAACACCACAGCACAGTACAGGCCCTTCAGCCCTCCATGTTGTGCCGACCCATATGATCCTTTAAAAAGTACTAAACCCACACTACACCATAACCCTCCATTTTTCTTTCATCCACGTGCCTATCCAAGAGGCTCTTAAATACCCCTAATGTTTCAGCCTCCACCACTATCCCTGGCAAGTCATTCCAGGCACTCACAACCCTTTGTGTAAAAAACTTACCCCTGATGTCTCCCCTAAACTTCCCTCCCTTAATTTTGTACATATGCCCTCTGGTGTTTGCTATTGGTGCCCTGGGAAACAGGTACTGACTATCCACGCTATTTATGCCTCTCATAATCTTGTAGACCTCTATCAAGTCCCCGCTCATTTTTCTACACTCCAAAGAGAAAAGTCCCAGCTCTGCTAACCTTGCTTCATATGACTTGTTCTTCAAACCAGGCAACATTCTGGTAAATCTCCTCTGCACTCTCTCCATAGCTTCCACATCCTTCCTATAATGAGGTGACCAGAATTGAACACAATACTGTAAGTGTGGTCTCACCAGAAATTTGTAGAGTTGCAACATGACCTCTCTACTCTTGAACTCAATCCCCCTGTTAATGAAGCCTAGCATCCCATAGGCCTTCTTAACTACCCTATCAACCTGTGCAGTGACCTTGAGGGATATATGGATTTGAACCCCAAGGTCCCTTTGTTCATCCACACTCTTAAGTAACTGACCATTAATCCTGTACTCAGTCTTCTGGTTTGTCCTTCCAAAATGCATCACCTCACACTTGTGCTGATGGTGAGTGTGGAATAGATGTTGTTGCCAATCTGTACCAACTGGGGTCTGCCACCGAGGAAATTGAGGACCCAGTTGCACAATGAAATTCTAAGGCCTGGGTCTCGGATCTTAATGATGAGCTTTGTGGAGATGATAGTATTGAATACTGAGCTGTAGTCAATACAGAAAGAACATCCTGACGAATTTGACTTCATTGTCCCAGTGATCCAGAGTTGTATGAAGAGCCAATGAAATGGTATATGCCTTTGGCCTGTTGAGACTGTAGGCAAATTGGAGCAAATTCATCTTCACTCCTCATGCAGAAGTTGGTATGCTTCATAACCAACCTCTTCAAGCATTTCATCACAGTGGATAAACACTCAGAGGCCTCCTTATAAGGTACACCTGTGCAACTGCGTTTTATGCAAATATCCGATCAGCCAATCATGTTGCAGCAACTCAATACATAAAAGCATGTAGACATGGTTAAGAGGTTCATTTGTTGTTCAGACCGAACATCAGAATGGGGAAAAAATGTAATCTAAATGACTTTGATGGCTTGGTGCCAGATGGGGTGGTTTGAGTATCTCAGAAACTGCTGATCTCCTGGGATTTTTACACACAGCAATCTCTAGCTTACAGAGAACACATCTACTGGGCGGCAGATCTGAGGGTGAAAACACCTGATAATGTTAGAGGTCGGAGGAGAATGGCCAGACTGGTTCAAGCCGACAGGAAGGCAACAGTAACTCTAATAACCATACTTTACAACAGGCATGTGCAGAAGGACATCTCTGATTGCACAACAGGTCAGTGGATGGGCTACAGCAGCAAAAGACAATGAATGTACACTCTGTGGCCACTTTATTAGGTAAAGGAGATAATTGATATTGAATGATAGTCAAAGAGGAAGATTACCATATTTTCTGAAACCAGTATGTTTGATACCGGGTAGATGGAACTCATCAGCCTGGGAAGGCAGCCCATCTAAGAGAGGGAAAACTCTGATTTCAAACCTCCGCTGCCTTGCGGCCATACCCACACATGGGAAAGGCTTCGGGAGTAAATCCTGAGGACAAATCCGGAGTTGGAGTCCCTAAGGCAGTCTGACGTTGCCTTCATCCTCGTTCTGGCAACTCCTGTGCCGACACTGGTGCCAAGCTGTATTGGCTCTTGCCCTTTCCTTGGACAACATCTGTGGCGTGGAGAGGGGAGACTTGCTGCATGGGCAACTGCCGGTCTCCCATACAACTTTGTCCAGGCCTGTGCCCCGGAGAGGACAATTGCAAGACTTTCCAGGTGCAGATCCATGGTCTCGTGAGACTAGCGGATGCCATCCATATCCATATATGATCGATGCCTGCTTTAAGCAGTTGGATTATCTCAGACTGCCAAAGTGAAGGGTTTATGATCTCCACAAACACTCCAGCAGAAGATGTTGGAGTTCCCTGGCTGCTCAGGCTGTATCTGCGGAGAAAGAAAATCAGTTACTGTTTTACAGCAAAGACCTCTCAACAGAATGAGAAAATGAGGAAACAAGTTTGCTTAAGTTGCAGTGAGGTTTGGGGAGGGATGGAGAGAAGCTAGGGGCAAGTTTGTGGTAGGGTACAGACCGAGAGAATCCAGATGACACAAAAGCTGTTGGTGCCATTTGGGACGAAGTTGTGAAGGCTTGTGAACTGTATCTGATCTATTTTGAGAAGGTGTAAATGAGAGGTGAATATAGACAGAGAAAAATTGAACTGTCTTTGCAATATGAATATCATTCTACATAACAATTTGATTGAATACTTTCCATTTCACCTCTTCCGATTTCATTCCATCTGCCTTCTGCAAGATCGTGAATTGTGTGATATTGTGGAAGAATAATTCTGAGCTTATCAGCATTCAGAAAGGTCAGAATAGTTTTCATTCAAATGATAATTCCAATGTTTAGTAGTTTTAACTACTGTGTGATAGGAGCAGACACAACAGAGGCCCCTAATTATTTACATAATGACACTGCCACAGTAGGGGATTCAGAAGGGAAGTCTGTGTTTGTACAAATAGATACTTCTGTAGTTTCTTTCAACTTACAGACTGTTGGAAAAGTTCAGCATTGAGTTTGAGTTTCATTTGGCATGATGGGATGGGGTGTTTAGTCATCTATGATTGTGCTGGCAAAGAGAGGGTGGAGAATGTTTGTAGACAGCTGAATTGTATGGCGAAGGTATATGTGGGGGGGGGGGGGGTTGGATGAGAAAAGATGAGGTAAAGAAAGGAGAAACCAAAATACAAAACCAGTAAAGCACAAAATAATGCAGATACTAGAAATATAAAATAAAAACCAAGAATAATGAAATTCTCAGCAGATCAGGCAGCATTTGAAAAGGAGTTAACATTAAAGGTTAAAGTGCATGAAGGCACACAATCAATAATTCAGGAACAGTTTCTTCCCCTAAACATGAGAATATCTACAGATGCTGGAAATCTGAGCGACACACACAAAATGCCAAAGGAACTCAGCAGGCCAGGCAGCATCTATGGAAAAATGTATAGTCGATGTGACAGACCAAAACGTCAACTGTACTTTTTTCCATAGATGCTGCCTGGCCTGCTGAGTTCCTCCAGCATTTTGTGTTCTTCCACACACACACACACACACACACACACACACACAGTTAACTTCTAGCACGGACCAAAATAATTGATTATCTGAAATTGTTGTCTTTGTTGTGAAGTCCTAAAGGTATAAAGACCCGTTTAGAAGATTAGATGTTGTTCCTTGAGCATATCTGGGGATTTTCAAAGACAAGGAGGTCAAAGTGGGAATGGATGGAGAATTAGAGTAAAGGCAACTGAAAGCTTCACCCTTGCAGATCATTGGAGGTGTTCTGCAAAGTGATCACCTAAAGTGTGTGTTTTGGTTTCTCCTGAACATGAACATCCAAAGGAGGAGTCTAATCTGGAAGAAATGCAAATGAATCACGTTTTCTCCTGGAAGGAGTATTTGGATCTCATAGAGGAGCATTAAGAAATAGGTGCTATATCATCCTCTCATGCAGTCTTACACTAACTCTAGGACTGACAACAAAAACATAAAATACCAGAAACTCCCAGAAAGTCAGGAAGAAATTCCATTAAAGTTTCAGGTCAAAGACTCTGTTTCTCTTTACAGAGAAGCTGACTGACCTGAACTTACTGTTTTTGTTTCAGACTCCCAGCATCTGCAGTTTTTTATTCAGAATTTTATATTACTGAGAGTGTTTGCTTTGTTGAACACTTGACAGACAGTAAACCCAAGGGTAAGATCTTTTCATTTGGCTTTTTGGATAGGTTGGTTGGTTGTGGCTAGAATTAACTCTTGTGTGAGCAAGGACCTTGTCCTGCTGCAATTGGTCTTCAGCAGATGTAATCTTAGTGGCTCCCTATTCTGTGCTGAAAGACATAGACAACAGCAAACATATTGTACATCAGGCCACTGTTATCAATTACAGCTCAGCATTTAAAACCATAATCTCCTCAGTACATATTACCAACCTTCAGAACCTGGGTCTCTGTATCTCCCTCTATAACTGGAACCTTGACTTTCTTATCAGGAGACCACAGCTGGTGTGAATTGGAAATAACTCGCTGACAATTAACACAGGCACACCTCAAAGATAGTTAGCTTCCTCAAGGATAGTTAGCTTCACTCAACTTCACTCACCTCGACAGTGATCTGCTCGTACAACATATGGATCCAGTTTCAAGAACTCTGCATCTCATGTTCTTGATGTTTATTGCTTATTTATCTATCTATCTATCTATCTATCTATCCATTTATTTATCTATCTATCTATCTATCTATCTATCTATCTATCTATCTATCTATCTATCTATCTATCTATCTATCTATCTATCTATCCATTTATTTATCTATCTATCTATCTATCTATCTATGTATTTATTTATTTATCTATCTATCTATCTATTTATTTATTTATTTATTTATTTATTTATTCATTCATTCACCCATCCACCCATTTATTTATTTATTCATTCATTCATTCATCCATTTATCTATTTATCTATGTATTTATTAATTATATTGTTTGTTTCCCCCCTTTTTTACTTGCACAGTCTTTTCAACATTGGTCATTTACCTGTCTTGCTATGTGCAGTTTCTTATTGATTCTGTTGTACTTACTGTGAATGCCTGCAAGAAGAGAAATTTCAGGGTGACATATCGTGACATTTACAGTATGTACTTTGATACTAAGTTTACTCTGAACTCTGAACTTTGAGCAGAACAACACTGAGTGTTGTCCACACCCTGCTCCACAACAGCAAGTGACTCAACATCAAAGGTTTTTTGAATGAAATGAGCACCATTACAGTCACCAGTGAACATCAGCAGTTTCCACCTCAAGGTGGAAGGAGTGTCATTGACGCAGTATCTGAAGCTGGTTGAATGTAGGAAGCTGCACCTTGCAACAATACAGTGGCTCAGGTGTTTGGTAACTAATTCACCTTCACTTGTGCAAGGCATGAAGCAGACAGCAATAAGCTTCTTGATTCTCGACGACTTCAGTTTTACTAGGGATCCTTGAAACCAGATGGGCAATTGGTATCCTGTTGACTCTCATCTCAACTTTCAGCCGTGCTGGTGTCAAGGTAGTAAAGAGCAGCACAATGTGAGTGTTCGTGAGTATGGGTGAGTGCTGCTTGAAGTGACATCAGTTGCGACAGTTGGTGATCTTTATTGGATTTTGGTCATTTCTCTACTGGTCTGTCCTCTAAGAGAACCACAATCTTGTCGTTGGGTTGGAGGCTTGCATGCCTCAATGACCCGGAGAGCTACGTTGGTTGGAGTCAGGGCTTTATGCTTTGGCTAAGGGTCACCCATGCCAAACAGATCAAAGGGCAGAGGTCAGACTATAAGTGGTCCATTGGTCCTCCAGGTTCGGGGGTTCAGTGCAGGGCTAACAACCCTGACTAGTAAAACAAAATAGTTGCAGAAACAACAATGAAGGATCCTTCTGCATCTGAGTGTGACGGTACCCCTTATCTATCTATCTATCTATCTATTTATTTATCTGTTTGTTTGTTTACTTATTTATTAAATCGACTGTGTTACACCTGCAGCCCCTTCCTTTTTGCGATTTGCAGGATCGCTATTGATTTGGGTCAGGAGACCCAGGAAATGAGAGAGAGATGTTTGGAATGTCTTGACCCCGCCCACCCCGGCGATATAAAGCTACGGGAAACGGCCATTGTCTCGTGGAGACGGAATTGTGTATTAAAGTACTGTGCTTCGTGGAAGCCCTCAGGCAAAGGTGGGCTGGTTAGTGGAGGGATTGCACCATCCCAACCTGATTGACATCTGAGACCCTGTGAGTCAGGATAAAAGAGGGTCTGTGGGAACAGCCCCTCAGACGCACCAGAAGAAACGCTAGCGATCCCGTATTAGCAAAAGCCAGTGGGAAGGCCACGTGTGTCCGTTTCCATTTGCCCCGGAATCGGTGGGCCTTGACTACAGAAGAACAGTTTTTAGCTAACAACGGGGAAATCAACCCCAACGACTCTCGAAGAATTGACATCATAAAAGGACTGGGCAAGTTTTAACCCGTCTTTCTCTCAAACCAGAAAGCTGCAGCTTGAATGAACTAAAGTGACTTTTATATTTCCATCGGACAATACATTATCCCCTAGACAACAATAGAACTATTTCTTATTGATTATTATTATACCCGCGCTTTTAGATTTAGTATTGACGACGTATATTATCTGTATGTTTGCATTGATATTATTTTTGTGTATTTTTATCAATAAATACTGTTAAAAATAGTACCATCAGACTTCAACGAACCTCTCTATCTTTGCTGGTAAGTGACCCAGTTACGGGGTACGTAACAACTGTATTCCTGAGTCTCCACTCAGGACTTGCATGACTGACAGTAGTGAAACTCAAGAGGAAGCTACTGACATGATGAAGGAAGCCCTGGAGTTTGCCAGAGATGGAGGATCTTCATTGCTGCCCTAAATGACAGCGGCATAATGGGCAGCAAGTAAGTAAGTAATACCAATCTGTAATGGATATCAGTCACTACCTCCTGAAATGGAGGGACAGGAGTCAAGAATGGGACAAATCAGATATGCATTATATAAGCAGCTTAGAACAGTATGGAAACTATTTTAAGTTCTGATGAGGTCAGGATGCTGCACCACTATAGGCATCAATGGACTACAAAAAGAGGTGATGAACTATCATAGGACTCATATGTCACAAAAAGGCAGGCATAGGAAGAATCTTTGCAAGTTCCAAGAGTTACACTCTTGATCTGGAGAAGGTGAATTGGAGAAGTTGTTCATTTTAAGCCAGAGCTCAATCACAAACAAGAGGAAATCTGCAGTTGCTGGAAATCCAAGCAACACAGTTCCTCCAGCATTTTGAGTGTGTTGCTAAGCATGAGTTCAATCAGGTGACAGAGGATGCCAGTGAAGAGGACTGGGGGACTGGGGTTGGGCCTTTCTTTGAGGAAGCTGAAGGGACCTCAGGACATTCTGGTGTGGGAAGGGATTGGGCATTCATGGTGAAAAAGATGATTAGGACCAGAACATTGAAGATTGCTGAACCAGTGAAGGACTCCAGAGGCTTGATTCAGTTTCATATTTACTGATCACATGTATGTGGAAACAGACAGTGAAGTGCGTCATTAACCAATACACCTAAGGTGTCACCAGGTTCGGACACGGCCCAAGTGCAGAGTGAGAGACACTGAAGCAGGATGATAGTTCACAGACTTCAATGCTAACAGTGTTAAAGGGAAAGAAAACAATAAATGCTAGGCCAAACAGGGCCGTTAACTAAAACTCTCAAATGGAAAACTAAGCCTACACTGCGGCTGAAAAGAACAACTGAATATAAAACAAACACCGCCAATCCTCAGAATCAGTTGACTTGAGAGTCCAATTTCCTAGGCAAGGCGGAATGCAGGCAGCGAAGTGTTGCTGTGTCCAAGTCTCGACAAGCATCTCAACGACAAGTACGGAGTTAAATACTTCACAATGAAATAGTAATTAGCTGACACGTGCATATTCACAGGCACAATTGCCGTACCTACTGCAACGCCAAGTCCATGGTTGTGACATAAGGATGTGCTGGGGGCAGTCCACAGGAGTCACCACACATTCTAGAGCCAAGACCACAAATGGAATGTCTATATTTTGGGCTCACTCTATTTGGCTGTCCACTGCATCTCTTTCCTGCCATTACTTGGAGTGAATCAAATTGCCTGAAGCCTTGCTTTTAACTGGAAGCCAAGATGGATCAGCTATATTTAAGCCTTGTTTTTTTATAATCACCCATTAGGCATGTGTCGAAGATTAAGATGCTTAGCAATCCTTTGTTTCCATGTGTTCCTTCATATCTGCCATCATCCTGGCTGTGAATTGAGAGCTCTGCCAGCTTTGACCCATTTAACTCCTGGGTGGGATTGCTTATGTCTATTGTTCCATGTTGTACTTTTTCCCATCTGGCTTCTGATGGAACCAGAGTTGGTCATTGGTATGTTGAAAATGGTAGAGTCAGGGATATATTAGACAATGAAATGAGAGATGGTGGTGGAGTATAATTCTGCTACTATTGATGGAGCAGGTTGCCCAAGGTTTGAGCTGCTGAGATCTGCTCTTACCTATTCTATTTAACACAAAATGATACATCTGCCCTCTGTATACAGACGGGACTTTTTCTTCAAAAGAACAATGCAATGGCCACTACTACCAATATTGTCATGGACTGAGTTAGCTGCAGTTGGCGATTTGGTGAGGACAAGATCCAGAAGATTTTCACATGGTCATTCTCATCACCTGCTACAGATCCACTCTGGCATCTCTGTCTGTCAGGTTTCAACCTGATCAACCAGTGGTGGTGTGACGAGCTAGTCTTGGTGATGAACATAAAGGGCCCTAGACAGAATACATTCTCTCCTTTGCTATCTTCAGTCCATCTTCCATGTGCTTTTCAATGTAATGTCACTCTAATTCATCCACTGAGGGAGATCAGTCAGTGACTGTCAACAGGATGCTCTTTGCCTGTATTTGACGTGATCCCTTGAGACCATGCAGCTTAGAGTCAATATTAAGGTTCCGTAGGGATCCCCTCTCCCTGCTGAGTTACCAGTTGGTCTATCCAACACAAGCTCAGGTGTCCTAGAACGTAACAGAGAAGCAATGATTTTGGCTGAATCAGATGATTCTAAGAGGATGAAAATATCAGCCTATTATTAAAAAAAATCTGGGGGACAGTTCCCTAAATTAAGTCTTTACATCTTTAAGGTGAGTTCATTGTCATGTGCACAAGTACATGTATATATACAAATGCAATGAAAATCTTCCTTACGGCAGCTTCAAGGGTATATAGCATTAGAGGGACAACAGTCACAGGACAGAAAGTATACATGATGCACCATCAATAACTCACTCTGAGACGTAAAGGCGAGATATCAGCTTTTATTGACTGGAAGAAGGAACAAGCAGTGAGTGACCACCATACTACATCCTGGAGACTGAGAGGCCGGGCTCAGGCCTTGATCACCTTTATACAGGGGTCTGTGGGAGGAGCCACAGGAGCAGTCAGCAGGGGGCGTGTCCAGACAGGTATATGTAGTTCACCACAATACAAGAATTGTATAAGAAAGTACGCAATTAGGGATGCACCCATGATTTATTGGGCAGAGTCCACTACTCTCTGTAGCTTCTTACATTCTTGCATGTTCAAATTGCAAAACCAGACCAAGATACAACCAGTCAGGATCTGTAGAAGTTTGCTGAATGTTTGGTGACATGCTAAACCTCCTTATCCTCCTAAGAAGGTAGAGGCACTGGCAAATACAGCCAAATGAAACTTCATTCCTCCAGGTCCAAGGTGTAAAACACAGTACCAGCACTCATACACAGAACAAGGCATGTATAATTCTAGCAGTAAAAATACAGTCACAAAAAATAATATAGCCCAAGTACCTGAGTGTTATGTCCTGTATATTGATGGTGCTTGGGATGTTTTTGGCGAGAACAAGCCCACAGCAGTATGGTCACCACGTGCTAGTGCAGCTGCAGATGAGTACAATCCAGCCTGTCTTCCACGAGCAAACACTGGAGGGCAGCATGCAACCCAACACGGACATCCACGATGCCACATTGCCCCCTGTGTCTCCTCTCCTGGATGACTGCAACAGGTGACCCCCCACGGCAGGCAGACTCAGTCCGCGGAATATCCGAGGCCATGCAGCTTCCCCGCCATCAGTCTCGCCAATGAACTAGTGAATCAGACTTGCAGAGTTCTACATTATCATGCCCAGTGGGATCTTGTGATCACAAGAAAAACGCCCAAGAGAATCGTTCACACCATTTTTTTTGGACCACGTCTGACACCTTCCAGCAGCAGGCAGCAGCACGGTCCACTGCTATCGAGCAGCTTGCTTGACCCAACCCAAGCTTTTCAGCATCAGAGTGAGGTCAAACATCTGGAAGCTATGATGAGAGGTCATCGAAGTGAAATGTCGTTTCTCACTCCACAGATGCTGCCTGACCTGCTGTTTACAACCAAGATTTTCTGCTCTGGAAGAGAGTTCTCCAGTTACTACAGCTGAAATTCCGCCCTCAAGTTATATCACCAAAACCCATTATCTAATCAATCACATGACCAAACCCCTGCCATGCGTGGATATTATGCTGAGTGAGTTCATGCCAACAAGAAAGCCTGTTGATCACAGCCACCAAACTGCACAGAGAGGAAATCAAAGTAAAGCATGTTGAATGTGCAAAAGGTACCGTCAAAAAGAAATTTCTCTTTACTGAGAGTCACAGCTTTCATGACACAGGGACTGAATATGCTCTTGACCAAAACATCAAAAGTTTCTCTCCTATTCCCAATCCCTCCTCTCACCCCGTCTTGACCTGCTTAGCTCCTTCAGCAGATCTGTGTCATACTAAATACAGGGCTCAATTCACAACATCAACTGATGTTTTTTTGAGAGCAGAACAGGTTTCTCAGGTCTGTAGTTAAATTGCACAATCCATGAGGGTATTAAGTTTGATCCTAGGCCTAGGGAGATTCAAAGTTCAAAGTAAATTTATTATTAAAATACGTATACATCTTTTCTTGCAGCCATTCACATTAGAATAAAGAAATACAATAGAGTGAGGTTCCGGCAGGCAGGAGGAAAGAAAGATGAGGCTTACAGACCAGCACCACATGGAAGTGCCAGTCGTTATCTGGACAAAAGTCCCAGGTCTGAGACTTAAACCCACAAGCTGATTCGGAGGCAAGGGGCTTCCCCACTGAGCCATGACCGATGCAGCACCACCAACCTACATCCTGTAAGGTGACCAGATACCCCCTGCTCTCCCCACCACTGGTATCCGATCTGGTCACCTTGCAACTTGAAGGCCTGTGGAATGTGACACTGAGATATCTGTACAGACCGCGAAGTTCAGAGACTGCAGCAAGTCATCACACTGCACATTTGCTACCAGGAGTGTTGGTTCCATTGAATCGTCCCAGCCTGCATCCCTGTGAAGGTCAGTGGAAAGATGAGAAATAGAACTTTAATTGGTTTATTGTTGTCATATGTATAGAGTGAAATACTTTTGTCTGCATGCCTCCCATACAGATCATTCCATCCATAAATACATTGAGATAATACAAAAGAAAATCAGAATGAAGAGTTGTTATAGGTAAAGTTCAGTGCGTGCAGACAATAAGGTGCAAGAGATATGACAAGGTACATTGGAAGAACAAGGTCACCTTTGAGACTGAGAGAAGTCTGTTTAAGAGTTTGATAACAGCAGGTTAGAAGCTCGAAATTTTGTATTTCCTGCCTGACGGAAAGGGTGAAAAAAGAGAATAACCAGAGTAGGAGTGATCCTTGATTGTGTATTTCTCGAGGCAGTGGGAAGAGTTCCAATCAGTAATGCCATCCCTCATGCAGTTGTTCTTTTTCATGGCTCGTGCTGCATTGAATTGACTTGACTTTATCACTTACAGCCTTCACATGCGTGAGGAGTAAAAATCTTTACGTTACATCTCCGTCTAAATGTGCAAAGTGCAATTTATAGTAACTTATAATAAATAGTATGTACAACAGGACAGTCAGTATAACATAGGAATACAGTTGCGTCAGCGTGAATTAATCAGTCTGGTGGCCTGGTGGAAGAAGCTGTCCCAGAGCCTGTTGGTCCTGTCTTTTATGCTGCGGTACCGTTTCCCGGATGGTAGCAGCTGGAACATTTTGTGGTTGGGGTGACTCGGGTCCCTAATGATGCTCTGGGTGCTTATTGCACACCCGTCTCTGTAAAGTTCACATCTGCAGAGTCCTGCAACTGAGGGACGTACGGTTCCTGTACCAGGCAGTGATGCAGCCAGTCAGTAGCATTTGACTGTTTTTTAACGAAACCAAGCTGCTAGCTCGACACTTAACCCAGCACGGATGGAAAGCGTGCAAGGAGCCGGCCGGATTTAAACAAAGGGCCACTGTGCCACCTGCCAGTACTATTCTCATGTGACGTGACATCAAATCGCTGGAGGACGTGAGTGGCTGGAGCGGTTTCTGATTGGGACGGGCTGGTGGGAGAAGGAACTATGGACATTTCCTGATGAAAGGTCTTGACCCAAAATGTTGACTATTCCTAACCCCACCCTACCACAGATGCTGAGATCTTCCAGAAGGTTGCTTGTTGCTTGATTCCAGCATCGAGAGTCACTAGTGTCTCATTTAGCCAGTGGCCCTGAGACAGGAGCTTCAGGAAAATGAGGGAAATAGGAGCAAAGTGACATCCTGCTGGGAAGATGTGTGTAGGTAGCAAGGAGCATAACTGCCCTGTCGTTCTGGCACAAATGCAATGTCTCTGGTGTGGTAGCGATGAGTCAGAACAGAAAAGGCCTGGGTTTTTAAATAGCAAGTAGGTGGTAATAACAGACACACCTAGCAATCACTGTGCATCACTCATGGTGCAGATTGCATCCTTATTAAAACTGGGCGGTTACTCTTCCACTCCCCATGCCGGAATTTATTTCCATTCTCCAAAACGTGGTGTCAGGAGCTCTGGAGAACGGGTGTGGTGTTGACCATCTCAGGCTCACTTACCACCTGACGTCTCCAGCAAGCTACTCGAGCAAACCGTGGGAGCAGAGTGGGGACGAGAGATGCGAGAGACTGCAGACGAGGGATCTGGAACGGCAAACACTGCAGGAATTCAGTGGGGTGAGCAGCATCTTTTCCCCAGAGTAATACTAGAACAGATCGAATTGCAAAATGTTGCAATGATCCAGTTAGTAGGGCTGGGCTGGTGTTTGGATTTCACCTCAAAACCTCCAATAAATTATTGCCTGAGTTCTCACCACTGCTTTACTTGCCACCTTAATCATGCACACCACTCCCCTGTATAATAACAGCTGATAATCAATCATATAATAATTTTGCCTTTCTGTGAGTCCATTCGCTGCCATCGTCACCTGTTGTCGAAACTCACACATAACAAGTCACCGCAGAGTCAAGGTATTTCTGTGAAAATGCGAGTTGGGGATAGGAGAAATGACATGATGACTGGCAAATGATTGGTAGCAACAGGTTGGAGGTGGGGAGGTAATCATCAACACGCGCAAAATTGTTGGCCGTGAATTAAAATATCAAAGAATACATCAAACTTGAATCAGTCAAGGACAGTGGATGTAGACAAACGAAGTGCCTTTGTTCTTGCTATGTGACTGAAGGAATGGAGGCTGCTATTTCGTGAAGCTGCTCTGCAACTTCCATTTTGTGAACTGGTTTTGCTCCCGAGTAGCTGTGTCAGAGTGCTTTAAAGTGGCCACAATGGTGCTTCTGATACCTACTGAACTAGAGGTTATTTCAGATAAGAAGTTCATTATGAGGTGTTCTTTGCTAAGATAGAATATACAGGTTTATGAATAGGGGCATCTATGATGTAATGCTGGCTTGGACTGGAGACAACGGGGAGCTGATACATGATAACCAACCAGATTGAAACACAACACTTGAATTGACAAGGAAACAATATAAAAATGAGGAACTTTGAGTGCAAAGTGGTGAGATCTCTGGAGACTAGCTATTGCAAGGAGGTCTCCCATATGAAAGGCTGAGAGGAGAAGGATCAATTGTTTGGCCAATGGGAGATTCCCTATTTCAGTGTTATAAATTGGAAAAGTGATCTGAGTGACTATTGGTACAGAGAGAACAGTACAGATAATGTTGGGGGTCAACATTGTTATGCTGTAGTTTGTACAGAGGTAATGAAGTACATGCTTTGATTAATTAAGAGTTCTGTAGTGAGTTGCTTAACCTAGTTCTGTTGATGGTAGTTAACGAAATGCTGAAGGAACAGTGGGTTAGACCGGATCAATGGAGGGGAATAAATAGTTGATGTTTCTGGCCAAGGTTAGGATGATAGGCAGATAAGGTTGATTGAGTGGCCTTCAGGAACGGGGTACGTTTGGGTACAGTCAAGAGCCTTTCTCCCAGGGTGGCAGGAACGTGATATACTAGAGAGCATAGATTTAAGGTGAGAAGGGAAAAGTTTAAATCAGAAATGCAGGACAAATCTTTGATGTAGAGAGTGTTGGGTGTCTGGAAAGGGCTGACAATGGTAGTGGTGGAAGCAGACACGATAGAGGAAATTAAGAGGTTTTTAAGCAGATCCATGAATATGCATGACATGGAGGGATATGAATCACGTGCAGGCAGAAAGGATTAGTTTGATGTGACATCATGGTTAGCACAGATATTGTGGGCTGAGATATTCGTGTGCTGTACTGTTCCATGTTATCTTCTGTATATTAACATTCCAAGTTCGGAGAAACTCCCCACTAGATTTAATCATCTGGCTATTATTTTGTGATTTGTCTGCTGCTAATTTTTTATACTAATTATATCATGATTCCTAAGTGCTTGTAAAGAGCCCTGGCTAAGATTTTTCCTGTGGCAGTTAGCAGGGAGACCTCTTTGCCGTTACTGCAGATTAATTTCACTGGACAATAAAGATTTTGCTTCCTGAATACTTTTGGGTGTATCATATGGATCTTGGGCCAGTGATCATGAAATTCACCATAAAATTTCCCTATCACGCACCATTTTTTTTGAAATCATATACTTGTTATCTCAATTCATAATTCAAGTTAATTAAAATGTTGCCCACAATGTAAGCTGAAAAGTTTTCTATCTTGTCCAGGCATACCTGGGCAGACCTAGGCAGGGTGGATGCTGCATGGCAGGACACATCTTATTAAGGCTATAAGTTTCCGTGAAAGATTTCGATGTTTGAGGCGGATGTTTCCCAGAATGACTGATGCCAAGATTAAGGAAGACATTTTTGTTGGTCCCCAAATCAAACGGGTCATCAATGACAGGCATTTTGAAGAACTTCTAGTGGGACTGGAGAAAATCATATGGAAGGCATTTAAGGATGTTGTTGAAAATTTTCTTGGCATCTACGGAGCACCAAACTACATGCCACTGGTTGACAACATGCTTCAAACATACAAAACCATGAAGTGGAATATATCACTAAAGATTCATTTTCCGCATTCCATTTAGATGTCTTCCCTGCAAATCTTGACACGGTGAAAGGTTTCACCAGGACATTGTTGTCATGGAGAAACGGTATCAGGGCAACTGGAATCCATCAATACTGGCTGATTATTGTTGGACTCTTAAGCACGAAGCCTCAGATACTGAGTACAAATAAAAATCCTTAACAAAACATTTTTAGTTTGGTTGAACTATTGCATTATATTCAATAAAAGTTAATTTTTTGTTTCTCCAAATTCCAATGTGATACAAATAGTTAGAAATCATTCTTGTGTTCATCTTCAAGCGGTCTATCATAACAACTAAAAGTTCTGAGGGAGCAAAATGTTTTGAAAAATTTGTTTCAGTGTTTCTGGTCTGGACGATGGCCAATATTATGGCATTACAGTGATCCCCTGTCCTCCTTTATTGAAATGCAGATAGTGAAATTGAGGATTTGTGACTGAACCTCTGTCCCAGTACAATTTAGAATTTCATTTGGAATAGAGTCTGCTCCTGGGGCCTTGTTATTTTGGGTGGTGACAAGGCCAGCCTGAATGGGTTGCTAGGGGGAACCTATTTAGTCATTCACAACCTGGGCGCAATCATGGTTCAAGTATTCCTTTCAGCAAATGTTGACTGCCTCACTGTCCCGGATTCAGACTCAGATTTAGACGAGTTTACTGACATATATACCAGGGGTACAATGAAATCCTTTGCTTGCACGAAGCTCACAGAGTAAATGGTAGCCCTGGTAATAATAAGTACAATAGACAGAGTGGCAAATGCAAATGACAGAACGGTGCAAAGATTGTCGCAGGCGCTGAAAGAAATGTTAAAGTGACAATAATGGAATTAATAACGGAGGTAGAAGTAAGAAAATTCATTCCTATTCATTATCCTTATTTGGGTAGGTCCAACAGTCAGAGAGAGGTATAACACAAAACCAAGCCCTTTGGCCCAACAAGTCCATACACCGACCAAGCATCCATTTTTACACTAATCCTACCCAGGTGAGGCTTTTGAGAATTTGGGCTATAACTAGCTTTTACAGTATGGAATGGCCCAGGCATACTATGGCTAGCAGCGGCTTGCTGAGTCTCCAGGACCCTCCCAGTCCGCCATCTGTTCTTCAAGCCCTGGGTTTTCGGCTTGGCTGCAAGTGCCTTGAGGGACAGAGCTGACCTATGTTTGCAGTTCTCTAACTCCTTGATCTTCTGCTGATTCTTATTTAATGTCTTTTGTTAGAGAAACGAGGTGGACTTCAGAATAAACTTTGTTCTCTGACTTGCTGTGTGGATTCTGTCTAGCAACGGTCAAGGACATGATCTAACCCTGTGACATCTCTCAGAAAATGCAGGGATCAGCACCAGCCAGTGTACTTGGCCTTTCTCATCCTTGCTACAGCTTTTGTATCAGTTGGGAGAGACTTTGGAACACCCTTCTAAAATATTGCTGCCCAGGAGTTCATCTCTATCTTACATTTGCTGTACGAAGATGGTGACAAAAGGCATTGGAAAATGCCACTATCTCTGTTTACGAAAGATACATGGGAAGGATAAGCAAACCGATATCCTCTGTTTGTTGGATGCATTGGGCAGGAGACATCGGGCCCCACACTGGACACCCCAAACAGACTTTCTGTTTCAATAAAGAGAAGAGCAGGTGGATGGAGGAAAAGATTCAAGGATGCACTCAAAGCCTTCCTGAAGAAATGTAGCATCCCCATGGGCACCTGGGAACACTAGGCTCAGAGTGGAGAGGGAGCATTTGGGAAGGTGATGAGACCTTTGAGGCTGTACATTGGGAACATACGGAAGACCTTGTAGGTGGTGGAAGGAACCCCCATCCTTGCAAACTATCACCCACCCGCCCTATTAACCACCTCCTGCCCCATCTGTGGAAGTGGCTACGTCTTCCATATTGGCTTCACCAGCCACCTCAAAACCAGAGAGCTAGCAAGTCACCCTCAATCCTGAGGACACCTAGGAAGAAGAATTGTCTCATGGGCCACTAAGTGTGAGAACTGTTCTTGCCCCACAATTATCAGGCACTTGAACAAAGGGGATAACTTCACTCACTTGCCCATCCATTGAGATGTTCCCACAACCAATGATCTCCCTTTAAGGACTCTTTATCTTGTTACCTCATGTTCTTGTTATTTATTTATATTTGCATTTGCACAGCTTGTAGCCTTCTGCACTCAAGTTGATCTTTCATCGATCCAGTTACACTTACTGTTCTATAGATTTACTGGGAATGCCCGCAGGAAAATGAATCTCTGGGTTGTATATGGTGATGAATATGTTCTTTGATAATAAATTTACTTTGAGCTTTAACTTCTGTCAAACTCTCTTAAGAAATTGCACCAGTTTCAGTGCCAAACCCACTACAAGGCTAAACGAATCCAACACTTGTGCTGGAACTCCTGCAACGTTGTTGAAGTGTGAGGAGTGGCTCAAGGTGGGTGCTGTAACCAGTTTGTTGAGTTTGATGCAATAGGACAGGGCTGGATCTTTCTGAGTCATGAGAAGTTTAAGTACAGCACAAGCATGTGAAAACAAATGCAAAAAGGCAGAGCCATTCATCTTTTGAACTGGATCCTATCTCATGTATTTCAAAACTCAACCTTTTCTATCTGCGTCATGCCGCATGTGGTATTTGGAAATATCCCTCAGGAGAGGTGATGATAACAGAACTGACATTATTCAACTGAAGTACAGAGAGCCTGTTTGATAAACCTCTGCTTCAGAATGGATCACTCTTCCCATTTGTAACCACCCTCACAACTAGTGTTGCCACGGCAATATATTGGAGTGCTTTTTAACTCTTCCACAGCTTCTCGCATGGCCAAAATTGATCCAGATTGGTACTAGTATTGCTTTATTATTGTCACATGTACCAAGATACAGTGGAAATATTTAGTTTGCATGTTACCCAGACAGATCATTCTATACAAGTACTAAAAAACATAATTGTAACAGAATTTCTTTCCACACACAACTATTTAAAATGTTTAACTATTTACCTACTTAAAATGTCTTCTTTATTCCATTTTGTCTGGGACTGCGCTGGAATGAGATAGCTTCTCATCCCACTAATGGCCTCCTTTCCCCTGTCCTGCACCAGGTGTTACTGTAATGTCACCGCAGGAAGTCAGCAATTATACCATCCAGCCCCTTTACCAGTGATGTAACCACAAGTAGTTAGGAGATGTGATGGGCTTCGAATTCACCTGAGAGGCAATAGGATAGGTTCTAGAAATGATGTGGTCTTTGATTGGGAATGGAGAAAAAAGGGCTCAGAACAGCTGGGACACAAACTTGTGCTTGTAGTTTCCTGGCTGGAGTAGTGGAAACAGAAAAAGGATACATTGGCCATGAAGGGGGAAAAGAGAGGAAGACTGCAGAATGGGATATGACAGAATCAAGTTTAAAACCATTGGCATATGCTGTGAAATACTTTGCTCTGGCAGCAGTACATTGCAATACATAATGAAAACTGTAAAGTAAAATAAGAAATATATAAGAGTGAAAAAAGAGAAGGGTAGTGAGGTAGCACACATTGGTTCATTGTTCGTTGAGAAATCTGATGGTGGGGAGAAGAAGCTGTTTCTAATACGTTGGGTGTGTACCTCCTCCTTGATGGTAGCTAGGAGATGAGAGATGAGGGCTCTTAATGATGGATGTCACCTTTTTGGAGCATTGCCTTTTAAAGATGTCCTCAATTCTGGAGTTGCCAGTGCCCGTGATGGAGCTGGGTGAGTTTGTTCCCGTGTAGCTTTTTCTGATCCTATGACTTTCGATGAGGAAGTCAAGGATCCAGTTACAGGGTAGTGGGCAGGAGCTCCAATAACTTTGTGGATTGTACTGAGGGAAAACCAGTACTAAATTAGAACATACAGCATAAATATGTGAATTAGGAGCAGAGATATTCAACCCTTGATCATTTTCATTTAATATGACCATGACTCATTTGATGTTTGTCACAAGTCCATTTTCCTGCTTGCTTGCTGTAACATTTGAAGCTTTGCTTATCCAAAATCAATCAACTCTGCCTTGAAGATATCCAAATGCCCTGCTTCTAACTTTCTTTGAGGAAGAGAGTTCCAAAGATTCAGAATCCACTGAAAGAAAATATTTCACCAATTGTATATATATTATCTCACCTGTACACTATATAACTGAAGAATAACCCCTCTCCTTTTGAGTTCAATTCCCATGTAAGTAAGCAATAATATTCTGTTAGGTTTTACAATTTGCCTTTGGTGAATCATGTCCAAGGGCACCAAGAATCTCCTAATATTCACCCTATTTCATATTTTCTAAAAAACATAGATTCAGGGCATTTAGTCATGGAGTCTTTGCTGGGTCACAGAGCTTTCCCATTGCTTCCATTCCCCCACTTGACTGAAGTGATGAAACATGGTTTGTCCGATTAACAAACAATTGTCAGTGCCCCATCTTATTAGCAGTGTTAGTAGCTTCTAGCATTGTCCCTCTGACAGATGTTAAGCTAAATGGCTTGCAGTTTGCTGCTTCTTATCCCTCAGAATGAATATCTCGTTGATCACTTCCTTTTAGATGCTAGAATGAAGTTGATCAGGACCTGGATCAATTCCATCATCAGATCATTAACATATAATGTGAGAAGTAGTGGACCTAGCACTGACCCCTGCAGTCCACCAGAAAAGGCCCCTTTCATTCCCACACTTTGCTTTCTGCCAGTCAGACAATCTCCTATCTAAGGTAGTAGTTTTTCTGGAATGCCAAAGGCTCCTATCTTGTTTAGCAGCCTCATGTGTGGCACCTTGTCAAAGGCCTTCTGAAAATCCAAGTAAACAATATCTATGGACTCTCTTTGGCAAATTAGCCTGTTATTTTCTCAAAGGTTTCCAAAAGATTTCCTTAAAATACTTCCTTAAGGAAACCATGGTGACTTAGGCTGATTTTATTATGTGCCTCCAAGTATCCTGAAACCTCATCCTTAATAATGGACTCCAACATCTTGACAATTACTGAAGTCAGCCTGAATGACCTATACAGTAACTTCCTGTCTTACCTCATTCCCTTCTTGTAGAGTGGAGTGACATTTGCAATTTTCCATTCCTCTAGAACCATTCTAGATTCTTGAAACATCACTACTAATGTGTCCACAATTTCTTCAGCTACCTCGTCAGGAACCATGTGGTATAGTATATCTGGTCTAAGTATCTTCAGACCTATCAGCTTCCAAAGCACATTCTCCTCAGGAACAGTGGCTGCACCCACTTCTGTCTCCTGACTCTCAAATTTCTGGCATGCTGCAGGTATTTTGCACAGTGAAGCCTGATGCAAAGTTCTAATTCAGTTCATCTGCCATCTCTGTATCCTCAATTACTATCTCTCCAGCATAATTTTCCAGCAGTCCCATATCCACTTTTGCAATTCTACATCTCCTGAACCTAAATGGGATCAAGGATCGAGGTCCATGAAGATTGAGAGGGGCGCAAATCCGACGGGGGGTCCGTGAAAGCAGACACGTGGGATGTAAGAGAATTCCTAAAAGCATGGCTTTCCGTAAACAGTTCTGTAAACAGACATCTATTTATAAGCCAACGCGGGACAAATTCCAGACAACAATGCACAGAGTTTGCCAAGCAACCAGTCAGCGACAAGACCCCTCCCTCTGTCACAACTGAGTTTTGTAATGATGACCTATTAGCTGATTGGTAAGTATACAAAGGACACACTACCAATGAGCAGCACCCTGATGATGTCCGCTCGTTTGGTGATGAAATGTTTGCAAATGGATTGCCAGGATCAGAGAACAATACCACCCAACAACTACATTTCTCTTCTCTCCCTCCTCTTGAATGACTCCCATTAACTCAAAACCATGGTTCGGTTGTTCATCCTTCCACCTGTCCCCACGAGGAGCAACAATCTCAGTAATACACACAAAATGCCGGAGGAACTCAACAGGTCAGGAAACACCTGTATAAAAGAGTGAACAGTCAGTACTTCAGGTTGAGAGCCTTCATCAGGACTGGAAGAAAGAGATGAGAAGGTAGACGGAGGGGAGGAGGAAGTACAAGGTTGTAGATGATAAATGGAACTGGGAGAGTGGGTGGGGGAGAAGTAAAAAGCTGGGAAATCAATTGGTAAAAGAGATAAAGGGGTGAAGAAGGAGGAATCTGATAGAAGAGAACAGAAGGTCATGGAGAAAGGGAATGGGGAGGTGCACTAGAGGGATGTGTTGGGCAGGTAAGGAGATAAGATGAGAGGGAAACGGGAATGGTGAAGGAGAGGGAGGGGGTGCAATTACCATGGTACATGCCTCTGCAAGTGACTGAAAGTATTACACCTGCCCATTTACCTCCTCCCTTACCTCCATTCGGGGCCCCAAACAGTCTTTTCAGGAGAGGCAAAACTTCACCTGTGAACCTGTTGGAGTTATCTATTGTATCGGTGTTCCCAATGCTGCCTCTTCTACACTGGTGAAACCCAATGTAATTTGGGGGACCACTTTGTTGAGCACCTCCACTCCATCCGCCAAGAGTGGAATTTCCCAGTGACCATTTTATCAACATGACCCTGTAAGTTAGTATCATCACCAAATTTGAGAATTGTGCCTTGTACTTTCACATCCAAATGCTTTCCAGAAATAATGAATAACAGAGGGTCCAGCACTGATCCCTGGGTCACACCACGATTCAAGGGCCTCCAGTCAGTGAATCAACATTCAGCCATTACCTTCCTATTATCGAGCAAATTCTGAATCCACCTCATCAGCTTCCTCCTGAATCCCCCGTGACATAACCTTCCAAAATCAGCCTTCCTCCCAGCACCTTGTCAAAGGCATTACTGAAGCCTATCAGCAGCAGTAAATTCCCCGTATTCATCAATTTCCTTAGTCACATCATTGTAAAACTCCAAAAGATTCATCAGACATGATCTCCCATGAACAAAATTATGCTGACTAGCCTCAGCTATCCAAACTCCATGATTAGGCCTTAGCTATCCAACTGATGGTATATCTTGTCTCCCAGAATTCCCTTCACTAACTTCCCTACAACTGAAGCCAGGCTCACCAGGCTGTAGTTCCCTGGCCTATCACTGATACCTTTTTGATCAATGGAACAACATTAACCTCCCTCCAGACCTCTGCAACGTCACCGGTAGCTAACAGCACAGCACTCTCTCCACAAGGGCCTTGTGATTTCTTTGCTAACCTCCCATGTGGTCCGGCGTACACTTGGCCAGACCCTAGGGATTTGCCCATCTTAATGCACTTCAAGCATGCAAAAATGTCTCCTTGTTTGTAATGTACACATAATCCAAAAACTCACTATAATCATTTGTTCATGATAGTCTTCTTAGTAAACACTGGGAAACATTAAAACTCTTCAGCATCTTCTGCAAACCACACATTAGTGACCCTGAAGATCTTTAAGAAGACCTGGTCTTTCCCTAGTCATCAGTTTACTGTTAATAATGCGTAACTTAAGAACCTCTTGGGATTATCTATTACCCTGCCTGCCAAAACCACCTCACACTCTCTTTTTGCCCTCCTGATTTCCTACTTAAGCTTCATCTTAAACTTTGATTTTCTTTGAGGGATTCACTTGTACCCAGCTGCCTAATCACAATGTACACTTCCTTCTTTTTCTTGAGCAGAGCCTCAGTATCTCTTATCAGCCAGCGGTCTTTGAACTTGGTATATCTACCCTTCACCCTAACAGGAGTATGCTGTCCATGGACTCTTGTTGTGATCCTTTTAAAAGCATCCTACTCACCTTCAAATAGGGTCACCCTGTCAACCACAGATAAATCCTCCCTGAACAAATACGTATTTCCTTTAAGTCTGATACCATCTAGACATTGTTTTAAAGTTATCGATGGCTGGTTGGAATATATCTGTTCTGAACAACCTGAAAATTTCCCCTAAGTCCTTTAACTTAATTTGCCAGCTCACTTCAGCTAGAACTGCTGTGATGCCAATATAATTTCCCTTAAATTTGTAACACTAATTCTGGACCCATTCTTCTCTGCCTGAAATTGGATGTAAATTGAATCAGTTTTTAATCACTGCCACCTAATGTGCCTTCACTATGAAGTTGTTAGGTAACCCTGTCAGGTTGCATTATATCACTTCTTGTATAGCCTACTTTACAACTTTATCTCCAAAATACTCTCCAAAATGTTCTTCTTGACAACCTTCAGCCATCCAATTTTTTTTTCAGCTATATGCAGATTAAAATACCCGGTGATTGTTATGGTAACTTTCTGACAAGCACCCATTATTTCTTTCTTCATAGGATGTGGATCTTACTCTGGGTGAGGCTGGATGATGGGCAGAGCTGGAGAACAAAGGAAGAAAGAAATCCAAAGGTTCTTGAATCAAGGGCTTCTTACCACAACATGTGGCACTAAAATATCACTGAAGAGGCAATGGGAAGTGCTCAAAATCGTTACGGGTATAAGTAAGGTGGATACCAGCTGCTACTTCAAAATTAATCCATCACCATGGAGATGGGGCCATAAGTGGAGACTGGTTAAGGGGAGGTTTCAGACTAACATCAGGAAGCATTTCTTTACACAGTGAGTTGTGGACACACAGAACAAACTACCTAGTTGTGTCGTTGAGAGTAGTACCTTAGAGACTTCCAAATCTAAACTCCATAGTTATTCCAACACACTGTATGAATAGGAATTTGGCAAGCTTCGTTGGCCCAAATTGCCTGTTCTTGTCAAAAACATTCTAATGTTCTAATAACATTTGGAAAGAAACAGAAGTAACAGAGGAGAAGAGAGATTACAAGCACTGTGCTGTAATCTTTAAATTTTAATTAATGTGCTGTTAAGTTCTTTAAATATATGCTTTGGAAATAATAGAACTGTGCTGAGATTATAGCAATGTGTCCCATTAAAAGTGACTTAAACTCTCTGTCCTCTGTGTGATCTGTTTGGGTCAGATCAGTGATTCTTGCTACTTAATGATTCTGAGTGAGGCCACAGGGTTGTACTGTTACCTTCACATGAATGCAAAGTCCAAGGAGCTAGGGGGACCAATCACGTCTCTGGCATAGACTAATTTGGGCTTGTACTGACTGGAGAGTTCACCCAGCTACCAGGAGTATACGTTACTACGTTATGCCAGAATAGCATTCTACCTATGGAGACGTAAGAGATTGCAGATGTTGGAATCTGGAGCAACACAATGCTGGAGGAACTCAGCAGGTCAGGCAGCAGGTGTGGTGAAGAGTTTCAACTCAAAATGTCATATGTCCATTTCTCTCCACAGATGCTGCCTGACCCACTGTTCATCCTATCCAGTACCGGTTACAGTATCAGTGATAATGTTTACTGTTTGATATGAGAGGTGTCTGTGCACTGCCAGCATTAGCTTCACTGATTACTTCAGTGAGTTATTTCTTTTCAGGTAGAATAGTGCTGCTTCTCTAGTCCAGTGGTCCCCAACCACCAGGCCACAGACCAGTATCAGGCCGGTGGTTGGGGACCACTGCTCTAGTCCGTTGTGGGAACTGCTATAGCATTTTCAATTCTCTTTTTACTCTCGCTGAAAACTCTGATTTTGTCATCTCCAGGGTGTCATCCTGTTTCTTGGGACATCTTGCACAAGAAATGCTGAGTGCTGAAGTCCAGGGTCTCCATCCATTATAAGATATAAATAAAATTTACAGATATCACTTGATGTGATGTCAACATCAAGCCACCAAAGCTCCCAGAATTCCTTCAATAACCCGCCCTGTTCTAATTACTCACCTTTGTATTGATTTAATTACTAACCAGCTATGATTTGAAGAGTTCCTAAGACAACATATAAAAAAAATCACTGACAGCTTCTTTCCAAACTACTCATCCCCTGTACGTAATAACTGAAGAAAACAGGTAGGTATGTGATGTGTATTCACAATGTGTTCACAATATACCCCACCCTTTCCCCAAATCTATTGTACACTAGGTGTGAGTTCCTCCCATTCCATTGATCTATGTTGTCGCATGGTTGCATCAATGCAGCACAACCAAACCTGTCCGTTGCCATAGCAATGTGCTTTGTCACAAAGAATAGATAGATTGATGAAAAGTTAAATGAAGTAATGGAATCCATGCCAATTGTGCTCTTTGAAACTGCTGTTATTACTCCTTGTTGTCGAGTTTCATTGTACAGTGAATTAATTCCTCTTCCTTTGTTCAAGTCAGTCATACAGCAAATTCAACAAGCTTTGAGTCATCAGCTCTTACCACCTTATGGGAGGCCAGTTCTTCCTTTTTAAGGAAAGAGATGGATTGAGTATTCAGTCCCTTATTTTCTTCATCAAGACTGTCACTCAGGTGAAGTCTCTCAACCTCAACCAGTTCCCTCCACAGGTGCCTCCTGACCTGCTGAGTTGCTCATCTGCAGCCTCTTGTGAGACAACATCACTCACGTGGCATCTCACTCAGCCTCGGGACTGATGAAATCTTGCTTGTCGGACTTGGGTTCTGTTTGACAGCAACAACAAAAAAATCTTCTGGAGGAACTCTGTGAGCAGCATCTGTGGAAGGAAAGGAATTGTTGGCATGTAGGGTCAAAACCCTGCTTCAGGACTTGTTGCTCTCAATTCCAGCATCTGCATTCTCTGGTGTCTCTCTTTGTTTGACTGTAGAGGTTCATAGTGAATAAATTAAATGGAACTTCTCAACAAACAACCTCCAAGAGGATCACAACCTTGTCGTAGGTTTTGGAGGCTTGCGTGCCTCATTGACACAGAGAGCTATGCTGGGGGGAGTCAGGACACCCATGACAAACAAGTCAAAAGTTGGAAGCCAGACTGAGAGTGGTGCACCAGACTCCCAGGTTCGGGGGTTCAGCTCAGGGCTAACAGCCCTGACTGGTAAAACAAAAGTTGTTATGGAAACAACAATGAAGAATCTTTCTGCGTCTGAGTGTGATAGTATTCCTGAGTCTCCACCCGGGTCTTGTATGACTGACAGTAGTGAAAACAGCGAGGAAGGAAACCCTGAACACCACCAGAGATGGAGGACCTTCATTGCTGCCCCAAGCACCAGCAACATGATGGGCAGTAAGCAAATAAGTAAGCCTCAACAAACAAACTTGACCAGGGACCACAGACCCAAAACATTGAGATTTGCAGCACTTTCTGTCCACGTTTCAGTGGCTCTTCAACACTGAAAGCTTACAAAAGCTGCAACCCAAACATCAATGAACATGTAATAGTAACTATAGAGGCAGTTTCTATGACTGACAGAATAACTCCGTGCCAACAGTCATCCACTTAATGCTGTTAGAATAGTAAGTTTCACATCATGGAATCAGTCTCTTTGCTGGACCAAACTGTCCAGGCCAACCAAGGTGGCTATCTGAGCCACAAACACGAGGAAATCTGCAGATGTTGGAAATTCAAACAACACACACAAAATTCAAAAAAACACACCCTTCTGTCCTGACGAAGGGTCGCAGCCCAAAACGTCGACAGTGCTTCTCCTTATAGATGCTGCCTGGCCTGCTGTGTTCTACCAGCATTTTGTGTATGCTGTTTGGCTATCTAAGCCAGTCCCTTTTGCACCCACTTGGCCTGTATCCCTCTAAACCCTTCTGATCAGTGTACCTGTCTAAGTGTCTTTTCAATGTTGTTATCGTACCTGCCTCAGACACTTTGGCAGCTTGTTCCATATACTGACCACCCTCTGTGTGAAAACGTTGCCCCTCAGGTACCTAATAAATCTTTCCTCTCTCACTTTGAACCCACGCCCTTTCTCAATTTCCGACCTCTGGCAAAAGATTGTGTGCATTTATCCTATCTATGGTCCTCATGATTTTGTACAGCTCTAAAGATCACATAGTAGTATCCTACTTTCCAAGGGATAAATCCCCAATTTGCCAAACTTCTCTATATAACTTTGTAGCTTTATAAATCACTGGTGAGGCCTCACTTGCAGTGTTGAGAGCAGTTGTGGGCCCCTTATCTAAGAAAGGATGTGCTGGAGAAGGTTCCTTTGTTCAAACTTCCTTTGAACATTGGAGAAGGTTCAAAGGAAGTTTACAGAAATGATTCTGGGATTGAAAAGCTTGTCATAAGAGGAATGTTTGATGGTTCTGGGCCTGTACTCACCGGAATTCTGAAAAATGAAGGATGACCTCATTGAACCCTATCGTCTTTTGAAAGGCCTCGACAGAGTGGATATGGAGAGTCTAAGACCAGAGGACACAGCCTCAGAATAAAGGGACGTCCATTTGGAATGAAAACGAGGAGGAATTTCTTTAGACAGAGAGTGGAATTTGTTGCCAAAGGTGACTGTGGAGGCCAGGTCACTGGGTATATTTAAGACAGAGGTTGATAGGCTAATGTCATACAAGCTCTAGATAATCTGAGCAATGGGATCAAAATGCATGAAACAGCATACCCTGATGCCTTTGCCATCATTTTGGGGAATTTTAACTAGGCCAGCTGGAAAAAAAAATCACTAAATAATTACCATCAACCAATCATTTGTCGTACCAGAGGAAACAACACACTAGACAACTGTTACACCACCATCAAGAATGCCTTCCGTGCTATTCCACACCCTCACCTCGGTAAGTCAGATCACCTGCCTGTACTTCTACTCCCTGAGTATAGGCAGAGACTGAAGATTGTAGCACTAGTAGTGAGGACCAAGAAGGTATGGACAAGGGAAGCACAGGAGCACTTACAGGACTGCTTTGAATTGGTGGACTGGACCGTATTCAGGGATTCATCTTCAAAACTGGATGAGTATGCATGCCGCAGTTGGACTGACTTCATTAAAACCTGTGTGGATGAGTGTGTGCCTACAGACACTTGCTGCACATTCCCAAACCAAAAGCCGTGGATGAACCAGGTGAGTACAAAGAAACCAGGTATGATTTGCGGAGGACTATTTCAAGAGTGAAGACACAATTCCAAGGGGGGTAGGAGGTGATATCGGATGCACGTCAGCTCTGACAGGGTTTGCAGGACATTACTTCCTACAAAGCAAAACCCAATAGCATGAATGGCAGTGATGCTTCACTACCAGATGAACTCAACACCTTCTATGCCAGCTTTGAAAGGGAGAATATAACTACACTGTGAAGATCCCGGCTGCACCCAATGTTAGGCTGTCTTTAAGGAGGGTGAACCATCACTGGGAGCGGGCCCTGGTGGAGTAGCTGGTAAGGCTCTGAAAACTTGCGGCAACCAACTAACGGGAGTATTCAAAGCCAATTTCAACCTCTCACTGCTGTGGTTGTAAGTTCCCATCTGCTTCAAAAAGGCAACAATGATACCAGTGCCTAAGAAGAGTAGTGTGAGCTGCCTTAATGACTATTGCCCATTCCACTATCTATGGTGATGAAATGCTTTGAAAGGTTGGTCATGGCTAGGGTGAACTCTTGCCTCAGCAAGGACCTGGACCCATTGCAATTTGCCTGTCACCGCAATAGGTCTACAGCAGATGCGATCTCAATGTCTCTTCACACGGCCTTAGACCACCTGGACAATACAAACATCTATATCAGGATGCTGTTCGTTGACTATAATTCAGTGTATAACACCATCATTCCCACAGTTCTGATAGATAAGCTACGGAGCTTGAGCCTCTGTACCTCCCTCTGTAATTGGACCCTTGACATCCTAACAGGAAGACAACAATCTGTGTGGATTGTTGATAATATCTCCACCTTGCTGATGATCAACTCTGGCACACCTCGGGGTGTGTGCTTAGCCCACTGCTCTACTCTCTCTATACCCATGACTGTGTGGCTAGGTATAGCTCAAATACCATCTATAACTTTACTGACGATACAAGCATTGTTGGTAGAATCTCAGATGGAGATAAGAGAGTACTCTGGAGCAAGATATACCAGCTAGCGGAGTGGTGTCACAGCAACAACCTGGCGCTCAATGTCAGTAAGATGGAAGAGCTGATTGTGGACTTCAGGAAGGGTGAGAAGAGGGAACATGAACCAATCCTCATTGAGGGACCAGAAGTGGAGAGACTGAGCAGTTTCAAGTTCCTGGTGTCAAGATCTCTAACCTGATCCCAACACATTGATGCAGCTATGAAGAGGGCAAGACAGTGGCTATATTTCATTTGGAGTTAAGTAGATTTGGTTTGTCACCTAAAACATTGGAAAACGTCCATGGATGTACCATGGAGAGCATTCTGACAGGCTGCATCACTGTCAGGTATAGGGGTTGGGGGATTGCTACTGCATAGGACCGAAAGAAGCTATAGAATGTTGTAAAATTAGTCAGCTCCATCTTGGGTACTAGCCTCAGTAGTATCCAAGACATCTGCAAGGAGTGGTGCCTCAGAAAGGCAAAGTCCAATACTAAGGACTCCCAGCACCCATGATATGCCCTCTTCTCATTGCTACCATTAAGAATGAGGTACAGAAGCCTGAAGGCACACACTCAGCGACTCAGAAACAGCTTCTTCCCCTCTGCCATCTGATTCCTAAATGGACATTATTTTGATCTATTTAATATACATATATATTTACTGTAATTGATTTGCTATTTTTACTTTCTATATTATGTAATGCATTGAACTGCTACTGCTAAGTTAACAAATTTCACGACACATGCCGGTGATAATAAACCTGATTCTGATTCTATGATTCTTGATTAGTCAGGGTATGAAAGGATATGGGGAGGAGGCAGGAGATTGGGTCTGAGAGGGAGAATGGATCAGCCATGATGAAATGGCAGAGCAGACTTGATGGACCAAATGGCCTAATTCTGCACCTATATCTTATTGTCATTGTCTTAACCTAGTCATAGAGCAATAGAGTATGGATACAAGCCCTTCAACTCAACTGGCCCAGGTCAGCTATGGTGGCCCTCCACGCCCCATTCCCATACCTTTTTCATGCATCTTAAATGACACTTCAACTGACAGCTCATACCATATACTCCCCTCCTTCTGTTGCTCACACTTATCTCTATTGAACATCAACTTCTTGAACTTCCAGTAATTGCCACCCCTCTTCACAATTTCCCATTCCCAGTTCCCTCTCTCACATCATCTCCTTGCCTGCCCATCAACTCCCTCTGGTGCTTGTCTCCCTTACCTTTCCTCCATGGTCTTTGATTCTGTCCTATCAGACTCCCCCTTCTTCAACCCTTTACCTCTTTCACCAATTAAACTTCCCAGCCCATTACTTCACCCCTCCCCAACTCCTGGTTTCACCAATCACCTACCACCTTGTACCTCTTCCTCTCCTCCCCCACCTTCTTATGTTGACTTCTTAACTCATTTTCCAGTCTAGGTGAAGTGCTTTGGCCTTATATTTTGACTGTTTACTCTTTTCCATAGATGCTGCCTGGCCTGTTGAGTTCCTCCAGCAATTTATGTGTGTTGCTTGGGTTTTCTGCATCTGCAGATTTTCTTGTCTTTGTTATCTCTATTGAAATCTACTTGCCACTCCTTGGCCCACTTCCCTGACTGATCAAGAACCCCTTTTAATCTGCAATTTTAAAAAAATGTTCAAAAGTACACTCGAGTCACCCCAACCACAAACTGTTCCGACTGCTACCATCTGGGAAACGGTACCGCAACAGGCTCTGGGTCAGCTTCTTCCACCAGGCCATCAGACTGCCTAATTTGTGCTGATGCAACTGTATTTCTATGTTATATTGATTATTCTGTTGTACATAATATTTATTATAAATGACTATAAGTTGCACATTGCACATTTAGATGGAGATGTAATGTCAAGATTTTTATTCCTCATGTATATGAAGGATGTGAGTAATAAAGTCAATTCAATTCAATTCAGATTATTAATACCATGTACAGCCTCGAGATTAGTCTCCTTGCAGGCAGTCACAAAACAAAGAAACCCAATAGAACTCAATAAAAAAAGACCATCGAACCCTGAATGTGCAGAAAGAATACAAGTCGTACAAACAATAAAAGTAGCAAATAGCATTTGGAACTGAAGGGAAGACTATTTTCTAAAGGGAGCAAAAATTCAAAATCTGAAGTGCAAGGGGACTTGGGAGTCCTTGTGCAGGATTCCCCAAAGGTTAATTTGTAGGTTGAGTCTGTGGCGAGGAAAGCAAATGTGATATAAGCATTCATTTCTAGAGGACCAGAATATAGAAGCAAGGATGTAATGTTGAGACTTTATAAAGCACTGATGAGGTCTCACTTGGAGTATTGTGGGCAGCTGTGGGCTCCTTATGTTAAAAAGGATGTGCTGAAAGTGGAGAGTGTTCAAAGAAGGTGCATGAAAATGATTCCAGGATTGAAAGGCTTGTCATATGAAGAGCATTTGATGGCTCTGGAGCTGTATTCTCTGGAATTCAGAAGCACGAGGGGTGACCTCATTGAAATCTATCAAGTGTTGAAAGGCCTCAAAACAGTAGATGGGGAGAGGATGTTTTCTATGGTGGATGACTCTAAGACCAGAGGACATAGCCTTGGAATAGAATGGGGATGAGGAGACAGAACGGTGAATCTGTGGAATATGTTGCCACAGGCAACATACCCAAGTCATTGGGTATATTTAAGGCACAAGTTGATAGATTTTTGATTAGTCAGGGT
Organism: Hypanus sabinus; assembly: GCF_030144855.1. NCBI lineage: Eukaryota > Metazoa > Chordata > Chondrichthyes > Myliobatiformes > Dasyatidae > Hypanus > Hypanus sabinus. The sequence goes on from NC_082711.1 coordinate 138,166,324, forward strand.
ATGAAGGGATACAGGGAGAGGACAGGAGATTGGGGCTGAGAGGGAAAATGGATCAGCCATGAGAAATGGCAGAGCAGACTCAATGGGCCAAATGGCCTAGTTCTACTTCTATATCTTATGAGCTTACAAAGTTCATGAAACTAAGACCACAGCTGTTTCAAGAGCCTGTTAGTTGCAGGCTAAGCTTCAGTCTGCTCAGAGATGAGTAAGCCTTGTGGAGCTGCAAGGTGAACCAGCCCCAGCACCCTTACCATTTCAATCTGGCCCGGTGCTTATATCGTCCAAGCCTTGGGTTATTTCTTGCTCTCGGGCTATACCTTATTCTTGGGCCTTGGCCCTGCCGCTTCAATACACTCTTGGGCCAAGGCTCTGCCTCCTCAATTTGGCTCGTGCCCAACCTTTCCAACTCAGCCCAGACTTCCCTCTTACACCTTGCCCCTTCTTCACTCTCTTAATTCACTGATCTGCATAAGAACATAAGAAATACCTCATGGCTGATCTTGCCACAGACTGATTTCCATCTACCTGCCTTTTCCCCACAATCCTTAATTCCCCTACTATGCAAATATTAATCCAACCTTGTCTTAAATATATTTACTGAAGTAGCCTCCACTGCTTCATTGGGCAGAGAATTTCACAGATTCACCACTCTCTGGGAAAAGCAGTTCCTTCTCATTTCCATCCCAAATCTACTCCCCGAATCTTGACGCTATGTCCCCTAGTTCTAGTCTCACCTACCAGTGGAAACAACTTTCCTGCCTCTTATCTATCTATCTATCTATCTATCTATCTCTCTCTCTCTCTCATAATTTTATATGTTTCTATAAGGTCTCCTCTGACTTAAATAAAGAACAAAGAGCAAAGGTCCCCAATACCAACTCCTGTGAGATATCACTAGTCACCAGCCTCCATTCCGTGAAATAACCTCTAACCAGCAGCTCTGAGCCAATTTTAACACCTAACTAGAATTCCCCGAATTACATGAGATCTAACCTTCCATAGCAGCTTATCATGCAGAAAAGGCCATATTATAAAATTCAAATAGATATTATACATAGCCCTATCTTCATCTGCAGGACTGTACTGTGTAAAAGTCCTAGGCACAGATGTATATATAGCTGGGGGGGGGGGGGGGGGGTGGATAAGACTTTTCCACAATACTGTAGTAATTTTAGCTGCTGCATTGTACTGCTGCTACACAATAAAAAAAAATCATGACATGTGAGTGATGACAAACCTGATTCTGATCTGGGTCTCTATTGTGGACTGACAGTGGGAAGGGGCAGGGAGAGGGGAATCATGGTTGGGAAAAGGGGAGGGGAGTGGGAAGCACCAGAGAGACATTGTGTAATAATAAGTAAACCTATTGTTTGGAATAAAGTGACCTTACTTGGTCTCTCAGGGCTGGGTGTGTCTGCACCCGTATCACCCTCTCCACCTGACACACCCTCTGTCCCACATCCCTCCCATGGTTCTCCACCCTCACCATCCCCAACATCCTTTGCTCCTATCAGATATACGAACTTACTCTCAGCTCCATGTTGACAAGTAGAGTACCATACAAAAATCTCAGGCACCCTTGCAATAGGTATGTGCCTAAGACTTCTGCACTAATTATCTTTTTAGTTACATTATTGAAAAAACTCTAGCAGGTTCCTCAAGTATAAATTCCTACACACAAAGCCTCCTAATCAGACTCAATCAAAATCAGAATCAAGTTTGTTATCACTGATATATACCATGAAATTTGTTTTCTTTTTGTGCAGCAGTACACTTCAAGGCATAAAAATTTACTAAGTTACAATAAAAACTAAAATAAGTAAATAGTGCAAAGGAGGAATAGTGAGGTAGCATTCATGGGTTCACAGACAGAAATCTGATGGTAGAGAGAAGAAGCTGTTACTATATCACAGAGTGTATCTTCAGGCTCCTGTACCTTCCTTCCTGACAGTGGTAATGAGAAGAGGACATGCTCTGGAAAGTGAGGGTGCTTAATGGTAGATGCCGTCTTGAGGAGGCACCATCTTTTGAAGATATGCTTGGTGGTAGGCTTCATTCATGATGGAGTTGGCTGAGTTTACAACCCTTTGCAGCCTCCTTTGATCCTGAGCATTGGGGCCTCCCTACCAGGCAGTAATGCAGACAGTCAGAACGCTCCCCACTGTACCTCTGTAGAAATTTGTTAAAGTTCTTGTTAATGTACCAAATCTCCTTCATCTTCCAATGAAGTATAGCTATTGGCATGACTTCTTCATGATTTCATCAATATGTTGGGCCCAGGATAGATCTTCTGAGACATTCACACCCAGGAACTTGAAGCTGCTCAATCTTCTATCTGCCGATAGATCCTGTCCCTCAGAATTCCCTCCAGTAACTTTCCCTTACTGCTGACAGCCTGGCCAGCCTGTAAATCCCTGGCTTGTGCTAGAGAACAACATTACCCACCTTCCAGCCTTCAGGAACTTTACAAGTGGCTAATGCTGAAGCAGATATCTCTGCATGGGCTTCCACAATTTCCTCTCAAGTCCGAGGATGTTCTTGGTTACCCTGGGGATTTATCCACTTTAATGCACTGTAAGGTTATAAATACCTTCTTCTTGGTAATACGAATATCCTCCAAAACATCTCCACTTTCTTCCCTTTATCTCTTGGGTAATCATGATTTTATCCACAGTAGATGCCAAGACATTTTTGTTAAAAATTCCACCAATCTCCTCCAGCTCAAAACATAACCAGCTCTGCTGATTTCTAAGGGGGCCTAATTTCTCCAGAGCCATTCTTCCACTCTTAATATAGTTATAGAACTTCTTGAGATTTTCTTTAATCTTACTTGCTAGATCCATCTAATAATCTCTCTTTTCCCTCCAGATTTCGCTTAACAGAATTCCTAATCTTTTTATAGTCATCGGGATTTGCTCGATCCTGATTCAAACCTAATCTATGCTTTCTTCTTTATCTTGACCTAAGGTTCAATAACTCACATCTCTGAACTTGCCAGGTTTACCCTTCACCCATGCTGCTCCTGCATATCTGAAGACACATTAGCATTCTTAAACCCCCCCCCCCACTACTTGTTGTTCACTCCTTCCCCTTCATATAAATGTATCCAGTTGCTAGATCTTGCCCAATTTCCCCCAAATTAGCCCTGCCCCAGTTTAGGACCCTAACCTTTGCACTAGTCCTATCCTTTTCCATTGTTAGCTTAAAACTACTAGAATTGTGATTACTAGAGCACTGGAATCTGAAAGAGGAGGGATTGAGAGAAAGGTAGATGTCATGACCAATAATTCTGTAAGGAAGAACAGGCAGGAACAAGGTAATAGACACAATGGGGTGGACAAATTGGAGTACGTTTATTTTAATGCTAGGAGTGTTGTGGGTGAAAGTGATGAACTTAAAGTATGGATCAGCACATGGAACTATAATGTTGTGGCCAATACAGGGACTTGGTTAAGAGTGGGATAGGAATAGTGTTTAATGTTTCAATTTTTTAGAAAAGATAGAGAACAAGGCAAAAGGGAGGGAGAAGGGGGCAGGGGCAGATTGCACTATTTATCAGAGCCACTTCTCTTTGGACCAGTGTTGGGAGATGAGCTTGGTGATAGGGAAAAATGACCACTCCTTAAGTTTTAAGATAGGCATAGATAAGGATAAGTATGGACCTTGCGAGAGAGTATTGTATTGGAGCAGGTAGATTATGAGAGTATTGGGCAGGAACTGTGGAGAATTAACTGTGAACAACTGTTTTTGGGCAAGTCCATATTGGATGTATGAAGGGTGTTTTAAGACCAACTGCACAGAGTATAGGGGACAGGTATGTTCCAGGAAGAAGGACAAATGTTTGGCATGTCTAGTTGTAGCTACCTAAAACATCCAATTCAAGCCTGGTCTGTCAGTTCTCTCCTTATCCACCTGAATTCTTACCCAGACAGAGGTCTGTTCATCAGAGGCCGCAAACTCACTTGCCCTTAATTGCCGTGCACTGAGCCTCTGCGACGTCGGATCACCTTTGCCAGTGTAGAATGCGTGTTCTCTGTTGACCAGTGTTGAAAAACATCAGGAGCTTCAAGCAGCCTGACTTTATGCCAGTCATTCCTCCAGCCTGGAGATTTGGAAGCTCTAAACCCTGTTCCTCCATGTACCTATTCAAGTGCTACTTAAAAGACACTGTTGTATTTGCCTCAACTATTTGGGTCTGGCAGCTCATACCACATACTCACTGTGTGAACGAGATCCCTTTTCAATCTTTTCCCTTTTCCCCTATATCCACACTCCTGAGTTGTAGTCTCCCCTACCCTGCGGGAAAGAGAAAACTGTTACCATCCAATGTATCTATGTCTCTCATGGTCCTAAACATTTCTATGAGGTCACCCCTTATTCTCCTACATTCCAAGGAATAAAGACCCAGCTGGTCAACTTACCCCCATAACTCAGACCCCTTAGAAGTGGCAACATTCTCATTGATCTCTTCTGCACTGTCCAGTTTAACCACATTTTTCCTGTAAAACAGGGTGGCCAGAATTGTACACAGTACTCTTTGTGCGGTCTCACCAGCTACTTATGCAACTGCAACGTAACGTCCCAACTCTTATACCCAGTGCCCTGACTGAAGGCCAGCATGCCAAGCAGCTTTCTCACCACCTGTCTACCTGTAAAGAGTCTTTAACAAAATATGTACTTTAAAGACCAATATTACCACCCAGTGAATGGGGGACTACTTCAAGGTATGCATTCCTGGAAAAGAAGTGGTAGTTTGGTGCAAAACACTGCAGATAATGGAGATCCAAATCTAAGTCAGTCAAGGCTGGAAGTTTACAGCAGCCTTTAAGACTGTTATAAATTGCACCGTTTCCAGGAGTCACCTTTCCTTTCTCTCCACAGATGCAGGTGTACCTCTTGGTTTCAATTTGTTTATTTCTTCATTACTATCTCCAGATGCAATTTTTATATTAATTGTTACCTAGAATACTATGATGTGCATCCTGGCTCTCCCTCAATTCCCCCAACTTCACATCTCCTGTTCTGGGGCAGAGTCCCTGATCTGAAACATTGGGCCTTTTCTCTCCTCACCGATGGTAACACAGAAGTGTGACTTGTAAAGCCTCTGCCTCACAGAATCAGTGATCTGGGTTTAATCCTGACTCCAGGTATTGTCTGAGTGCAGTTTGCCTGTTCTCCCTGTGATCCTGTGGCTTTCCTCCAGAAATTCCTATTTCCTTTTATATCCCAGAGACTTATGGGTAGGTAGTTTGCCAGTGTAAGTTATTTGTAATGTAGGTGAGTGGTAGAATTCTGGGAGGCGTTGGTTCGAATATGGGAGAATAGAATGAAATCTGTGTAGAATCATATTAATGGGCACTCGATAGATAGCGTACACTCAGTTGGCCAAACAGTCTGCTGATGTGCTGTAAGACTCCAGGAATATGAAGTTGCCTGATTCCTTCTGAGTGCTACTTGCATTCTTTATTTTGTTTTTAAAACTGAACTGACTTTCTGATGTGCTAAGGGAAAGAAGCTTGGGTTTGCAACTGTAAATGTGTCTCCACACCCAGCCGAGTTCTGACTTTAGGAATGACCCTGCAAGCCTTTATGTTATGCCAGAAAATAATTACGAAAATACATCAGACTTCAAAGGTTCATCATTGTGCTGGCAAATGACCTGGCACAGACTATCTTGCAAAGTCCTTATCATCAGAATTTGAGGACAGGATGCATGTCTGTAAGGTAGAGCCGTTTCATATTCTAGTCTTCATTTTAAGTTGGAATTTCAAAGCAGTGACAGGCTCTGAACTATTGCAACGCATGGTGTCCTTGAGCGATGTTCAAAACTAGTGCCTTCTGCTATTCTTGAACTTCCAGAGAAAACCAAGACCACATGGTGTTGCAAGAAGAAGAGAGATTAAAAATGTTGCTGTGGCCTTGGAAAGGGTAAGCAATGATGCCCCAGAAGCATTGGGAAAGATAACAACAGAAATGGTCACCTTGCCTATGATGGTACTCCAGAATCGAACGGCATTAGATCTTCTCTTAGCAGTTAAGGGGAGAACATGTGCAGTTATAGGCAAGGAGTGTTGTACTTGCACACTTGATGAGTCTAAAGACATAACTGACTTGGCTGATCATAGTTGGAAAGAAGTAGCTAAGGTAATTCAAACTGATGTATGAGAGTTCTTTGATTGTATTCATTTAGGTCTCAGAAGCTGGGGTTTCTCAATATTTCAAGTCATAATATTCATACTAATATGCCTTATCATAATTTACATTTTTTACTTGTTTAAAGGTTAACAGAATGGTTCAAAATCATCTAAGTATGCCTATTATTCTGCCTAACCATGACATAATTATATGAATATATTGTGAAGAATATATATACCCTTTGATACTTCATGACTTAACTAGTTATTTTTAGTGTTTTATATGTATCATAGATACCACAAGTTCTTCTGCCTCTAAATTTTCAGATGCATTGATCCCAAATGTGTGCTTTAGAACCAAAGGGAATTTGTTAGACCAAACTGTTTGTTATTTCCTTTGCAGTTTAGCAATTAATTATCTGCTATATTTTATATAATTATTTATATAGACGTACCCACTTACTATAATCCCTAGTGGCTAGAGCATACACATAACAGTTTAAAATGCTTCTATTGGTTATACAAAGCATAATTCTGGAACCTTCTTTGTTCTGCATTAAGTGAATAAGTGTTTTCTCATTAGTTAATTTTTCCTGCACTATTGACTAAGTACTTTCTAATTGGTTAATCTTTATCTATAGATTAGATTGGGATTTTCCCTTGTCTCTGGGTATAAAACAGCTAAACACAAAGCAGCACCATCTTAATCTTCTTAGTCTCTTGTCTATAAGCCTTCTGCTACGAACTCTGAAAAAAATGATCATGAAGCAATAGGTTTTGTGCCTCATTTCTGACTTCTAAAAGAACCTTGGATTAAAAACTAAAATCTATCTGCAGAGACCATTAGTTACAACAAAGCTAGGAGGCCACTCTACAGCTCAGCTATAGTACTTTACAACTACAATGATGAATCAGCCAAGCGGTTCCAATACAGTTGCAACTGTGGCATCTATTTAACAATGTAAAAATGCCCATCCATAAAAGACAAGACAAATTTGATATGGCTGCTTTCTTGGCCATCTAATCTGCTCTCAGTCAGCAGCATGAGGAGACTCTGACATCAATTACCAGCTGACCTACACACAGTATGAGCTATGGTCACTGTAGATTGCCATCTTGGTCCAGGTGAAGTCTGAAGAATTGAATTGCAGAGGTGAGGTAAAAATGACTTGACATAAAGGCATCAGTTGATCACATGAGCCTCAAGGAGCCCAAGTGAAACTGAAATCAAGAGCAAAACCTCCTTGCGGTCATACCTAACAGAAAGGAGCAAGCATCTGATGGTTGAAGGCTAGTTACCCAGTCCCTGGACATCAGTGCAAGAGTTTCTCTGTGAAACGTTGGATGTATCCTTAGATCATTCACCGATGGCTTTCAGTCCATCATGTGGTGAGAAGTGTGGGCATTTGCTGCTGATGAAGTAGTTCTCAGTTTCATTCCCAGCCTCAGACAAGGAAACACTTGGTGCACTATTGCACTCAGAGCCCAACAGCCACCAGGCCTGGACCGACAGCCAGCAAGTCGTATTCACACAAGGCAATTTCCAGACAATGACAGTCTCCAGCAGCAGGTTGTCCACTAACCATCCCTTGCTGTTCCACATCACTGCTCTCACATAGTCTCCTCAGCAAATTCTTGGAGATTATCACCGCCTAAAGATTTACCAAGACTTTAACTGGAGCAGTTAACCGGTACGGTGCCTGCAAGAGCCGGACAGAAGTTGTATAGTTCGTACTGAGACACTCACATCCTTATTCCACAAAACCTTTTCCACATCCAAGGCACGATCCAGGAGTAGATCTTCTCGATGCTGCTCGATCCAGAGTCTGCTCGACGTGGATCCAACATAAAGCTGAGAAACTTTGCAGTTTCCAAGTCAAAGCAGTTTGTAAGCAGTCCAGGTCGACCACATCAAGTTATTCGCTCCTGGCACGGTCACAACGTCCCCAAAGTGTACTGCAGCTGAAATACTTGCCAACAGCTTGTTGAAAGCTCTTTAGCTCTTTAGTCATTGCCAAGCCAATGAACACTGCCTCCTGGGAGAAGAAGAAGGAACTGACCTTTCGCTTCACCTGAAAATCAAGTTCAAGAATCTGGTTTGTAAGGATAATTAGGGACAGGCAACAAATGTTGGTCTCACTAGAAATATCCCTGTCCTCTGACTGAGTGCAAATATTTCAAAACTAAGTGTGAGAGAGCTGCCTCCCTGCCAGTGCCTGTCACAGTTGAAGCAGATGACCAGCCAGTACACACCCACACATACAACCACAGGAGAGCAAGCTTACATTGTTTGTGTATTATACGAGTGTTGGCAGCTCTTGACAGTCAAGTCACACTTTACGTTCAGTAAGGTGGGGTGAGCATGAAGCTTCTCTTACTCTGTGTCTTCTTGTTTCCTTCACTGATCTTGGAGAGCTTTGTGGCCAGCTCACCTGACTAGTTCAGAGGGCTGGCAATTATAAAGATAAATGTAAAGGCAGCTTTATTTGTCATATGTACGTCAAAACAATGAAACATCCAGGGAAATGATTCATTTACATCAACAGATAACACAGTTCAAGGATGCACTGTGGGCAGCCTGCCAGGGGTCACCAAGATTTCAATGCCAACATAGCATGCCAATAACTCATTAAACCTACCCCAGATGCTTTTGGAATATTAGTGAAGACAAGAGGAAATTCAAGTAGCCATGAGGAGGAAGTACACATTCCTTGCAGACGGTGGCAGGAATTGCTGGCACTGTAAAATGCCATGCTAACCATGATCCGGCAATATCCTGGCTTTTGTTGGAAGTTCTTGTGAATCAAGATGGCCACAATGAAGGATAACTTTCATCTGGTCTCCCCCACTTCCTGCGTGCAGCTGTGTATGCCTGTCCAGAAGCCACACTGAGCCTCTGTGCTTGATAGACAGGCATGTCAAACAAACGTTGACTGCACAGCATGTACTGTCATGGTGGAGTGATTCATGAGTCGCCTGTGCGAGGGCAGTGGTGGATCAGTGATGCTGCTCTCAGCACAGAGACAGGAGCAGGGTTGCTACCTCCGCCTGGAGACGCTCATAGGGTTTCCTTCACGTGATCATCCTCTTCCTAATCAGTGTTTGGTTTCACCATCGTCTCTCCAGCAAGCCCTATATCCTTTTAACCAGGCGTAAAACACTTTGTCCAAAGCAACACACACACACACACACATATACAAAATGCTCGAGGAACTCAGGGCTGGCAGCATCTCTGGAAACGAATGAACAGTCAACATTTCGGGAGGAGACTCTTCTTCAGGACTGAGAAGGAAGAGGAAAGGGAGACAACAGAATTAAAAAGGCGGATGGAGGGGAAGGAGGCTAGCTGGAAGATGATGAGTGAAGCTAGGTGGGCAGGAAAGGTAAAGGGCTGGAGAAGGAGGGATCTGATAGGAGAGGAGAGTGGACCATAGGAAAAAGGGAAGGAGGAGGGGATCCAGGGGGTAGTGATAGGCAGGTAAAAGGCCAGAGTGGGAATAGAGGAAGAGGGAAGGGGGATGGAAAGAACACATTGTCCATCCTTCTTTGTGGCACATTGCTGACATGACCTGACTATGAAAGAAACTCTTAAGTACCCAACCAAGTACTTCTTTGCTATCAGTCAGAGCTTTTACTTCCCCATCATTTGTTATTCTATCATTAACAAAAACATTATGTCCAAATTAATATCTCTGTGGTTTACTTGGTTTAATCCTAGGCTGCTCGAGATTCATTATAAATACACGGATACCTGAGACAACTGCTGAGTGCTAGTAACAGGTAAGAAGGTCATAGGTTCCAGAGCCCATCCCAGAGGGTAGAGGGCATAATGTAATTTGATCTTCCTTTGCTACATTTCAAATGAGAAGTAAAAGCAAATTTCTTATCTATCCTTTCAGAGGAACATAAATACTTCCATGCTCTTTTTAAGAGAGGATCTTTTCTGGAGTCCTAGGCAATAGATACCCCTCAACCAACATCAGTTAAGATGAAGGGTTTTGTCAATTTTCTCTCGCAGCTGCAGCCTGACCTGAGCAGGTTCACAAGAATGCTCCTGGGAATGAAAGCCCTGTCCTATGCAAAGGCTTTGATGCCTTTATACTTTCACTTGATGCAGTTCAGAGGACCAAGTTGAAGCTGAACTTCAAGTTTATTGTCATTCAGCTGCACACATGTAAACAGCGAAATGAAATACTCTTCCTTTTGGGGCCAAGGTGCAAAACACAATACATATGGTCGCACACAGCTTACGCACAGTTGGACACTATGATAACGTAGTGGTTAACACAACACTACTACAGCCGGGGGCAATCCAGAGTTTGGAGCACTGTTCTGTAAGAAGTCTCTGTATATTGTCCTGTGGAATGTGTGGGTTTCCCCTGGCTTTCTAGTATCTTCCCACAGTCCAAAGACATGCCAGGTAGTTTAACTGATTATTGTAAAGAGCCTTGTAATTCAGCGAGGGCTAGTTAGTGAGATTGCTGGGGCGACGTGACTCAAAGGACAGGAAGAGCGCACTCTGTACTGTGTCGCGAAATAGATAGATAAATGAATAAATATATAGATATGTACAATCACAAAATAATATTAGCTCAAGTCCCTGAGTGGCCTGGCCTGAAGATTAACAGGTTGCATGTTTATGTAAGTCAGTATAATGTTACTGGCACTACTATAGTAAAACAAACAGTGGTGTAATTATGTGAAGTAACAGCAATAAAAGATGAGAAGTGGCAAGTGTGGGATGAGAGTGTGTCCGTGAGTTGGATGAGGGGGAGATCTCACAGAATGAATACTGAAAGGCCTGGATAGAGAGAGGCAGAGAGGACGTTTCCATGACAAGTTACATAGCCTCTGAATGAAAGGATATCGCTTTAAAATTGAGATGAAGATGAATTTTTTCAGCCAGAGGATGGCAAATCTGTGGAATATGTTGCCACAGAGGGCTGTGTACACAAATTCATTGGGAGTACTCAAGGTAGAGATCGCTAGCTTCTTGATTAGTCACGGGGTTACAGGTATGGGGGGGGGCAGAAGGCAGAAAATGGGGTTGAAAAATAATCAGTGATGGTGTAGCAGGATTAATGGGCTGAATAGCCTAATCCTGCTGCTATATCTTCTAGTCCTATGGACCTGCTGAATTCCTTAAGCACTTCCTGCTTTGCTTTTTAAAAAAAAAATTACTACCAAAATAGACAATTCAATAATCTCCTTCACAATACTCCATTTGCAATATCTTTGGCTACACTCTTTATATAACTGTATCCCTTTGTAGATCACAATTTACATTCACATCACAATTTACCTTCATATCCATCACTGTGTCTTCAGCAAACTTAGCAATTAAGACTTTGGTGTTTTCATTTAAATTTTTCAAGATTTAAGATTCAAAATTGTTTGATGTCATTTCCTGTACACACATGTAAGGGAGAACTAAATAATTGCTGCTTTGCATCTGGTGCACAACAGAAAAACCCCACAAAAGATAAATAATACAGTAATAATAATAAAAACAATAAACATAAATACATAAAATTGCTTTTGTACATAAATTGATTGTATGTTCATAAAGTGACTCTAGTGTAGGGTAACGTAATTAGTGGAAAAGTACATAATTCATAAGCACCAACATTGAGTTGGGGTTTCACTTTAACAGGCTAATCAGAAGTGATGACGTAATTATGTAAAGTTTTTACTGTGCATCAGTGTTTGAAGTACAATACATGAGTTGTTATGGCTTTTCTTAAACATAAAATGCTTCTGCAGTTTTTATTTGTGAAAACCTACACTAGGCTGTACATAAAATGACTGGCAAGTAATATTAAAGTAGTGGTGGAGTTAGTGGTTGGAGGTGTTGGTGAATTTTACTACTTGGGAAAAGCAACTGGTTTTGAATTTGATGGTCTTGGTTTGGACGCTACATAGCCTCCTCCCTGATATGAGTGGGACAAACGGTCCATGAGCAGGGTGGTTGGGATCCTTCATGATGTTACTGGCTATTTTCCAGCACCTTTCTGTAAGCCTGTCCTTGATGGAGAGTAGGCTGTCACTGGTGATGCATTGGGCAGTTTTGACTACCTGTTGTAGAGCCTTCCTGTCACTTTCCGTACTAAGCAGTGACGCAGCTCGTCAGGATGCTCTCTACTGCAAATGTGTAGAATGACAGGAGGTACCTATAAAGTGGCCACTGATAATACATGCACTTTGCTAATAAATTTACTTTGAACTTTGTAGTTCAACTTTTTAGGTAGTGATTTGTGAATTTCATAATGGAAAACTTGTGCCACCTGAACAGTTGTAACTAGGGATAAAGAAATGAGGGAATCCGGAGGGGACAAACTGATACAAAGACAGCAAGAAAGAAAAACACACAGATTTCTGAGGGAAAGACACAATAGTCTAAAGGCTAGATGTTGTTTGTCTCACAGCCTTGCGCTGGAAAGATCAGTATGGAATACATAGGGAGCTCAACCATTTCCAAGTCGCATTGCATCTACTGCAAAACCTGACCTGCATGCCCATGGTAGCGGCTCTGATTCACGCTCAGTGTCAGATGCACCTGATGTTTTCTGTGGGTTTGCAAAGTAGTTTTCCAACATTCCCACCGGGAATTTGTTTCACCGTCGCAGCAGGATCAAGTCTCCATAAAAAGCTGCAATCACACTTCAAACCCATTCACCTTGCAGTTTCGCAGTCCAACCACACTCCTGGCTCCTTCCACAACTTCTATCATGCTCAGTGTCAAAGTTCAAAGTAAATTTATTATCAAAGTAGATATATGTCACCATATCCAACCCGGAGATTCTTTTCCTTGCAGGGATTCGTAGTAAATACCAATAACTGAAAATAATAAATAAGCTATAATTATTGGAGATATGAGATGAAGAGTACTTGAAAGTGAGTTGATAGGTTGTAGGAACAGTTCAGCATTGGGATGAGTGAAGTTGAGTGAAGTTATCTCCACTGTTGAAGAGCCTGATGGTTGAGGTGTAATAACAGTACCTAAAACTGTTGCTGTGGGTCCTGAGGCTCCTGTATCTTCTGATGGCAGCAGTGAGCAGAGAGCATGCCTGGATGGTGAGGCCTTTGATGATGGATGCTGCCTTCATACAACAGTGCTCCCTGTAGATGTGCTCAAAGGTGGGGAGGGCTTTACCCGTGATGGGGATCCTCTGAAATGATAACACTGAGGAATTTAAAGTTGCAGACCCTCTCCACCTCTGATCATCCAATGAGAACTGCCTCATGGAACTACACCATTACTTCTCGTAGGCTTTTCCATTTGAGAGAATTGGTGATTCTACGCCAGGCTGTGATGCAACCAGTCAATACTCATCTATAGAAGTTCGTCAAATTTTTAGATGACATGCCAATTCTTCGCAGACTTCTAAGAAAGTAGAGCCACTGTCGTGTTTTCCTAGCAATGGCACTTACGTGCTGGACCCAGGACAGGTTCTCTCACTTGATAACACCGAGGAATTTAAAGTTACTGACCCTCTCCACCTTTGGTCTCCTGATAAGAATTGGCTCATGGACCTTTGGTTTGCTCCTCCTGTAGTCAATAATCAGTTGCTTGGTCATGCTGACATCGTGTGAGATGTTGTTGTTGTGGCACCACTCAGCCAGATTTTCTATCTCCCTGTTATATGCTGATTTGTCACCACCTTCGATTTAAATATGGCATTGGATCTGTGCTAAGCCTCACAGTCATAACTATAAAGCAAATAGGGTAAGAGGCTAAGCACATAGCCTTATGGTGCTGATGGAGATTGTGGAGAAGATGTTGTTGTCAATCTGAACTTACTGGGGTCTACAAGTGAGGAAATTGAGGATCCAATTGCACAAGAAGGTATTGATGCTAAGGACTTGAAGCATTGATTAGTTTTGAAGGGATGATAGTATTAAATGCTGAGTTGCAGTCAATGTAGAGCATGCTGATGTCTGCATCTCTGCTGTCCAGATGTTCCAGATGTTCCAGGGTTGAGTGAAGAGGCAAGGAAATGGCATCTGCTGTCGACTCGTTGTGATGGTAGACAAAGTGGAATGGTTCCAAGTTACCTCTCAGGCAGGAGTTGATATCATCACCAACCCCTCAAAATTACTTAATCATAGTGGATATAAGTGCAATTGGATGATAGTCATTGTGGCCGGTTACCATGTTCTTCTTAGGCACCATTGTAATTGAAGCCTGCTTGAAGCAGGTTGGTATCTCAGATGACCAAAGTGAGAGGTTAATGATATTCAAGCAACACGCACAAAATGCTGGTGGAACACGGCAGGCCAGGCAGCGTCTATAGGGAGAGGCACTGTTGATGTTTCGGGCCGAAACCCTTCGTCAGGACAGGTTAATGATATTGGTGAACACTCCAGCACAGGTCTTTAGTCTCGGCCATGTACTCTGGATGTGCTGGATGCTTTCCATGAGCTCACCCTCTTGAAGGATACTCTCATATTGGCCTCAGAGACTGAAATCACCGAGTCTTTGGGGGCTCTGAGAGTTTGTAAAGTTGCATCCATGTTTTGACGGTCAAAGTGAGCCGAGAAGGCATTGAGCTCATCTGGGAGCGAAACCTTGCTGTCACTTTGTAAGAGGTGATAGCAAGCAAGCCCTGCCATAGCCATCAAGCATCTTTCAGTTATTCAAGTTTGGTTCGGAATTGCCACTTCACCCACGAGATGGCTTTCCAGAGGTCGTATCTGGACCTCTTGTATTTTACTTAGTCACCAGACCTGAATGTCTCTAATGTAGCCCTCAGCAGATTGTGGATCTCTTGGTTCATCCTGGACTTCTGGTTGAGGATGACGTTGAATGACTTTGTGGGGGCATACTCATCTACAACTGTTTTGATAAAAACGGTCACATCCATGGCGTATTCGTTCAGATGGCACGATGTCCCAAAATGCAGTCTAGGCATGGAATGGTAGGGGTGGTTGAGTGTGATGGGATATCTTGTGCTGCAGATGACATGTTGATAACTGGGCAGAGATTTCTTCACACAAGCCTGATTGAAGTCCCTGACAATGATTTGAAAGGTGTCACCATAGGTTGTTTCCTGTTTCCTGATTGCTGCTCTCAATATGTCAAATGGCTTCTTAACTTCCTGCCAAGAGGACCACAACCTTGTCATTCTATTTAGAATGCCTCAATGACCCAAAGAGCTACTGTATGTTGGCAAGAGTCGGGGCCTTGTGCTTTGGCTCTTGGTTGGGTCGCCCATGCCTAACAGGACAAAGGGTAAAGGCCAGACTAAGAGTGATCAACTGATCCTTCAGGTTTGGGGGCTTCAGCTCAGGGCTAACAACCCCAACTGGTCGAAAAAATTACTATGGACACAGCAAAGAAGAATCCTTCTAGAGGGCTAGGTGGTAGGGAAATTCTAGGCAGCTTCTAGAATAGGTTACATGGTCGGCACAACATTGTGGGCCGAAGGGCCTGTAATGTGCTGTAAATTTCTGTGTTCTATGTTCCGTGTTCTATCTGTGCGACACGGTATGGACAGCCAGAGATGGAGGGCCTTCATTGCTGCCCTGAATACCAGCAGTGTAACAGACAGTAAGTCAAGTTGCTTAACATCATCCTTTGTGTAAACGACAGCCAGGGTCATGTCAATTAATAGTATTAATTTTGCTGTTATTCATCTTGAGTAAGTATTCCCACTTCTAATTTGATGAATCATTTGAAGATGGTGTGTCCTAGTACATTGCCCTGAGTAGCTCCTGCAGTGGAGTGATATTGGATGCCTACATCTGGTCTGACGTTGTGGGCATTACTGTGTTGTGGTTGAAAGAAGGTCACAGCTTGGAGCTTAACATCCATGGATACACACTGTATCAAAAGCACAGGCAAGCAGGCAGAGGCCTGGGGTGGCTTTGTTGGTAAAAAATGAAATCAAATCCTTCGAAAGTGACATAAGGTCAGAAGACTTAAGACCATGAGACCATAAGATATCGGAGCAGAATTAGTCTATTCGACCCGTCAAGCCTGGTCCACCATTTCATCATGGCTGATCCAGTTTCCCTCTCAGATCAAATCTCCTGCCCTCTCCCTCTGATCCTTCATGCATTGACTAATCAGGAATCTACCAGCCTCTGCCTTAACTATACCAAATGACTTGGCCTCCACAGCCGCTCGAGGCAATGGACTTCACAGATTCAGCACTCTCTGGTGAAAGAAATTCCTCCTCACCTCCATTCTAAGTAAGCATCAGTCTACTCTGAGGCTGAGTCCTCTGGTCTTAGTCTTCACCCATCCTTTCCACATCCACTATCATGGCCTTTCAATATTCAATAGGTTTCAATGAGGTCACCTCTCATTCTTTTGAATTCCAATGTGTGGAGGCCCAGAGCCATCAAACACTCCTTATATGACAAGCTTTTCAATCCCAGAATTATTGTCGTGAACCTCCTTTGAAACCTCTCCAACGTCAGCAAGTCCTTTCTTAGATAAAGGGCCCAAATCTGCTCACAATACTCCAAGTGAGTCCTTATCAGTGCCTTATAAAGCCTCAACATTATACCTTTACTTTTATATTCCTGTCTTTTCAAAATGAATGCTAACATTGCATTTGCCTTCCCTACCACAAACATGCAAACTAACCTTTAGGGAATCTTGCTCAAGGACTCACAAGTCTCTATGCACCTTGGGTTTTTGAATTTTCTCTCCATTTAAGAAATAGTCTACCCTTTTACTTCTTCTGCCAAAGTGCATGACCATACACGTCCCAACACTGCATTCCATCTGCCACTTCTTTGCCCATTCTCCTAATCTGTCTATGTCCTTCAGCGGTCTCTCTGCTTCTTCAACACTACCTACCCCTCCACCTATCTTCGTTTATCATCTGTAATCCATCATCCAAATCATTGACATGTAACACAAAAAAGAGCAGTCCCAACACAGACTGCTATTGAACACTACTAATCACTGGCAGCCAACCAGAAAAGGCTTCCTTTATTGCCACTCTTTGCCTCCTGCCAATCAGCCGATGCACTATCCATGCTAGTGTCTTTTCTGTAATGCCAAGGGCTCTTAACTATTTGTGGCACCATTTCAAAGGCCTCCTGAAACTCTAAGTAAACAATCTCCACTGATTTTCCTTTGTCTATCCTGCTTGTTATTTCTTTAAAGAATTCCAACAAGATTTTCCCTTCAAGAAACCATGCTGAATTCAGCCTATTTTATCATGTGCGTTCAAGTGCTCTGAAACCACATTCTTAATAATTGACTCCTACATTTTCCCAGTAACTGAAGAGAAACTAACTGGCCTATCATTTCCTGCCTTTCTCCCTTCTTGAAAAGTGGAGTGACATTTGCAATTTTCCAGTCCTCTGGAGCCATAACAAAATCTATCGATTCTTGGAAGATTATTACTAATGCCTTCATTAATCTCTTCGGCCACCTCATTCAGAACTCTCAGCATAGACCATCTGGTCCAGATGATTCATCTTTCAGATCTTCCAGATCTTTCAATTCTCCAAACTCCTTCTCCATAGTAATGGCAACTTCACTCACTTCTGCCCGGACACTCTCATACTGCTAGTGTCTTTCCAGATGCAAACTTCTTAGTTAGTTCATCCGCCATTTCCTTGTTCCCTATTAATATTTTCCAGTGTCATGTTCCAGCAGTCCAGTATCTATTCTCGCCTCTCTTTTATTCCTTATATACCTGAAGAACCTTGTGGTATCATCTTTAATATTATTAACTAGCTTATCTTCTTATTCCATATTTTTCCTCTTTATGACTTTTTTAGTTGCCTTCTTTTGGTTTTTAAAAACTTCCCAATCTTCTAACTTCCCAATATTTTTGCTCTATTATATACCCCCTCTTTGACTTTTATATTGGCTTTGACTTCCCTTGTCAGCCATGGCTGCATCACCATGACTTTAGAATTCTTCTTCTTTGGGATGTATCTATTCTGCACCTTCTGACTTACCTAGGCTTTCTGGCCATTGCTGCTTTGCAGTCATCCCTGCCAGTCTCCCCTTGCAATCAACTTTGGCCAGTTCCTCCCTCATGCCTCTGCAATTCCCTTTACTCCTCTGTAATAGTGATACATCTGACTTTAGCTTCTCCCTCTCAAATTGCAGGGTGAATTCAATCATGTTATAATCACTGTCTCCTAAGGGTTCCTTTACCTTAAGCTTTCTAATAAATTCCGGTTCGTTGCAAAACACCCAATCCAGAACAGCTGATTCCCTAGTGGGCTGAAGCATGAGATGCTCTAAAAAGCTGTGTTGTAGGCATTCTACAAATCCCCCTCATGGGATCTAGCACCAACCTGATCTTCTCAATCTACCTGCATTTTGAAATCCCCCATGACTAGGGTAACATTGACTTTTTGACATGCCTTTTCTACTCCTGTGTAATCTGTAGCTCACAACCTTGCCACTGTTCGGTGGTCTGTATCTAACTCCCATCAGGGTCTTTTTACCGTTACAGTTTCATAACTCTACCCACAAAGATTCTACACTTTCCAATCCTACATCTCCTTTTTTCAAGGATTTGATTTCATTTTTCACCAACAGAGCCACCCCACCCGTTCTGTCTACCTGCCTGTCCTTTCGATACAATATGTATACTTGAATGTTAAGCTCCCAGCTATAATCTTCCTTCAGCCATGACTCAATGATACCAACATCATATTTGCCAATCTCAAAGTGTGCTACAAATTCATCTGCCTTATTCCAGATACCGCGTGCACTCAAACATAACAGCTTCAGTCCTGTATTTATCACCCTTTTTGATTTTGTCTCCCTTTTATATTGCACTCATCCCACTGACTGCAATTTTGCCCTGTCATCTGCCTGTCCTTGCAATCAGTCTCACTACACACTGCTTGTAAACCAAATGCCCCATCACTCCAGTTCCCATCCCCGAGACAAATTACTTTAAAACGCTCTCGAACAGCTCTAGCCACATGCCCACAAGGATATTGTTACCCCCCCAGGTTCAGCTGTAACCCAACCCCTTTGTTCAGATTGTCCCTTCCACAGAAGAGATCGCAGTGAGCCAGATATCTGAACCCCTGCCCCTCAGCCACGCAGTTATCTGCCAAATCATCCTATTCTTACACTAATTGACCTGTGGCACAGGCAGCATTTCAGAGTTTGCTACCTTAGTGGCCATGCTCTTCAGCTTTTACCTAGCTCCTTAAAATCTCTCTTCAGAACCTCCTTGCCTTTCCTATTTATGTCACTGGTGCCAAAATGTAACAAGGCTTCTGCCTGCTCACCTCCCCCTTTAGAAAGTCATGGACCAGATCCGAGACATCCTTGACCCTGGCACCTGGAAGGCAACATACCATTTGGTGTCTCTACTGTGTCTACAGAATCTCGTCTCATTGATGTAGAATCCTTGTGAGTAGAGTTAAGAAAATGTAAGGGTAAAAAGATCCTGTTGGGAGTTACGACCCTCTGAACAGCAGCCAGGCTGTGGGGTGCACTGGTAAATGATACTGGAGAGGTGGTAATGGGGAACAAAGAAATTGTGGACGAACTGACTAAATATATTGCAACAGACTTGACTGCATGCCAGAAATTCGAGTGTCAAGGGGCAGAAGTAAGTGTGTCGCTATTTACCAAGGAAAAGGTATTTATGAAATTGAAAGTTGTGAAGGCGGAAAAGTCACTTGGACTAAATGGATTACACCACAGGGTTCTGAAAGAGGTAGCTGACGAGGTTGGAAAGACATCACTAGTGATCTTTCAAGAATCACTATTTTCTGGAATGGTTCCAGAGGACTGGAAAATTGAAGTTCTTTAAGAAGGGAAGGAGGCAAAAGACAGGAAATTATCAGCTAGTTATCCTGGCTTCACTAGCTGTTATGATTTAGAGATTATTATTAAGGATGAGGTTTTGCGATACTTGGAGGCACACAATAAAGTAGGCCAAAATCAGCTTGGTTTCCTTCAGGAGAAATCTTACCTGGTCTGTTAATTTTCATGTTAAAGGTTAATGATCTACATGGTGGAATTAATGGGTTTGTGGCCAAGTTTGCAGACAATAGGAAGATGGATGAAAGACCAAATAGTATTGAAGAAGCAGGGAGTCTGAAGAAGGATTTAGACAGATTAGGAGAGTAGGCAAAGTACTGGCAGATGGAATTCAGTGCAGGGAAGAAAAAATAAATAAAGGTTAGTTCTATTTATTTATCAAAACATCAAAACATACAGTGAAATGCATTGCTTTTGGATCAAATCAGATCAGATCAGATTGTGCTGGGGGCAACCAGTGCAGTCAGGCTTCCGGTGCCAACATTGCATGCTCACAACTCACTAAACCTAACCCTATGTCTTTGGAATGTGGGAGTAACCGGGAGAACCTGGAAGAAGCTCATTTAATCATCAGAAGAACGTACAAACTCCTTACAGACGGCGGCAGGAACTGAACGTACAGACTCCTTACAGACGACGGCAGGAACTGAACGTACAGACTCCGTACAGACGATGGCAGGAACTGAACGTACAGACTCCTTACAGACGACGGCAGGAACTGAATGTACAGTCTCCCTACAGACAGGGCAGGAACTGAATTACAGACTCCGTACAGACGACGGCAGGAACTGAACGTACAGACTCCTTACAGACGACGGCAGGAACTGAACGTACAGACTCCGTACAGACGACGGCAGGAACTGAACGTACAGACTCCGTACAGACGACGGCAGGAACTGAACGTACAGACTCCTTACAGACAGAGGCAGGAACTGAACGTACAAACTCCTTACAGACGGCAGCAGGAACTGAACGTACAAACTTCTTACAGACAGAGGCAGGAACTGAACGTACAGACTCCTTACAGACGGGGCAGGAACTGAACGTACAGACTCCGTACAGACGACGGCAGGAACTGAACGTACAGACTTCTTACAGATGGGGCAGGAACTGAACGTACAGACTTCTTACAGACAGAGGCAGGAACTGAACGTACAGACTTCTTACAGATGGGGCAGGAACTGAACGTACAGACTTCTTACAGACGGGGCAGGAACTGAACGTACAGACTCCGTACAGACGACGGCAGGAACTGAACGTACAGACTTCTTACAGACGGGGCAGGAACTGAACGTACAGACTTCTTACAGACGGGGCAGGAACTGAACGTACAGATTCCTTACAGACGGGGCAGGAACTGAACGTACAGACTTCTTACAGATGGGGCAGGAACTGAACGTACAGACTTCTTACAGATGGGGCAGGAACTGAACGTACAGACTTCTTACAGACAGAGGCAGGAACTGAACGTACAGACTCCTTACAGACGGGGCAGGAACTGAACGTACAGACTCCTTACAGACGGGGCAGGAACTGAACGTACAGACTTCTTACAGACAGGGCAGGAACTGAACGTACAGACTCTTACAGACAGAGGCAGGAACTGAACGTACAGACTCTTACAGACAGAGGCAGGAACTGAACGTTCAGACTCCTTACAGACGGGGCAGGAACTGAACGTTCAGATTCCTTACAGACGGTGGTAGGAACTGAACTCCAATCTGATGGCTGGCATTATAAAGCATTGCACCAACCATTACACTGCCGCGCCATGATATGTATGTTCATGCAATTTGTTAGAAGGAATAAAGGCATATTGTTTAATTGGGGAGTGTATTCAGAATTCAGAAGTGCAGAAGGACTTGTGTAGGGTTTCCTAATGGTTACCTTGCAGGTTGACTCAGAAGTAAGGAAGGCAAATGCAATTGTAACCCCCAGGATCGGTGGATAGCGTAAGTCTAGGGAAAACAATCACTGGCCCTGCTGACATGTGAAATTTGAGGTGCAAAACCTCTTGTTTTGTATGGATGCTGTGTTCCTCTGTTACAAGTCAGTACCACAAAATAACAAACGGTACACCCTATGCAATTAAACAATTTAGCTTTGTAATTCTTAATTTGACTAAAGGGTTAATAAAGAAAACAAAATGAAAAGGGCCCATTGTAATGAAACAGTCTAATGTGTGTACGTTGGAGCTCACGTTTTCCCTTCCACTGGTCCTCCATCGATTTCCCCGGGCTTTGTTGACTCCCGGCCCCACTCAAGTCCACTCCTTTCTGGTGTCTACAACTTCTCCTTTCTGGCATCTTCTCTCTCCATCTTCCGCCGAAAACAAGACCCAGATTACCTTAATGTCAGGCACGCAGCATGAAAACATCTCTAACCATAGTCCAAACACTGCCTCTACAGAAAGACCATTACATTAGCAGTGAATCTTTTCCCTGGGTGTTACACCTTGTTATCAGTCAGTACCAGAGAATTTGAATATAAAAGCAAGGAGGTAATGCTGACACTTTATACGGCATTGGTCAGACTACACGTGGAGTATTTTGAGCAGTTTTCAGCCCCATATCTAAGAAAGAGTGTGTTAGCTTTAGAGAGGTCCCAGAGGAGGCTTCAAGAGTAATCCTGGGAATTAAAGTGTCAATGTAAGAAGAGCATTTGGTCACTTTGGGCATGTACTCATTGGAATTTAGAAGAATGGAGGTGGGGCGGGTGATCATTGAAACCTACTAAATATTGAAATGCCTAGGTAGAGTGGACATGCAGAGGATGTTCCATTAGTGGCAGAGTCTATGACCAGAGGGCACAGCTTCAGAATAGAAAGGCCTCCCTTTAGAACAGAGTTGAGAAGGAATTTCTTTAGCCAGAGGGTGCTGAATCTGTGGAATTCATTGCCACAGGTGGCTGTGAAGGGCAAGTTTTGGGGGTATTTAAAGTGGGGGTTGATATGTTCTTGATTAGTCAGTGTGTTAAAGGTTATGGCGACAAGGCAGGAGAATGGGGTTGAGAGATAAAATATATCAGACATGATCAAATGTCAGAGCAGAACTGATGGGCTGAATGGCCTTATTCTGCTCCTATGCCTTCTGGTTTTATGGTCTTTACTTACACCTAATCAACTACATTCGCTAAGGTAGCTCTGCCTGTCTGATGAGTTGCATAAAATAACCGGAAGTGCAGTGGAAAAAAGAACCAAACTACGTGTGAAATGCACAAGCATAAACTAAAGACTGAACTAAACTGCTCCTAGTCTCTAGGACTTCAATCACCTTCCTTTGTGTAAGTGACTTCAATAGTTGGACTGATTTCCTGTTGATTTCCACTGATTTTAATTTCAAAACTCATCTTTATTCATAATGAAGATACACACAAAGGAGTGAACTCAGTACAAAGCTCTTTACATTCTTAGTCTCATTTGGTTAATGCATTTATTTTTGCTGTTTCGATACGTGGTAGTGTTAGCACACCAGTTTATGTACATAGCACCATTGCCACTCATGTGGTCTCTCAGGGTGATACATCCTTCTGCTATTTCAGGGGCTTTCCTGCTAGACTCAGCATCTCCATGTCTTGCTTGGAAGGATACTCGACTGCAGGCCTTCCTCACCAAGTCTTTGCGCTGGCTGCACCAGTGCATCCCTCAGATTGCACGTACTCCTGCAGCCTGGGATGTGCCAGTAGCAAGTGTTCCCTTACGGATATCTCATTTGTGCTGGAGGATCATCCAACTTCATGTCGACCAAAGGGTGTCTTTCACTGAGTTGACGATCTTCTGGTGTGTGTGTGTGTGTGTGTGTGTGTGTGTGTGTGTGTGTGTGTTACACAGCTGCTCAGGATGATCTGCGGCAGGGTCCCTTGCTGACTTCTCCACACCCTCTTAGCAAAAAGGTGCGTAATCCTCTTGGTGTCTACGTTTTTCAGGGGAGTTTGATGCCACACTCTCAATTGCTGCCTTGATGTCATAGGAAGAAACTGGAGTTCAGCACTTAGGTCCATGGTTTGACTGAGGTGTTATGTGGTCTAGAACCGAGTAGCCTTGGGTAAGCACAGGTTGGATATCAGTAAGCAGATTACTGGAGACTGCATGCATTGTCTCTGACAGTACTTTATTCATTCTGGGAATTCATTTCTACCATTGGTTGATCAACTCATTGACCCTCGTAGCACGCTATCTTCTCACGCTAAATGAAGCTCCTCCTAAATGAATTTTCTGGTCATGAACCTGAAAGAGTACCTCTATTTCTTTCTCTCTGCACATGACACCAACTCTCTCTGGCATTCAATGTTTGCATTTCAGAATTCTTGTTTTTTTGTGTCTTTTGGTTGCTATTCAATTAGCAGGGAGTTGAGAATGCTGGAGGTATTCTGCTTTCGCCCACAGCCCATGTGTCAACGGACCTGCCTGCAGTGCAACATTATAGTAGCTACTCAATAAGGACGTATTCTAAAGGATCCACCAGGTGACATTTAGCACGTTGCACCACACACAGGAAACAGAACTCACTGAAAGAGCACACTGGTACTGTTAAAAGGAAAGAAATTTGGCACTGAACCCTATTCATTCAGCCTCACTTTACACAATCTTTGTTCTGTCTTGAGTTCATGCTTGTGCATTTTTGCATAGTTTGCTCAAAAATGTTTTGTCTTCCTCTTTTGTATTCCATTCACTTTATGATTTTTTTCACTAAGTTTCATTTCCCACATCCTTTAGAATACTTATTATGGAGTAGCCACTATTGTGTTGCCCCACATGCAAGTACATTGACACGTGAAGATAGAGGCACCTCAGGGAATGCAGTAAATCCAGGCTCAATGATATTGATTGTTATTGAGGGGTTGGTTTGGATTGCAGTTGGATACTAAGCAGCTGTTTTGAAGAACTTTATCTTTTCAGCATTGGGATTCTGATTTTTGAGTGTCAGGGTGGAGATACATCTCT
This sequence comes from Hypanus sabinus, assembly GCF_030144855.1. NCBI lineage: Eukaryota > Metazoa > Chordata > Chondrichthyes > Myliobatiformes > Dasyatidae > Hypanus > Hypanus sabinus. The sequence goes on from NC_082711.1 coordinate 138,191,168, forward strand.
ACCAAAGTGGGTGTAAGGCGCTCCTTCCCTCCGCTAGCCTGCTGGTCACCCTTAGGCAAGGTGTAGCCCCAACCCCACCCGATCAAGGTCACATGAAGACATGGGAGCGGGTGTGGATGGTCGTATGAGCAGCTGGTACATACCACAAGTCGTGGTTTTGCAACCACTGACACTAGGCAGACAATCTCTATAGGGTACTGATAATTGTTGGTGTCACCCGTCTTGTTACAGCACTGCCTAGAGGAAAGCAATGTCAAGCCACTTCTGTAGAAAAACTTGCCAAGAGCAATCATTGTCATGGAAAGACCATGATCACCTACATCATATGACATGGCTCATAACGACGATGACAACGATTCTTGATTACTCTTCAGATACCTAGGTAGATTCTTGAGAAGAAATTCCTCTGAACCTGGACTGGATTCAGTAGTGAATTCTAAAGATTCAGGATAACTTAATTTCTCAGCCTGCCTCAGTCGTCCATCTGTGATATTAGCTCAGCTTGTATTTTCTTTCCTTTCTCTCTCTCTAACTGTGAAGGGCAGTCGAGTTTAGTCTGCTAGATTAGTCTTCCTGCTCTTCAATTTGGAGCTCTCTCAATTGCTTGTCTATTTTCCTTTGTCTCTGTTTTTACACTCCTACTGCTCCCATTCATTCATTCATTCACCAATTAATCCCCATGGTCCCCATGGTCATGCTGGTTTTTCCCAGAGACACACCCTCCCTTAACTTTATAAGCTTGTTTCCGTCTCAGTTCTGATGAAATGTTTCCAATCTGAAACTTCTTTTTCTCTTCCTACAGATGCAGTCTGGCTTGCTGAGTATTTCAAACATTTTCTGTCTCTTATTTGTTTTAGATTTCCAGCATCTGTAGTTTTTTTTTCAATCTTTGAGTTCCTCCTCATCTCCAAGTTCAACAGATGAACCTTTATTCTGTAACTTGTTTTAGACGTCCTAAATGTTGCAGTGTTCACCTTCTGTTCTTCTAAGCACTGGAGATGGGATGGAACAACCCTATTCAACCATTCTTCATATGTTAACCCCTTCATTCCATGGATCAACACACTAAAGCTTCTCTGAACTACCTTTATTGCAGGTACATTTTTGAATAAGGAGATCAAAGCTGAATGTAATAATTCAGCTGTGATGTCACTATTGTGGCAAGTGTTCCTTACTGTTACACCACACTTCCTTTACAATAGAAACTAACATTCCACTTGCATTCTTAAATGCATTCAGACCCTGCATGCTAACTTTGTGTGTTCCATGAAGACTCAGATCTTATTGTACAGCAACATTCAGTAAGCTGTCTCCATTCAAACAATATTTTGTTTTCTGCTTTCCTATTCTTCATTCTTCACATTTCTTCCAAACTTTTGCCTACCTACTTTACCTACCTATATTCCTTTATAGAACCTTTGTGTCCTCTTCACTTCTAGTTTTGTCCCCTTAGCAAATTTGATTACAATATACTGGACTTTTTACTTAAGCAATTGAAACAGAATACAGTTGAGACCTCAGCACAATTCACAATGGATGTGTTACAGGTCATCAGTCTGAAGATGACCTAGTTATCCTAGATCCCTGTACTCTATTATTATTTTGCCAAGAACCCTTACTTGTGGAGTAACCGTTTGGAAATTAAATATGCTACCTCTACTACTTCCCCTTGATCCAGCCTGCTCATACATTCTTAATAAATTCTAATAAGTTTCAAACAGGATTTCCCTTTCGTTTAGACTGTTCATAATTGTATTGTGATTTACAATAGGTCCTACTATTACTTCCTCTCTAATGGATTCCACCATTTCCCCATTTACTGATTGGTCAACATGGTGATGAGGTGTGATGCCTGGCGATGTCGTGGCTCAGATTTAATTGTTCATGGGAATGGTTTTGGGGACAGTGAGGTGAGTTAGTGTTCAGGTTAGTATTTAGGGTCAAGGGTGAGAGGGAGTTAGAGGTCAGGAGTATCAAATGATGGGTCTGTGCAGGAGGTTGAGTCCAGGTAGACGCACTCTGCAGTTGAAGGTCAGCGATCCTGGAAGTCAGATCACAGGCACTGAAGTGACCAGCGATCTGCAGACTGAGACAGGTCCTGGGTTGAAAGTTTGTATGGGCATTGAGTCCCAGGTACAGGCACAAATCACGAAGGCTGGTGAGATGGAGGGATAGGGAAGTTGCTCGTTTTTGCTGTTATTTTCTTTTTTTTTTGTTTTCCTGTTGTTGTTGTTGCTTGTGCTGTTCTGTGGAATATTGTGGGTATGCTATGTTGGTGTCAGAATGTGTGGTGATACTTATGGGCTGACCCCATCACATCTGGGATGTAGTGGTTGATGTTAATGCTAAGGACGCATTTCATTGTATGTTTCAATGTACACTTGATATTCTGTGGCAGAGGCTCTGATGCACCGGGCCAATGCAGGTTTAAGGGTGAAACTTACAGAAAATGCAGAAAGTAGGACATGTACAAAGAGCATTTTGGACAGACAAAAATAATTTGACTGCTCAGGGAAGAGAAAAAGCTAAAATGTCAAGTTACAGTTTCAAAAAGAACACTAAGCTGCATACAATTGCTGAATAATCTGATAATGACACAGGACTAAGTAGCCTTGAGATTTAGAGTGTGAAAATTAACAATAGACAAGTAATATAGCTTATGCCAGAAGTGAACGGTTAATTAAGTAAAATGGAATTGGACACCATCTCAACTGTTCCAGTCATTCCACAAAAATGAGTTTGAATGACATTTCAAATATACCAAACTGAAGTCTGCAGATACTCAACTTAATATATCTCCTGTGGGAATGACATTCGTAACTGTGAAATACAACAACCAACAAGCCACATTGAGCTTGTATGTGATAAAACAGAAGGATCAGGACTGTGGGGATGTGATTGGCTGTGACAACTACAACTCGTTTGGAGATCCATCCACCATTTGCACGCCACATCCCCTGTAATGTAGATCAGTACCCTCTGCCCAGGATAGAGGATATCTTTGCAAACCTTTCTGGAGGAAAGCACTTCAGCAGGTGGACTTAACAATGGTCCACTTACAGATGGGGATGGAAGAAGGTTTCTCTGTGTTTCTCACTATACACACTCACAAAGGGCTTTATTGCTATGATCTGCTTATTTTTGGAGTAACATCTGCACCTGCACTCTGGCAGGAAGTTATGGATCAGGTGCTGTAAATGCTGCCTAGGTACTCAGTAACACACACAAAATGCAGCAGGCCAGGCAGCATCTACAGGAAGAAGTACAGTCAATGTTTCAGGTCGAGACCCTTCGTCAGGACTCAGTGTTACCTGGGTGGCGTCATTGTTACCGGTGAGGATGACAAGGAGAATCTCTGAAACCTCAAGATAATTTTAAAAAGATTAAAAGATTATGGGCTCAGAGCATGTCGCAACAAATGTGAATTCTTTAAACTAAGCATCACTTACTGTGGTGACAGGACTGATGCACAAGGATTACCCAGGTGTGCTGAGAAAATTCAAGCACTGGTGAATAGCCCAAGGCCAAAGGATGCACCACGGTTGCGTTTCTTTTTAGGATTTGTCAACTACTAAAACAGGTTCCTGCCAAACCTAGCAACTGTGCTTGACTCCTTGAACTCATTACTGCAGAATGGGAGGAAATGGCAATGGACAAAACAGTGTGAGATGGCTTTCAATAAAGTAAAGGAAATGGTGACATCAGACACAGTACTCACACATTATCCAGTGAACCTTGCTTTCTAGTGTAGGTTCAGTCAGGTCACATATTATGAGCGATGGAATTGAACGCCAACATCATGTTCCTTACTACCGCAGGGAAAAGTTACACAGAGAGTGACAGAGAGGCCTTAGGTCTGGTTTGGAGTGTAAAACATTTCAACCAGCTCTTGTGCGGGAGAGAGTTTACCCTTGTTTTTGATCATCGGCCGCTGGTGTCCATTTTCAACCCACGGAAGGGTGTTCCATTGGCAGCAGCAGCACAAGTGCAGAGGTGGGCCCTGTTTCCTGCAAGACGCAATTACAAGATTGAATTCAAGAGGTTAGCTAATCGTGGAAATGCTGATGAAGTGATCCGTTTACCCTTGGAAAAGGAAGTACTGGAAAACTTTACTAAAAAACATTCCTCTCGACGTATTCTCCCTGGCGCAAATAGGAAGTCTCTCTGCTATGACGATTGCAAAGAGAAACCAGCAAAGACCCCACACTCTCTCAGGTACACAGCGATTGTCTAAGCATGGCTAAAATGAAAGAGTTGACTGAAGGTTTTGTCTGCTGGCCTGGGATAGATCAGGAGGAGGATGCAGGACTAACAGGGGAGACAAATTGAAGGTTCACCAATAAAGGAATCTCCTGTCACTTCTGGGCAAGCATCCTGGTGAAGGACGACACAGGTGATCAAGAATGGGTACTCGGAAAGATTTAGGACAGAACTGGACCACTCTCCTGCACAGTGGGAATTGTGTCTGATATCATCTGGAGACAACTCATAGATGAGTTGAGGTATGCTGAGTCAATCGTTAGAGAAGCAGGTTGGCTACCACTATCAGAACCACTTCCTGCCGTCTCAGAGTCAACTCCCACAACCACCACGGAGGAGGCCCCAGAACCTGAGGTTGTTTCACAGCCACAAGTCTCACCTGCCAAGCAGAAGGATTCCCCTTGTCAGGGAAGATGTTATCCCACAAGAATAAGAAATCTTTCATGGCAATTAAATCTTCTGGTCTGAATGGAACAATTTAAAAAGTTTACTGTGCTGTGGATGTCTGTATATATTAGTTGTATTATATAATGTACTATGTATATAATTGAGATGGATTCTCTATTGAGTTAGAGATTATTACTGGGCAGGGAGGAGAGTGTTGTCTATTTAATATTTTAATAATATTTGAGTAATCTTGTGTGTATGTGTGTGTATATATATATATATATATATATATATATATATGTATAGAGAGAGACAGACAGACAGACAGAGCACACGCGCGCATTCTGGTTCATTTAAGTGATTCATTACGAGTTATCTGTACAAATATGTCAATTGCATACATCATCACACTACCACGTGATACATGCAGGCCTTGCTTAAAGTAAACACAAAGTTTTGGATTCCTGTGTCTTCCTTTGAATTAGGTTAAAGTTTGGAAGTTGCAAAACATAACAGCCTGAACCCATGTGCTTTGTCATGTAGTACATTACACAGAGTTAACCACTCGCCCAAAACATAACCTTCCAAAGATACCGAGAAATAGAGCAGTCCTAGAATAAACAGAGGAAGCTCTTTCAATTTGACCCCTGGAGTGTGGAGCCTGAGGACACAGCATTAGCCTCCTGTCACCCATTCTTGGCTGGGTCTACACTGATCAGGTTGAACAGGAAGGAGAACACACTCAAGGTGGAGGAGGAGAAGGAGAAGAATGCTCCCATGAAGTGGGCGGGAGCATAGAACAAAAAGCTTAAAGATCTACATGTGATGGAGTAAAGAGAAAGAGGGGTGTGTTTGGTGGAGGTGACTGTGATTGGAGTAGTGAAGGGTACAGAAAAGTCTGAGAGTCAATCCTCCTGTGTGGAGGAAGTGCCTCAATGTTCGTCTGGGCTGGGGGGACATCACGTGATGACGTAGGATCGAGTCGTGGAAATCCAGCTCTCCCGTAAAAATCCAGTAAAATAACGTTTAAGTGAAGAAAAGTTAGTAAATACTTTTTAAAAGCTACTTATAAACTATTCAAGATTGTCTTAAGGTATGCCTCCTAAACAGAAGCAGAAGAAAACTACTACTTTGAAGACAACACAAGTTGGAAAAGAATCAAGGCCGGCCGCTATGAAAGAGCCTCGGACTCAACTGCATTTTACCTCTGGCGATACAGAACAGGAAACTGTGGCAACATCAACCGTTTCCAAAAAAAAAAGAGCAACAGGAATTGTGCATGCGTAAAGGAAGGGGCATGCGCAAACACGAGCAACCCAAACTACAAATCCCAGCTACGGTCGGAACTGATAGTGAAAGTGAATATGAGGTGGAATCAGATTCTCTGGATAAATCAGATGAAGATGAAGAGACAAACAAAGAAGAACACCAGGAAGAGGTTGGAGGTGATATTGGAGACATAAAAAAATCTTTGCTGCAAATAATGCATGAATTAAAAGCATTAAAAGTAATAAAAAAGATATTAAGAATATGAAGATTATGTTTGATAAAATGATGAAAAGACAGGACAAAATGGACAAGAAAATTAAAAACTTGGAAGAAACAATGGGAGACACCATTGATAGAGTGAATAAAATGGAAGATAGTATTTCTGCCTGGACATCAGAAAGAAAACAGTTGTTGGAAAAAGTGGATGTGCTTTAAAATTTTAGCAGACAAAACAATATTAAGATTGTTGGACTTAAAGAAGGTATAGAGGGAGAGGATCCAATAAATTTTTTTCAAAAATGGATCCCGTAAATTTTGGAAATGGAAGCAGGAACCAGTTAATTGAAATTGAAAGGACTCACAGAGCCTTAAGACCAAGACCTCAAGTTGATCAAAACCCACAATCAATCTTGATAAAATGCTTAAGATATCAAGATAAAGAAAAGATCCTGAAGGCGGCTGGCCAACGTGCCAGAAAGAGAAACTGGCCATTGATGATAGAAGGGAAAACAGTTCTTTTCTATCCTGATATAAGTTATGACCTTATGAAGAGAAAGAAGGAATTTAACCCAGTGAAAAAAGTTTTATGGGAAAAAGACTATAAATTTATATTGCGCCACCTGGCAACCCTGATCATTTTTTTGCATGACGGAAAAAGGAGATTTTTTACCGATTAACGGGATGCAGAAGAATTCGCACAAGAGCTCCCAAATATTCGCTAATTATAGTCAATGATTTAAAAGTGAAATGGATTAAAGATGTAGATAGGGACAGTGAATGGAACTGATGGATGTTTAAGGACTGAAGAATATTTAAATATATTCTTAATTATATGATACGGGGGAGAAAGGTTAAAATTTGAGAAATATTAATCGAGACAAGTGATATTATTTTTTTTCTTCTCTTATTAATACTTTTTTATGTTACGGGGGAGCTGGGGGAACTTCAGATCAATTGCTATGGGATTCACGTATGTAATCATGGCGATTGCCATGACCCGTACAATGGAGGGGGGTAATGTTGTGGTTTTTTTCATTCACTACATTAGTAGGGGGGTATTTTGTTATTTTTTTCTTTATAATCTATTTTTCTTTTATCTTTCTTTCTTTGCCTGGACAATCGGTGGGGAGACACATAGCAACATGAAGAATTTTAAAAAGATTCCCCAAGTTACTAAGGAAGTTGAAAGATTAGGTATTATTATAGATTGGAGTAACCCTGTTAAAAATAATGACTAATTTACTGAATTTTTAAAGTTTTAATGTTAATGGGCTTAATGGACCGGTGAAAAGAAAAAGAATTTTAACATATATTAAGAAAATGAAAATAGATATAGCTTTTTTATAAGAAACACACTTAACAGAGATAGAACATCAGAAATTAAAGAGAGATTGGGTTGGAAATGTTATCGCAGCTTCATTTAAATCAAAGGTGAGGGGAGTTGCAATTTTGGTTAATAAAACTTTACCAATTAAAATACAAAATGTATTAATTGATTCTGCGGGGAGATATGTAATTATACATTGTCAAATTTTTTCAGAACTATGGACTCTTATGAATATATATGTGCCAAATGAAAATGATGTAAAATTTATACAAGAGGCCTGTTTGAATTTGGCTGATGCATATGACAAAATATTAATAGGTGGAGATTTTAATTTTTGTTTAGACCCAGTTTTAGATAGATCAATAAAGGTTGTTACAAAATCAAAAGTAGCAAAATTAACTTTATCATTGAAGAAAGATTTAAATTTGATTGATATATGGAGAATTCATCAAAAAGAAAGAAATTATTCATTTTATTCAAATAGACATAAAACTTATTCAAGGATAGATTTTTTCTATTATCAACGAATAATCAAGACAGAGTGAAAAATATGGAATATAAAGCAAGAATATTGTCAGATCATTTCCCCTTGATAATGACAATGATAATGATGGATAAAGAGGAATCGATTTACAGATGGAGATTTAATTCAATATTATTAAAACATCAAGATTTTTGTGATTTCATGAAAAAGCAGATTCAGTTTTTTTTAGATACAAATTTACATTCAGTTGATGATAAATTTATAGTATGGGAAGCAATGAAGGCATATTTGAGAGGTCAGATAATGTTATACTTCTAAAATTAAGAAGGAATATATGGTAGAAACAGATCAATTGGAAAAAGAGATTACAAAATTAGAAAAAGAATCTCAAAGATATATGACAGACGAAAAAAGAAGACAACTTGTTAACAAGAAGTTACAATATAATACACTTCAGACATACCGAACAGAAAAAGCAATTATGAGAACTAAACAGAGATATTACGAACTAGGTGAAAGATCACACAAGATTCTTGCTTGGCAGTTAAAAACAGACCAGATTTCCAAAACGATAAATGCAATTAGAACAAGTGCAAATAAAATTACTTATAAACCTTTATAAATTAATGAAATTTTTAAGAATTTTTATTCTGAACTGTATCAATCAGAATCACAAAATGATAATGTTGAGATAGAAAGGTTTTTATCACAAATAACTCTTCCAAAATTGAATTCGGAAGAACAGAAGGGATTAGGTATGCCTTCTACATTGAAAGAGGTCGAAGAAGCCCTAGGATCACTTCAAAGTAATAAATCTCCAGGAGAAGATGGTTTTTGGCCTGAATTTTATAAAAAGTTTAAAGATTTACTAATTCCTCCTTTTATGGAGTTAACACACCAAGCAGAAAGAACGCATAAACTTCCAGAATCTTTTTCGACAGCTATTTTAATAATATTGCCAAAAAAAGATAGAGATCTTTTAAAGCCAACATCATATAGACCTATTTCTTTGTTGAACACCGACTATAAAATAATAGCAAAAATTTTATCTAATAGATTATCTAAATACTTACCAAAATTAATACATATGGATCAAACAGGATTTATCAAAAATAGACAATCGGCAGATAATGTAACTCGGTTACTTAGTATAATTCATCTGGCACAAAAAAGGGAGGAAATGAGTGTGGCAGTTGTTTTAGATGCAGAAAAAGCATTTGATAGTTTGGAATGGGATTTTTTATTTAAGGTATTGGAAAAGTATGGGTTAGGAAACTCTTTTATAAAATGGATTAAAACCTTAAATACTAATCCCAAAGCTAAAGTAATGACAAATGATCAAAATTCAACATCATTTCAGTTAACAAGGTCAACTAGACAAGGTTGTCCATTATCACCTGCTTTATTTGTGTTGGTGATAGAACCATTAGCTGAATTAATTAGAACAGACCCAGATATTATGGGTTTCAGGAGGAATATAAGATTAATTTATTTGCTGATGATGTTTTGATTTATTTAACAAACCCATTGTATTTGCTGCGTAAATTATCTTCTAGATTGGAAGAATATGGGAAAATATCAGGCTACAAAATAAATTGGGATAAAAGTGAAATTCTATCCCTTACTAAAGGAGATTATAGTCAATGTCAATTAATAACTCAATTTAGATGGCCGATAAATGGTAGAAAATATTTAGGTATAAGAGTTGATAATGATACAAAGAATTTATATAAATTAAATTATTTACCATTATTGAAAAAAATTCAAGAAGATCTTGATAAATGGATGATGTTACCAATAAGATTAGTAGGCAGAGTAAATGCTGTAAAAATGAATGTATTCCCTAGATTACAATATTTATTCCAAACACTACCAATACAATTACAGCAGAAGTTTTTTCAAGAGTTAAATAAATGTGTGAGGAAATTCCTTTGGAAAGGTAAGATGTCAAGAACATTGTTGCAAAAATTGACACGGAAATTTGACCTAGGAGGGTTACAACTTCCAAACTTTAAAAGTTATTATAAAGCAAATCAATTTAGATTTATTGCATCTTTTTTTGATGAAGATAAACCGGAATGGATTAGAATAGAACTAGATAAAATAGGAGAAAATATACCAGAAGATTTTATATATAAGTGGGAATCTAAATGGATACGGGAAAAGAAAGAATCTCCTATATTAAAACATTTGATTGATTTATGGAGTAAAATAAATGTTGATGATGAGATAAAGAAATCTTTATTAGCAAAGAGACCTTTAATTCAAAATAAACTTACTCCTTTTACAATGGATAGCCAACTTTTATACAACTGGTTTCAAAAAGGGATTAGATATATAGGAGATTGTTTTGAAGGAGGTATATTAATGTCATTTGATCAATTAAAGAATAAATATAAAATGTCCAACAACACTTTTTTGTTATTTCCAATTAAGGGCTTATTTAAGATATAAATTTGCAAACAATGTTATTGCGGAAACCTAATGAAATAGAAATTTTAATTCGAAAAGGAAAAATTAAAAAATTATTTCTTGTATGTATAGTTTGATTCAAAAGCAGGCAATTAAACAAGGAATTCATAAGTCAAGACAATAATGGGAAACTGATTTTAATATTATAATTGGAGAAACAAATTGGTCAAGACTATGTCTTGACAGTATGACAAATACAACAAATGCCCAGCTAAGACTAGTGCAATATAATTTTTTACATCAATTATATATTACACCACAAAAAATAAATAAATTAAACCCAAATTTATCTGATCAGTGCTTCCGATGTAATCAAGAAATTGGTACTTTTTTACTCTCTACTTGGTCTTGTTTTAAAATTCAACCTTTTTGGACAAATTTAAGAGTTTTACTGGAACAAGTTATTGGAATACAACTTCCACATAATCCAACATTATTTTTACTAGGTGATATTGAAGGGATAAAATCGAAATCCAAATTAAATAAATATCAGAAAGAATTCATAAAAATTGCATTGGCAGTAGCCAAAAAGGCTATTGCAGTTACTTGGAAATCGGATTCATACTTAAGTATAGATTGTTGGAAGAATGAAATTTTTAGCTGCATTCCACTTGAAAAAATTACTTATAATTTAAGAGATAAATATGAAATATTTCTGAAAATTTGGCACCCTTACTTACAAAAGATAGGACTAAATATATAGCTGCTCCGAAGATAAAATTATTGGTTATCTGGGGATAGAAATAAATAGACATGTTAAAGCTATTATGAACTCCATGGAGCATGTGGGGATCTTCCGATATCCAGGCATTCTTTCTTTCTTTCTTTTTTCTTCTCTTTTTCTTCTATAGGGATATGTTGGGGGGGAGGGGTTAAGGGGAAGGGTGAAGGGTTGATTTTTTTTCTTTCTGTAACCTATTTGAAAATTCAATTTAAAAAATTTATTTTAAAAAAATTTTCAAAAATGTTCGCCTGGACTGGGAATCTCAGCATGGGGAACTTCCCATTTTGGAGTCACACAGTGAGGTGTTGGTGATTGGGGAGCCGTCAGAACATTTGGATCTGGCCCAGGTGCTGGGAGGGAGGGGGAGAGGGAAGAGAGAGAGAGAGAGAGAGAGAGAGAGAGAGAGAGAGAGAGAGAGAGAGAGAGAGAGAGAGAGAGAGAGAGAGTGAGTGAGAGACAGTGGGGGAGAGAGAGAGAGAGAGAGGAGAGAGGGAGAGGGTGGGGGAGAGAGAGAGGGGGGAGAGAGGGGGGAGAGAGAGGGAGAGAGAGAGGGAAAGAGGGGGGGACAGAGAGAGTTGGGGAGAGAGAGAGAGTGAGTGAGTGAGTGAGTGAGTGAAGTGGGTCAACAGTTCATTGACTTTAATGAGAACTGTTGCAGAATTTAAAGGAAAAAGAAAACAACAAATGCTAGGCCGACAGGGCCATTACCTAAAACTTTGAAACTGAAAATTAAATGTCACCACCACAGCTAAAAACAATACCTAAATACTAAATTAATATTGGTCCTTTACAGCAGTAGTCCTCTTTCCCAGACAAACAAGAGGGTAAGCAGGCAGCATAAATGTTGCTGTGTCCCTGGTCAAGTCTGAACAAGACTACAAGGAAAAGAAGGGAGTTAAATACCACCAGAATGAAAGAGTACTTAGCTGGAACGTGCGTACTCATAAGTGCAATTGATGAAAGTGGTGTGCAGCCCGCCTGCAGGAACACAGCAGAGTCTGTGGTGTGACAGGAGGTTTGCATTATTCAACAGATGGTGAGCCCTGAGCATGGGCACTCAAGGCTGCCAAGACCATTCAGGGTGGGGATGGTCACATAGCCTGGAAAGGCCCTGCCTAGCCAATCAATGGTGTGCGGCCCTCTGACATACAAGAGCAATATGCTAGAAGAAATCAGAGGTTCAAGAGACTTGACCCAAAACATCGACTGTCCAGTTCCCTCCAAATGCTGCATAAGCTGCAGAGTTCCTCCTGCATTTTGTGTGCATTTCTAGAAGAAATATCGTGCTCCTCAAAACATGGCACTAGCTGACTTGGGCCCTTTGGTGGTCATCTGCCCCAATCTGTGACTTAAGAATGCTTGACTAAAATGCAATAACTTAAGAATGTATTTTTATGTAATGTCCTGGTTAAGATTTCTTCTGCTATGCTGTGAGGTATTTTTATTTCAGCAGTTTTCTGCAAGTGCAGTGTGACCTGCTAGTGAGCCTCATTGCCTAGTGTTTTGGCTTCAGCTAAAGATAAGGAGCCATTTTGTCTAACTTAGGAATGTTGTGTTTTTGTAGCATGCTGTTACATTTTGCCCAGTGGGATGTTATAGAAGATTTGAGGGAGCTGGGCGGGATTGTATTTCTGAAGGACAGTTGCCTGGTTAGGGATCTTTTGGCAGGAGCTGCGGAGTGGGGCACAAGGGAAGATACTTGGAGGATCCCGCCCGAAGAGCCGGCCATGTTTTAAGAAGTACTTTGTGCAGACGAATGGTTCAAAGGAGGAAGTGTCAATAGTCCTGGGTTAGCCAGTTCATTCAAGGTGGTCTTCGAGGGAAGTTCGAACTGTGGCTAGTGTCCTCCACACAGTACACAGGTTGAGGACTGTGGTAAACTATGAGTATACCTGTCTGGACACGCCCCTCTGCTGACTGCTCCTGTGGCTCCTCCCACAGACCCCTGTATAAAGGCGATTGGAGGCACTGCTCCTCCCTCAGTCTCCAAGATGTTGTGGTCTCTTCTGCTGCTAATAAAAGCCTATCGCTCACCTCCTGTCTCCAAGAGTTATTGATGGTGCATCAAGGACATAAGTAATCAAAGTGAAGCATCCTGACTACTCCCGAGACGAGCTCCAATGTTTATGTGCACATTTGGACTGGTTTAACTGTAATGGACCCTTTTCTTTTTCTTTTATTTTCTGTTAACTGTTAAAGTTGACATATTAGTAAATATATTTCCTTCATAAATTTATGATGGTGTATGATGTTATATTTCTGGTGAATGGTAACTTTACATGGGGCTGTATTTACCCAGCATTCACTACTTTGATTGATAAGTTTGTGGCTTAAGGTAGAAGGAGTCAATTTTAGAAAACCTAGCATATTTATTTTTCAACTTAGTTCCCTCCTACATTTACACACTTAGTCCAGCGGTCATGGAGCATATGGATCTTGGACCTCCAGAAAGTGTCCACAGCAGGGGTGATTGATAAGTTTGTGGCCTAAGGTAGAAGGAAATGAGTTAAGGCTGATTTATACTTGTGTGTACGGGCTACGCCATAGCCCTGATTTTCACTTCTGTGTCGCTCTATGCCGTAGCGAACATGCATTGGTGTGTGCCAAAACGCTAGTTGGCGGTGGGATTTCTACACCACTGCGTTGAGTTTCTTCGTGAGAAACATGGACGAGGAAATGCATTTCAAACATTTTCGCATGTCGGCAGGTAGATTTGATGATTTGGTTCATCTATTTTGCATCGGTGTACAGACATGGTGGAGATGAAGCAACCAGAAATGCGTAGGAGGAAATGCGATGCTACCAAGCGGACCAATCACAGTTGTTGCGGCCTGTGTTGCCGTGACGTGTGAGTATCTTTTCTTGAGAGGTGCACGTCACCCTACTGTGTAGGGTACTCCGTACGGTACTGCGTAGGGTACAGCATAGGGTACACGGTACCTGTGGTGTAGATGTGACGCACAAGTATAAATCAGCCTTTATACAGCTCTTGTTACATGCACATTCAGTTCAACTCTTTGAGTGATTATGCAGAAAGTTTAAAGTTAATAACTCATCAGGGTGATTGATACGTTTGTAGCCTAAGGAGATGAGTTATTAACTTCAAACTTTCTGCATAATCACTCAGAATTGGACTACATGTGCATGTAACGAGAGCTGTATAACTCATCTCCTTCTACACCAGGCCACGAACTTATCAATCACCCATCTGTGGACACTTTCTGGAGGTCCAAGATCCGTATGCTCCACGACCTCTGGACTAAATGTGTAAATGTAGGAGGGGACTATGTTGAAAAATAAATGTGCTAGGTTTTCTAAAATTGACTCCTTCTATCTTAGGCCACAAACTTATCAATCACCCCTTGTATGAGCGTGATGAAAGGGTGGCGTTTAAAAGAGCCATGGAGCAATACAATGTGGATGTAAGTCCTTTGGTCCATTGAGCCCATGGTGTCCGCCCAGCTACTCTCCATTTCCTATCCATGCACCTATCCAAGACCTTCTTAAATGATGGAATTGTGCCACTTCTTCTGGCTCCATATACTCACCACACCCTGTCTGGAGGATTTGCCCCTCAGGTCCATTTTAACTCCTTCACCTCTCACCCTAATCTGTGCCCCCAGCTTTGGACTCACCTATCCTGAGGAAAAGACTGCCACAAATGTACCTGTACTTTATTCAGTACGTTTCCTCCTTCCACTTGACCCCACATTCCACACACGCGGCATGGTAGCGTACAGGTTAGCACATGCTTTACGGTCCAGGTGCCCAGGTTCAATTCCCATCGCTGCCTGTAAATCCTTATTCTTCTAAATTCTGGCAGAAACACACCCGGGTGGTCTAAACTTCCCTGAATGAACAACCTGCCCTTTGCAAGTATCTGTCAAGTAAAACTTCTGTGAACTGCTTCCTTCCTTCTGTTTGCATCTTTCTTTCAATAAGGAGACCAATTCTGTACACACTGTCTCATGCTATAAAAGTGAAGAATCACCTCTCCTCTTTAGAGTTTATTCCTAAGTAATAAACAATAATACTCTGTTAGGTTTTTTCAATTTGCCTTTGGTGAATCATGTCAAAGGACACCAAGAATCTTCTAATATTCATCCTATTTCATATTTTCTGAAAAACATAGAATCAGGGCATTCAGCTACAGAGTCTTTGCTGGGTCACACAGAATTCCCATTGCTTCCATTCCCCCACTTGGTTAAACTGATGAAACATGAAACGGCCCGCAGCTTGGTCATCTCTGAGGCTGAAGTACGAAGGTGTTTCTAATGAGTCAACAGCTGCCAGGCTGCGGGACCGGACGGCATCCCAGGGTGCGTTACACAGAGTGTGTGTGGCACAACTGGCAGGTGTGTTTACAGACACTTTTAATCTCTCCCTCTCCCAGCGTAGAGTGCCCTCCTGCTTCAAATCATCCACCATTGTTCCCGTACCTCAAAAGACCATGGTAACGTGTCTGATTGACTGGCGCCCTGTTGCACTCACCTCAGTAATAAGCAAATGCTTTGAGAGGCTGGTCAAGGACTACACCTGCAGCATGCTGCCACCCAAACTGGACCCCTACAATTTGCCTACTGACAAAACCGATCGACAGATGATACAATAGCCACAGCTCTTCACACCATCCTTACATATGTGGAGAAGAAGGGCGCTTACATGAGAATGCTGTTTTTGGACTACATTTTAGCATTTAACACTGCACACACTCCGGGCTCGACAAGAAGCTTAGAGACCTTGGTCTTCACCCTGCTTTGTGTAGCTGGATCCTGGACTTGCTATCAGATTGCCAGCAGATGGTAAGTGTGGGCTCCCTCACCTCTGCCCCTCTGACCCTCAATACAGGTGCCCTTCAGTGCTGTGTCTTAAGCCCCTCCTTTACTCTCTGTATACCTATGACTGTGTTCCCACTCAGAGCTCCATTCTGCTAATTAAATTTCCTGATGATACTATTTTGATTGGCCTAATCTCAAATAATAGCAAGGCAGCCTACAGAGAAGAAGGCATCACCCTGATACAGTGGTGTCAAGAAAACAATCTCTCTCTCAGTGCCGCAAAACAAAGGAGCTGGTTGTGGACTACAGGAGGAATGGAGACGGGCTAACCCCTATTGACATCGATGGATCTGGGGTTTGAGAGGGTGAACAGCTTTAAGTTCCTCAGCATCCACATCACTAAAGATTTCACATGGTCTGTACACACCAGCTGTGTGGTGAAAAACGCACAACAGTGCCTCTTTCACCTCAGATGGATGAGGAAGTTTGGTATGGGCCCCCAAATCCTAACAACCTTCTACAGGGGCACAATTGAGAGCATCCTGACTGGCTGCATCACTGCCTGGTATGGGAACTGTACTTCCCTCAATCACAGGACTCTGCAGAGAGTGGTGTGGACAGCCCAGCACACCTGTGGATGTGAACTTCCCATGATTCAGGACATTTACAGCAACAGGTGTGTAAAAAGGGCCCAAATGATCATTGGGGTCCTGAGTCACCCAACCACAATCTATTCCAGCTGCTACCATCTGGGAAATGGTACTGCAACATAAAAGCCAGGACTAACAGGCTCTGGGACAGCTTCTCCCACCAGGCCATCAGACCGATTAACTCACGCTGATACAATTGTATTTCTATGTTATATTGACTTTCCTGTTGTACATACTATTTATTACAAAATACTATAAATTGCACATTGCACATTTAGATGGAGACATAACGTAAAGATTTTTACTCATATATCATGTTTGTCTGATTAACTTAAATGCTTCTAGGTGCCCCAGTTTATTAGGATTGTTAATAGTTTCTAGCACTTGCCCTCTGACAGATGGGGTAGCATGGTAACGTAGTGGTTAGCACAACACCTTACAGTACCAGCAACCCAGGATCAATTCCCACTGTTGCCTCTAAGGAGTTTGTAAATTCTCCCTATGGCTGTGTGGATTTTCTCCAGTTGGTCTGGTTTCCTCCCACAGTCCAAAGACATACTAGTTGGTAGGCTAATTGGTTCTTGTAAGTTGTCTTGTGATTGGGCTAGGATTAAATCAGGGGGTTGCTGGATGGTGTTGTTCAAAGGGCCAGAAGAGCCTGTGTCGCACAGTATTTTGATAAACAGTCTCCAGTAATCGGTATTTTCCTTAACAAGAAACTACTGTATCTAAGCAACACACACAAAATGCTGGTGGAACGCAGCAGGCCAGGCAGCATTTATAGGAAGAAGCACTGTCGATGTTTTGGGCCGAGACCCTTCGTCAGGACTAACAGAAAGGAAAGATAGTAAGAGATTTGAAAGTAGGAGGGGGAGGGGGAAATGCGAAATGATAAGATAAGACAGGAGGGGGAGGGATGAAGCTAAGAGCTGGAAAGGTGATTGGCGAAAGTGATACAGAGCTGGAGAAGGGAAAGGTTCATGAGACGGGAGACCTAGGGAGAAAGAAAGGGGGGGAACTAAATATATCAGGGATGGGGTAAGAAAGGGAGGGGGAGCATTACCAGAAGTTAGAGAAGTCAATGTTCATGCCATCAGGTTGGAGGCTACCCAGACGGTATATAAGGTGTTGTTCCTCCAACCTGAATGTGGATTCATCTTGACAGTAGAGGAGGCCATGGATAGACATATCAGAAAGGGAATGGGACGTGGAATTAAAATGTGTGGCCACAGGAAGATCCTGCTTTCTTTGGCAGACAGAGCGTAGGTGTTCAGTGAAACAGTCTCCCAGTCTGCGTCGGGTCCGATGCAGACTGTGTCCGGTGCTCCTGGTGTGGCCTTCTATATATTGGTGAGACCCGATGGTCCATGGCCTCCTCTACTGTCAAGATGAAGCCACACTCAGGTTGGAGGAACAACACCTTATATACCGTCTGGGTAGCCTCCAACCTGATGGCATGAACATTGACTTCTCTAACTTCTGTTAATGCCTCCCTCCCCTTCTTACCCATCCCCGATATATTTAGTTTTCCCTCCCCCACTTTTGTTCTCTCTCTCTCTCTCTCTCTCTCTCTCTCTCTCTCTCTCTCTCTCTGCCCATCACTCTGCCTGTTCTCCATTTCCCTCTGGTACTCCCCTCCCCCTTTCTTTCTGTCTAGGCCTCCCGTCCCATGATCCTTTCCCTTCTCCAGCTCTTTTGCCAATCACCTTTCCAGTTCTTAGCTTCATCCCACCCCCTCCAGTCTTCTCCTATTATTTTGCATTTCCCCCTCCCATTTCTACTTTCAAATCTCTTACTACCTTTTCTTTCAGTTAGTCCCGACGAAGGGTCTCGGCCCGAAATGTCGGCAGTGCTTCTTCCTATGCTGCCTCACCTGCTGTGTTCCACCAGCATTTTGTGTGTATTGCTTGAATTTCCAGCATCTGCAGATTTCCTCATGTTTGCTTTTTAAATTCACTACTGTATCTACCTTGGCTCTGTAAATGGGTTAGCTTAGCAGTACCACTGCTAGAGCTGCTGCTTCACAGGTCCAGGGACTTGGGTTTGATCCTAACCTTGGGTGTTGGCTGTGTGGAGTTTGCACGTACTTCACATGACTGTATGATTTCCCCAAGGTTCTCCAGTCTCCACCCTGTGCTGTTTATCTCTATGGTTCTCTGGGACTCAAAATATCAAAGTTTGCTTCTATTGTGTTTGAGGAAGGAAGTTTCAAAACAATCTCTCTGAGAGAGAAAAAAATCTCCATCTATTAAATGGGTGACCATCTACTTTTGAAATATGACCCCAGCTCATAGTCTGCACAAAATGTAGAAGAGGCAAATTTCTCCACCATAAGACTGCTTTCTGTTTATTCTCTTTTCCTTTGCGAAGACAGCTCTATCATGCACAACTACCCAGAGGTGTTCAACCACACCCAAAGAAACCAAGCAAGCTTTGAACATGAATCAAAGCAGAGACTTAAGAATGTGACCTTTTCAATTTAATGAGGGCCACACATAATTGTCTAAGATTGGAAGATACAACTAATTCTGTATTGTAAAATGATTATTTCTATGGATAAATCAGCTTTGTTTACATTGGACGTACTGTATTTTGAATCTGGTGGGAGGTGTTACTTTTATAATAAAAACAGAAAATGTTGGAGATACTCAGTAGGTCAGACAACATCTATGGACAAGAAACTATTTGGTTTTAATTTCAGATCTCTCAAATCTACCATTTGTTTTTGATTTTCAGCTTTTAATCAGCTTGTAATTATTTATTGTAATTTAACCTGGGTAAATTGAGTTGGGAAGGGCATTTGTTCCCCAATCGGTGTATTTTTATTTCTTTACTAATTTGATGCTGATAGGTGTGTAACCTTGCCTGTGGTGAAGGAGTTGGTTAGGGTTGGGTGTTGGTTAGGATGTAAGCTGAATATCTGTCACGTCAGTTCTTCACTGCACTTCCAGCCATATTTAACATTCATATCAATAATCATTAATCCTGAATTCAGAATTAGAATCTGCTTCTGATTCTGACAATCATTATTATTATAGCACAGCAAATTGAGCACCCTGATGTAAATCAAGGAACAGCATGACAGTCTTCAACATCCAAATGAAAAAAATAAGTCCTGATGAAGGGTCTTGGCGCAAAATGTCAGCTCTTTTATCCTCTCCATAGATGCTGCCTGACTTGCTGAGTTCCTCCAGCATTTTGAGTGTGTTACTCTGGATTTCCAGCATCTGCAGAATCCCTTTTATTTGTGAACAAAATAATTGTAATTGCCACCTTTTTGTATTCAATTTGCCCACTCTGTTTAACTGTGGACAGTTCTTTTCCAACTTTTACTTTACTTTACTTCATTGTCACCAAACAATTGATACTAGAGCATACAATCATCACAACAATATTTGATTCTGCGCTTTGTGCTCCCTGGAGTACAAATCGAAGTAAATATAATAAAAATTTAAATTATAAATCATAATTAGAAAATAGAACAGGGAAAGTAAGGTAGTGCAAGTCAGGTCCAGATATTTGGAAGGTACGGCCCAGATGCGGGTCAGGATCCCTTCAGCAGTCTTATCACAGTTGGAAAGAAGCTGTTCCCAAATCTGGCCGTACGAATCTTCAAGCTCCTGAACCTTCTCCCAGAGGGAAGGGGGACAAAAAGTGTGTTGGCTGGGTGGGTCGTGTCCTTGATTATCCTGGCAGCACTGCTCCGACAGCGTACTGTGTAAAGTGAGTCCAAAGGTGGAAGATTTGTTTGTGTGATGTGCTGGGCTATGTTCACGATCTTCTGCAGCTTCTTCTGGTCTTGGACAGGACAACTTCCATACCAGGTTGTGATGCACCCTAGAAGAATGCTTTCTACGGTGCATCTATAAAAATTAGTAAGGTTTTTAGAGGACAGGCCAAATTTCTTCAGCTTTCTCAGGAAGTAAAGGCACTGGTGGGCCTTCTTGGCAGTGGACTCTGTTTGCTTAGACCAAGCCAGGTCACTTGTGATATTCACCCCAAGGAACTTAAAGCTTTTGACCTGTTCCACCTGCGCACCACCGATGTAGGAGTGCGGTCCGCTACTCCTTCTGAAGTCAACAACCAATTCCTTCGTCTTGCTGACGTTGAGGGATAGGTTATTGTCTTCGCACCATGCCACCAGGTTCTTAATTTCCTCTCTGTACTCCGACTCATCATTACCCAAGATATGGCCTACAATTGTGGTGTCATCAGCAAACATATATTAAGTATGATGGAAACTTGGCTACACAATCATGGGTGTCCAGTGAGTACAGCAGGGGGCTGAGTACACAGCCTTGTGGGGCACCGGTGCTCAGAGTGATTGTAGAGGAGAGCTTGTCCCCTATTTTTACAGCCTGGGTCCTGTCTGTGAGGAAGTTGAAGATCCAGCTGCAGATCTGGGTGCTAAGATCCAGGTTCCAGAGCTTAGGAATCAGTTTATTTGGAATGATGGTATTAAAGGCAGAGCTGTAGTCAATGAAAAGGAGCCTTTCATACGTGTCTTTATTCTCCGGGTGCTCTAAGGAGGAATGTGACCTAGGGTCAAATCTGAAGCATAGCCTGCATACAATACTTGCTCTATTGATTTTGACTTCCATTCCATTAGTTTAATGTTTTCTCCAGTTAGCTACACTAGGTCATTTCCATCAACTTTGTTCTTGTAGAAGATATACACTATAGGTGCCACATGAGATTTTTATGTTTGAAGACATCACTATTCCCTTCCCTGAAATCCCCAGCTTCCACAAACTTTTTCATGCTCAACATAAATGAGATGTATAATTTTATGATCTTACCACATCTCCTATAGCTCCATACATGAACAATCACATTGATCCTTAAGGGGATCGATCCTCTCCCTAGTGAACACTCTCACTTTTGGCCTTAAGATGTGCAGAGGATTTGCCACAACCATGGACTCTCCCGTTGAGTCTGGGCACCCTCGCAGGCAGGCAGCTGAAAGAGAGCGGCAATCACACTTGTGAGAATTTACATTCCAGCCAATTAGTGTTTCTCGGGGGGGGGGGGGGGGGTTGTATTTAACTCCCTTTCCTTTGTTTCAGTCTTGTCAAGCCTTGACCAATATACGGTGGCAGCAGCTCTCCCTGCTTACCTTGGTCCACACACTAGGAAAGAAGATTACAATTTAGGTTGTTGTTGTTGTGAAGGATCAGTATTAATTTAGTTTTACGTTACTGCTTCTGAGCAGCAGTGATGGTGCTAGTTTTCAGTTTAAGAGTTTTAGTTAGCAGCCCTGTTTATTATTTTCCTCTTGTTCTGTACCGTTCTTATTAAAGCTCCATAAACTTTTCTGCGTCCCTCCCTCTGCACTTGGGCCATCACTGAAAATCGGGTCAGCAGGACTCAGACGTCAAACTGCCTCAGCATAGAGAGAGAGAGAGAGAGAGAGCAGATGACCTCAGCCCTGAATTTCATTGGTCAGGTAGGAGAGGAGTTAAAGTCAATGGAGACTGTTTTGGCAGAAGTGACTTATGCAATGTGACGTCTACTCTTAGAGTGGCTAGCCCAATCCAAGCTGAGGTTTGTTGGTCAGTGGAGGCTGAGTTGGCAGAAATGGCTCATGCAGTCAGAGTGCAGCAGGACTAGCCCGAGCAGTGAGAACAAGGGCCAACAACTTCACAACAGACAGACAGAATCTGGTGGCAGCCATTACTGCCCTCACGGCAGCAATTCAGTTGCCTTCTGCCAGGACAGTCCCACTCCCAGCGTCAGCACATCCCATATCCTCCCTACAGCAGTCTCATCAGCCCCTGCCACCAATGCCCCAATTCCCTTGGCAACTTCCAGACGTGAACCCAGCAGCATACCTCCACCAGGCAGACACTCCGCTGACCCCGACGACTGCAGGAGCTTTATTACCCCATGTGAACCGACTTTCCAAACCCAGCCAGGTCAGTTTGGTTAAGGTGCACGTAAACCGGTTTACGTGGTGGACCCCCACTCAGCCTGTTCAATGCTCTACAAGAACAAGGTTCCCCTGCGGCCCAGTCTTTCCAGAAACTTGTAGTCGAGTTCAAGAGAGTGCTTGATCTTCTAACATGGGGTCGGGAGGCTGCCCTGGATCTGTGACAGGGGAAAGGGACAGTGAGGGTGTAACATCGTTTGGTGAGCGAGACAGAAGACACTGACTACCAATAAGCATATTAATCATTTATTTACAGACAGTAAAATATTCAACCAAACATTTAAGTCTCCCAAGTTACACAAGCTACAGAACTAAATATTCAACAAACAGATACTCAGCTAAAGGTGCGCATCTGGAGCATACCATCTTTAAAATATGCCCTGGCGACAGGGGAAAGAGAGAGACCAAGCCTCCCACATGTGCCCCTGAGGTGCCTGGAACCGGGGAGTGATGCCGTGGTGTGCATGGCAACCAATGGGAAAGAGCGGCAGTAACTTTTAGATGGACCAATCAATGACTGACACAGTGGAAGCGGTTTTTGATCAGCAAATAAGCCAACCTCCACATGACACATCACCCCTTGAAAGTCGTGGCACCACCACAAATTGACCCTCAAACTAGTATGACCCTCGTGAACTCCCTACCAACCCACATATGAAACACAAAGTACAATACCCAGAACTGTCAACACAACAGTCACCCTCATCCCCCCCCCAGTGCACTACAGTAGTCCACCAGCCCCACCCTGGAGTGTAACAGCCAATGAGCTGGTTGCCCACTTAATCTTATACACCAACTCTCAGGTGTGATCAGCTAGGCGAGTGATGTTCCCTAACTCATCAGAAATGAAGTACAGTATTCATGACTATAACAGCTCAAGTGCCAAACCTTCTCCTGGGAGATCCCAATGCTTTAAGTATGGGCATGAAGTGGTGTCCAGTTTCAACCCTGGTAAAATCTAAGTGGTCTGACATCCTGTAACCCATCAGTAGGTCGGCGAGTCTTCCAAACCCCACACAGTTATTGGTCCACCTCGGGACTTACCATTGCTCATATGGAGGGCGGGAGTGGGGGTGGGTCCTCTCTTAGATAACCCTCTAAAGAAATACATTCTCTGCTCAGACACCAAACCCTGCTTGCAGTGCCATATGTAACGTGGAAGCAAGTTCACAGGTTTGGTGAGTGAGACAGAAAACACTTGACTTAATCATTTATTTACACACGGTAAAAGATTCGACCAAGCACTTAAGTCCCCCAAGCAATGCTCCCTCTACTTTGTAACAACTGGTCCACACAAAAATTCTGTGCTGTGCAATTTTTTGCCCAGTGACAACATTTGCACACTGAATTTTAAATGAAGGGGTATTCATTTTAACAGCTAGCAAAACATTGTCAATAAGAACTTTGATCGTTTTTGTTCTTGTTCATCTGCCCTCCTATGTAACAGCCCCGTAGCAGGTAATGAAGGATTTTCTCACCAGAGCATTTGCACACCATCTATGTATGATTTTCTTGCTAAATGATGCTTTAAAAAGTCAAGTTTCCAAATATCACCCCACTTCTTCCCACTAGCAAATTCTCCGGCAATTTTTGCATTGCGACAATACACGCAGGTAACACCATTTCCTGCATTATACAGCTTTTCGTGCACGTGCCTGTCCTCATGAGCTTTCGGTGTAGCAGTTTCTGCTGTTTCATTAAGCCACTCCCTTTAAATGAGCTAGCAGTTCACGCCCTTTTCTTCTTTAGGATTTGACAGAGTGAATCAATAATTTCTTCAATAAAAACAGAATAAATACACCAGTTCTGAAATCATTGTAAACTCCACGTTGTCAACACTGCCTCATCAGAAACCAGAAAAGGAAATGTGATTGTGTATGATCATGAAATATTACTTAACATGCTGACAGGGTAGAGGGTGACAACCTTTTGTGCACAGTTTAAATTACTTTGTGCGCTAATAGCAAAAGATGTGTGCATGCACAGGCACGCACTTCTGAGAGGGAACATTGCCCCCAAGTTATCCAAATCACAAAACTAAATATTCAACAAAGAGATACTTAGCTAAAATTGCACATCTGGAGTGTACAGTACCTTCCTGATGGTTCTGTGAAGATGCCCTGAGGACAAAGGAAAGAGAGAGACTAAGCCTCTCCTGCATGTGCTACCCCTGAGGTGCCCGGAACTGGAAATTTTGTGCTGTGGTGCGCAGGCCAACCAATGGGAAAGAGTGGTCGCCTCTTTTAAATGGGCCAATCAATGACCCGCAAGGTGGGGGCGGCTTTCGATGGGCAGATGAGCCAACCACCCATGTGACAGAGAAACCACACAGTAAAGTTCCATACTCCTGAGGATGAGATGGGGTGCAACGAGAGATCCCTCATCACTTCTTTCCAGCGTGGGCTAAGCGCAGGGTTCCAGCATGAGATCGCAGTGCACAATAAACAGGGCAGCTTGGGTAATCTGATAAGTCTGGCCATTCGAATAAACAACCGAGCAATCGAGTGGTGCAGAGGGAGATTATCCTGAGCTTCCGACTCTTTAAATCACCGCTTGTCTTTACCATTTCTCTCGTCACTTAGTACACAGTCTGCAGAGGAGCCCCTGAAAGTGTGAGGCATGCACCAGTCTCGGGGGAATGAGATCAGTGCAGAAGAACAGGCTGCTGCCTTTACTGTGGCTCTGCAGGACACTTCTGGGCATTCGTCTTCTTCTTCATTCTTCCTATTTTGCTACTTTGATGGTGCAGTGAGAATGGCTTTGGGGTGGTGTCATGCTCTTTGTGTGAGATGGGGAACTTAGGGAGACCTTCAGCCTCCCAGATAACCACATCTGTACCAGGTGCACTGAGCAACAGCTTCTCGTTAAGGAACCAGAGCTGCACCTTGATGACTGTTGGCTCCTTTGGGAGACTGAGGAGGTGATAGATAGGAGCTACCGAGTGGAGGTCACCCCCTAAGTTGCAGGAAACAGGTATCTGGGTGACTGTCAGGAGAGAGGAAGAAAATAGGCTGTTTCCTCAGTACTAAGTGTACAGCTTTAGATTCTGCTGGGGGTGGGGTGGATGTTGTGTATTTAATATTTCAATAATTATTTGAGTAATTTTCTTTCTATATTGGTTGATTAAGCATTCTTGTTCATTTAAATAATTCCTTACAGTTTATATGTATAAACATGAGGATAGCGTTTGTCATCACACTATCACATGATACATGCACGCCTCACTTATAGTAAACCGTGTTGAAGCACAGTGAGACGTTCAAACTCAACAAAAAAATCAGCAAGAGCAATGATGAGTAAAAAACGCAGCCCGGCACCTGCAGAGATTGTTGAGTTTATGAAAGGACAGTGCAGCACATGTTCTTCAGAAGGGAAGACACAACCGAAATTTTTAAAAACTGAGCCCAAAGAAGGAAGAATTAAAGGGTTCATCAAAAGAAAGGAAGGATCCATGGGTTCATAAAGAATGAGTACCAGCTGATAATAATCATTAAGAAAAGCAGAAATGGCTGGCTACAGTGGAAAGATTGGCACATTTGATTACACAACAGATAATTGGATTATTGATTGATTGGGATACTGTGCGGAATCAGCCCTTCCGGCCCTTCGAGACATGTCACCCGGCAACTCCCCAGTTTTATCCTAGCAAAATCATGGGACAATTTATAGTTAGAACATTAGAAAGCTCGCCAAATTCCTGTTCATAGCTATTCAAGTTTAGGTTTGAAAGTCTCTAAGGTGCTCCTCTCAGCTACACAACTAGGTAGTTTATTCCATGTGTCTGCAACTCGCTGTGTAAAGAATTGCTTCCTGATGTTAGTCTGAAATCTCCCCTTAACCAGTCTCCACCTCTGGCCCTGTGTCCTTGATGATGGATTAATTCTGAAGTTGCAGCTGGCATCCACCTTACCTGTACCCTTAATGATTTTGGGAGACTTTCTGCTCCTCGTATCTTCATCTACTTAGGTTAAAAAGATTTAATTCCTTCAATCTTCCTTCATAGCTCATACCCTGCAGACCTGAAATGAGTCTCATCAGTCTTCTCTGAACTCTCCCCAGTGTCTTCACATCCCTCACAAAATATGGAAACCAAAATCGTACACAGTACTCAAGGTGTGGCCTCACAAGCACATTATACAGCTTAAGGAGAACGCCTCTAGACGAACTTCACTGAGTGCATTATATAGCCCAACATTCTATTGGCCTTCATTATCGCTTCTATACATTGTCTAGATGTTGGTAATGATGAGTCTATCAAGACACCCAAATCCTTCTTAAACAGTGCACTTTCTAACTCAAGATCTCCCATTGTATATTTATATTTAATACCTCTACTTCCTATTTATAATACTTTACGTTTACTTACATTAAATTTCATCTGCCATTGATCTGCCCACATCTGGATTTTGTTTAGATCTAACTGTATTGATTCTGCTGCCTGAATGTTATAAACCATCCCCTAATTTGGTATCATCTGCAAATTTTACTAGTTTATTTGTTATGTGCTTAACCAAATCATTAATGTAAATTAGAAACAGCTGTGGCTCCAAAACTGATCCCTGTGGAACCTCATTTTTAACATCTTCTAGGTGTGAAAATGATTCTGTCACCATAAATAATTGTTTTCTGTTTCTATGCCAGTTCTGCATCCATTCACACACCTTACCCTGAATCCCTACCTCCTCTAATTTGATTATTAGCCCCTTGTGGGGTACCTTGTTAAAAGCCTTCTGAAAGTCCAAGTAAACGTCTTCAACCACTCCATTGTCATCATAAATTCTAATGGCCTCTTCATCGAACTCCAGCATATTATTAAAACAAGATTACCCCTTTCTGAACCCATACAGGAATACTGCTAACATGCCTGTTCTTATCAGCTGCTTTTCTATTTCATTCTTTATTAATGTTTTCATTATCTTACCTACGATACACGTTAAGCTTACTGGTCCATAATTACCAAGGTCACCCTTCATATATACCGGGACAATGTTAGCCTATTTCTACTGCTTACAAATTTTACCAGTCTTTACTGACTTTTGAAAAATACATGTTAGGGGTTTGTATCTATAATCACAGACCTCCGTAAGTACCCTTGGATTATATTGTTGTCTGGCCCTAGAGATTTATTAACCTTCAGCTGAAGCAGGAGTTCACATTCTAAGATCTCTAAGTCACTTAAAACAACTTTATTTTTCTCTACACTTACTAACTTGTTAACATCTTCACAGGTGAATACTTTAGCAATGTCCATTTAACCTACCAACTGGTATGTCTTTGGAATGTGGGAAGAAACTGGGTCACCTGGAGGAAACCCATGTGGTCATGGGAAAAGTGTACAAACTCTTTACAGGCAGCATTGGGATTCAACAGCATTTTTAAACAAATAAGATAGCAAATGCAAAACAATTATCAATTTTGCCAAGTTCGTTGGGTCTAAAGGCACAGAGTTTGCTTCAAAGTTTCCAACCAAAGCAGCAGAAATGAGCTTTGCTGTATTAAAAAAGTAATGCAGGAACATTGGGAATCAAAGCCATTGTTGATTGCAGAATGCTTTAGGTTTCATAAGTGAAATCAAAAAGAAGGGGAGCCCAGTTCAGTGTACTTTGCTGAATTGAAGAGATTGTCTGAGTATTGTCAGTTCTGTAATGGGCTTAATAATACACGAAGAGATCATTTACTTTGTGGAATATCATAAGAAATCATTTAAAAATAGCTCCTCTGAAGCACAGCTCACATTTAAAAGAGCAGTTGAAGTTGCTATTTCAATGGAAACTGTAGTCAGAGACCCAGTTGAGTTGCAGTCAGGAATGAAAGTGAGCATGAACAAAATGGCAACATCTAAACAGAAAGTGGCCTGGCTGAACAAATTGTGTTACTGTTGTGGCAGGGGCTCACATACACTGTCTAATGAGGGTTAAACGGTGAAACTCACAGAAAATGCACCGAAGTAGGACACACACAAAGAGCTTATCAGGCAGACAACAATAAATGGACTATTCAGGGAAGTAAGAAAACTGAAAAGTCAAGTTGCAGTTTCAAAAAGTGTACTCATCTGCACATTGTTGATGAAAAACCTGATAATGATGAGAGAGCCACTGGGGAGGCTTGAGTTTTCCAAAGTGAGAACTAACAACAGAAAAGCAATATGGCTTACACCAGACGTGTACAGCAAATTAATTAAAATGGAATTGGACACTTGTTTGGCATTTCAAAGATACTAAACTGAAGCCTGCAGATATTCAACTAAGAACTTATACCGGAGAAATGATAACTGCTGTGGGAACGATAGTTGTGACATGCACAAGGATTACACAGGTGTGCAGAGAAAATTCGAGCAGTGGTGAATAGCTCAAGGCCAAAGCATGTGTCACAGTTGTGGTCCTTTTTAGGATTTGTCAATTACTATAACAGGTTCCTGCCAAACCTGGCTACTATGCTTAACCCCTTGAACTCATTATTGCAGATTGGGAAGAAATGGCAATGGACAAAGCAGTATGGCTTTCAAAAAGGTAAAGGAAATGGTGATGCCAGACACTGTACTCACACATTCTGATCCACATTGACCAGAGAACCTTGCCTGTGACTCTTTGCCTTATAGTATGTGCAGTCATGTCACATGTTATGAGTGATGGAAGTGATTGTCTCAAAGCCTTTGCATCATGTTCCCTTACCGCTGCAGAGAAAAATGATGCACAGATTGACAGAGAGGATTTAAGTCTGGTTTGGGGTGTAAAATGTTTCAACCAGTACTTGTATGGGAGAGAGTTACTGATTTCTGATTTCTGATCACTGATGATCATTACTGATCATCAACCGCTTGTGTCTATTTTCAATCCGCAGGAGGATGTTCCACTAACAGCAGCAGCAGGAATGCAGAGGTGGGCTCAGTTTCTTGCGAGACGTGATTACAAGATAGAATTCAAGAGGACAACTAATTGTGGAAATGCTGATGGGTTGCCCCATTTATCCTTGGATAAAGGAAATAACATAAAAATTTACTCAAAAGTCACCCTTCTTAACATATTCTCCCTAACACAAATCAAAAATCTCTCTATTATAGTAGAGATGATCCAAAGGGAAAGCAGAAAAGACCCCACACTGTCTCAGTTCTAAATGGCCACACAAAATGGCTGAAATGTGCAACATAAACTCCAGTCTGTGCATTTTCATTAGCACCTATCCTTGATGGGGAAAAAAAATATATATATATGCATATATATATAATGCATATATATTGCATTATATGGGGATTGAGTGTTGTTGTACCCTCCAAGCTGAGAGCTAAATGTTGGAGGAGCTACATACCAATCATCTAGGTGTGGTTAGAATGGAAGCATTGGCTCAAAGCTTTGTCTGCTGGCAAGGGAGACAAATTGAAGGCTCATCAACCAAGAAGCCTCCTTTCACTCCTGGACAAGCAGTCCTGGCAAGGGACTACAGAGGTGACAAAAAGTGGGTACTCGGAAAGATTAAGGACAGAACTGGACCACTCTCCTGCACTCTGGAGATGACATATGGATCAGTTGAGGAGAGCAGAGTCAATTGTTAAGAAGAAAGTTGGCTACTGCTATCAGAATCATTTCCTGCAGTGTCAGAGTCAACTAGTAGAACCACTATGAAGGAGGCCCCAGAACCTAGACAGTTTCATAGCCTCAAATCTCACCTGCCAAACAGAGTGAACACCCCCCCTCACCAAGAAGGATGTTGTCCCAAAAGAAGGAAACAATTTTAAATTTACTATGCTGTGGATGTCCGTTAAGTAGTTGTATTATATAGTATACTGTGTATATAGCTGAGATGCATTCTCTATTGAGTTGGAGTTTATTGCAAAGCAGGGAGGAATGTTGTCTGTTTAATATTTCAATAATATTTAACTAATTTTATATAGGGGTGTGTGTGTGTGTGTGTGTGTATATGTACACAATAGGTGTAATCAATAGGTTGATTAAGGATTCTGGTTCATTTAAATAACTCACTATGTGTTGTCTGTATAAATATGTGAATGGCATATGTCATTCACGCTACCCCATGATTTGTGTGCACCTTGCTTAAAGTAAACACAAAGTTAAACCCACATTTCAGATGCCTGTGTCTTCCTTTGAGTCAATTTGAATGATTTTAAGTTATAACACAAGAGAGATAAACGTGAGAGGAAGCTGCAGCAATCAGGGCTCTGGCACTGATATTGTGGCTCGAAAGGAAAGGGAGAAGAGGACTGCAGTGATAGGCAATTTCAGGAGCAGACACGAGATTCTGTGGATGTGGAGCCACCTGAATAGCATGTTGCCTCCCCGGTGCCAGGGTCAGGGACGTCTTGGATTGAGTCCACGACATTCTAAAGGGGGATGGTGAGAAGCCAGGTTTTGGTGTATGTTGGCACCAATGATATAGGTAGGAAAAGGGAGGAAGTCCTGAAGAGGGAATGTAGGGAGCTATGTAAAAAGCTGAAAAGCAGGACGTCCCGAGTGTTAGTCTCTGGATTGCTACCTGTACCACGCACTAGTGAGGGTAAGAGAAGTATGATTTTGCAGATGAATGCATGATTGAGGAACTGGTACAAGGGACAAGGTTTCAGGTTTCTGTACCTTTGGCATCTCTTCTGGGGGAGGTATGATCTGTACAAAAGAGACAGGTTACAACTCAACCCAAGGGAATGAATATCCTAGTGGACAAGCTTGTTGGAACTGTTGGGGAGAACATAAACTAATTTTTCAGGGGGATGGGAAACAGGGGCTGTGGATGGGGCAGTTGGCATATAGGCAGAGATAGTATGTAGTGAGACTGTCAGGAAGGACAGGCAGATGATAGAATAGAACTTCAGTCAGTGGAATGAGTTGCAGTGGAACAGGGAGACAAAATCCACTCATCGTCGACGTTGATGCCTCAGATGTTGGCTTTTGAACTGTACTCTCCCAGTGTTCTTCTGTAGATAATCATCTACAGCCCTGTGCTTTTCTGTCCCATCGCTTGATGACTGTAGAGTGTAACTATGATGTTGGGAACTGAGAACGTCTGGCAGACAAGAGGGTCCTGGAGGCATAGCAATGCTGGCTGGAGGGGGCAGAGAACACAGAGAACACAAGAACATCTCCTACTTTCAGGATGCCAAGTGACTCAACTCCCTTCAAGTCCTTCGGGCTCTCTTCTTCGCCCAATTTAATTCCACCCTCACCTACCATCCTGGCCCTCCAAGACGACTACAAACTTGCCATAGGGTTTGAAGGCTTGCGTATCTCAATGACTCGGAGAGCTATGTTGGCTGGAGTCAGGGCCTTGTGTTTTGGCTCCTGGTAAGGTTACCCATGTCGAACAGATCGAAGGATAGAGATCAGACTAAGAGTGGTCCACTGGTCCTCCAGGTTCTAGGGTTCAGCTCGGGGCTAACAACTCTGACTGGTCAAAAAATATTGTTACGAAAACGGCAATGAAGAATCCTTTCATAGCTGTGTATGGCAGAGTTGGATGGCTTTCATTGCTGCCCTAATGCCAGCGGTCTAACAGGTTGTAATTTAAGTAATTACCATCCTGGCAACAAGAATACCATGGCCAATGCTCTCTCCAACCAACCTGACATACCTAAGGACAATGCCAAACCAGAACCCATCCTTCATCACTTGTGCATATTTGTTCCGGTGATAAGGAGAGTAGAAGCAAAGATGAGGGATGCCCAATAATCAGATCCAGGCCTTGGTGGGGGACCTCCCAACCAGTTGTTTGTCCCTGCCATTGTGTGCACCAGAGTGTTGGAGTGGTGTCATCCTTCCAATCTGGTAGGCCATCCAGAGAATTCAACAGACTTTGGAATTTGTAGAGAGGTGATTTTAGACCATAGACCATAAGACATAGGAGCAGAATTAGGCCATCTGGCCCATTGAGTCTGTTCCACCATTTAATCATGGCTGATCCTTTTTTCTGTCTCCTCCTCAACCCCAGTTCCCGGCCTTCTCCTTGTAACTTTTAATGCCATGTCCAATCAAGAACCTAGCAAACTCTGCCTTAATACACCCAATGACCTGGCCTCCATAGCTACATGCAGCAACAAAATCCACAAATTCACCACCCTTTGCCTAGAGAAATTTCTCCACATCTCTGTTTTGAAAGGGCACCCTTCTATCCTGAGGCTGCGCCCTCTTGTCCTAGACTCTCCCATCCTGGCAAATGTCCTATCCAAATCTACTCCATCTAGGCCTAACAACATTTGAAAGGTTTCAATGAGATCCCCCCTCATCCTTCTGCATTCCAGCGAGTACGGACCCAGAGCCATCAAACGTTCTTCGTATGATAATCCTTTCATTCCTGGAATCATTCTTGTGAACCTCCTCTGGACCCTCGCCAATGCCAGCACATCTTTTCTAAGGTGAGGGGCCCAAAACTGTTCACAATACTCAAGGTGAGGCCTCACCAATGCCTTATAAAGCCTCAGCATCACATCCTTGCTCTTGTATTCTAGACCTCTTGAAATGAATGCTAACATGGCATTTGCCTTCCTCACCACCGACTCTACCTGCAAGTTAATCTTCAGGGTGTTCTACACAAGGACTCCCAGGTCCCTCTGCATCTCAGATTCCTGGATTTTGTTCCCGTTTAGAAAATAGTCCACACATTTATTTCTACTACCAAAGTGCATGACCATGTATTTTCCAACATTTTATTTCATTTGCCACTTTCTTGCCCATTCTTCTAATCTGTTTAAGTCCTCCTGCATCCTACCTGTTTCCTCAACACCACCTGCCCCCCACCAATCTTTGTATCATCTGCAAACTTGGCAACAAAGCCATCTATTCCATCATTTATATACAGCATAAAAAGAAATGTCCCAAAACCAACTCCTGCTGACCACAACTAGTCACTGGCAGCCAACCAAAAAAGGTCCCTTTTATTCCCACTTGCTGCCTCCTACCATCGGCCAATGTTCTAACCATGTTATTAACTTTCCTGTAATACTATGGGCTCTGAACTTGGTAAGCAGCCTATGTGTGGCACCTTGTCAAAGGCCTTCTGAAAGTCCAAATATACAATATCCACTGCATCTCCTTTATCTATCCTACTTGTGATCTCCTCAAAGAATTCCAACAGGTTCGTCAGGCAGGATTTTCCCTGCTGACTTTGTACTATCTTGTCCTGTGTCACCAAGTACTCCATCACCTCGTCTTGAACAATTGACTCTAACGTCTTCCCAACCACTGAGATCAGGCTAACTGCTCTATAATTTCCTTTCTGCTGCCTCCCTTCTTTCTTAAAGAGTGGAGTGACATTTGCAATTTTCCATTCCTCTGGCACCATGCCAGAGTCCAATGAGTTTTGAAAGATCATATCTAATGCCACCACAATCTCTAACACTACCTCTTTCAGAACCTTAGGGTGCTTTTCCTCTGGTCCAGGTGACCTATGTACCTTTAGGTTCTCCGGCTTTTTGAGCACCTTCTCTCTTGTAACAGTAACTGAATCCACTTTTCTTTCTTCACACACTACATCATCAGGCATACTGCTGGTGTCTTCACAGTGAAGACTGATGCAAAATACTCATTTAGTTCATCTGCCACCTCCTTGTCCCCCATTATTATTTCTCTTGCCTCATTTTCTAGCGGTCCTATATCCACTCTCATCTCTCTTTTATTTTTAACATACTTGATAAAACTTATACTATCCACTTTGATATTATTTGCTAGCTTGCTTTCATATTTCATCTTTTCCCTTCTAATGATTTTTTTTTTAGTTGCTCTGTGTAGGTTTTTAAAAATTTGCCAATCCTCTACCTGCCCACTATTTTTTGCTTTGTTGAATGCCCTTTCCTTTGCTTTTACTTTGACTTCCCTTGTCAGCCATGGTTGTACTATTCTACCATTTCAGTATTTCTTCCTTTTTGGAATACACAGGCCCTGCACCTTCCTCATTTTTCCCAGAAACAAACACCATTACTGCTCTGTTGTCATCCCTGCCAGCAGCTCATTCCAATTTACTTTGACCAACTCCTCTCTCATACCACTGTAATTTCCTTTACTCCACTAAAATACTGCTACGTCAGACTTTACTTTCTCCCTATCAAATTTCAAGTTGAACACTATCATATTGTGATCACTGGTTCCTAAGGGTCCTTTTACTTTAAGCTCCCTCATCACCTCCGGTTCATTACGTAACACCCAATCTGGTATAGCTGATCCCTTAGTAGGCTCAATGGCAAACTGCTCTAAAAAGCTGTCTCTATTTTGGTGGTGTCTATGTCCCAAGAAGTCAACAACTTTATCTCTGCCTGTCCCACTTGTTCCCAGAACAAGACATTATGTCAACACCCGGCTGGTCTGACATTATGTCAACATCCCTGGTCCTACATCTCAGTGGATTTTATCATTGGTCTGCCTCCATCAGTTGGAAACACTATACCAATCTGATAGATATAGACTGGATCTTTAAAGTAGCCCACTTCACTGCTCTCCCCAAACTCCCGGCAGCCATGAAACTGCCACCCTCATGGTTTAGGACGTGTTCAGGCTACACTGATTCCCTCAGGACATTGTATCTGATCGAGTACCTTAGATCACATCCTGTTTTTGAAAGGCATTCTATTCTTTCTCGGGAGCCAAGGCCAGCCTCTTGTCAGATCTTCACCCCCAATTTAATGGGCAGACTGAGAGAGTGAATCGGGAGCTGGGGACCACCCTGCCCTGCTTGGTCTCTTCTAACCCGACGGCCTGAAGCTCCCTCACAAGCAGGAGAAAACCTGCTGATGTTGGAAATCAAAGCAACACACACAAAATGCTGGAGGAACTCAGCCGGCCAGGCAGCATCTGTGGAAAAGAGTACAGTCGACATTTTGGGCCGAGGCCCTTCATCAGGATGCATGAGTGTACAAGATGGAAGGTATATGGGATCCTGACCTCCATTAGATTGAGCATCAAATACAAGAGCAGCGAGGTTATAAAACACTGGACACATCTCCGCTGGAGGACTGGACGTAGCTCTGATCACTGTTCTATGTTCTGTGTAAACCAGCAACAATGTAACAGCACTGGAGAAGGAGAAAAGGAGATCCATCAAGACGGAGCATTTTAGTTATGAGGAAATACTGATTAAGCTAGGTCTGTTCTCCATGGAGTGAAGGAGGTTAACAGGGGGCTTGGCTGAACTATATACTATGAGGGATGTAGCTGGGGTAGATGCAGGAAGCTTTCACCCTTGTCAGAGGAAAAGAAAGGTAGAGGACATAGACTGAGGGTAAAAAGGAAGAGGGGATCTGACTGGGACTTTTCTCAGTGTGTACCTGGAGTCTATTGCTAGGGACAGTAATGGAAGCAGGGTCACTGACAGCATTGAAGAGGTGCGTGTATGAGCATGTGATTTGCTCAGGCATTAAACGCTTTTGGCTTAGTGTTGGAAGATGGGATTAATAGGGACGGACATGTAAGATTGCCCCATTTTATATGAATTGATGACTACCCCAATCGGTTGAAAATGCCCCTTTCATCTTGAAAGGATAGCCATACTGGTAGTGTGATAGATTGAAACTAGCAAGTAGACAAACCAGCCTGGTAGGTTCCCAATCTCTCCACCCTGTCCTTGAAGAAAGATGGCAGCCAGATTGTGCCTTATGTATTCAATACAGTTAGGTCTTTATGGGGCTACCGACCAGGGAGCACCCTACAAATTGAAAAAAAACTACTGGAAGGAGCGGAGTAGGCAGCGGCTGTGGAGAATAGCTGGTTAACACTTTCTGCACTTCCTACTCCGGGTTTTCAACATCCTTGGTGGCATTTTGCTTCTGGCTAAGGGCAGACATGATTCAATCAACTTTTAAAGATAACCGATAAATATTGATTTCATTAGCGTGAGGCCATAGATACGGCGCACCATAAATAAGACATCAAACCCTTCACTTTGTGTTGCTTGAGTCCCGACTGACGTAGGTATGGCTTTTGTTTGGGTTAATTGTTAAACCACACCTTTTGGAAAACGCCACCCTCAAACTCGTTCGGCCACAATTTCCGGAGTGAAAAGAATCTGTTCAAACCGCACAGGGGCAGAAAGGATTCCCCGAGCAGCAGTGAGCCCAGCCAGCACCACATCCAGGCAGGGACTCAGCCAGTGATGAAGTCGCTTACATACTTGGTGTTTCTCTCTGCTCTGTGTGGCGCTGGATATGGAGGTAAACAAACTGTTTTTCTCTCTTAAAGCGATTACATTTTAAATTAAGTTTCCAACTTACGGCCAGGCTTGGCCACTCGCTGGTACCCAGTACGCTGACAGAAATGAAAAATACTTGGGAAATTCCGTTTTGCACTGGTTCCTAGATTGTTGTAATTGCTCTGTAGATTTCTGCTGATATAAAGGAGGGAGCTTTTCCAGAAAGTTGGCAAATTGTTTTCAGGGATTTTTTAAATGCCTCAAATCTGAAGTTTCCATCTTACCGGTGCAGGTGCAAGGGGAGGTGCGGGGTTGACGTTTCCAGATTGGTCCGTGTCCACTCATTTACTTGTGATATTTTTGATATATTTGTTACATTTTGGCGATGTTAGCCAGCAGGGTTTAGCTGTGGTGCTGTGTAAGGGCATATTTATGTTTGCAACTTTAGTATAGAAATAAAGTTTCTACTCTCCATGACTTTAAGCGTAAATGCCTTTCTGGGTGAATTGGAGACAGGTGTGGTCAGCTAGGTTACCCTCCCTGACCGGCCGGCACATCGGTTCGATATAAAGAACTTTCCGGTGGCTGACCGCGGTATCGGTGCGAGGAATCGCAGAGGCAATGTGAAACAGAAATTGTTGAGATAAAATATAAAATGCCGGAAACTCTCAGCATCTGTGGAGAGGTGGAAGAGGTCCCAGTCTACGTTTTCTCTCTTTATTTGAGGAATTATAGTTCTCTGATATCAAATATTATTAACTCAGCGTAAGGACATCTTCTGTTGACACCAAACAAGTTAGCTTCCGAGATTCCACTGTGCCAGACCTCATGTTCCACTTCCTCACAGTACAGGTGAAGAAAGTGGCCAATTGTTCACAGTTGACTTGGTGCCTCTTCTGCATTCTACTTGATCTTTCACTGAGTTAACTAACCTATAGATTTGCAGAGTATGCCCACAGGAAGAAGAATCTCAGAGTTGTATGTAATGTCATATATGCACTGTGGGTACAAACTTTACTTTGAACATTAGGTGAGGGAAAATGGAACACCGTGGTTGATGGAGAGTGAATGAAGGCTAACCTGATGGTATTGTGAAAGGTTCTGCAGCAGAAGAGGTGAAATCAGAGCAGTATTTCAACTGAAACCATGACTATAAAGGAAGAATATTGTGATTCAAAGTCAAGTTCATTTCGCAACAGGATTAATGGGGATGGTGCTGGGGGGCAGCAAACGAATTCATGGCTTAGGATTGTAACTCTGTAAAGTGTGATTAGTATTGGGAGTGGATTTCGGGCGAGGTAGTAGAAGTCTAAACTCCTGAATCACTCAGGGGAGAGTTTGAACTGTGACGGGCAGTTGTGAAATCCCTTGGATAAATGTGTTGGAGCGACCATCAAGGCAGTTACCTGGATCTTTCAGTACTAACTCTTACCCGATCATGGGAGAAAGTTGTGAATTAAAGGAGAACGGCCATGTTGACAGACCCCTCAGAACTGTTCTGCAGCTTGAGTGAGCTGAGTACTTGTGGTCAGAGGCAAAAGGTTTTGGAGCTGGTGACACAGTTATCATTCCTTATCACATCTGGCAGTATTTGCAGCTGCAGAATTTAGTAACCAATTGAAGTCTAAATTTTTATGAAATTGGGAGATAGACTGCGTCTATCAATTAGGAATTTAACCTTAGGGCCTATGTAGATAGCCAATTGTTTATGGTTGACCAAAACCAGATAAACCATACATGTATATTTACCTTATTGAACTTGCGCATGATGAAATGTACTACAGTTGTTATAGTACAGATTTTGGTAACCACAGCTTTGATGAACTCCACAGCCAATCTTGCTGTAGAAA
This sequence comes from Hypanus sabinus, assembly GCF_030144855.1. Classification (NCBI taxonomy): domain Eukaryota; kingdom Metazoa; phylum Chordata; class Chondrichthyes; order Myliobatiformes; family Dasyatidae; genus Hypanus; species Hypanus sabinus. Next base: position 138,229,635 of record NC_082711.1, read on the forward strand.
CAATGGCAGACGATTACCCGATATTTCTTCCTTATCTATGGTTTCCCATTTTCCCTTTTCCCCATGTGTGGATTTATTGTATTGTGCCTTTCGCAGCTATAAGATATCTCAAAGAGCTATTGCTGGCCCCATAAACAGTAGAGATTAATGAGCAGACAATTTGTTCCAGCCCATCTGGTTATGGGATAAGCGTTGATCAGATAATCCCTCTGCTCTTTATCAAAGTGGCTTTCACCTGAGAGAGTATTGGAGCTTTGGGTTGGTATCATCTATGAGTGATCTCACCTCCAGAGCAGGTGCACCATGGCCACCTTCTTCACCTGTACAACTGCTTGTTAATGCAAATATCTGATCGGCCAATCATGTTACAGCTACTCAATGCATCAACTACAGGTCAAGAGGTTCAGTTATTGTTCAGACGAAAATGTGACATTGACCATGGAATGATTGTTAGTGTCAGATGGGGGGGGGGGGGGGCGGTTTGAGTATCTCAGGAATTTCTGATCTCCTGGGATTTTCACACACAACAGTCTCTAGCGTTTATAGAGAATGGTGCAAAAAACAATTTTAAAAACTCCACTGAATGGCAATTCTGTGGGTGGAAATGCCTTGTAAATGAGAGGGATCAGAGAAAAATAGCTCAAGCTGGCAGGAAGGTGACAGCAACTCAATAAACACACATGAAAAGTGTGTGTGCGGAAGAGAATCTCTGAATTTGTAACACATCGAACCTTGAAGTGGATGTTCTCCAGCAGCAGCAGAAGACCATGAGAAAACACCTTATCAGGTACAGGAGGGACCAACTAACATGGTTACTGAGTGAATGTGCTCCGCACTCGGCTATCTGCTGCTGAACCAAGGATGACAAGTTGGTAAGGCCTCTTCTTTTAAGCCCTGGGCCCAAACCCCATTCAGGAATTGTCATGCAATCCAAATTGTCATATAACTCAATATTGAACTGAGGAAGGGCTGTGTTGGGAGAGCTGAGCAAGGGAAGAGAACCAATTTCTTTGGCAGCTGTGAAAGGTTCTGCAGCCTTGTAGAAGAGCTAAGGATTCCTGCTCTACATGCATTATTGTACAAGAATTTGTTTCCATTTTATGTTGCCGAAGCCACCCCTGTAGTAATTAGGAATTTCAATGAGCCTTCCATGGTCACCTCCCTTCTGCTTAGCAAGCCTTCTCCGATCCCCTGAGTGAGGCTTCCATGGCAAAATGACTCCATAGCTGGCTCCAATCTGTCTGGCAATCCAGGACATTCTTTGGCTAAATCCCACAGAAAGTGGATTAATCCAGACCCCTAGGCTGAATTATCTGACAAAGCTGCCAAGCAGTTTGAAGGTAATGTCCAGAAACATTCAAGATCATGCATTTTAAATAGCTGAGGACACAGCACTGATCGTTTACCATCCCTGCCCACTAATCTCAAAAAGACACATTTATTCGTACATTTGCTTTTTTTGTGCTTTGTATTCCCACAATCTGAGCTGTCATTTTGTGTAACAACATCTTCCAAACACTAAGTTGCAGGAACCAAGTCACCCCTCTCTCCCCCCGCCCCCCTCCCCAAAAGACTGCCTTATGGTCTTCTGACAGCTGGTTCTGATCAAATGTTATTTGAAAATCCAAATATATCACATTAACCTTTTGCTTTTATTTTATCTACACTTCTGGTTACATCCTCAGAAAATTCAATTCTCTTTCATAAAACCATTATGATTCTGCCTAATCATAATGGATAAAGTACTCAGGGGATTAGCTGACTATGTGGGCTGAAAGGTTGCAGACCTTCCCATTGGCCCTGGGAGGGGCTTTGGTTCCTGCTGCTTGGAAGTTGGAAACTTCTTGATCCTAAGATTTTGTTATTCTTTGATTTTAATGCAACCACTGTGAAATCTCTTAGTTGTTGTTTCCAGTACCATCACCTTTGTGGGAAGGTCAGGGCAGAAATTCCAGGAGAGTTTTAGAAAACCTGCAGTTGTAAATGTTAAATGAACCATGAGGCTCACGTGAAGGGTGTGTGGAGGATGTGAACTGACTACAGCACAATCTGTCATATTATTGCTTTGCAGTGCCCTTTATAATACACTTTAGCAATTTTCCAATGAAGTTAATCGACTGTTAGATCTAGGTCTCCTTTTCCTAATTAGTGTTGTTTCGTTTGTTACATTTCAATCCACTAGTTCCAGGATCTGAGGAATTTTGGAAATCACCAACCAATAAAAATATTATCCTTACATATCTTTTAGAGTTTGTAAAATTTCAAGGACTTCCATTGCAGGATATTTATTGGCTTGTAAATCCATCAACTTCTCCTTTTCAATTTCCTTATTAATATCAACTGCTTTTTATGTGATTGCTTTAGTGTTATCAAATGACTAGTTTGTCTGGTTTGGTGTTTGTGAGTGTCTTTATTCTAGAACTTAGAACTGTGGAAACATTGATGCTGTATGTAGGTACATGCATTTGTTCCTGTGAATATGAGAATTAATTTCCTCTCTCTTTCCAGGTTTGGTTACTCTTCTTTCTTATCTGTCTTATGTGCGTTTGAAGCCAATTATTACAATGCTATAGAGTTATGGTTACTATATTGATCTATGGACACCATCCACTTATGAATATCTTTAAAAACAGAACCCATTCATTATCCAAGAGAGACCTGCATCAGGAGCAGAAGGGATAAGTAAATGGGGAACAGGAAAATATGTGCTAGGTGGGAATGTCGAGGTGTTAGTTTGGAAAAATGGGTAATCAGATCTGTTTCCACTGCCACAATAAGTTACCTTGAAATCTTCCAACTGCAAATTTCTCAGAGAATGTACTGTAAGGGTATATTTGAATGTAGCACTGGCTAGGAAATACATTTGCTGAGATGTTTTGAAATTATAAGCCATTAGGAATTTTAATTTGGTATAGATGGACTGAATCTAAAAAAAACTCATTGACCACTTTTGGCCTGATAGAATGCATCTGAATATCTAGTATTAAATAAGTTTCTTTTTAAATTTCAGTTCCAGAGCTGGTAGAGTATGACCCTGAAATATTGCAAGCTCCAGTGGTAGGAAAAGTCACTCAGACAACAGCTACATTTGAACAACCACTCTGTGTATTTGATAATATTGAAACTTCCTGCAGTTTCTGTGAGGTTTGGTTGGTTGTCGATAACGTAACAAGTAAGTATCTTGTTGTTGGGCCTTATATTTTTTTCTTTAGAAGTGATTATACATTCTGATAAGTTGTAAGATTTTATTTACAGTTGATGAAAATTCTTCGTAACCGTTACTTAAGGATCCATGCTTCACAAGATAATGGGAAAGGTATTCCCCGGATTCCAATTCACACTTTAATCTTCACTCTTACAGAATCAAAGGATGCCAAAATCCCAGTCCAACTCCACAAAATTCCTCTCCAGAAATGTCATTTTGCAGTTATCCCTCAGAATTTTTAAGAATTGCTTAACCTGAATTATTTCCACCTGTACAGTCACCAGCTGTACAAATTACAAGTGCATGATTCCAGTGTATCCAACAGTCAGCCAGCATCCGTGTGAGAGCTGAGAATTACAGCCATGGCTCTAATTTGCCAGCTTGTATAAGAAAAGTAGTTTGATGCACAGTTGGTTTGGTGTTAAAGCTAACTTTGGTGTTCACCAGACAGTGGGGAAATTGTATTTTTGTTGCAGATTGAGTATTATTTTTGCCATTAGAAAACATGTCCATTGTACCTCATTATAGAACTGTGCTACTTAGATTTGTAGTTAGGTCAAGAATTTCATAAAATTCATAGCATTCAGCTCAATTGAGTTAACTTTTTTATGACACCATATTGTCTACTTCATCTAAAACACTATCTGCATCTTCTACTGTTCCTTCGTCTCTTGTAGCCTGCCTCTAAACTCATCCATACTATTTACTTCAACAAATCAATGTAACCAGCTCTAGGGTAAAGAAGTGCTTCCAGAACTCTTATTGACTTCTTATATTTATGGATTCCCCTATATTTGAAAACACTTGTCTGTCTGATCAAATCCATTGTAAAATTTCTTTTATGTCATCAATGATCTATTTTCCTAGAGAATGAGTACATCTCTCATTTCCAGAGGACTAGAATGTAAAAGCAAGGATGTAATACTGAGGCTTTATAAGGTATTGGTCAGACCACATTTGGAGAATTGCGATCTGTTTTGGGCCTCATATTTAAGAAGGGATTGCTGACATTGTAGAGGTCCAGATGACGTTTAGGAGAATGATCCTGGGAATGAAAAGGCTAACATATGAGGAGCATTTGATGGCTCTGGGCCTGTACTTGCTGGAGCTTAGAAGAATGGGGGTAGGGTGGCGAGATCTTATTGAAATCTACTAAATATTGAAAGGCCTAGATAGAGTGGACACGGAGAGGATGTTGCCTCTCGTCGTGTAGTCTAAGACAAAAGGGCACAGCCTCAGAAAAAGAAGAATGTCCCTTTGGAACAGAGATGAGAAGGAATTTATTTAGAGGTTGGTGAATCTGTGGAATTCATTGCCACAGATGGCTGTGGAGGCCATCATTGGGTATATGATGCACCATCAATAACTCTGTCTGAGACATGAAGTCAAGATATCGACTTTTATTGACTGGAAGAAAGAACAAGCAGTAGTTGACCACCATACTACATCCTGGAGAATGAGGGCCGGGCTCAGGCCTCAATCGCCTTTATACCGGGGTCTGTGGGAGGAGCCACAGGAGCAGTCAGCAGGGGGAGTGTCCAGACAGGTATATGTAGTTCACCACAGTATTTTTAAAGTATAGGTTCATAGGTTCTTGATTAGGAAGGGTGTCAAATATAAAAGCGAGAAGATAGGAGAATGGGGATGAGAGGGAAAGTAAATCAGCCATGATGGAATAGCAGAGTAGACTTGATGGGCCAAATAGCCTAATTCAACCTCTATGTTTTATGGTCTAAAGGTCTACTGGTTACATTCCAACAAATGCTTCTCAGACTGCCTAACATCTATTTAGCATCTATTTTTTTCTTGTGGAGACTAAAACTGATCACAATAAATTAAAATGTAATCCAAAGAAGGTTCTACATATTTAATATAAATCTGCCTGTTTTTCAATTCTACCCCTCTAGAAATAACCCCCAATAAAATAGATTGGGCAATCCATTAACACTATCAACATCAATTGATAGTGTTAATTTTTTTTTCAATGTGTACTCACAGTTTCTTCTAATCCACTATTCTATCCAGACCATGGGTTCCCAACTGGGATCCACGGACCCCCTGCTTAATGCTATAAAAAAGGTTGGGAAAGGATGTAGACCCTGGAATAAATTGCAAATGGTTACCATGAATGGAAGAATGTAATGAATAGCAGTGTTTCATATCAGAAAACATTTTTCAGCAATTCTGATGATAGCTTGCATCCTGAATTTAAGAAGCCTAGAACGACTGATGATCTTGTTCACTCTCAAACACAGCGCAGTCAGCCTTCGACAGGAATAATTCGCACGTGAATCCTAAAGATTTTATGTCTGGAGCTTTTTCGAAGAATGGTTTTTACCTGACCGTAAGGACTGCAAGAAATCAGTATCAATGTCGTTCGGGTATATCTAATATTACTATGCTCTACACCATTCGAGTTGGAAATGAATCACCTTGTGTAACTGACAACTGCAACAAGCCCTTACCTACTGGTTCCACTTTCAGGTAAGATAAATCATGAAGGAGCTACATTAGCCAATTGTCGTTTTATAGACCAGGCTAAATATAAAGGCCCTTATTCTGTTGTAACTTGACATAGCTCAAAAAGAACAATTTGCTGGACAAGAAAGCAGATAATAATTGGCATGATAGTGGGTTAATCTGAGGTCCTGGACGTTTGGTCGGGAACAACGTTGACCACGAAACTTCTGGATGGGTTGACTGTTAACTTCATCTGAAATGGTCTTGTGATCCAAGGCCATATTGGAATCAGTTTATTATTGTCTCATGTACTGAGGTACAGTGAAAATCTTGCTCACAAATATAAAACCATTCATGCATTGAGGTAGTACAAGTTAAATCAAAGCAGAATAAACTGCAGTGCAGGCAGGCAGAAAGGTGAAAGCTCCTAATGAGGTAGATTGTGAAGTCAAGACTCTAACTTATCATACGAGAGAACCACATCCGTAGATTAGTTAAGGATAAAACTTTTCTTGCCTTAAGAATATAAATGACCTGGCTGTGTGTTTATAGCAATCCAGCAGTTTTGTAAAATCATGGAATTTCTTTTAAGTGTTACAAGCTATTCAGTTAAGAGGGGAATTCAGGGACACACAGTAAGTGCTGATTTTGATGCTGAAATCCATACGTCATGAGTGGATATATTTAAAGAATGGTCTCAGCTATTAGACAAAGTGTTGCATCGACTTTGAACTTAAAACGATCTTGGTAATTTTGATGACCGCAAACCTAAGCAAAACGGGCGAGGTTTATTTCATTTGGCAAAACCTTGAGAAAACATGAAATGGAGCAAATCGATGAAAAAATGTAACAAAGAAGAACTTATCTAAAGTTGTTTAACTCCCTATTAAGTATAAGGGTTTTACTGCACCTGGTTAAAGATAAGGTGCTTTTATATGGGTTTATACTGGGTATCATTGGAGCAATATAGGATGCTTAAGATAGAGAGGACAGAATGAAAGTGGGTCAGAGAATTAATGTGACCTGACACCAGAAGCTTGGGGACACCTTGCAGATTGAATAGAGATGCTCTACAATCGTCCAATCTGCATTTGGCTTCTCCAGTGCACAGGAGATCATATTAGGAACACTGAAGGCAGAACACAAGATTCTGAGAAGTGCAGATGGATTGCTGCTTCGTCTGCAAGGACTGTTTATGTCCACAGAAGTGGGGAGGGAAAAGGGGAAGCTTGAGAAAGTGCTAGGCAGAGATGGAAGAGTGAGCCAAGGAGGTGCAGAAGGAGGGGGATGCTGAAAGGGGAGAAGAGTGGAGTGGAAGATGAGTTTGGTGGTACAATCCAATTTGAAACTGGTGGAAATTACAGACAAAAATCTGGTGGAATGCCAGAGGAGGAGGGGAATCCTATCCTTCTGTTGGCTGGGAGGGGCAGCACTCTGAGATTCCTTTCAACTGTAGCGGGGAAAAGGTCCTGGTTAAGGGAAAAGGAGGACGTCTCAGAAGTACCGGTTATTGGATCAGGTACAAAGTGGGAAGGAGTTGGGAGAGTAAAATGGCATCCTTACAGGATGTAGGCTAAGGTGGTGTACTGAGATAGCTGTGGACTAATGGTGGATACTGGTAGCTGAGACGCCAAGAACAGGAAGGGAGGAATCAAATATGGATCTTGTGACTGCCAGGGCAACTTGGAAACTAGTAGAAAAATAAATGAATTTCTTGATTTTACATGATTGCAGGAAACAGTCATCGATAAGCCAGAACAACTGAGGAAGGAGGGTAACGAGAACAGAAGCTAGGACTGCTCCACATATACAGCAAAGGGCGAGGCATATAAATGGGTCCATAGGAAAGCCCAAACCTGTGCCTTTGATCGGAAGGAGTGATTGGGCTTGAAGGTGGTTGTACAGGTTCAACCAGGTGAAGGAGGGGACTTGTTCAGCCTCTGTTCAGGGAAGAAGCTGGGGGAGGCCTCAGACTAATCTGATTGGGGTTGACTGTGTGGATGGATTATACGATTGTAAAGTGAACCTGTTGGGAACAAGAATCTAGAAATGGTGGAGGCATCAGAAACGTTGTGAATGTAAGGACAATTATAGTAAGTCCTGTAAGTTCTATGAGTAAGAGCATTTTGAAAGGATGGGTCCACCAGAACAATCCTGATTGTGATTCCAGGGAAGAGCTAGAAGAGAGATGCTAGAATGAGGCTAGGGACTGTAGAGGGAAGATCCCCGAAAGGAATGAGGTCAGTAGGTGTCTGGGAGTCAATCACCACAGTTCTGTGGTGGGGTCATGTTGCAGTGGGAGATAGAAGATGTCCAAGAGCTGACATTTTTAACATTTCAGGTAAATCCTCCTTTTTTTTTTCCCAACACCTGTGGCAGTAACTCTCCATTTCTATTTTACACTTCAGGTTTTATTTTCTCCCAAATGCTGTTTTTTTTCAAGTAATTGTCATCTTGATAACTTTGGTCTGCACCTTGTGCTAAACGTTCCTTCTCTCCGTCCAACCCTCACCCTCTCTGCACCCTTAAACAAGCATCTCTACTCAATTTTCCAATTCTGACAAAGGATCCTTGACTGGAAACCTCTCTTCACAGATGCTGCCTGACCTACTGAACACCACTGCCATCCAAGTTTTTGCAGCTGATTAGATTAACCATGTTGTGGTGTGGAGGCCAAAGTCAATACTAATCTTTAATTTTTCTCCTTGTTTTCAGAGTGCGCTATATTTTGAGGCATCCATTTAGAACCTCGGACAACGTTGTTGCAGTGACAAGGTGGTCCAGCAATGTCAAGCTTCTGGATGGTAAGTGCTGATGACCTGGCAGAGACTGATTATATTTATATAACAAGACTACTGATCGTATAGCTGGAATAGGGAGTCAAGAAGATAAATATCACTTGGGCATTGGGGCTCCCAAAGGAACCCTGATATTGACCCATATGCAACATGGTGGTGTAGTGGCTAGTAAAATGCTTTACAGTACAGGAGACCCGGGTTCAATTCCCACCGCTGCCCATAAGGCACTTGTACGTCCTGTCCTTGCATAAAAGTGTTCCGGTTAGTAGGTTAATTCCCGTGATTAGGCTAGGATTAAAATGCTGTGCGACAAGGCTTGAAGGGCCAGAGGGGCCTGTTCCTCACTGTATCTCAATAAATAAAATATCATGTCCACCACACATTCTCTGTAGCTGAATACCTTTGTTGGAAGTTTTTTTGCCAACCAGAGAAACCGGGGTGGGGGGGGGGGCCTTAGTGTGATTCAGAGACCCTCCAGCCTTTGTAAAGACAACACTGGAGTCACAGAGTCAGAGGGCCATACAACACAAAAATAGACCCTTCAGCCCATTACCTCTATTATGCCCTTCCACATCCTCTCATTTGCCTGGAATTGGTCTGTATCCTTCTATGCCTTGCCAATTGAAGTGTCTGTTTAAAAGTCTCTTGGTATCAAATTCCACCACCTCCTCTGGTTTCAAATATCATTTGCCCTCTGTGTTTAAAAAAAAACACAAAACAAAAAAAAACTTGCCCCCCATATCCCCACTGAAACCCCTTCCTCTCACTTTAAACCTGCGCTCTCTTATCTTTAACTCCCCTACCATGGGAAAAAAAGATTTTTACTATCCCATGCCCCTCTTGATCTCCTGTATTTCTGCCAGGTCACCTCTCAGCCTCCTTCACTCCAGGCAGAACAAGCCCAAACTCCCCCCTCTCTCTCTCTCTCTCTCTCCTTGACTGAAGCCCTCCAATCAGGAAGCATGCTGCCGAATCTCCTCTGCACACTCTCCAGTGAAATCAGATCCTAAAGATCAGAATCAGACTTGGGGCAGCAGAGTTGTGGAGCAGCTGTACTAAGTACTGCACTTTCCTGCTGGTACCAGTGGAAACTTGCAGAAAGTTAGACACAACACTGAGAAGTTCCCAGCAATCTCGTTGACAGGGTACATTTCTTATCCATGGATCTGTACAAATTCCAATGCAGAAACCATTGATCTTCCAGTGCTGGGAACTCTTCTGTAGTTCCCCTTTCTCCTGAAAAACTTGTATTTCCTTTTCAAAGAGTAATCCCTGTGCTTATTAAATGACATTTTAGATGAAACCTCTATAGCCACAAGTTGAGACCAGTTTAGAAGGTGTCTGATGTTGACTTCTTTGCATGCAAAATACACAAAAAGAAAAAGCTGAAAACATTTGGAACAAAAACAGAAAGGGTTCATCAACTTCTGTACAAGGACTTGCCAGGTTCTTGTTTTTTCAAACTAATTGTTTTGTCATCCAGTTGCTATTTCTGCTTTGTGTTTGACATTTGTGGGAAAGGTGGAAGCGGATGCCAAGTATTTTTTTTAAACTTTGGTTCTGTTTTTACCTTCAGCTGTGGATCCCAATAACCTCGACGCCTTGACAAGTCGCAGTGGAGGCATGGTTGTCTTAACAACCATTCTCTCTATTCTGCTCTTTTTGCTGCTGTTATTGTTTATCGCTCTGCTCGCCATGTTTTGGTAAGTTAAACATTTTGGGTCTTCAGTCATGCTGTTGAAATGGGAGGTTTTGGCAGCTACAGGCTCTAGAAACATCAGGTTATTTTCTACAGAAGATAATCTGCTTTCCCTCCCTAAGGCAATCCTACCTCACTATTTCCCCCGAAAGGAGGAGCTTTTATTACCTTTACCTCAGGTGTTGGCAGCTTCTTCAGGAATTTAGTCATTGTGCTCCCATGCTAAATTAACTGAAAACTGGCTTCTCCACTCTCGAGCTCTCATGTTATTGACCTAAAGCAATACTCTCTCCACTGGGAAGAGAAAATCTGCAGATGCTGGAAATACTTCGTCCTGCCAAAGGGTCTCGGGCAGAAATGTCGACTGTTTATTCTTTTCCATAGGTGCTGCCTGGCCTGCTGAGTTCCTCCAGCATTTTGTGCGTGTTGATCTCTCCACTATTGTTACCTGTGAGGCTGAGTAGCTCCAGCACGCCCGGTTATTATTTCAGATTTTCACTAGTATTACGCTTCTGAATCATTTTTTTCCCTTACTTACACCTATATTTTTGTAATTGATGAGAAGGGATAGTTCAGGAAAATCAAATAAACATCAATAGTTTTGTAAGTTCTTAGGAGTTTTTTTCATGGGCTTGCTTGTAATAGTGTCCTGTCTTCATTTCCAAAGATTTCAGGGCAACCCTGAAGGTCCATTGTCACTGGAATTGAATCAGCAGTTAACAGCAGTAGGCTGAGTACCATTCCTTGTCACAGATACCGTTGAGCTGCCCGCTACATAGTTTCACCACAAATCCCTCCAAACTCAGTCAGCTAATGCATTGCCACGCGTAAAACTGAGGGGCAGAAACTGAAACTAAAAACAGAAACTGCTGGAAGCACTCAGCTGGTCTGTGGAAAGAAGAGCAGAGAATTGAAGATCCTGTATCAGAATTGGGTGCTAGGGAGCAAAGCTTTTCCAAAAATTCACCTGTCGTTGCATTGGGGTGACAATGGAATCTGTTGTGAAGTGTCACACTGCTTCCACACAAGTGAACGGGGAAAGGATCTCTCGCCGTATATGCCCGAGATCACGTATGGCCACTCAACTACACTCAAAGTGGTTACTTTTGAAATCTGGGACACCTGGTGGGAGTGCAGCATCTTAAGAAAGAATTTTAAAAAGATAAAATTAGCCTAATTTGTTTTTCTCAGATGATGGTTTCATATCCACTTCATTTAATCTGTTCCACATTATGTATCAATAGATATTGACTTGTGAACATTTTCTTTACATTGTAGTTGCAGAAGATCCGGCTCAAGCAATTTTTCTGAACCTATAACCACATTTGGCTCCCTTCGCCGATACAACACCCACAGCTTGCAAAACAAAGGAAACATCATCACTACCAAAGGGAACTTCTAAAGCAATGGGGATGATGCTAGTACAGACTATATCTACATGAATCCAGCAGCCGCCTTCCCCCCGAGAAGCTCACTCACTCTCTGATTACACAGCAGAATATCCCAGGCAACTTTGCTGGGCAGGAGTTTGGAACAATGAAGTGTTCAATGCTGATGATCCAGACGTTTACTGTGGATAATCCCATGGTCAGTTTCTCTCCCTTTTAGGTAACAGAGGTCTCCTTTCTCAACGTGAAAATATGCATGTAAAGTGATAGAAAAATGTTTTGTATTTAAGTTGAGGAATGACTGTTCTAAACCTCCACACTTGTACACTCCACCACTGCCTGATATGTTGGTTGCACACATCATCCTTAACCTTACAGCAAGGAAAAACCTTTCTACTACTGTTATAGAATCTACATGAAGCCCATTTTGTCCCAAAGAGTCCAACAGAGTTTGACTCAATGTATTACTATTGCCTGATCTGGCACTGGTTCACAGAGCAATAACATTGCTGCCCAATTCTTGGCCTTTCAGAATCAGAATCAGGTTTATTATCACCAGTATGTGTTGTGAATTTGTTAACTTAGCAGCACCAATACAATATATAATATAGAAGAAGAAGAAAAAAATAAAGTAAGTAAATAAATAAATTAATTACAGTATACGCATATTGAATAGATTAAAAACGTGCAAAAACAGAAATAATATATATTAAAAAGTGAGGTAGTGTTCACATGTTCAGTGTCCATTTAGGAATTGGATAGCAGAGAGGAAGAACGTGAATCGCTGTTCCATTAAGGTGTTCCTGTGTGCTTGGGCATCTGCCTTTCCTTATCCAACAGCTGCCCAATGTGTTTCTGATAAGCCTTCCACTTCATCCAGTGCCTGTATTCTGGGTCACTGCCAAGGAATGGGTTCAGTTCCATTAGGGTTTTCTTGTGGATAGGGAACTCATTGCAGTCCAATGTATGAACTTCTACTTCCCCGCTGCTGCCCCACGCTCTGCCAATTTTCCTAAATATTTTCTAAGCAATAAAAAGCACTTTTCCACTATTAAGCTCTTTTGATCAGTATGCTGCTGGGTCAAAGTGCTGTTGTATCAATCTCACACTGGTGTTTCCAGTTGCATCAGGTAACTGAGTTGGTATTGAGATGAACACACAGCAGCAACCTCTGATGCACACTGTTTAGTCTAAGCGCACGCAACTCTGTGCTAGAATAAGCTAGAATGGAAAACTGGCCATAGCTCTAAATTTCTGGATGGAAATTTTTCCCCAGTGCCGAGGAAACCATTAAAACTTGGAGAACTTTGAACATTTTTTCTTTGCACTGCAAGCAAGGCACTACATGCATAAAGAAAGATTCAAAACCAAGTGGATATTGTAGAGATCTGTTTGAGAATCTTTCAGATAGGAAGAGACTAAAAGTGAAATGTATGGCAGGTGAGAGGCATTCCTCATTTCACAACATCGCCTTTGGTACCTAACATCAATGAACGTATGAATGATACTATTATGTGAGAATAGCTTTAGGCTCTTGGCTCCAATCATGAGCACATTACTAATCTGGCACCATTTCTATCTGAGTTTTTATAGATGGGTCTAGCAAGCTAATGACTTCCAAGAATTCAAACCTTTCTAATTGTGATTGTAACATAATACACCCAGCGTTGCATTCACAGTGTTATTACAGTTGTTGAAGATGATGCACTAACATACAGAGTATTAGAATTCACTGTTTTCCCATAAGGTAGATTGAGTTAGCTATGCCACCCAGAAAGGAGAGATAATCCAGCCCAGTTTCTTCCTACGGCGAAGCGGCAAATGTCTGAGGTTTAGACACCTTTACAACAGCAATCGAGGACAAGGAAAAGGCAGATAAATTAACTCTTGATCAGGCAATATTTGTGAAGTCACATGGTAGAAAGCCCAGAGGGGAAACTGCAGAAAAAATGGAATGGATGTTGGAGTGTTGAACAGAAAAGACTCAGGAATGCTGAGTGGTTGGTTTGCATTGAGAAGCACTATATTCAGATGTACTGAGGACCCAAAGAGTAAGCTTTGGAACACCAGAATTTACAGCCACATGCCTTGTGACATTTGAGACAATCCACCCTTTGGTAGCTTTGTGTAGAGCCTTACCACCCTTAGGACAAGAGTAGAAAAATCCCCAAAAACTGGAATCTGCCTCAAGACCGGGATACATTACAAGTTTTGTTCTATGGTGACCCGAAGAACAAAATGTGCACCCAGGAAGGGACATGGAGAAGCATGCCTAGAGGTTAAACATGATGTTAGCAGCAGGTAAAGGCAAAACTGCTGAAACTTACCAGAGGCTCAGTGTAGGCATGGATTGCAGAGTGACAAACATGACTGTATGGTGAAGGGGAAAGCTGTAGTGGTACAGAAGTCTGCTGAGAGAACTTGTTGTTAGTATAACATTGATTAGAATTACAATGCTATGTGAGTTTCTGAAACATGATATGACTTTTGACCTTGAGAGCATTTTGAACACAAATACAGGGAAGTTGCTGCCTGCTGGTGCTATCATGTGAGTACTCAGTTCTTCCTGAGGTTAGTAACATTTAAAAAAAATAGATTTGTTGCGTGAGCTTGCACAATACAGCAACAACGAAAGATCCCAATCTCAGATATGTGGCAGGTTGATGTGCTAAGAAAACCTGCCCAGTTCTATAAAGTGACATTTATTCTGCGTGATATTTTATGAAATAGTTTTATATATTATATGTTACCATGGTTCTTTTGTCCATTCTTAACACTGACGGGGGGTATTGTATACGTAAAATGTAAATTAATTCCTAATATAAAATAATAAAAACAGCTTAAAATTATGTGTGAATATTATCTTTGAACTATAATGAAGAAGGCGGTAGGAAGTAGTCTGCCTATTATCCAACATTTTTGTAACAACCCACACATTGTAACGTAAGGGAATAAAGAAGCTCTTTTTATCAGAACTATTCTATCCAAATTAGTCTTTTCCCAATTCAACTTGTTCCTGTGATGTTGATATTACTCAGATAAACTAGTTGAATATGGTCTTGGAGTTTCATTAATTGGCCTCTTGTTATCAATCACTCCCACCCAACACCTGACTCACAACCATTCCAATTACAAACAGAGCAATGCTTCATTATATATTGTAACAATAGAAGTCTTGGTTGACAATCTTTGAACTATGTTTATTGTACAACTAATATGAAAAAAATGTTCAAAATATTTTTTTTCCCTGTTGACCCGACTTATTTTAGAGGGTTCCTATTGCAAATGTCCTTGAACTCCCAGACTCCATACAACCCTGGAGCGATGACAGAGATGAGGAGGTGGCAACGTTAGATTTTCAATTTACTGTTGGCATTCACATGGTGGAGGTGTTTCCTAATTTCAATGAGAGAAGCCATTTTATGTTCAATTAAATCAGAAATTAGATATTTCCTGATTTATCTGGAGAGAAAATATAAAAACTGAGAGCCTTTAAATGTTCGGTGAAGGTGCCCAAGGTAGCTGATGAAACAAAACACCCCCTTTTACTCTTTACTTAACTTCAAAGGCTTTTTATAAGATTCTATTCATACCAAGCAAGCAACAATACAATATAGTCAGGGAGTGACACAAATTCATCACTGCACCTTTGGAGCAGAGAAATATCCCCAGTGACATTACACTTCTTCAGATGCCCCCTTCTCAATACGAGCATCGGAAAGAAGACGCAGGAACCCTAAAAAGTGAAAATACAGTAGTTTTTTCTCCCCCTCTGCCATCAGGTTTCTGAACGGCTTATAAATTGATGAATATTGCCTCACTATTTTGCTCTGTTTCTGCACAGTATATTCATTTATTGTATCTCTTGTTGTAATCTATAGTACATTATGTGTAATGCTCCTGTACCATTTCTGCAAATCAGTGAAGTTCCTGACCTGGCAGCGGAGAAGGAAGAAGAAGCGAGCTGTGGGGGTGGTCATCATTGATAATAATAATCCGATTCTGATTCTGAGTATTTGCTCTGTTTTCCTCTGATTTCAAAGTTCGCTGCTACTTGAATAGCACGCTTATGTTTTAAGACGATCAGAGTGTACAACGCTTCCGGATGAAGGTTGTCAGGTAAACTTAAGCTCATCCTTACCAGTCACAGGCCTAGAAAACCCATAGTGCAACTTCTTATTTACGTACACTGTTCGGTCAGATTCTATCAGAAATTAGTGGGTAAAAGGAGGTTCTGTGCATGCTGTCTACTTCCTGTTATCTGTTTTTGGATCTTCCACGCACAGGGCTCATGCACACATACCCACCCAGACCTGTGTAATGGTGCCAATGGTAAGGCGGAGGCCACTTCTTGGGTGTGTGCATTCCTCGCATTCAAAACAGACGTCGGCCTCCGAGGTGGCAGACTTCTAGGTCTCATTTATGTCTTACACCTCCAGCTGGGCACTTGCCCCCATCTCAGATCTCAGCCCAGTCCCAAACCTATCTCTGGTGTCAACCCAAATCATGACTCAATGCCCTCCTCCCAGCTGATTGGACTCATTCCCCCAATCCAGCTCTTGAGGTCTGAAGAGATCACTGTCTGGGTCTCTTCTTATGGTGAATCCCTGAAATCCTGCCAGAACGCTCAAAGGCAGAGTAGGGGATAAGAGCACTTCATGTGCCCAGGATGGCAGAAAGGTTCAGTGTGAAAGGTAAAGAAATGTGAAAACCAACAGTAACAACTTCTCTAAGTTAATAAAAATTAAAAGACTAACGACAACAATTCTGGATCCCTCACTGACAAACACAAGAATTGATACTGGGGAATTGAGAGATGGCAGAGAAATTAAACTGATAATTTACATCTGATTCATAGAACAAAGAATAAAAAACATGTAGGAAGTAACTGGAGAAGCACAAGTCTAGAGAGAATTTAAAAATCAAGGAAATAAGCAACACCCACAAAATGCTGGAGGAACTCAGTAGGTCAGGCAGCATCTATGGAAATGAAAACCCAGTTGCTGATTTGGGCCAAGACCCTTCTTCAGGAATGAGAAGGCAGGGGGAGGATGCCTGAATAAAAAGGTGGGGGAGGTGGGAAGGAAATAGGTGAAGCCATGTAGTTGGAAAAGGTTAAGGGTGGGAGAAGAAGGAATCTGGTAGGAGAAGGGACAGGATCATAGAGGAAGGGGAAGAAGGAGAGGACCCAGGGGAAGTAATAGTCAGGTGAGAAGAGGTAAAAGGTCAGTGTGGAGAATTGGGGGGTGGTGGATTTGCTTATTGGAAGTAGAAGTCTATATTCATGTCGTCAGATTAGAGGCTGCCCAGATGGAATATAGAGCATTGCTCCTCCCTACCGAGGGTGCTCTCATCTTGGCACAAGAGGAGGTCATGGATTGATATGTCAGAACGGGAATGGGAATTAAAATGTGTGGCCACCGTGTTTGTGGTGGGGGTGCAGAGGCGCTCGACGAAGCAGTCCCCCAACTTATGATGGATCTCATCAGCGTAGGGGAGGCTGCATCAGGAGCACTGGACACAACTGATGACCCCAGCAGATTCACAGGTGAAGTGTTGCCTCACCTGGAAGGACTGTTTGGGGCCCTGTCTAAGGATGAGGGAGGAGGTATACAGGCAGATGTAGCACTAGGGCTACTTGCGAGGTTAAGTGCTGGGAGGGATAGTAGTGGGATGAGAAGAATGGACAAGGGAACTGCGGAGGGAGTGATCCACAGAAAGCAGTGGGGGCGGGGGCTCTTGGTGGTGAGTTAAAGATATAGTTAGTGGTGGGATTCACCTGGAGGTGGCGGAAGTTGCGGAGGATGAAATGTTGGATGTGGAGGCTGATGGGGTGGCAGGTAAGGACAAAAGGAACTCTAAGAGCGGCAGGAAGATAGGGTAAGCGCAGATGTACGGGAAATGGAAGCGATGTGGGTGAGGGCGCCATCAATAATGGATAATAGTAGAATAAATTTTAGTAGAAATACTGGGGTACTGCAGAGATCTCTGGTTGGGTGTTGGCTATTCACAAACTATATCAATGATTTGGCTGAGGGCAGCAAGTTTGCTGACGATACAAAGCCAGCGGGGGCTGCAAGTAGGAAGTATGATGTAAGGCACCTCAGCATGGTTGTAGACATGCTGAGTGAGTGTTGAAGAACATGGCAGATGATATGATGAGGGAGCGTGTCAGCTTTCCACTTTGGTGGATAGGACAGAAAAGCGTGACACATTGGATTTTCAAATGAACCCTGGGTGGTTTTGTACACATTGAGATCAACATGAAGGTACAGCTAGCATATAGGAAAACAGATGGTATGTTAGCTTTTATTTGAAAGGGATCTGAGTAGTTATCTTCCTACAATTACATAAGGTCTTGGTGGGATCACACCTGGAATATGGTGGATGCTTCTGCCTCCTGGCCACAGAGTCGGTGCTACCAGGGTTCACTAGTCTGGGAGCAGGGATAAATGGAGACAGAGTGGACTAGGCCTTTGTCCTTTAGCTTTAGAAGAAGGAGAGGAGACATCTTTTTAACTTACTAAGTTCATAAAGGGCTTGAATGGAGAAGTGAATGTTTCCCTTGACTGAGTGTAGAATTTGCAGCAGGTTAAGATAACATCCAGGCAAGAAGGGTTTACAGATAGTGTGCATTCTGCCCAGGCAAGAAAGGTCTTTTAACATGGCTTCCCTTTGATAACAAGGAAACAGAGCCACTTGGCATACGGAGACAAAATAAGGATGTAATTGAAAGGTGTAAGGTGTCCAACAACTAGGGAACAAATTTCTTCACTAACTTCAAAGTATCATTGGTTGTTAGCTTGTAGTTTATATTGATAATTAACAGTTGTGTTGTTGTGGTTTGAATGGTGATTGATTCAAAGTACATTTATGATCAAAGCCTGTATGCAGTACACAGCCGTGAGATTCGTCTTCTCCACAGACAGCCACGAAACAAAGAAAACCATGGATCCCTCTCAAAGAAACAAAAACATCAATCTTCCGCCCTCCCCGTAACAGAAAAAACAATTGCACAAATGGCAACAAAAACATCAACACCACCCCCCCACACAAAAAGTCATGCAAACAGTAACTAGAAGGAACAAGCAAAAACACAGAAAATACAATACAAAATCAAAAGAGTCCATATTCAGTTCAACTCAGTGTTTATTATCGGCAAGCCGCCCTGATTCAAAGTCGCCTAAAATAGCAAAATAGCAACAGAAGAACGAGCGACCAGGAACTACAGTCAAATCTACAGGCTGCAGACCCAGAAATTTGGTACCATCCTCCGACAGCATCGAGGGAGCGAGACCATTCAAAAACAGGACCCTTTTCTCAGGACAAAAAGAGAGAGAGAGTCGATCACACACAGACATCTTTCTCTGGCAGCAGCGAGTGAGAGGCTGGTAGATGGTGATGAAGACTTGCTCGGCTTAAACACTCGCCTCGAGGTTTTCAGTCTTCCTCAATGCTTTAATCAGCGAGATCAATGAGAAACGCGGTCAATCATGGACTCATGCCCTGTCTCTAAACTTCTTGTCCTCAAGGCTGCTCGACTCCAGAAACCTTGGAGACAGCAAATCAACAAATCGCTCATTCAGCACGAAATCACACCATCAAACTGCAGATCACAGGCTCCAACGGTACCAGAAGAAGAAAATGCAAAAGAACGGAAAGGAACTGTTTTGTGGGCCATCTGGAGAACGTCGTCTGCGGTAGCATTGTTTGCCGGCATCATCTTCTTCCGGATTGATCGTACAAATAAGGAATTTGACCATCTACGAGGTTACCAACTGGCTAATATCCATATTCACAATTCTGTGTAAAAGTGGCATTTCTTTGTTCAAGCTTAAGAACAGTTTGATTACAGGAGCCATGCACAAGTAAATAAAGTGTGTTTGAGGAACAAGTGTGAGTTTTCAGAGTCCAGTTTATCAGCGACTTGACTAATCCAGAACCAAGGAATCTGGTCTCAGAGTAAGGAGCAGACTGAAATGAAGAGACGTTTCTTGTTGCTGAGGGTGTCAGATCTTTAGAATTCTAAAAATTGTGAAGGTTTAGACATTGTGTTTAATGAAAACACAGATTTATAGATTCCCCAATATTAAGCAAATTGTAAGATATGAGTTCAGTTCCATAGATTAACTAAAATCCATGACAGAACAGTCTAGCAGCCTGCTCCTGCTTCCATCTTTTATGTTCTTATTTTGTGCACAAATATTTTGTCCTTGTGTGTGTTAGAATTTTACAGAGAGGGTCCTACAAACAAAGCTCCTTCCACTAGATTGATGCACCTTTCTCAGCATGTCATAACTCCAGGCCACTGTGTAGTATCAACTTCTAGGCAGTGGGAAGAGGCTCATATTTTGTGGAGCTCCCATGGCAGGACAGCCCCGTGGAACAGTGAGTGCATCACCATCCGAAGTCACTGGCTATAACATGCAGTTTACAGAACATAGAATAAAACCCCAGATACCTACAATTGCAGGGAACCAGAAAACTTTGTAAATACAGGTGCACTGACATTTGAAAAGAAATCAGATAGAGGTCATGGCCAAGTGAATCTACACAACTCTGACAAAGGAAAAGCACTGGCAAAAAATTGTACATCACCTGAAATACACAAGTTAGTGAGTTTTAAAGGCAAACTTTATGTATTAGACCTTACTGGAATAACAAGTCCTCAGTATCAGCAATCCAGAAGCTTAAGTTCCATGAAAATTACCCTGCACCCCCAACTTCTTCAACTTGAGAACATCCTGACTGTTGGTCAAATCATTAGGAGGCAAGAACAAAAGAAAAAGGTAGTAGGCCAGGGCACTCTAACCCAACCTTTCACAAACATTTTGCCCTGGAAGAACCCTTGAAACAATTTTCATATCTCAGGAACCCCTGCATAAAAATTATTATATCTACAGCTTCATCAGTAAGTTGTAGATGTAATAATACAAAAATAATTGTCATTGCTCTTTTGAGTAGAGAATGAATTTTTCGCCAACCTTTCTTGAAAAACATAGGTAGTTAAGCATAGCCTAACTTTCTTGAAATTAATCTCTTTCTTTCTCTTTCATAAATTTTTAAAACTCATTAGTCAAGTATAATAAGCTTCAGTTAAATAACTGGCTTAAGCCAAATTGAAATTTAATTTTTTCTAAAGGTAGGCTCAGTAGATTTAATTTATACAATGTTATAAATTATTTTAATTAATGCTATTCACAATATGAAGATTTATTGACAATGTTGAATAGCAAAGTTACTAAAAGCCATAAGCCAAAGTGATATGAATAAAAATATAGCCCAAGACACAATCTTACACAAGACTTTGAAAAAACATTTCCTTACTGAGTGACATGATCAGGCTGAAATATAGGCGTAGCATATGAAACCTGTGCTTCTTGTCTTTCCTGCACAAATACTCAATTTTGGGTCTTCATCATTAAGCTTATCAGAATTGTCCGTAGGCCTGCGCCTAGAATTCTCCTCTTCCATCCCACACCTCCTCTTCAAAAATCACCACATTGTACCATCAAAAATGTCTGTAAAACTCAGGGATTCATAAAATATTAAAAAAGACATAATAAATAACTAAATGAGAAAACTACAAAAAAATACGAAAATTTCACAATACAGTTCACTACTAACTTACACAATTCACCTTTTGCAACGTTTGCAACAATGTAAAAGTTCCTTCTTTAGAATGAAAATTTCCCTCCAATTTTCTACTGCACTGGTAGAATTTGTTCGCTCCCGTAAGTCAGCTGGAGGCGCATAAAGGATAGTTGGGGGAGGTAGTTTGGGAGGGAGGGTTTGATGTCAAAGCCCAAGTCGGATGAGTCTATTCAACGCGTGGAAAATGCATTTCATGCACCTCATCAGCCTACTGTTCACCCTTTTGTGTATAACAGCGCTCACCAATGACTGTATCAATGACCTTCCCTATCTCGCGTCAAAAACTGAGAATGGATTCAGGCAAATTAACATGGTCTTACTGCGCGCTGCCATATTGGGTTGCGAGACCCCTAATGAGATTGCTAAAGGGGCTGCTCGGTCACTGCCCACCACTGCGAGTGCTAACATCGTGCATCGCATGAATTTCAAAAGACCGTGTTTATTTTTATTAATCTTGATCTCTTATGGAACCCTACTCTAACACGATGATGGCCAGTCTATGCCGACCTCAGTTCCCTTTGTGTGCTCATTCCCCACAACACTCAACTGCTTAATCTTTTAAATATTTAACGACCTCCATGCACTTCAGTTTTAAACCTGTTATCTTGTAGTTATGTCTCCTTGCTCATGACTCTCCCGCTACTGAGAACATGCCAACATTTTCCCAATCTGTTTAAACAAGATTTATTATTTTTCTAAACTTCAATGAATGCAGAACTAAAATGGCTACCATGTCCTGATAAAACAACCCACTCACCTCAGGCATGAGTCTGATAAAACTTCTAATATTCTTTTTTTAGGTAAGGGACCAAAACATTACATTATCTCCCAGGAGTGCCCTCACCAACATCCTATATAACTGCAATAAAACTCCCTATTTTTAAATTCCAATAGAGGCAAAAATGTCATTTGCTTTCATAGTTAGTCTTGCCTGCTACCTTTCTGTGACTCATGCACTAAAATAATTCAGTCCCTCTGAGTTTCACTCACTTGCAGTCTCTCTCCACTTAGATAATGATCTGTCGTTTGATTCATCTTTCCAAAGGCAATGACCTTATACAGCCCCACATTAAACTCCAGCTGCCAGGACTTTTGCTCAGTTACTCAACCTACAGTATGTCCCATTGTTGAATCACAATGTCCTCTTCCACCTACTTTCATATTATTAGCAAACCTGAGAACCGTACATCTTGTTTCCTCCTTCAGGTCATTAATGTAACTAGTAAATACATAAGGACCAAGATCCACTCCCTGTAGTACTCCAACATTTATGTCACTTCAGTCTGAAAAGGAGCCATTTAATTCCAACTATTAGTTTTTTATGTGTCAACCAATTTCCAATCTATTCTAATGCACTTCCTCCAATACTGTACCTGGACTCTTAATTCATGCATTGGCCTCTTATGTCAAATGGTTTCAGGATATCTAAATATATTACATCTACAGGCTCACTACTATCAACGCTCTCTGTGACATTTGTCAACAATAACTTCATAGAGCATAGGACAGTACACCACAGGAACAGGCCCTTTGACCCAGAATGTTTTGCTGAATTTGCTAAAAATAAAGTTTTAAAAACTGAAAAACTAATCCATCCTGCATACACCATTTCCGTATCCCTCCAGAATCAGAATCAGGTTTATTATCATGTGATGTGAAACTTGTTAATTTAACAGCAGCAGTTCAATGCAATACATAATCTAACAGAGAGAAAAAAATAATAAATGAACAAGTAAATCAATTATGTATATTGAATAGATTATAAAATGTGCAAAAACAGTAATATTGTGTATTAAAAAAAGTGAGGTAGTGTCCAAAGCTTCAATGTCCATTTAGGAATCTGATGGCAGAGGGGAAGAAGCTGTTCCTGAATCGCTGAGTGTGTGCCTTCAGGCTTCTGTACCTCCTCTCTGATGGTAACAGTGAGAAAAGGGCATGCCCTGGGTGCTGGAGGTCCTTAATAATGGACACTGCCTTTCTGAGATACCACTCCTTAAAGATGTCCTGGGTACTTTGTAGGCTAGTACCTAAGATGGAGCTGACTAGATTTACAACCTTCTGCAGCTTCTTTCGGTCCTGTGCAGTAGCCCCTCCACGCCAGACAGCGACGTGGCCTGTCAGAATGCTCTCCACGGTACAAATGTAGAAGTTTTTGAGTGTATTTGTTGACATGCCAAATCTCTTCAAACTCCTAATGAAGTATATTTGCTGTCTTGCCTTCTTTATAATTAAATCGATATGTTGGGACCAGGTTAGATCCTCAGAGATCTTGACACCCAAGAACTTGAAGCTGCTCATTCTCTCCACTTCTGATCCCTCTGTGAGGATTGGTATGTGTTCCTTCATCTTACCCTTCCTGAAGTCCACAATCAGTTCTTTCATATTACTGACATTGAATGCCAGGTTGTTGCTGCGGCACCATTCCACTAGTTGGCATACCTCACTCCTGTACGCCCTCTCGTCACCACCTGAGATTCTACCAACAATGGTTGTATCGTCAGCAAATTTATAGGTGGTATTTGAGCTATGCCTAGCCACACAGTCATGGGTATAGAGAGAGTAGAACAGTGGGCTAAGCAGACACCCCTGAGGTGCGCCAGTGTTGATTGTCAGCAAGGAGGAGATGTTATCACCAATTCGCACAGACTGTGGTCTTCCAGTTAGGAAGCTGAGCATCCAATTGCAGAGGGAGGTACAGAGGCCCCGTTTCTGCAACTTCTCAATCAGGATTGTGAGAATGATGGTATTAAATGCTGAGGTATAGTCGATGAACAGCATCCTGACGTAGGTGTTTGTGTTGTCCAGGTGGTCTAAAGCCATGTGGAGAGCCATTGAGATTGCGACTAACATTGACCTATTGCGGCAATAGGTAAATTGCAGTGGGTCCAAGTGTTAAAGTTGAATCTGAATAAAACTTGGAAGACTGGCTTCTTATAGTTACCACAGTTTATGGCGCAGCTTCCTGCAGGAGTTTGAGACCCAGCTGTCGAAGGGAAGGCACGTAAGTAGTGCCACCATCCGACAAGTGGGCCCACTCTCTCCGGTTACAGCCGTATATTTATACATATTAAGCCCCACACATTACAGTTGCAAGATGTCATTTGAACTGGTACACCCACCAAGTCCGTTGGTGCGAAACTTAGAGATGGCAATTAAAGATGGCAGCACGACGCAGCTTGCAGCGGCCACGCTGGAGCTGATTATCTGTTATTTGCGAAGCGAGGTGCCGTGCGCAATCATAATTGGATGAAAAACGGACGTGGGAGCACGGAGGAACATCTGGAAATCTCCAGGAAGACCTTCTTTGTTGCTGCTGCTGCTGTGAGGTCTGGGACTCTGCTGGGAAGAACAGTCCCCCAGTCCTCGGGGTCACGTTGCTGATGGCCATTGGTGGGGGCATCTGAATGTGCTTGGCAGAGGATGGTGCTCGGAGAAGCTGTGCCGGAGGGGATGGTTGGAGGCTTGGAGGTTCGACGGATTTGGAGTCCGCTGCGGTCGGAGCGCTTTCACTGTGTGCTGCGTCTGCGAGGCTGGGTTCGATGGAGCTTTCATTGTCTGCTGCATCTGCGAGGCTGAGTCGGGCGACACCGTGGAGTCCATAGCTGGGTTATTCCCTTCTGCCACCGGCGTGGGATGGCGGGTCTATCAGGACCCTGAGGACTTGTGGAAACTGTGTGGTGATTTCTTTCGAACTTATAGTCCTTTAACATCTTTGGACTATTTTTACTGTGCCTATGGTCTGTTTTTTTTTATCAATTATGCTATTGTTTGCCCTGTTGCAACTATACGTTGTAATTATGTGGTTTTGTGCAGGACTTGTAGCTTTAGTTTTTGGTCTTGTTTTGTCTGGTGGATTTGGAGCTCATTTCCGGGGAATGCGCTAAGATGGTAGCGCGATATTGATACGCAGCAGCCTCTCCGGACTCTGGATTTGGGGATTGCCAAACGTTATGTAGATTTTCTGGTGTAGTCTGTTTTGTCATGTGCTTTTGTGATATCATTCTGGAGGAACATTGTCTCATTTTTTAACTGCATTGCATTTGTGGTTTTTAAATGACAATAAACTGAATCTGAATCTGAGAGTCTGCTAGATCAAGGCTTAATTCCAGATAGATGTGCTGTCCAGTCCTTATCAGCTATTCCCTTTGCTAGGCCCTAACTTAATTACAGATGGATGTTCCTTTCTGTCCTTATCGGTGATTCTTCCTCCCCCTACTCAGACAAGGGTACAATGAACAACGTTAAATGTCTCGCTGTAAGCTGGGGAGAACTGGTCATTAGCTTGTCTTATCTGGCTGCTAAAGGCAGTGTTTACTTCAGTTCAAAAATTCCTATTCAGTCCCAATTATTCTTTTAGCCAGAGGTTACACAGGTTCAAAATAATTTTTATATCCCCAACTCCTCACAGGTCCTTCCTGAGGCAGGAGTTCAGTCTAGTCATGACCAACCTCTCAAAGCATTTCATCACTATCGATATGAGTGCTACCAGGCAATAGTCATTAAGACACATTATTCTTCTTGGGCACTGGTATAATTGTTGCCCTTTTTAAGCAAGTGGGAACTTCTGCCCATAGCAGTGAGAGGTTGAAAATGTCCTTGAATACTCCCACTAGTTGGTTGGCACAGGTTTTCAGAGCCTTACCAGATACACCATCGGGACCTTCTGCCTTGCGAAGTTCCATCTTCCTTATATCCGTGTGGCTATCCAAACGTCTCTTAAAAGCCTCCAATGTATTTGCCTCTGCCACCATACCAGGCAGGGCATTCCAGGCATCCACCACTCTCTGAGTAAGAAACTTATACCTCACATCCCTTTTGAACCTTACCCCCCCCCCCACCTTTAATGCATGCCCCCAGTATTAAATATCTCCACCCTAGTAAAAAGATACTCCTTGTCTACTCTATCTATGCCTCTCATTATTTTATAAATCTCTATCAGGTCACTCCTCATCCTCCATCACTTCAGAGAAAACAACCTAACTTGTCCATCCGCTCATGACAGCACATGCCCTCTAAACCAGGCAGCATCCTGGTAAACCTCTTCTGCTTCCTCTCTAAAGACTCAACATCCTTCCTATAGTGGGACAACCAGACCTGTCTGCAATATTCCAGATGTGGCCCAACCAGAGTTCCATAATGTTGCAGTATAACCCCCTGCGTTTTGAACTTGATTTCTCGACTAATCAAAGCAAGCATTCCATAAGCCTTCTTAACCACCCTATCGACCTGTGCAGTGACTGTCAAGGAGCTGTGAACTTGGATCCTGAGATCTCTCTCCTCAGCAACACTATTAAGGATCTTGCCCTTAACAGCATGCTGCCTCCTTGCATTTGTCGTAGCAAAGTGCAACACTTCACATTTATCTGGGTTAAACTTCATCTGCCGTGCTATATTCTTTGCCTATCTTTTCCACTATCCACAACACCACCAATCTTGGTATCAGCCATAAACTTACTAACCCACCCATCTATATTTTCATCCAATAATAAACACAAAGTACAGTGCAGATGCTGTGGTCAAATCAACACGTATAAACAAGCTGGAGGAACTCAGCAGGTCGGGCAGCATCCGTTGAAACGAGCAGTCAACGTTTTGGGCCGACCCATCGTCAGGATGATGCTGCTGCCCGACCTGCTGAGTTCCTCCAGCTTGTTTGTATATATTTTCATCCAACTCCTTTTTATACATCACCAACAGCAGAGGTCCCAGAACAGATCACCACTAATTACGGACCTCCAGCTCGCATTAGTCCCTTCGACCACTACCCTCTGCCTTCAATACGTATTGGAGTATAAAATTATTATGGAGTATAAAAGTTGTATTATTTGCTGTGTAACCAAAACTATGTAGACAACTTGCTATGCATGTATCCAAAATGAAATCCTAGGAAGGTAGAAGACAATGGTGTGTTAAAGGTAGCTAAAGAGATGTAGTCAGCTTTGAAACTTACTATTTGCTATGCATGTACCCAATTTAGCAAGAGAATGAAGTATTAAGAATGTAAACTTGCTATTTGCTAGAGAATGAAATTTTAGGAATGTAAAAGACAATGGTGTGTTAATGAGAGGTAGCTAAGAGATGTAGATTAGAACATGATTAAGTCAATGGGACGTACGTGTGGTACGTGTGAAACTGGACCAGGAGATTGCTATAAAAAATGCCGTGTACAAGGATCGGTGGGCAATCAGCGACTAGCTCAATGACTGTCTCAGCTTTGATTTGCAAATTAAAGTTTAACCCTTCTTGAAGAACCTTCTGCGTCTCTTGGTCATTTCTGGGGCACGAGAAACCACGACATACGCAAGCCAGTTCGGAATCTAAACAGCCAACTTGTTGACTCAGTTTGATTATATCTAGCTCTCTGGAATGAATTGTTGTTTCTGCTTGACTCCAACAGTATTTCCTCTTTGATCTTTGGCTCTTGCTTCTTGTTGATGATAAAGGAAATTTGAATTCACCTCATGGACATTGTAAGAATAAAATTGTAGCCAGGTTACATCTCGCAGAAGAGGGGTTAGTCAACAGGTTGAGAGCACAGGGAATTGGGTGCAATATTATAATATTAATGATATGAATTAAAAGTTGGTCTACAGATAGAAAACAAAGAAGATGAGCTGTCTATGACTAGCCAGGTCTGACTGTTCTGGCACCAGCTAATCACAGTCTACGTCAACAGACTGGATAAGGCAAGCAAATGTCATACTTCCAAAATTGTCAGTGATACAAAACTCAGTGGAATGGTGAATAGGCAGGTGAGTATAAAGAAGCTTAAAGTGATTGTAGTCAAACTGAGCGTGTGGTTAACAATATGACACATAGCACACAATATGGAAAAATAAGAGGTTAACCATATTTCTAGGAAATGCTATGCATTTTTCAGAATGGTGTGAGATTGGAACATGCTATTCACTTGTACCCAGGTCTTCGTTCGCTAACAGGCAAGCGCAGCAGGTGATTAGGAAAATCAAATGACATGTTGGTCTTTTGCAAGAGAGTCTGAGTAAAAGAATAGGGAGGTCTTATCCTGAGTATAAAGGGCTGTAGTGAGATTGTGCCGAATGTATTATGCATGCAATTTTGCTCTCCTTCCCTGAATAAGATATTCCGCCAATAGAGGAACTGCAGTGAAGATTGACCCGATTGTTTTCTGGGGCAGCAGTACTCTCATATGGAATGAGGTTGAGTAGGCCAAAGAACACCTCGTTGAAGATTGCATTCGTACAGAGTTAGATAGGTTGTTACGGGAAGAATATCTCCCTTGGCTAAGACATCTGGATCACTCTGTCCAAAGTTAGCGGTCGGCCATTTAGGGCTGACATGAGGAGAGGTTTCTTCACCCAGATTGGTATGGAAGGTCAGTCACTGATTGTAGTTAAAACAGAGAGTGACTGATATTTAGATATTATAAGAATCACATTTAGGAGGACACCCCCTTTCATGTGTTATTATTTTACAACTTTGAATCACAGTGGATTTAATTTGGCTTTTTTTACACTGATCAACAGAAAAAGACTCTTTCATGTCAAAGTGAAAACAGATCTCCATGAAGTGATCTAAATTAATTATAAATGTAAAACACAAAATAATTGATTGCGTAAGTATTCACCCCCTTTTATATGATACAACAAATCATCACTGGTGTAGCCAATTGGTTTCAGAAAACACATAATTATTTAAATTGAGATCTGTTTTTGGAGATCTGTGTGCAGCCCAGGTGTTTCAATTGATTGTAGTACAAACTCACCTGTATCTGGAAGGTCCAACTGATGGTGAGTCAGTATCCTGGCAAAAACTACACCACGAAGACAAAAGAACACGCCAAGCAACTCCATGAAAAGGTTATTGAAAAGCACAAGTCAGGAGGTCAATCATCAAGAAATGGAAATCTGCTTAGAGCACCTGTCCTCAAAAACTGAGTGACCATGACTTAGTATCTTTCCTTTCAGTTAGTCCTGACGAAGGGTCTCGGCCTGAAATGTCAACAGCGCTTCTCCTTATAGATGCTGCCTGGCCTGCTGTGTTCCACCAGCATTTTGTGTGTGTTGTTTGACCATGAGGAGACTAGTGAGGGAGGCCACCAAGAGACTTATGACAGCTCTAGAGGAGTTACAAGCTTTGATGGCTGAGATGGGAGAGACTGCGCACATAATAACTGTTGGCCGGGTGCTTTAGCGATTGCTGCTTTATGGGCAAATGGAAAAGAGAATACCGCTGTTGAAAAAAAATCTCACATGAAATCTCAGCTTGAGTTTGCCACAGGGCATACGGGATACTCTGAAGTCAGCAGGAAAAAGGTTCTATGGTCTGATGAAACCAAAACTGAGCTTTCTGGCCATTGGACTAAATGCTATATTTGGCACAAGTCAATCACTGCATTTCATCAAAAAACACACCTTCCCTACTGATGCACCATCAATAACTCACACTGAGACGTAAGGCGAGATATCGGCTTTTATTGACTGGAAGAAGGAACCAGGAGTGAGTGTCTATCATACAATGTCCTGGAGACTGAGGCCGAGCGTCTGTGGGAGGAGCCACAGGAGCAGTCAGCAGGGGGCGTGTCCAGACAGGCACATAGTTCACCACATTCACCCCCCCTTTGTTTGAAAGAGTCCCCATGTGGCGAAGTTCCTTATAAGTCAAGTCTATCAGGTGGTCGAATCTGTCGCTGCGATCTACGTAGCACCGGCTGTGATCGCATAGATGCCGGCAACATTGGTGATTGCACAGGGGACGGAGGTTGCGCTTTTTCTTGCCCACTAGGCGCCGGTGATCCCTCATGCATGTGCGAGGCGCCCGGCATAAATGCGTACGAAACGCCCGGGATACAAGTGTCGTGAGGAGCCTGTGTAGGGCCTGGTGAGCACGGTGTCACCTCTGGTGCAGGGTTCATAGTTACCGGAGAGCCTTCAGGGTAGTGGTCTGCTGCACCTGCGGGTGCCAGGTCGTGGATGGAGACCGTGTCCTCCCGCCCATCAGGTAAGACCACGTAAGCATACTGGGGGTTCGCATGTAGAAGGTGAACCCTCTCTACCAGCGGGGAGTATTTATTGCTCCTCACATGTTTCCGGAGCAGCACTGGCCCCGGGAACGTCAGCCAAACTGGTAGGGTGGTCCCAGTGACAGACTTCCTGGGAAAAGAGAATAGGCGTTCGTGAGGGGTGGCATTGGTGGACGTACATAACAGAGAGCGGATAGAGTGCAGTGCCTCAGGGAGGACCTCCTGCCATCGAGAGACCGGCAACCCTTTTGACTTAAGGGCTAAAAGTGTGGCCTTCCACACTGTGGCATTCTCCTGCTCCACCTGGCCATTACCCCGGGGATTATAACTCGTGGTCCGACTGGTAGCAATGCCCCTAGCTAGCAAGTACTGGCGCAGCTCCTCACTCATAAAGGAGGACCCTCTATCACTGTGGATATAGCAGGGATACCCGAACAGAGTGAAGAGCTGGCGCAGGGCTTTTATGACGGACGTGGCAGTGGTGTCGGGGCAGGGGATGGCAAAGGGGAACTGTGAGTACTCGTCGATAACACTGAGAAAATAGACATTGCGGTCAGTGGAGGGAAGGGGGCCCTTAAAGTCAACACTCAGTCATTCAAAAGGGCGGGTGGCCTTGACAAGTTGTGCCGTGTCAGGACGGTAGAAGTGCGGTTTGCACTCAGCGCAAATTTGGCAGTCCCTGGTCATCGTCCTGATGTCCTCCAGGGAGTATGGCAGGTTCCGAGCTTTCACAAAATGGTAAAATCGGGTGACCCCCGGATGGCAAAGTTGTGCATGAAGGGTGTACAGCTGGTCGAGCTGTGTGCTAGCACATGTTCCCCGGGATAGGGCATCAGGGGGCTCATTGAGTCTGCCAGGCCGGTACAGGATATCACAGTTGTAGGTGGAGAGTTCTATTCTCCACTGCAAAATCTTATCATTTTTGATTTTGCCCCGCTGTTGGTTGCTGAACAGGAACGCAACTGAGCGCTGGTCGGTCAGCAAGGTGAACCTTTTGCCAGCAAGATAGTGCCTCCAGTGCCTAACAGCCTCCACTATGGCCTGGGCTTCTTTCTCCACCGCGCCTGGGCTTCTTTCTCCACCGCGGAGTGCCGAATTTCGGATCCTTGGAGGGTGCGAGAAAAGAATGCTACCGGCCTTTCTTCCTGATTGAGGGTAGCAGCCAGTGCGAAATCGGAGGCATCACACTCCACTTGGAAGGGAGCGGTCTCGTCCACCGCATGCACCGTAGCTTTGGCAATGTCCGCTTTAATGCAGCTGAAGGCCGCGCGGGCCTCAGCAGAGAGGGGAAACGAGGTAGACTTGACCAGGGGGCGTGCCTTGTCTGCGTAATGGGGGACCCATTGGGCGTAATAGGGAAAAAAACCCAGGCACCGTCTGAGGGCCTTGAGAGTGGTGGGAAGAGGGAGTTCTAAGAGGGCGCATACGTTCGGGATCAGGGCCAACCCCGTTTTCCACGACATACCCAAGTATAGCAAGGCGGGTGGTTCCAAACACACACTTGTCCCTGTTATAAGTAAGGTTCAGAGCTGCGGCCACTTGGAGAAATCGTTGGAGGTTGGCGTTGTGATCCGGCCAGTCGTGACCACAGATGGTGATGTTATCCAGATAGGGAAATGTGGCCTGCAGTTGGTACTGGTCCACCATCCGGTCCATTTCCCTCTGGAAGACAGAGACACCATTCGTGACACCGAAAGGGACACGCAGGAAGTGATAGAGCCTGCCGCCCGCCTCGAAGGCGGTGTAGGGGCGGTCCTCTGGGCAGATGGGGAGCTGGTGATAAGCAGATTTCAGATCTATTGTCGAGTACACCTTGTACTGAGCTATCTGGTTGACCATATCCACGATGCGGGGTAGGGGGTACGCGTCAAGCTGCGTAAACCTATTGATGGTTTGACTATAGTCCACCACCATCCTATTTTTCTGCCCAGTCCGAACAACAACCACCTGGGCCCTCCAAGGGCTTGAGCTCGGCTCAATGATCCCCTCCCTGAGCAGCCGCTGCACCTCTGACTGAATGAAGGCCCTGTCCCCCGCGCTGTACCTCCTGCTTTTAGTTGCCACAGGCTTACAGTCAGGGGTCAGGTTGGCGAACAGCGGTGGGGGAGGGACCTTGAGGGTGGAGAGACTGCAAGTGGTGTCAGTAGCGCAGCTGTCGGCCTGGTGCTGGATGGGATGTGTGTGCCCGTGTCTGTGTGTGGTCAGTAGCGGGGTATGTGAAGAAGTCCCACAAAACTGAGGATTCCTGACAGTGACTGGTGGGAGGGGCCCGTCATACACCATAGTCACACTTTCGAGATGGCTCTGGAAGTCCAGCCCCAATAGCACAGGAGCGCACAGATTAGGCATGACCAGGAGCTCAAAGTTCCGATATTCTGTGCCTTGCACCACCAATGTCGCTACACAACCCGCCCAGATGTCTGTGGACTGCGACCCAGAAGCCAAATGGAACCTCCGACTTACCGGCCGCGTTGCGAGTCCGTAGCATTGCACAGTGTCCGGGTGAATAAAACTCTCAGTGCTGCCCGTGTCAAACAGGCATCTAGTCCTGTGGCCCTCCACCCGGATGTCCATCATGGACCTTGCAAGCTGGTGTGGGGCGCTTTGGTCGAGAGTTACAGTGGCCAGAATTGAATCGCCGTCGGGGTGCCCGGTCAGCATCGGAGGGTCGGGGGCGGGGCATGCTGACGCCGACAAAGATGGCCGCTCACATCCGGGGTACCCGGTCAGCATCGGAGGGTCGGGGGAGGGGCGTGCTGACGTCACCAAAGATGGCCGCCCACATCCGGGCATGCAAGATGGCGGCCCCCACGTTTCACCCGCAGCGCTGCACTCCGCTCGAGGTTGAGACTTACAGACCTTGGCGAAGTGGCCCTGCTTTCCGCAGCTGGAGCAGGTCGCTTCTCGCGCTGGACAGCATTGTCGAGGATGTTTTTTATGGCCGCAGAAATAACAAAGCACGAGCTTCTAACGGGCCACAGCCGTGGTCAGGGTCGGGGAGCTCGTGGAATCGCGACTGGCAGTGGCGTTGGCGAATTCGCTCCCGGGAGCCAGCGGTGGCGGGGTCTGAGGCGTCCACGGAACCGGCGGGGAATCGCGCGGCTGGACAGCGTCAGCATTATGCAAAGCAGCTTCTAGAGCGTTGGCCGTCTCTATCGCCGAGCGTAAGGTAAGGTCGGCATTTTCCAGCAGCCGCTGGCACAAGTACACTGACCTCAGTCCCGTCACAAAGGCGTCTCGCACCAGCAGCTCCGCATGCTGTTCTGCCGTGAGCGTTTTGCAGTCGCAAGGTCGGACGAGCGTCTGTAGTGCTCGGAGAAACTCAGCGCACAATTCGCCAGGCTGCTGTTGCCGGGTAGCTAAACGATGTCTTGCGTAGACGGTGTTCACCGGCCGCAGGTACTGTCTTTTGAGGGCATCCAGTGCCCCTTGGTAGGTCGGCAGGTCCCGGATAATGGAGTAAACTTTGGGGGTGACCCTCGAGAGTAGGATTCTGTGCATAACGGCGGGTTCAGTTGCACGAACCTCCTCCAAGTACGATTGGAAGCATGCAAGCCAGTGTTCAAAAGCGAGAGCTGAGTCAGGGTCTTGAGGGTCCAAATCCAACTGGTCCGGACGCAAAACGGGTTCCATGTTGTAAAACTTCCAGTCAATAAAATTGATGCACCATCAATAACTCACACTGAGACGTAAGGCGAGATATCGGCTTTTATTGACTGGAAGAAGGAACCAGGAGTGAGTGTCTATCATACAATGTCCTGGAGACTGAGGCCGAGCGTCAGGCCTCAGATCGCCTTTATACAGGGGCCTGTGGGAGGAGCCACAGGAGCAGTCAGCAGGGGGCGTGTCCAGACAGGCACATAGTTCACCACAACTACCATGAAGCATGCTGGTGGCTGTATCATGCTGGTGGCTGTATCATGCTGGTGGCTGTATCATGCTGTGGGGATGCTTCACTGCAGCAGGCCCTGGGAGGCTTGTGAGGGTAGAAGGTAAAATGAATGCAGCAAAATACGCAGAAATTTTGGAGGAATATCTGATGCAGCCTGCAAGAGAACTGCGACTTGGGAGATGTTTTTTTCAGCAAGATAATGACCCCAAACATAAAGCCAAAGCTACACAGGAATGGCTTAAAAGCAACAAAGTTAATGTTGTGGGGTGGCCACGTCTGAGAACAGACCTCAATCCAATTGAGAATTTGTGGCTGGGCTTGAAATGGTTGTCCTCTCATGATTCCCATACAATCTGACAGAGCTTGAGCATTTTTGTAAAGAAGAATAGGGAATAAAAGTAGAGTCCAGATGTGCAAAGCCAATGAAGACTCAAGGCTGTAATTGCTGCCAGTGGTGCACCTACTAAACACTGACTCAATTACGCAATCAATTATTTTGTGTTTTAATTGTAATTAATTTAGATCACTGTAGAGATGTTTTCACTTTGGCACAAAAGTGAAATCAGTAATTGGTGATCAGTGTCAAAAAAAGCCAAATTAAATCCACTGTGATCTTTAGGTTTGAATCCTATCATTCAGTTTAACTTCAAGTCAAGTCACTTTTATTGTCATTTTGACCATAACTGCTGGTGCAGTGCATTGTAAAAATGAGACAACGTTTTTCAGGACCATGGTGTTATGCATGGTATTAAAGCAACTTCCCTGCCTTAATATTGAAACAGTCATAACGTACATTGAAAATAAAAAAAGGTTGAGTTAGCCTCCAACCTGATGGCATGAACGTTGATTTCTCGAGCTTCCAGTAATGGCAACATCTTGTCTGACTTCAATCACAGTGAATTATCCCTCCCTTTTCTTCATGACCAGTCCACAGACTGACACCATTACACCTCCTCCATTGTCCAAATGTGGGGCTGCCTCAAATAGTTCCATAATTCAGATGCTGTCAGAAAATATTCTGTAATACCTTCTTACCCTGCTCCTGCACTGTCACAGCTGGTATCATCTCAGTTCCCAAGTCTAAGATGATAACAGCAAGCTCTACCAGAGAACCATCTCCCCTTTTGACTGAATAATTTCACTCACCTCAACTCCGAAATGATTCAACAATCTACAGACTAACTTTTATGTTCTCAGATCAATTTATTTATTGATTTCCACAACTTGTCTTCTTTTCACATTGGTTGTTTGACAGTCTTTGTTTCTGTTTCATATGCTTCATTTTTTCACAAATTCTGTTGTATTTCTTTGTTTTCCTGTAAATGCCTACGGGAAAATGAGTTTCGAGGTAGCATACACTCAGTGGCCACTTTACTAGGTACTCCTAGGTGGCCAATGAGTGGACGTTCATGGCCTTCTGCAGCTGTAGTCCATCCACTTCTAGGTTTGATGTTGCTTTTCAGAGAAGACTTTCTGCACACCATTGTTGTAAGGCATGGTTACTTGAGTTATTGTCATCTTCCTGTCTGCTTGATCAATGACAGGACTGCCTCTCACTGGATGTTTTTGTTTCTTGCACCATTCTCTGTAAACTCCGGAGATTGTTATGCATGAAATCCCAGGAGATCAGCAGTTTCTGAGAAACTCAAACTATCTCATCTGGCACCAACAATCACTCAACAGTCAAAGACACTTAGATCATAATTTTTCCCCATTCTGATATTTCCTACATACAAAAAAATGTGTCCTTTTGACCATGTCCGCATGCTTTTATGCATGGATTTGCTACCACATGATTGGCTGATTAAATATTTGCATTAATGAGAGCAGGTGTATGGGTGTACCTAATAAACTGGCCACTGAGTGCATATGTACTTTGATGAGAAACCTACTTTGACTTTGAACCTCAGTATCTTTTTGTGAGTTCCATTTTTTCCCTCTCTTGGATAAGATGATTGACTTTGAGACTTTCACTGAGCTGAGTGGTCAATTATAGGCCATGCTCTCAAACATTTCCTCTTTGACTAGGTATAAATTCATCCAAATCTGTATCTTACTTCACCCCCTAGCTTATCAGTGGTGTCCAACCACCACGTGTTGTGTTAGATAATGACCGTCATACACTGTTCAACGTCTGCTCAGTCAGAAAACTCAATAAAGTTTAATTTTGCACTAAATCACAGCGTATTTTTTATTATATCAGTAAATATAATCACCCCTCTTTTCCAACAGAATAATCCATCAAATGAATGATGGTATTATCACTGTATCCAACAGTAAATGGGTTGTGGTGCTATGAATATAAGGACATAAGGAATGGGAGCAGGAGTAGGCCATGTGCCCCATTGAGTCTGCTCCACCATCCAATAAGATCATGGCTGATCTGGCCATGGACTCATCTCCACCTACCTGCCTTTTCCCCACAAACTTACTCTGCAAAAATCTGTCCAACCTTGTCGTAACTATATTTACTGAGGTAGCCCCCACTGCTCATTGGGCAAAGAATTCCACAGATTCACCACTCTCTGGGAAAAGCAGTTCCTCCTCATCTCCATCCTAAATTTACTCCCCAAATCTTGAGGCTATGTCCCCTAGTTCTAGTCTCACCTACCAGTGGAAACAACTTTCCTGCCTCTATCTTATCTATCCCTTTCATAATTTTATATGCTTCTATAAGAACTCCTCTCATTCTTCTGAATTCCAGCGAGAACAGTCCCAGGCGACTCATGGTCTAACCCCCTCATCTCTGGAATTAAACTAGTGAACCTTCTCTGCACCGCTTCCAAAGCCAATGGCTTTGACTTGTGTTTAAAGATAACCTCGTGGTATAAATCTAAGTGACCTGCTGACAAACAGAGTCAATTCATCCAAATAGGTCTAAATGGAAACAACCTGCTGTATTTGCATGCACTCTATGAATAGTTTGAATTCTTGCACTGCAACCTTGAAGGATCAATGGACAAGGACCCCACACTGTTCCTCCACACTGCTAAGAATCCTGCTATTAACCCTGTGTTCAAAATGAATCACTTCACACTTTACGCTCCATCGGCCAGTTCCCAGACCGGCTTTGCACTCTATCAATGAGCCACTGCCCCCGCCCCCCCACAACTCCACCAACCTTTGTGTCATCTGTAAACTTTTTAACCCACCCTTCCACTTCTTCATCCAAGGCACAGAGCAGTGGTCCCAGAACAGATCACTGGAGACCACTTGTGGTCACCAAACCCCAGGCAGAATATGCTCCACCTGCTACCATCCTCTGTCTTCAAGCCAATTCTGTATCCACACAGCCAAGTTTCCCTGGATCCCCGTGCCTCTTGACTTTCTAAGTGAACCTACCATGGGGACCCTTACCAAACACCCTATGAAAATCCATATACACCGCACCCACTGCTCTACCATCATCAGTTTGTTCTGTCACTTCTTCAAAACATTCAATCAGGTTGCCAATGACACTGAAATTGGTGGGAGGACAGGTTGCAAGGAGGACCTTGGACTCCGCAACAAGATACAGATGGATGGACGTTCATGGAGTTTATTCAAGGCCATCAGGTGATATGGAGCTTGAGTGGGAGTGTCAGCAGGGTTTAGGATAACCATGACCCAAGTGGATAATGGAGAGATTCCAGGATGTACTGCTGCTTCTTCCTTTGCCTCTTCTGGAAACGGAATCCTCAGTTTCCAGTCTACTTTGCCCCAAGGTTTAATCACCTTTCATGATTTATCCTTTTCAAAATTCCCAGATTTCTCTCTCACACTCTACTGGCACAAATACCTTGGAACCGTCCCACTCCGAGCATTGCTGTCTTCCCCCCAAGAGAAATGCTGGCTCTCACCTCCAACTCCTTCTACTCACGCTCTCTTTTGCTAGGCCCTTAATCTACTCCTCCCTGTTCCAAGGACAAACCCAAGTGCAGGACACAGGCACGGATGCAGAGTTGTGAGGCGTTAGCACCGGCGCGAATGGGGAACTGGTATCCAGGAGAGTCTTTACATGGAGACAAGGTTTACGTAGGGTATCCAGGAAATGATGCAGAGCTTCGAACTGCCAGTCCTGAGGACTCAGGAAACAAGGTTTATTCACGGTAGAATCAACTAACAAACTGGCAAAGCAGGGCTGTGAGGCCCATGTTCATGAATGGGAATCGGGTGTGCGGTAAGTAGTGGCACTGGGAGTGATTGGAAATAAGACGAGGGGATTAAGGCCCAATTAAGGAGGAAATAGCAAGATGGGGAATTGCCAGATGGGACCATAACACTCCCATATCTTTGCTTTCTCTTCACCGGAGTAATAAATTTCAAGTCCCAATTTCCAGACACAATCCTGATCCTGTTCCCCATTCCCAAGTCCATATCTATCCAACATTTAATTCCCAAGTCTTCAGAGGTCTTCTACTCCCTGAGAGTCTTCCTGTCTCCATTCTTCTGTTGCTCTGTCCTCTTCTCTTCATCATGCTCTTTCTGAGTCTCTGATCTCCTTTCAGTCTCTGTAAATCTCCCTCTCTTCCTTACTCTTGTTTAATAATCTCTTTTATTTTTTTTCCTCTGTCTTATCCAAGATTCCAGTTTTTTTCTCAACCTATCCTTTCCTTCTCACATTCCACAAAGCTAAAATGTTCCCTATTTCTCAGTCTCCCTCACCACTGACCCCATTCCACAATCACAGAATAGCATTCTCTCAAATCTCGTTCCATAGTGGGTCCCACTCCCCATCCCTCTCCATCTCTCACTCTGCCAGTTCCTCAATCCCTCACTGTGACTCCCACTCCCATCCCTGGGAGAGTTGGATTACAGGTGGGACTTCTTTAAATCCGAGGAATGATTGAGACAGAATGGGAAGGCTTTATTTCTTGTCCAACAGTGTGTTCAGTGCTGACGTGAGAAGGTATTGTTACCCAGTAGTGAAACCTCGCACCCTTGCAATTAATCCAGAAGTCATCCTTTCATTCATTATGTTTATCAGCTCTCTGAAGTGAAAGGACATGGACACAAATCAGTAATGTTTACAAAATGGACAAAGCCCTGGATTGATGAGTAAGGCATGACTTATTTGTTAAAGAACAGATGGCTTTGTTTACAAGATGGTTATAAACCTGAGGCTAAAGCAGTCCAGTCTCCATACCATGCTCTGGATTTGAAGGCGGCAGACCGCGAGAGACTCCGGGACTGAGGGAGGTTCCATCATTGAGAGAGGCTCAATTGCTGAGAGAAGTCCTGGGACTGAGAGAGGCTCCATCGCTGATAAAGAGACGCCATCACTGAGAAAGATTCTGGGATTGAGAGACACCCCACCACAGAGAGGGCTTCCATCGCAGATAGAGACACTCCGAGACTGAGTTGGTCATTGTGAGAGAAATATTTCTATCTCTTCCAACCTGTAAGACATTATTATGAAAATGCAAGATGGTATGATTCAATTTAAAATTTAAAACTAGCAGAAAAATTAAAATTCTGAGAAAAAATTGAATAATGTGAATCTTTCTAAAACTGTTGTGCAAATTGCTTGGTTGAGCTAGCTGGTGATATTCAGTGTAATAAAATGCTCTTTGATTATATAAATCTGCAACAACAAACAAGCTGGCGGAGGAACCCAATGGGTCAGGCAGCATCAGTAGAAGGAAATGGACGGTCAGTGCATCAAATCAAGATCCTCTACATTTAGAGTGAAAATGTAAAGAGAAGACAACTGATATATCAAGGTGAGAGAGAGGTGAGAGGGAGGAATGAGGCAGGAGCTGACAAGTGATAGGTAGATCCAGGTGAGGAGGGGTTCATTGGGGGGATGGAGCCAGGTGAAGGAGGGAATGGTAGAGATATTGACAGAG
Source organism: Hypanus sabinus (assembly GCF_030144855.1). NCBI lineage: Eukaryota > Metazoa > Chordata > Chondrichthyes > Myliobatiformes > Dasyatidae > Hypanus > Hypanus sabinus. The sequence continues at coordinate 138,269,560 of NC_082711.1, forward strand.
GCTGTAAGTTGAGACACCAAATGCCCACAGATTATGGAATCTGATATGAAAGGAAGGTGATAAGAGGGTGCAGAGAAGGGAGGGATGATCAGAGATGGGATGAGGGGAGGGGCAGGGATGGGGATGCAATTGATTGAATATGAAAGTAACCTGGTCAGGAAGGGGGAAGAAACAGGGGAAGAGGGTCCTGGGCTGATGGTTTGGCTAGAGGGGCATGCGTGAGAGAACTTCTGTGGACCAGAAAGAGAGAGGAAGGAACTGAAGGGGTGGTTTCAGTGTTCATGCCATTGGGTTCTGGACCACCCGGGTGGAACATGAGGTGCCCTTCTTCGATTTTGAGTTTGTCCTCGTCCTGGAGGAGTGGAAGTGAAGCGGGGAGTTGAAGTGGCTTGCAAGTGGGAGCTCGGGGTGGCTTCTGAAGACAGAGAGTATAGGTAGTCAGCACCATAACAGCCTCCACATCACCTCCCAGTCTCTGCCACCCAGTTTAATAAACATTGTGAACAACCTGGGCCCAGCACCAACCCCTGAAGCATACTACTGCACTCAGGTTCCCAGTCTAAAACAAATTGGACAGAAAGCAGCCAATGGGAACAAAGAGATATTTTTAGACTGGGGTGCTGCAATTCTCAAACCACTCTGGTACATTACCACATGAATCCTAATCTTCTTTTGCATGATAACTTGTCAAAGCCCTGTAAAAATTTTAACTATTTGCCCTCCACTTGTTGATCCTCAAAGAACCAGATTTGTCAGTTATAACTTCCCTGGTGTAAATTCATGTTCACCCTGCCTGTGTTTAACAACATGAGTGTGTATGTTTCTCTTTCTGGTAAAAAATAATCCCTGACCCTCCCCTCTTCTTTAATTCCCCTCTCTGACCACTTACCTCTTCTCAGCTGCCTATCACCTCCTTCTGGGTCCCTCCTTCCTGTGGTCCACTCTCCTCTCCTGTTCATATTCCTTCCTTGTTTCTGCCCACATGGCTTCACCTATCACCATCTAGCAATCCTCCTTCCTCTCCCTACACCTTTTAATTTTGGCATCTTCACCCCCCCCCCCCAACTTCCTTTTCAGTCCTGAAGAAGGGTCGTGGCCTGAAACGTTGACTGTTTATTCATTTCCATAGATGCTGCCTAACAGCTGAGTTCCTCCAGCATTTTGTATGTGTGTTGCTTTGAATTCCCAGAATCTGCAGACTTTCTCTTCTTCCTGACTTGTTCATAGTTACTTGATTTTCTCTCCCTCCTTTCTTAAATTTTGTGATTATATTTTCTATGTTTGAATGGCCGAGAGCCAATCAGGGACCTACAGAATTTTAGTAAATATAACCAGTGCACCCACCATCTCCATGGCCACTCACATTTCTTCACAACATAGAAAGAGGCCATTCAGCCTGTTGAATCTATGACTAAACCCATTTAATTTCCTGCAACCTATTTGCTTTCACATTCCCTTCAGCTCTACCCCTTTTCTTCTGTTGCCCACGCATATCAAGGGTCGATTAACATCATTGCATCTTTGGGCTGTGGCAGGAAACAGAGCATTTGGGGGGAAACCCAGTGGTCACAGGGAGAACATGCAGATTCAACGGAGCTAACTCCCAAATCCGGAATTGAACTTGGGGTGGTGGAATTTTGAGGCAGCAGTACTACCTGTGACACCACTGTGCTGTCAATGCTTCTCACTCTCTACCTGGCCATGATGAAGTCTATTGGGTCATTATCATTGGATCACGCTGTGTACATCTCCTTCAGCTCTAGAGACTTTCAATTCCAATACGTTCGTTGTAACTTACACTAAGTTCTTACAGCTGCTCATTCAGTCTAACTCTGCTCTTACCACTATCACAGGGAAGTTATTTACATCTCCTTCCATGAAAACAGGCTCAAAAAAAGTCCTGCCAAAGAGTTTCAGCCTGAAACATCGACTGTGCTTTATTCCATAGGTGCTGCCTGGCCTGCTGAGTTCCTCCAGCATTTTTTGTGTGTTGCTCGGATCTCCAACAACTGCAGATTTTCTCTTGTTTGTGACTCCAAAGATTTGTTTAATTTTTCCCACCTTTTAAACTCTCAGTATAATTTCCTCCTGCCTCAGTCTCTATGTAGACACAGGAGAGATTGTGGATGCTGGAGTTCTTGAGCAACATACATGAAATACTGGAGGAACTCAACAGATTCAGCAGAATCTAAGGAGGCAAATAAGTAGCCAAAGTTTAATTCTGAGACTCCTCATCAGATAACCAAAATATCGACTGTTTATTTCCTTCCATAGATACTGCCTGACCTCCTGATTTCCTTCAGTATTTTGTGTGTGTTGCCCAGTCTCTAAGTAATGAATTTAACTCTGCTAATCTTTTTCATTTTACAAATCTACAGAACCTTTTTAGGTCTAATTTTGTGTTTCTTGTGAGATTGCTCCTGAATTCTATTTTTCCTCTCAATGCCTCGGTCATCCTTTCCTGAATTTTGAGTTTTTTCCAGTTCTCAGTGTCACTGCTTTTTTTTTGGCAACATCGTAAGCCTTTCTCTTTGGTTTAATGCTGGCCTTAACTTCACTGAGCCATATTTTGACCCTCTTTATGTGCCTGAAAGACCCATTCATTTGTGACAGACTCTATATCAATTCTTTAAACATTAACTATTGCTTGTCCACTCTCATGCCTTTTAATATTCCTTAGACAATCCATGATGCATGAGTTTGTAGTTTGTTTTGTTTAGATTTAAAGCCTAGTTTTGAAATGAGGTAAGAAATCTTCAGTCTTTAAATAAAATTAAATTATATCATGAGCACTCTTTTCTAAAGGTCCTTAAACATTATATATGGCACTTTAATCTCATTGCACAATACTAGATCTGAATTAGTCTGTTGGGACTAGAAGATACAAGGTTGGTTTGGCAAATAAGGTGAAAGTAAATCCAAAAGGTTTCTACAGTTATATTAAAAGCAAGAGGATAGTGAGGGATAAAATTGGCCCCTTAGAGAATCAGAGTGGTCAGCTACATGTGGAGCCGAGGGAGATGGGAGAGATTTTGAACGATTTCTTCTCTTCCATATTCACTAAGGAGAAGGATATTGAATTGTGTAAGGTGTGGGAAACAAGTAAGGAAGTTATGGAACCTATGACAATTAAAGAGGTGGAAGTACTGGCGCTTTTAAGAAATTTAAAAGTGGATAAATCTCCAGATCCTGACAGGATATTCCCCAGGACCTTGAGGTAAGTTTGTGTAGAAATAGCAGGAGCTCTGACGGAGATCTTTAAGATGTCATTAGAAACGGGGATTGTGCCGGAGGATTGGCGTATTGCTCATGTGGTTCCATTGTTTAAAAAGGGTTCTAGAAGTAAGCCTAGCAATTATAGACCTGTCAGTTTGACATCATTGGTGGGTAAATTAATGGAAAGTATTCTTAGAGATAGTATTAATAATTATCTGGATAGACAGGATCTGATTAGGAGTAGCCAGCATGGATTTGTGCGTGGAGGGTCATGTTTGACAAACCTTATTGAATTTTTTGAAGAAGTTACAAGGAATGTTGACGAGGATAAGGCAGTGGATGTAGTCTATATGGACTTCAGCAAAGACTTTGACAAAGTTCCACATGGAAGGTTAGTTAAGAAGGTTCAGTCATTAGGTATTAATGCTGGAGTAATAAAATGGATTCAACAGTGGCTAGATGGGAGATGCCAGAGAGTAGTGGTGGATAATTGTTTATCGGGATGGAGGCCGGTGACTAGCAGGGTGCCTCAGGGATCTGTTTTGAGCCCAATGTTGTTTGTAATATACATAAATGATCTGGATGATGGGGTGGTAAATTGGATTAGTAAGTAGGCCGATGATACTAAGGTAGGAGGTGTTGTGGATAATGAGGTGGGTTTTCAAAGCTTGCAGGGAGATTTATGCCGGTTAGAAGAATGGGCTGAACATTGGCAGATGGAGTTTAATGCTGAGAAGTGTGAGGTTCTACATTTTGGCAGGAATAATCCAAATAGAACATACAGGGTAAATGGTAGGGCATTGAGGAATGCAGAGGAACAGAGAGATCTAGGAATAACAGTGCATAGTTCCCTGAAGGTGGAGTCTTATGTAGATAGGGTGGTGAAGAAGGCTTTTGGAACGCTGGCCTTTATAAATCAAAGCATTGAGTACAGAAGTTGGGATGTAATGTTAAAATTGTACAAGGCATTGGTAAGGCCAAATTTGGAATATTGTGTGCAGTTCTGGTCACCGAATTATAGGAAAGATATCAATAAATTAGAGAGAGTGCAGAGACGATTTACTAGGATGTTACCTGGGTTTCAGCAATTAAGTTACAGAGAAAGGTTGAACAAGTTAGGTCTCTATTCATTGGAGCGTAGGAGGTTGAGGGGGGATTTGATCCAGGTATTTAAAATTTTGAGAGGGATAGATAGAGTTGACGTGAACAGGCTGTTTCCATTGAGAGTAGGGGAGATTCAAACGAGAGGACATGATTTGAGAGTTAGGGGGCAGAAGTTTAAGGGAAACATGAGGGGGTATTTCTTTACTCAGAGAGTGATAGCTGTGTGGAATGAGCTTCCTGTAGAAGTAGTGGAGGCCAGTTCAGTTGTGTCATTTAAGTTAAAATTGGATAGGTATATGGACAGGAAAGGAGTAGAGGGTTATGGGCTGAGTGCAGGTAGGTGGGACTAGGTGAGATTAAGAGTTCGGCACGGACTAGGAGGGCTGAGATGGCCTGTTTCCGTGCTGTGATTGTTATATGGTTATATGGTTATATGGATGGGAAAAGTTGCTTTGATTACAAGGACATTGTTTTACAAAGGACTTTAGTGAGATCGTACTTGAAGGAATGGGGATAGTTGTAAGGATCACAAGCAAACTCGAGTGCAGGAATCAAGGGGACTTTGGCAATTCAAATAAAACTAAAGATTTATTACAAAATTTAACTAGGAAAACGAACAAAAGCTCAGGCAAACAATACTGAATCTTGACAAACAGAATTCATTGATGATACACAAAAGAATTCAGTCTGAGTTTCACCTGATAAGGAAGCACAACGACCCACAGAGAGAGATTGGCATTCCCCTCCCCCAACCCTCTGAAATACACCCCGGAGCTCATAGGAATTAAAGTGCTAATTAAATTATCCCAAATTGAGTAAAAGTGATAAATGCAAGCAATGCTCATGATCCCAAATGAGACTCCTGCAACACAGAGCTAATCCAAAGACAAACAATTAGACACAAAAGATAAACAATCCTAGGACAATGCATACCCATGAGTCGACATTGAGCAGATACAGACCACATAGTAAAACGACTCCTGGTGTCAGGACTTGGAGATATTGCAATGCACATTCAAAGTCCGCAGTGAAAGGTTGCTCCATGGGAGACTGAGGATCAGAATACTGAATACTATTTTGGAGAATGAAAGATGGAGTCTTGGTTTACTGAATTGACAGCAAATGTTACCATGCAACATTCATTCACCAGTCACCTGCTCATCGACGCCAGGTTTGTGTTGGGGTCAGGACTGCTTGGCTCCAGGCCCCACCCGACCACGGAGGAAGAGCAGAATTCCAGGGGTGAGGTTAGAGTGACTGCATAGTCAACCATGTGAGGTGTTTAGCTCCTCTGGTAAAATGGAAGTCAATTGGCAGGAAAGATAAAATTAGCCATTGGTTGAGTATAGAACAGTACAGCACAGGAAATTACCCCTCCCCTCAGCCTATGACGTTGTGCCTAACTAGTTAATCTAATGACTCCTAATTAAAGAAATCCCTTCTGACTACACAATGTCCACATCCCTTCATTCTCTGCACTTTCATGTGCCTCTTAAATGTCTCCATTGCCTTTGTCTTCACTTAGGCACATAGGCACCCATCAATCTCTGTCAAAGAAACTTGCCCCCTCTATCTCCTGGAACTTTCCCCCCTTTACCTTAAATGCATGCTCTCTGGTACTAGACACTTCAACCACGGGAAAAAGATTCTGGGCGTCTACTCAGGGGGATGGGAACCAGAGTGCCACAACAGTTAGTGGAGAAGCTGTGGAGGCAGATGTTGGTAAGATCTCAGACAAAGTTAGGAATCACAAGGTTGAGCATAATGCATCAAAATCGAAAAGGGTAAATACAGGTCTGACTGTGTGAAATATATGGAACAAGGTAGATGAAGTTGCAGCACAGTTTCAGACTGGCAGGTATGAAGTTGTAGACATCACAGAATCATGGCTGAAAGAAGATGATAGCTGGGAGCTTAATGTCCAAGGATAGGCAGAGAGGTCTGTGTTGCTCTGTTGGTAAAAATGAAACTGATGCACCATCAATAACTCACACTGAGACGTAGGCGAGATATCGGCTTTTATTGACTGGAAGAAGGAACCAGGAGTGAGTGTCTATCATACAAGGTCCTGGAGACTGAGGCCGAGCGTCAGGCCGCAGGTCTCCTTTATACAGGGGCCTGTGGGAGGAGCCACAGGAGCAGTCAGCAGGGGCGTGTCCCGACAGGCACATAGTTCACCACATTCACCCCCCCTTCGTTTGAAAAAGTCCTCATGTAGCGAAGGTTCTTACAAGTCAAGCCGATCAGGCGGTCGAATCTGTCGCTGCGATCTACGTAGCACCGGCTGTGACCCCATAGGTGCCGGCAACATTGGCGATTGCACAGGGGACGGGGGTTGCGCGTGTTCTTGCCCACTAGGCGCCGGTGATCCCTCATGCATGTGCGAGGCGCCTGGTATAAACGCGTACGAAACGCCCGGTATACAAGTGTCGTGAGGAGTCTGTGTAGGGCCTGGTGCGTACGGTGTCACCTCTGGTGCAGGGTTCACAGTTACCGGAGAGCCTTCAGGGTAGTGGTCTGCTGCACCTGCGGGTGCCAGGTCGCGGATGGAGACCGTATCCTCCCGCCCATCAGGTAAGACCACGTAAGCATACTGGGGGTTCGCATGGAGAAGGTGAACCCTCTCCACCAGCGGGGAGTATTTATTGCTCCGCACATGTTTCCGGAGCAGCACTGGCCCCGGGGACGTCAGCCAAACTGGTAGGGTGGTCCCAGTGACAGACTTCCTGGGAAAAGAGAATAGGCGTTCGTGAGGGGTGGCATTGGTGGACGTACATAACAGAGAGCGGATAGAGTGCAGTGCCTCAGGGAGGACCTCCTGCCATCGAGAGACCGGCAACCCTTTGGACTTAAGGGCTAAAAGTGTGGCCTTCCACACTGTGGCATTCTCCCGCTCTACCTGGCCATTACCCCGGGGATTATAACTCGTGGTCCGACTGGTAGCAATGCCCCTAGCTAGCAAGTACTGGCGCAGCTCCTCACTCATAAAGGAGGACCCTCTATCACTGTGGATATAGCAGGGATACCCGAACAGAGTGAAGAGCTGGCGCAGGGCTTTTATGACGGACGTGGCAGTGGTGTCGGGGCAGGGGATGGCAAAGGGGAACCGTGAGAACTCGTCAATAACACTGAGAAAATAGACATTGCGGTCAGTGGAGGGAAGGGGGCCCTTAAAGTCAACACTCAGGCGTTCAAAAGGGCGGGTGGCCTTGACAAGTTGTGCCGTGTCAGGACAGTAGAAGTGCGGTTTGCACTCGGCACAAATTTGGCAGTCCCTGGTCATCGTCCTGATGTCCTCCAGGGAGTACGGCAGGTTCCGAGCTTTCACAAAATGGTAAAATCGGGTGACCCCCGGATGGCAAAGTTGTGCATGAAGGGCGTACAGCTGGTCGAGCTGTGTGCTAGCACATGTTCCCCGGGATAGGGCATCAGGGGGCTCATTGAGTCTGCCAGGCCGGTACAGGATATCATAGGTGTAGGTGGAGAGTTCTATCCTCCACCGCAAAATCTTATCATTTTTGATCTTGCCCCGCTGTTGGTTGCTGAACAGGAACGCAACCGAGCGCTGGTCGGTCAGCACAGTGAATCTTTTGCCAGCAAGATAGTGCCTCCAGTGCCTAACAGCCTCCACTATGGCCTGGGCTTCTTTCTCCACCGCGGAGTGCCGAATTTCAGAGCCTTGGAGGGTGCGAGAAAAGAATGCTACTGGTCTGCCTTCCTGATTAAGGGTAGCAGCCAGAGCGAAATCGGAGGCATCACACTCCACTTGGAAGGGAGCGGTCTCGTCCACTGCATGCATCGTAGCTTTGGCAATGTCCGCTTTAATGCAGTTGAAGGCCGCGCAGGCCTCAGCAGAGAGGGGAAACGAGGTAGACTTGACCAGGGGGCGAGCCTTGTCTGCGTAATGGGGGACCCATTGGGCGTAATAGGAAAAAAACCCCAGGCACCGTCTGAGGGCCTTGAGAGTGGTGGGAAGAGGGAGCTCTAACAGGGGGCGCATACGTTCGGGATCAGGCCCAATAACCCCGTTTTCCACGACATACCCAAGTATAGCAAGGCGGGTGGTACCAAAAACACACTTGTCCCTGTTATAAGTAAGGTTCAGAGCTGCGGCCACTTGGAGAAACCGTTGGAGGTTGGCGTCGTGATCTGGCCTGTCATGACCACAGATGGTGATGTTATCCAGATAGGGAAATGTGGCCTGCAGTTGGTACTGGTCCACCATCCGGTCCATTTCCCTCTGGAAGACAGAGACACCATTCGTGACACCGAAAGGGACGCGCAGGAAGTGATAGAGCCGGCCGTCCGCCTCGAAGGCGGTGTAGGGGCGGTCCTCTGGGCAGATGGGGAGCTGGTGATAAGCGGATTTCAGATCTATTGTCGAGTACACCTTATACTGAGCAATCTGGTTGACCATATCCGCGATGCGGGGTAGGGGGTATGCGTCAAGCTGCGTAAACCTATTGATGGTTTGACTATAGTCCACCACCATCCTATTTTTCTGCCCAGTCCGAACAACAACCACCTGGGCCCTCCAAGGGCTTGTGCTCGGCTCAATGATCCCCTCCCTGAGCAGCCGCTGCACCTCCGACCGAATGAAGGCCCGGTCCCCCGCGCTGTACCTCCTGCTTTTGGTTGCCACAGGTTTACAGTCGGGGGTCAGGTTGGCGAACAGCGGTGGGGGAGGGATCTTGAGAGTGGAGAGGCTGCAAGTGTCGGTAGCGCAGCTGTTGGCCTGGTTCTGGATGGGATGTGTGTGTCCGTGTGTGTGTGTGGTCAGTAGCGGGGTATGTGAAGAAGTCCCACAAAACTGAGGATTCTTGACAGTGAGTGGTGGGAGGGGCCCGTCGTATACCATAGTCACACTTTCGAGATGGCTCTGGAAGTCCAGCCCCAATAGCACAGGTGCACACAGATTAGGCATGACCAGCAGTTCAAAGTCCTGATATACTGTGCCTTGCACCACCAAAGTCGCTACACAACCCGCCCGGATGTCTGCGGACTGCGACCCAGAGGCCAAATGGAACCTCCGACTGACCGGCCGCGTTGCAAGTCCGCAGCGTTGCACTGTGTCCGGGTGAATAAAACTCCCAGTGCTGCCCGTGTCAAACAGACATCCAGTCCAATGCCCCTCCACCTGGATGTCCATCATGGACCTTGCAAGCTGGTGTGGGGCGCTTTGGTCGAGAGTCACAGTGGCCAGAGTTGGATCGCCGTCGGGGTACCCGGTCAGCATCGGAGGGTCGGGGGCGGGGCGTGCTGACGTCGACAAAGATGGCCGCCCACATCCCGGCATGCAAGATGGCGGCCCCCACGTTTCACCCGCAGCGCTGCACTCCGCTCGAGGTTGAGACTTACAGACCTTGGCGAAGTGGCCCCGCTTTCCGCAGCTGGAGCAGGTCGCTTCTCGCGCTGGACAGCGTTGTCGAGGATGTTTCTTTTGGCCACAGAAATAACAAGGCCCGAGTTTCTTACGGGCCACAGCCGTGGTCTGGGTCGGGGAGCTCGTGGAATGGCGACTGGCGGCGGCGTTGGCGAATTCGCTCCCGGGAGCCGGCGGTGGCGGGGTCTGAGGCGTCCACGAAACCGGCGGGGAATCGCGCGACTGGACAGCGTCGGCGTTATGCCGCGCAGCTTCTAGAGCGTTGGCCTTCTCTATCGCCGAGCTTAAGGTAAGATCCGAGTTCTCCAGCAGCCGCTGGCACATGTACACTGACCTCAGTCCCGTCACAAAGGCGTCTCGCACCAGCAGCTCTGCATGCTGTTCTGCCGTGAGCGTTTTGCAGTCGCAAGGTCGGACGAGCGTCTGTAGTGCTCGGAGAAACTCAGCGCACGATTCGCCAGGCCGCTGTTGCCGGGTAGCTAAGCGATGTCTTGCGTAGACGGTGTTCACCGGCCGCAGGTACTGTCGTTTGAGGGCGTCCAGTGCCCCTTCGTAGGTTGGCAGGTCCCGGATAAAGGAGTAAACTTTGGGGGTGACCCTCGAGAGTAGGATTCTGTGCATAACGGCGGGTTCAGTCGCACGAAGCTCCGCCAAGTACGATTGGAAGCATGCAAGCCAGTGTTCAAAAGCGAGAGCTGCATCAGGGTCTTGAGGGTCCAAATCCAACCGGTCCGGACGCAAAACGGGTTCCATGTTTTAAAACTTCCAGTCAATAAAATTGATGCACCATCAATAACTCACACTGAGACGTAGGCGAGATATCGGCTTTTATTGACTGGAAGAAGGAACCAGGAGTGAGTGTCTATCATACAAGGTCCTGGAGACTGAGGCCGAGCGTCAGGCCGCAGGTCTCCTTTATACAGGGGCCTGTGGGAGGAGCCACAGGAGCAGTCAGCAGGGGCGTGTCCCGACAGGCACATAGTTCACCACAGAAACCAAATCATTAGAAAGAAGTGACATAAGGTCAGAAGGTGTTGAATCATTGTGGATAGAGCTGAGGAACTGCAAGGGTAAAAAGACCCTGATGGGAGTTGTATACAGACCCCCAAACAGTAGTAAGGATGTGGCCTACAAATTACAACAGGAGATAGAAAATGCACGCCAAAAGATCAATGTCACAATAGTCATGGGGCTTCAATATGCAGGTAGTTTGGGAAAATCAAGTTGGTGCTGGATTACAGGAGGGGGAGTTTCTAGAGTGCCTGTGAGGTAGCTTTTTAGAGCAGCTCATGGCTGAGACCACTAGAGGATCAGCTATTCTGCATTGGGTGTTGTGCAATGAGCCAGGATTGATTAGGGAGCTTAAAGTAAACAAACCCTTAGTGGCAAATGATCATAATATGATCAAATTCACCCTGAAATTTGAAAAGGAGGAGCTAAAGTCAGATGTATCAGTATTACAGTAGAGTAAAGGTAATTACTGAGGCATGAGAGAGGAGTCGGCCAGAATTGATTGGAAAAGAACACTGGCAGGGATGACAACATAGCAGCAATGGCTGGAATTTCTGGAAGCAGTTTGGAAAGCACAGGATATATACATTGCAAAGAGGAAGAAGTTTTCTAAAGGAAAGATGACATAACCATGGCTAACAAGAGAATTCTTCCAAGTATCCGGACCTGATTTGCACTACCTTACTTTCCCTTTTCTATTTTCTAATTATGATTTATAATTTAAACTTTTATATTTACTTCGATTTTTACTCCAGGGAGCAGAAAACGCAGAATCAAATATCGCTGTGATGATTGTACGTTCTAGTATCAATTGTTTGGTGAGAATAAAGTAAAGTAAAGTAAAGTAAATTCAAAGCCAACATAAATGCCAAAGTGAGGGCATATAATAGAGCAAAAATTAGGGGGAAGTTAGAGGATTGGAAAGCTTTTAAAAAACAACAGAAGGCAAATAAAAAAGTCATGAGAAAGTAAAGATAGAATACGAAAGTAAGCTGGCCAGTAATATTAAAGATGTTACTGAAAGTTTCTTCAGATACATAAAGTATAAAAGAGATACGGGAGTGGATATTGGACCCTGGAAAATGATGCTGGAGAGGTAGCACTGGGGGACAAGGAAATAGCAGACAAACTGAATATTTTGCATCAGTCTTCATTGCTAGCAATATGGTGGAAGTTCCAGAGGTCAGGGGGTATGATCATACTTAGAGAGAACGTTCTTGGGAAACTGAGAGGTCTGAAGGTAGATAGGTCATCTGGACTAGATGGTGTAGTCCCAGAGTTCTGAAAGAGGTAATTGAAAAGATTGTGGAGGCATTTGTAATGACCTTTCAAGGCTCACTAGATTCTGGAATGAATCCGGAAGACTGGAAAATTGCAAATGTCACTCCACACTTCAAGAAAGGATAGGATGAAACATCTTGAGATGTACTCAGACACATCATTAATGATGTAACCCAGGGTCACAGGATGTTTTGGGTCTTTCTACATCAGACACACTCACCCGAGTGACCCCGCCGGAGTTGATCAGGCCCCAACTTTCTGCCATGGATCACTCTTCCTGAACCATAGCCATCTTGAGGCTCGCCCTGCTGTCTCTATGGTGTTCCTGATGGTTTTCCTCTTCTAGGCTGCTCTTTGGCTTCATCTCTGGTGAAAACCAAATATTTTCCCTGGCCTTCTCAATGAACAGTCAGTCATTTCTTGGTTGGAAAGTTGGTATGACATTCAACCTCTGAGGGTATAACATTTGAGGTCACTCCTGCCCTTGCTTGATGCTTACGTGTCAACCAAAGGGCGATAAAAACAAGGGAGGGGCCATTGTCGACCCCTACCTAGCCAACATTATATCCATAAGAATCTTGAGATTGAGTTTATTGCTATAATGTTAATGATTTAGGACAGAGTCGGTGTTGAATAGGCACCTCCCCATTGATGCCTAACTTCTCACTGATATAGATGTGACTATTCCCCACAACATCCTGCATACAGGGAGTACCAGGAAGAGAAAGAAGGAAAGTGAGGAGACCCCTATCCAGTCTCCTGCTGTCCGAGCACTGGGAATCTGCTGAAGGGTTAAAATGGGATGATGTAGGAAACGAAGGACCATAAAATATCACTGCAAACAGCTGGTGTAATCTGGACATTATATCCATTTTCTCACATGCGCCCGTACAGTTTGAGTGAAGTACGAGCAGGATTAGAAGAGCAATCTAACTCAGGGTATGTTATCTACAGACTAATTAGAATTATCAATGTTAATCTTACACTATGTAACTTCTGCAAGTGAGGAGAGAGCCTCCCAAATTTTACTGTACCAATAAATAGAAGCACAAGTCACAACCTCACTTCTCACCGATCTCATCTCCCTCCTTCGTCCATTATCCCCTGCCTGAGCTATCAACCCTCTGTTGCTTTCAGGCGTCCCATGTTGAATTCAGAGATGCTGCTGAAAGTTCTGACTGCTGTCTCGAGAATGAGGAATACTGCACTGAACCCATAACTTTCAGTCCTGCGTCTTTGAGTGGTTACTGCTGTTTCCTCACAGCCCGGGTGATCAGGGTTCATTTTTGACCTCCGATGCTTCTTGTGTGGGGCTTATGTGTTAATTGCCCACTATAAATTACCCCTTGATGTGCCAATGAGAAAGAATAAGAAGAAAGGCAGGGGAATGGGATTGCTTTGTTAGGAGCCTCTTTTGTGTCATATTATAAAAATAATTGTCCCTTACACTTTCATTATTTTCCAGTTTTTATCCTCACAGATAGAAATAAGTAAAGAAAAGCAACGTGAACTGAAGTTTTCATGGAGTGTTTCAAATCTAAAATAGAATGAAGTCATAGAGTCATTCAGCATGGAAACAGGCCCTCAACACAACTGGTCAATGCTGACTGTTGCCTAGTGAGCTGGTCCCATCGGCCTGTGTTTGGCCCATAGCTCTTATACTCACATACCTATCTACATGGATGACAAAACCTTGCAGATGCTGGAAATCCGAAGCAACACAGACAAAATGCTGGAGGAACTCAACAGGTCAGGCAGGATCTGTGGAAGAGTACACAGTCGACGTTTTGGGCTGAGACCCCTCATCCTGATGAAGCGTCCAGGTCTGAAATGTTGATTGCTTTCTCTTTTCCACAGATGCTGCCTGCTCTGCTGAGTTCCTCCAGCATTTTGTCTGTGTTGCTGGTCAACATGGCTTTTGATTATTGCTAAAGTGCCAGCCAATCTCTATTTCTATTTCTTATTAGAAATTATAAAAAAGCAAAATAGAGCTGATGCTGAAAACATAAGTACAGTTGGAGGGCATACAGCCCTTATACAAGACAATAAAAGCTCTTTTTTCATGAAGAGAGTGGAACTACCTGTGAAGAGTGCTGGGAATGGTAATGCTGCCTTTGGACAGCAGATGGCGGTGCAGAGACATGAGGAGCCCTGTAAAGTGGCCATTCCGGTCTCAATGGCACAGTCTCTAATGAATGCAATCTGAAGTAAATTATCGGCTCTGTTCTTCCCTTTGATAAAGTTCTTCAGGAGCTTCCCCAGGTGATAGTGAGTTTCAGTTGGCTATCGAACAGGACGGTTTCCCAAATGTGCCAGAACTTCCACAAGGAATGTGAAGATGCAGTCAACAGGCAGATTAACATGAAGCTCTATTCCTCCTGTATTTATCTCTCCATGTCCTTTTATGTTGACCGGGATGACATTAGCTTACATCTCTTCTCCAAGCTCTTCAGCAAGCAGTCCTTTGAGGAACAGCAGCATGCTGAGAGATGGATGGAATTTCAGAACCTGCGAGGAGGCCAGATCGTGCTGGAGGGCATCAAGAAGCTAGAGAAGGTTGAGTGGAGCAATGGCTGGAGGCTGGAGCAATGCAGAGAGACCTGCAGATGGAAAACGACGTGAACCTGACTCTCCTAGATCTGCAGAAGCTCTCCCATCAGCATGGTGACCCTCATTTGGAGAGCATCTACCTGGATGAGCAAGTGAAAATAACCCAGGAAATTATAGACCAGTGAGAGGCAGGATTTATGGGCATGTGGAGAGACATCATCTGATTAGGGATAGTCAGCATGGCTTTGTCAAGGGCAGGTCATGCTTTACGAGCCTGATTGAATTCTTAAAGAATATAACAAAACACATTGATGTAGATACAGCAGTAGATGTAATGCATTTACCGGTATATGGAAGCAGTAAGGCATTTGATAAGGATTCCCATGCAAGGCTCATTCAGAAAGTAATGAGGCAGGGATCCAAGGAGACCTTGCTTTGTGGATCCAGAATTGGCTTGTTCACAGAAGGCAAAGGGTGGTTGTAGATGGTTCGTGTTCTGCATGGAGGCCGGTGACCAGTGGTGTTCCGCAGGAATCTGTTGTGGGGCCCCTCCACTCTGATTTTTATAAATGACCTGGATGAAGAAGTAGAAGGGTGGGTTAGAAAGTTTGCTGATGACACAGAAGTTGGGGTGTTGTGGTTAGTCTGGAAGGTTGTCAGAGGTTACACGCAACATTGATAGGAGGCAGAACAGGGCTGAGAAGTGGCAAATGGAGTTCAACCCAAATAAATGTGAAGTGATTCATTTTGGAAGGTCAAATTTGAAGACAGAATATAATATTAATGGTAAGTCTCCTGGCAATGTGGAAGATCATTGAGATCTTGGGGTTTGTGTCCATAGGACACTCAAATCGGCTGTGTAGGTTGACAGTGTTGTAAAGAATGGTGTGTTGGTTTTCATGAACCATGGGAATGAGTTCAAGAGCTGTGAGATAATTTTACAACTATATAAGACCTCAGTTAGATTCCACTTGGAGTACCGTGTTCAGTTCTGGCCACCTCACTACAGGAAGGATGTGGATACTATAGAGAGAGTGCAGAGGAGATTTACAAGGATGTTGCCTGGATTGGGGAGCATGCCTTATGAGAATAGGTTGAGTAAACTTGGCCTTTTCTGCTTGGAGTGATGGAGGGTGAGAGGTGACCTGATGGAGGTGTATAAGATGATGAGAGGCATTGAATGTGTGGATAGCCAGAGGATTTTTCCCAGGACTAAAATGGCTAACATGAGGGGGCATATTTTTAAGGTGCTTGGAAGTAGGTACAAATGGGATGTTAGAGGTAAATTTTTCACACAGAGAGTGGTGGGTATGTGGAATGCCATGCTGGCAATGGTGGTGGAGGCAGATACAATAGGGTCTTTCAAGAGACTCTTAGATAGGTACATGGAGCTTAGAAAAATAGAGGGCTATGCAGTAGGGAAACTAGGCAGTTTCTAGAGTAGGTTACATGGTTGACACAACATTGTGGGCCGAAGGGCCTGTAATGTGCTGTAGATTTCTTTGTTTTAGGTTCTATGTTCTATAGTCAGCAGAATGTGTAAGTTATATGATAGTCCCTATTTGCAAAGCCTAACTAACAAGCCTAATTGCATTGGTTGATTGTTTGTACAAAATTGCATTTATCCAGATAATATTAATGTGTTTAAATGACATACTAAAGAATTTCACTTGATAAAGTACTTTCAAAGTGTGGCCATTAGCACTAAGAAAGAAAACAGGGTGGCCAACTTGTGCACACTAAGATCTCACAGTTGTAATGATCAGGTAATGTATTTGTGATTTTGGTTAAGAGATAAGCATTCATTCAGAAAAACCCTGCCTTTAATTTATTCACGGGAATTGGGAATTGCTGAGTAAGTTCATCCTGAGGCAACATCACTGGGCTGAGGGAGACCCAGTTAGCAATGTAACACCTCCAGCCTCTGCTGCAGGTGGGATTTGGCAGGAGAGGTGACAGGGAGCTTGGTGCGAGTACAATATCCATTGACACTGGGTGACTAATGAAGATTCCAGGTTCTCCTTCTCCATGTTGAGCTTCCCAGCTCTCTACTTCATCACCTCCCTCTTTCCCAGTTTCACCTATCACCTGCCTCCTTCTGTTCCTTCCTCCCCTCCACCCACCTTCTTCCTCTGACTTCTCCAGTTCTCCAGACTTTCTTCCAATCCTGACGTAGGGTCTCAGCCCGAAATGTCGACTGTACTTTTTCCCATAAATGCTGCCTGGCCTGCTGTGTGTGTTGCTTCTCCATGTTGAGTGGTGCTTGGGTTAGAGATTCCCCTGATCCAGCGGGAATGTTATATCTCTTTGCAGAAGCTTTGAGAACATCCTTGAGTATTCTCCTGTGCGTCTTCTCCGACGGAGCTTGGAATAGTAAAACCATAAATTTGGCGAGGATGGAGTTGGATATGGAAAAGGCGTGGCCAGACTGTTTGTCTGTAAATAGGGTCCTGGTGTTGGGGGCAGTGGTCTGATTTGCTTAACCTATCAGTGTATTTTTAGGAATCTGGCGAAGATGTTGTTTCACTGTAATTGTTACACTTCATTCTGCATTGCTATTGTTTTACCTTGTTCTACCTCGGTGCACTGTCTAATGATCTGATCTGTATGAACAACATGCAAGACAAGCTCTTCACTGACTCTCAGTGCATTATAAACCAGTGTTTTCAGGTGCCTCCCTTGGCAGTGCAAAATGGCACACTTGTCACAGCGGCCTTTCCAGGTCCAGCCAATTGTTCAAAGTAAGTTTATCATCAAAGTGCATATATGACACCATATACGTTCCTGAGACTCAATTTCTGGTGGGCATTCACAATTAACATTAAGAAATACAAAAAAAAACAATGAGAAACCACACACAAGACCCACAAATAACTTCTGTGCAAAATATGACAAGAAAAAACAAACAAAATAATAATAAATAAAGGAGCAGTAAGTATCACGGTGGAGCATCCTTGAAGGTGAGTCCATAGGTAGTGACAGCAGGTCGGTGTTGGGGTGAGTGAAGTTATCCCTTCTGGTTCAAGAGCCTGATGGTTGAGGGGTAATAACTGTTCCTCAGCCTGGCTGTGTGTCCTTGCTGATGGCAGCAGGGATAGTGGGAGTCTCTGATGATGGATGCTGCCTTCCTCTGACAGCACTCTTTGTAGATGTGTTCAACAGAGGGACGGGCTTTTCCCATGATGGGCTGCGCTGTACCCATCGCCTTTTGTTTGTCGTTCTCATCGTTCTTACGATCGCACGATGCCACTGGATATTAGGGACTGCAGGTCTACCCCACGAGTGAGTTGCTAGATGGTGCTGGAGCTCAGCTTGGGTTTATTGCATACCATGCTCGGGTCACCCAGGGAAGAAGGCATTTTAAGCAGTGCTCAGTCCAACTAACATTGCAAGTGATTGTTCTGGGCATTTTTCTTGAGATTGCAAGACTCTGTTGGATAGTGGTAATCTAGAGAGGTGCAAGTCCAGTCCAATAGATCAACACTAGGGGGAGCTGCCTGGCCTCAGATGTTCCACGGACCAGGCCCTCATGTCACCTGTTACAGTCTCCCAGGGGAGGAAATCAGGCCATAAGACACAGGAGCCATTTGGCCCATCGAGTCTGCTCCACTATTCAATAGTGGCTGATAATTTTTTTCCCCTCCTCAGCCTCAATCCCTGGCATTCTCCCCGTAGTCTTTGATGCCATGTCCAATCAAGAACCTATCAATCTCTGACTTAAATACACCCAACGACCTGGCCTCCACAGCAGTATGTGGTAATAACTTCCACAAATTCACCACCCTCTGGCTAAAGAAATTTCTTTGCATCTTTGTTTTAAATGGACTCCCCTCTATCCTGAGGCTGTGCCCTCTTGTCCTACACACTCCCACCATGGGAAACATCCTTTCCACATCTACTCTGTCCAGGCCTTTCAACATTCAAAAGGCTTCAATGAGGACCCCCCTCATCCTTCTAAATTCCAACAAGTACAGACCCAGAGCTATAAAACGTTTCTCATATGATAACCCTTTCATTCCTGGAATCATCCTTGTGAACCTCCACCGAACCCTCTCCAATGACAGCACATCTTTTCTTAGATGAGGAGCTCAGAACTATTCACAATGCTCAGTACTCAGTGGTTTATAAAGCCTCAGCAATAGATCCCTGCTTTTGTATTTTAGATCTCTTGAAATGAATGCTAACATTGCATTTGCTTTCCTACCTGCAAGTTAACCTTTAGGGTGTTCTGCACAAGGTTTTTGGATTTTCTTCCAGTTTAGAAAATGACCTGCAAATTTATTTTTACTACCAAAGTGCATGATCTTGCATTTCTAACATTGTATTTCATTTGCCACTCTCTTGCCCATTCTCCTAATCTGTCTTTCTACCTCCTACCTGTTTCCTCAACACTACCTGCCCCTCCACCAATCCTCGTATCATCTGCAAACTTGACACCAAAGCCATCTATTCCATCATCTAAATCATTGACATACAGCATAAAAAGAAGTTGTTCCAACACTGACTGCTGCCGAACAACACTAGTCACTGGCAGCCAACCAGAAAAGGATCCTTTTATTCCCACTTGTTGCCTCCTACCAATCAGCCAATGCTCAAACCATGTTAGTAACTTTCCTGTAATACCACAGGCTCTTAACTTGGTAAGCAGCCTCATGTGTGGCACCTTGTCAAAAACCTTCTGAAAATCCAAATATACAACATCCAATGCATCCCCTTTATCTATCCTACGTCTAATCTCCTCAAAGAATTCCAACAGGTTCGTCAGGCAAGAATTTCCATTAAGGAAACCATGCTGACTTTGCCCTAATTTGTCATGTGTCACCAGGTGCTCCATAACCTCATCCCTAACAATTGACTCCAACATCACTGAGGCCAGGCTAATTGGTCTATAATTTCCTTTCTGCTGCCTTCCTCCTTTCTTAAAGAGTTAAGTGACACTTGCAATTTTCCAGTCCTCTGTCACCATGCCAGAGTCCAATGATTTTTGAAAAGATAATTACTAATATCTCCACAATCTCTACCACTACCTCTTTCAGAACCCTAGGATGCAATTCATTTGGTTCAGGTAATTTATGTGCCCTTAGGCCTTTCAGCTTTTTGAGCACCTTCTCTCTTATAATAGTAGATTCACTCACTTCTCTTCCCTCACATTCTTCAACACCTGGCACACTGTCAGTGAAATGTGGGAGACAGTGTGACAGAGAGCAAAGGGACAGCAGGTGCACTGGAGACCATGCTGGGTTCAGCCCTCCAGTGTTCACTCAGTGGTAGACAAGCTGGATTACTTTCTGGGCTGAGAAGTGGCAGATGGAGTTCAACCCAGATAAGTGTGAGGTGGTTTATTTTGTTAGGTCAAATATGATGGCAGAATATTGTATCAATGATAAGACTCTTGGCAGTGTGGAGGATCAGAGGGATCTTGGGGTCAGAGTCCATAGGACATTCAAAGCTGCTGTGCAGGTTGACTGGGTGGTTAAGAAGGCATGCAGTGCATTGGCCTTCATCAACCTTGGGATTGCGTTCAAGAAATGAAAGGTAATGTTACAGCTATATAGGGCCCTGGTCAGACCCCACCTGGAGTACTGTGCTCAGTTCTGGTCGCCTCACTACAGGAAGCCATAGAAAGGGTGCAGAGGAGATTTACAAGGATGTTGCCTGGATTGGGGAGCATGCCTTATGAGAATAGGGTGAGTGAACTTGGCTTTTTCTCTTTGGAGTGACGGAGGATGAGAGGAGTATAAGATGATAAGAGGCATTCATCGTGTGGATAGTCAGAGGCTTTTTTTCAGGGCTGAAATGGTTAACATGAGTGAGCACAGTTTTAAGGTGCTTGGGAGTAGGTACAGAGGAGATGTTAGGGATAAGATTTTTATGTAGGGAGTGGTGAGTGCGTGGAATGGGCTGCCGGCGACGGTGGTGGAGGCGGATACAATAGGGTCTTTTAAGAGATTCCTGGATAGGTACATGGACCTTAGAAAAATAGAGGGCTATGGGTAACCCCAGGCAATTTCCAAGGTAAGCACGTTTTGCACACCATTGTGGTTCGAAGGGCCTGTATTATGCTGTAGGTTTTCTATGTTTCCTCATCACCATCTAAAATTCTGCCAACAACAGTTGTGTCATCAGCAAATTTACAGGAGGTTTTCGAGCTGTGCCTAGCCACCCAATTGTAGGTGTGTAGAGAGAAGAGCAGTGGGCTAAGCATGCTTCTTTGAGGTGCGCCAGTGTTGACTCAGCAAGGAGGAGATGTTATTTCCGATCCACACAGACTGTGGTCTCCTGGGGAGGAAGTCAAGAATCGAGCTGAAGAGGGAGATACAAAGGACCAGGGTCTGGAACTAGGGTATGATTGTGTTGAACACTGAGCTTAGTCAATAAACAGCAGCCTGATGTAGGCATTGATATTGTACGGGAGATCCAAGGCCGGTGAGATTGCATCTGCTGTAGACCTGTGCGGCAATAGGCAAAATGCCACAATTCTTTGATTCTAGCCATGACCAGCCCCTTAAGAGAATTCATCACAGAAGATGTGAGTGCTACTGGGCGATGGCCGTTGAGGCAGCTCACCTTGCTTTTCTTGGACACTGGTATGATTGTCACCATTTTGAAGCAGGTAGGAACCTCCAGCTGCAGCAGTGAGGGATTGAAGATGTCCATGAACACTCCCACCGGTTGGTTGGCCCAGGTTTTTGGAGTCCTACCAGGTTACACCATCAGGGTCTGACCCCCTACAAAGGTTCACCCTCTTGAAAAATGTTCCCATGTCAGCCTTGGAGATAGAGATCAACGCGGTACATAGACAGCACCAAGTTCCTTATTATGTGTTCCTGATCTGAAGCAGAAAGTACTGTTTGCCTGACAGGAAGGGGAGCCTGGTCTGAAACATGACAGTCTCAGTGGAGAGTGTGTTTTTACAGACTGCACTCACTGACTTACAAAGTGATTTTGTGAAGGACCCCAGCCATACCTTTTAGATTCCAAAACCTCAGATGGGTTACTATTAGAGAAGCTAAACATTGCGTGGGCAAATGAAATGGAGAGAAAGGATCATCTGAAGTCAGCTGGGTCAGCCCACACTGTCACTGTTAACTCTGCGCAGTCAGAGGAATGTCCTGTTGAGTATAACTGTCAGAAGGATAGGACTCATATAGACCAAGAGTCACATTTGGAAACTCTTAGTGAAGACATTGCCCAGGTCGAGAAGCCCATACCTGTGCATCAACAATGTTTTCCAGTTTCAAATAAAAAGCAGGAAGTGAGAACAATTCCTTCTCAGCAGCTGGACCTGGCACAGAGTTACCAGCAACCGCCGGGGGAGGGGACACACACACAAAGGAACATGAGTGGTCCGTGGGGCAAGACATCGTCAGGTCTGAACTGCAGAGAGGGCCAAACATTGAACAGAAACAGCAGTGGAACAAACAGAACCAATTAATTGAACCAGCTCTGCCTCAATAGCACCCAGCCCCTCAACAACAAAACTTGCCCCCATTTCAGCAGTACGGAACTGATGCACCATCAATAACTCTCTGAGACGTGAGGCGAGATATCGGCTTTTTTTGGCTGGAAGAAAGAACAAGCAGTAATTGACCACCACACTACATCCTGGAGACTGAGACTGGGGCGGAGTCCCCAATCGCCTTTATACCGGGGTCCGTGGGAGGAGCCACGGTCAGTCAGCGGGGGGGGGGGGGGGGGGCATGTCCAGACAGGTATGTGTAGTTCACCACAGGAACAGTATCATAATGCATCGCCATCTGAAGTTCAGCAGCCACGTCAATTAGTTCCACAGAATTACTCACTTTTACCACAACAGCTTGGAACTGCGCCATGGTATCCAGTCCCATTACGTCCGTATCCCAGCCCGCCTCAGCGGCTTTGTTCACCATGAACTAGAAAGTGTTTCCACTGGCAGCAGAGAGGGTATGAGGAACCTTGCACCCACTGTTGCAGCTGTGGTAGCAGCGAGCACTACTTAGCGGGATGTAAAGCACGAGGAATAAGACAGCCCAGAGAGGATCCTTTAAAATAAGCTGGGTTTCTTCTGCAGGCCTGGAACCAACCAGTATTGCAGAAGTCCCGCCAATGTGCCGGCTGTGGTAGAGAGGGTGAAATACAAGGTGCCGCTGATATAAAGTCTCATATTACAACTCAAACAAATGTCAGAAAGACCATTGGAATCAGTGTAGGATCAAGACAAACAATGAGGGACAGACATCCACCAGTGTTTTAGTAACTCAATCAACATTCATCTGTAACTTAACCAGTGGGCAGACAGTGCCTTGTAGAATGCGACTTACAGGGACGTCGAAGTAAAGCCACATGGGACGCAGGTTCACAGGTGTGCATCACAGCCGAGCAGTAGAAAACTAGGCACTTACCTGGAGTTAAACTGAGGGTTGTTTTGGAGGCAGTAGAGACGCCTGAGGCATCAGAGCTAGTGGCAGCCAATGGTGCAAGCATTCCATATGTAGGATGGGTTGAGGTCACTTTCCGATTAACTTTGTCTGGTGGAAAAGAGTTGATCAAATCAGTCCTGGTTCTGAAAGGCAGACCTCTACCCATCCCATTGTTGGATTCAACGTGATTGAACAGGTTATAAAGGAGAGTGATGAAAGAACACTTAATGGCAGGGAGGGAGAACCTTTGTATGAAATAGTAAGAGCCTGAAGAGAAGCAAAATCAAGGCACTTATCAATCTGATTAGCATTCAGAATCGCTGTGAGTATCGGCTAAATACAACAAAGGAGAGAGTTAACATACCAGCGGATACAACAATGCAAGTTCAATGCTGTGTAGGGTCTCCGTTTGTGAGAGAAGAGAAAATAATGCTCTTTGACCAGAAGTGTACCCATAGTGGGCAGAAGGCCTTGAACTGTGGGAAACACTCGTAACACTCCAGAGGGTGCATGCCCATACATTGCACACCAGAACAGACCATGACTCCGTGCTTGGTAGGAAGACCGTGACCAGTTAAGTCTGCGTTCTCCATCACTGAGCTAGACGATGCCATTTTCAACCCAGTTACTCAACACCAAGTAGAGGATGATATGGGTGAAAATGACTCTGATTTATGGGAGCCCCCAGTGGATTTGACCCACCTGAATATACAACAGCAACAGATCATGGGCGGATGCTATGAGAAGGATGTCACTCCTTTCAAAATCAATGGTTTTGGGTGTATTAGAGGTTTGCAGCTGAGCATCTCTCTCAGAGATAATGAACCAGTTTCCCGCTCTTATACTTCAGTTCCAACGCCCCTCTACAACAAAATGAAGGATTACTTGCATGACCTAATCGAGAAAGCTTACTCGCCTTACACCTCTCCGATTGTGTGTGTCAGAAAGAAAGATGGTTAGCCTTCATCTCTGTATTGATTATTAGGACCTGAATAAGAGAACTATTCCTGCCCGCCAGCCCATTCCACGGGTGCAAGACATTATGGACAGCTTAGGGGGCAATGCCTGGTTCTCATTGCTTGACCAGGTGAAAGCATACTACCAAGGATTCATGATGGAAGAAAGGAGGCCACTAACAGCCTTCATAACCACCTGAGGCTTGTAAGAGTGGGTTGGGATCCCTTTGGACTCATGAATGCGTGTTTCATGGAGGAGCCAAAGTCTGTGCACCACACCACATCGATGAGCACTTTGATGTTGTGAAAAGAGTGCTACAGTGAATGTGGGTGTATGGAGTGTAACTTAAACCCAGCAAGTGTGAGTTCTTGAAGGCTGAGGTTTGCTACCTGGGGAGAATTGTGTCAGCAGAGGGAAATTGGATGGATCTTTCAGAAACAGTGGCAGTAACAGTGTTAAAAGAGAAGAGGCCAGGCACAGTGGGGAAACTGCGGAAGATTCTTGGTCTATTAGCTACTATCAACAGTATGTTAAAGATTTCTCTTCAATTGCATCTCCTCTCTATGGCCTGATAAAAAGTAGAGATGGCAGTGACCAAAATCAGCTCAGTAGGGATAGCATTGGAAAGACAGATAAGAAGAGGAGCTGTGTGCTCTCTTGCAAACCGATCTGTTGGACAGAGATGCATCAAGAAACTTTGAAGAAGCTGATTGACTGCCCAGTACAGCCACCCGTGCTGGTTTCCCAGACTTTGCACAACCACTCATTCTCCACATTGGTGCCTCCAATCAGGGAATGGGAGTAGTCCTGTATCAAAAGCAAGATGGCAAATTGAGAGTCAGCCTATGGTTCACGAATGTAAAGGGGGTTTCTTTTTTTTTCTTACTGTTGGGAAAGGGTTTCCTTTTGTTAACTAGCAGGAATGCTAATTTACTGATACCGAGAATGGTATTCCTTTGTAAACCAAATGGGGATTAATGTTCTTCTGAGTCCGTAAGCTTTTGTTGACGGGCTTTTGGGGAGATCGGCGCGAGGGGGTCGAGAGAGAGGACGCAATGTTCTAAGCTGGGCGAGGATCGGACCCCAAAGGGGGGTCCGAGGCCGGGAGATTCTCCGAGGAGGGGGGGGATGAAGCTAGATGTGCTTGGTTGACCACTCGGAGGGTCCGGAGCTGTTTGGAGAGTCGAGGAGTTTGGAGGGTCCTGAGCTGCGAGTCGAGGAGTTCGGAGGGGATCGAATGGTGGCCAGAAGACTTCAGAAATTGAGCTCCAACGGCTGTGCACGAAGTGGTTTGGACTTTGATAAGTTTGGCGCCTTTTCTTTAATTTTCTCTTCATATATACTGTATCGTTATTAATCACTTAGTTATAGTAACCTTTATAAATTGTACTCATTTAATCGCATATGGTGTACTGTCTGGTTTTGGGTGAGGCGGGGACCTCCCACAGCATCCACACCAGCTGATTACAAAGTTTGGCGGGGCCGAAGGCTGCTCCCCCTAGACGAGAACGAGCTGAGCGAGCCTGAGGCGACCCAGGGGGTTACATTGTGGGGTGCTCGTCCGGGGTTGATTTCTGTGGAAGCTATGTGATACCCTCTTTAAATTGTGTCTGCGGCGAAGAGCTGGTGTGCCTTTGTGGGTGTTCGATTGCTGGTTATCGCTGCGTGTGTGTTGTGTGGGGTGGTTGCTGTTGTTAGCCTCGAGGTCGTTGTTCGAGTTCCAACTAGTGCTGACGAAATGGTGGTGGGACCATGGGTTGTCCGTACTGTTTGGAGAGTGAGGAGTGACAGGTTGGGATGTTTCAGCAGTGGTGGGCTCCGCCCGATTATTGGAATAATGTCCAGCCCTAAAGGGGCGGAGGCGTGGGTGGAGCGGACCCCTCAGTTGTTGGGTGAGTGGCAGTGCTTGGCTGAGGGAAAGCGACAGGGACGGGTTGAAAGTTTGAGTAGGCGGGCTGGTGACTTTGTTAGAACTGTCGGGCGCAATTACCTCGAAGTGACCGCTGCCAGTTCTGGGAAAGTGTAGGAAAATGCGTGTGGTTCGACTGGAAGTCAAATGCCGCAGCTGGGGGGCTTATCATATCCGTGGCAGGAGATTGGTGGGAAGTTTTTAGGGTATCCCTTTTTGCCTAGGGGGGCAGATAAATTGCTTGTGGTGCAAAGGGGATCTGTCAAGAGGATCAGTTGTTCCGTTGATTCGAGAGGTGTCGGGAAACTTAGAGGAGGCCCAGTGGGGGAACGGCTTGGGGTCTCTGGGGGAGCACGTTCCCAGCAATGTACCAAGGAACTCCCGAAAGGAGCAGACCCTATTCCTGAAGGCTTAGAGGGGCCATGCGCACTGGTGTTGTTACGGATGGATGGAAGTCAAGTTAAAACCATCCTCGGCACCGGGGCGCCGGTGAAGTTGCTGTACAGTTTGTTTCATAACCGTTATTGGAAGCATTTACCCTTGACAACATTGAGGACACTGGAGATTCGGGGTACCAGTGCCAGTGATTATCCAGACAACGGTTGTTGGTCAGTGAAAATGGAGTTCTTAGAGGCAAATGTGGAGGAGACTGAGGTTCGTGAACCGTTAATGCTGATGTGTCCGGACCCCGTTGAGACGGGCAGCGTTTCTGTTCTAGAGAGAACCAATATCCTGCTGGAGCACTTGGGGGCCTGCCTGGAGGAGGCAGGTGAGCGCTGTTTGGAGACATTGTCGATGCACCCAGGGTTTCGAGCTGCTTGTGCGGACGTGTGTAGCAGCATTGGGCCGATACCGAATTCAAACAAGAGCCATTGGCGGTACGGCCTGGGGGAA
This sequence comes from Hypanus sabinus, assembly GCF_030144855.1. Lineage (NCBI taxonomy): Eukaryota > Metazoa > Chordata > Chondrichthyes > Myliobatiformes > Dasyatidae > Hypanus > Hypanus sabinus. The sequence goes on from NC_082711.1 coordinate 138,296,264, forward strand.
GTATCTGAGGGTGAGACCCTCTTCGTGGACGCTGCGAAATACCACGAGGGAGGGGAGTTGACTGCTGAAGACACCTCGGAGAGAGAGAGGTTGCGGCGACTGGCCCCTGAAGCCGTGGAAGACATAGGCAGCGTGTGTATGGATTATATTGCGTTGAAGAGGCGCACTGTCAGTGACCAGAATATGGCCCTGAGGGCCAGAGAGGCGATGGCCTGCCTGAGTGGTGCGATGTGGTTTAAGGTGCTGGATCTGAGGAGTGGATGTTGCCAGATCCCGATGAGTGGGGCCAACAAGGAGAAGACGGCCGTTATAAATTCCCTAGGAGTCTTCGGGTCTGAAAAGATGCCACAGGGCATATCTGGAGCCCTTGCAACCTTCCTGCGGGGCAGGTGGAAGACCATAGGGGATGTGGAGGCGTTTGGAGTTTTGGTGTATGTGGATGATCTCTTGGTATTTGGATTTGCCTCAGGAGAATATGAAGTGAGGTCGTTGCAGGAGCAGCTGAGAACTACCGAGTTAAAGTGTTTTCTGGACACGTGCCAGGGCTGGCGAAGGTCGCAGCTCGTGAGTGACTGTCTCTACAAAATCAAGTTTGAAATGAAGACGGAGAGACTGGAGAAAGCGATCTGGAACCAGTCGGAAGACTTACAAGTTGGAGAGAATGAAGAAAGTTGTCTGACTGAGGGTAATAGCAAACTGAGAACCCGGAGAGGGGAGTTTGCGGAGGTGAAGAAATTACAGACGAATCTCAGCAGAGAGAAGCGGAAGCTTGAAGGGAACCTGAAGATGACCATCAACAGTTCAAATGAAGTGCAAAACCTGAAAGTTGATCTGGAAGAAGTCATGAGGAAGAAAAAGCTGGAGAGAAGTGCAGTGAATACTGAACAGGAGGCTGAAGAGACTGCGGGAGCAGTGCAGGCCACGTGTTTCCATTTGGAGAAGATCAAACAGCAGCTACCGATCACAGGAATGAGGAAGAATACAGATTCGATGGATGATGTGCTGGATGTGTGGTACATGCTGCCTTTTGCTGACTTTCCCTCGATTGAGGAAGAGACCTTTGGCCCTTCTCCCACTGAGTCAGGTGTAGCGGGGAGGGTTAGCTCTGTGCAGTGTGGGGCATGAGTGAGAGGTTGAGAGAGGAGTTGGTAGTGGGCCCAAGGTATCCCCAGTTGTGTCCGAGCCTGAAGGGTTTAGGTGAGGGGGTACGGAGGCCTCAGAAGGGTTAGGGAACTCCCAGATAGTTGGCCTAAGTAGCGCCTGAGGAACAGGGCGTGAGGGTTACTGTGTGGGGAGGAGATGTCACTGTTTGTGCTTGGGTTCCGGTGTGTTGGCAGGAAAGGTGGCGAGTTATTTAGTAGTCATGAGGACATGACATTTATTTGGTGGAGGAAGTGTGTAAAGGGGGTTTCTTTTTTTTTCTTTGTTACTGTTGGGAAAGGGTTTCCTTTTGTTAACTAGCAGGAATGCTAATTTACTGATACCGAGAATGGTATTCCTTTGTAAACCAAATGGGGATTAATGTTCTTTCTTCTGAGTCTGTAAGCTTTTGTTGACGGGCTTTTGGGGAGATCGGCGTGAGGGGGTCGAGAGAGAGGATGCAATGCTCTAAGCTGGGCGAGGATCGGACCCCAAAGGGGGGTCCGAGGCCGGGAGATTCTCCGAGGGGGGGGGGGGATGAAGCTAGATGTGCTTGGTTGACCACTCGGAGGGTCCGGAGCTGTTTGGAGAGTCGAGGAGTTTGGAGGGTCCTGAGCTGCGAGTCGAGGAGTTCGGAGGGGATCGAATGGTGGCCAGAAGACTTCAGAAATTGAGCTCCAACGGCTGTGCACGAAGTGGTTTGGACTTTGATAAGTTTGGCGCCTTTTCTTTAATTTTCTCTTCATATATACTGTATCGTTATTAATCACTTAGTTATAGTAACCTTTATAAATTGTACTCATTTAATCGCATATGGTGTACTGACTGGTTTTGGGTGAGGCGGGGACATCACACAGCATCCACACCAGCTGATTACCCAGTTTGGCGGGGCCGAAGGCTGCTCCCCCTAGACGAGAACGAGCTGAGCGAGCCTGAGGCGACCCAAGGGGTTACACGAACATTGACAAATGCAGAAAAAAACTACCATCAGCACGGCGGGAAATTGGAATTCCTTGCGATGAAGTGTGCAATTACTGAAAAATGTAGGGAGGCCTGTACTATGCCCTGATACTCACAGGTTACAGCAGGATTCTCAACTGGGCTTCTGGTTCCACGAGAAGTCACTAGGGGTTCTGTGAGAGATTGTGATTTAAAAAACATCGTTTCTTGAACTTTGCGTGATGTTAACACTCATGGTGTTGGACAGTGACCAAACATCCCAGTTAACAAGTGCGTTAAAGGTCTCTCAGACAGTATGGCAGTGCACAGTAGGACTGTGTTTATTTGCTTGAGTTCATTCTCAGTTTTTGATGCGCGATAGGGGAGGCTGTTGATAATTGGTGAGCGTTGTTTTGTACCGAAGGGAGAATGGTAGGCTGATAATTGGTGAGCACTGTATTGCATGGAGGGGAGGATGGTAGGCTGATAATTGGTGAGCACTGTATTGCATGGAGGGGAGGATGGTAGGCTGATAATTGGTGAGCACTGTATTGCATGGAGGGGAGGATGGTAGGCTGATGATTGGTGAGGGCTGTATTGCATGGAGGGGAGGATGGTAGGCTGATGATTGGTGAGGGCTGTATTGCATGGAGGGGAGGATGGTAGGCTGATAATTGGTGAGCACTGTATTGCATGGAGGGGAGGATGGTAGGCTGATAATTGGTGAGCACTGTATTGCATGGAGGGGAGGATGGTAGGCTGATGATTGGTGAGGGCTGTATTGCATGGAGGGGAGGATGGTAGGCTGATAATTGGTGAGCACTGTATTGCATGGAGGGGAGGATGGTAGGCTGATGATTGGTGAGGGCTGTATTGCATGGAGGGGAGGATGGTAGGCTGATGATTGGTGAGGGCTGTATTGCATGGAGGGGAGGATGGTCGGCTAATAATTGGTGAGTGATGTATTGCACAGAGGGGAGGACGGTAGGCTGATGATTGGTGAGTGCTGTATTGCACAGAGGCAGATGGTAGGCTGATGAGGAGCTTGAAGTGCGACTTCAAACATTGAATAGACTCACCCAACTTGGGCTGTGACGTCAGCTTCTCCCTCCCGATTATCACCCCCAACTTCCCCTGACGCACCACCGACTGACTTATGGGAGCGAACAAACTACTGGTTAAATACTATATCTGTAACTTACTGATCACATTAACATACCACAAGCTGTAGATATAATCAGTTTTACGCAGGGGTTCTCTGAGAACTGAAATTTATTTCCTCCAGGGAAAAAAGCCTGAGAACCCCCTCACATGTGTCCTACCTTCAGCAAAGTTGAACGCAACCGGATATAGTTGGATTGCTAAACTGGTCACTTTCTACTTCACTATCCATTATTGCTCGGGAAAAGGAAACGTTGATGCTGACTCTTTGTCCCGAAGGCCAGTAGCCAGTGAAACGACAATGAGTGAGTGAGTGCACAAAGAAATCTCGTCTGATTCATGGGAGCCACAGTCCTGGCCATTGAGGTGCAGCAAAGTGCAGACAAAGTCCATGGCAGTATCTGTACCATTAGATGCAGTAAATGTTGACTTGGTGAACACATCAGCTCCATCACTATCCGGGAGGGAGATCTGGCAAGCACTGGAAGAGGATGGTGACATCGAAATGGTCATTGACTTTGTACACTCAGGTACGAAGCCTACTTTTCTACAAATACAGACATTAAGCAAGTGAGCCAGGAGCTTTCTGTGAGAGTGGGATAAATAGGTATCGGATGAGGATGGCATCGCTCATCAGAAAACTACCCAGCGGGTACAACTGGTGCTACCTGAGAAGTTCAAGGTACAGTCCTGAAAGAGCTACATGATAAAATGGGGCACCGAGGCATTGATCACACAGCAGCTGCAGCAAGAGTGAGATTTTCCTGGCCTCACATGCAGAGGGACATTGAGCACCATGTGCAAAGAGCCTGCACTTGTCTCAAACAGAAGAAGCTGTGTCGGGAAACAAGGGCATAGTGACAACAGCCATTTGAACTTGTGTCAGTTGACTTTCTTCACTAAGACAAGTCCAAGGGTGGATATGAGTACATTCGGGTGACTATTGCCCATTTTGCACAATTTGCACAGGCATACACCACAACCTCGAAGGCAGGAAAAACTGTCACTGACCATCTTTTCAATGACTTTACCCTGAGGTCTGGGTTCTCATCACGAATACACCATGACCAAGGGGCTGAATTTGAGGACCAACTCTTCCCGCAACTGAGTAAACGTAACAGGGTGGAAGGATCAAGAACTACATCATACCACCCCCAGGGAAATGGACAAGAGCTACACTGCACCACCCCAGGAAAACAGACAAAAATTACACTGCACCACCCCCAAGAAAATGGACAAGAACCACACCATATCACCCCCAGGGAAATGGACAAGAAGTGCACTGTACCACGTCCAGGGCTATGGACAAGTTGAGAGATTCAACCGGACCCTTCTGCAAATGTTGAAAACACTAACAGAAAGACCAACAGAAAATTGGAAAGAGTCAATGAATAAAATGGTCTATGCTTACAACTGTATAAGGTCATAAGTAACAATTTTCTCTCTGTTCTACCTCCTCTTCAGTAGATCGCTGAGGTTGCCCCATAGATATATTCTTTGGCCTGAGCACTGACGAAAGTCCTGCAACCCACAGTGAACACTTAGAAGGATGGGAAAAAGGCTTGCAAGAAGCCCATCAGATTGTCAAGGAGTAAATGCAAAAGGTCTTGGGGAGAAATAAATGAAATGATGACGGCAAGTGAGATTTACAGAGTTACAACCTGGGAATCGTGTCTGAGTAAGGAATCTGACACCCCTCGGAGGCCAGGGAAAGCTTCCAAACTATTGGGAGGACTGCATCCATATTGCTGTATGAAACTTTGCGGAGGATGTACCAACCTGTGAAGTAAAACTTGAACAAGGAACAGGAAGATCTAAAGTACTACATCGCAATATTCTCATGCCAAGTGAACACCTGCTAGGGATGTTGAACCACAACTGGATATCGCAGCAAAGCAAGCCTTTCTACCAAAATGGAGCACCAGAGCTCGTCCACCTAAAAAGAGGGAAGAGATGGAACCAACCAGTGACAGTGAGGATGAATATTACTACCAAGTTGAAAGTCCCCAACCTCACAGCAGCAAGGACTACAATAGTTTTGAACCACCAAAATGCTTTACTTATGATAGAGTTGGGACCCACCTCACACATGTCACAACATACAGACTATAGACAGTAGACCTCATCAGTACCAGGCCTGGCCTTATAATTATGTAACGTCAATGACTTCCTGGCTACCTGTGCCTCAATTCCTACATCAACTACCATCTGCCTATTAGAAACCAAATGAATGTTTCGTACAAGGAAAGTAGTGATTGCAAGTCTAACACTGGGAGGAGATGTTGGGACGGCATCTACTTTTGAGGGTGAATGCGTGACAAGGGTGAAAGCTGTTCAATGTAGTTATTAACAATTGTTCAAATAATTTTAGAAGAGTTAAAATAGTTTATTTAATGTGAATATCATTTCATGTTGAGAAAAGGGAAATTACTTGAAAAAATCTGCAAATGTGTTTAGTTGAAAATTCGAGAATCTGTGCGCAAGGTATTTTCTTGTAATATTGAGCACTGAATCTGCCGTCGACTTGTAAGTGCTTGCATTCAATCTTCAGCTCACAATTGATTGCTCATGCCTGGGGAGGGGAGGTACAGGTTACACTCATTCACCATAAAGTGACCTATGCATGAACATTACAATGTTGATGCTTCATTTGTCTCTCCTTTTCAAGGGTACTACACATCCAATTCCGCCTCTAACCTCAATTGGAATGTTTTTATTGCCCTTATAATAGCATTCCATAGGTCATATCTGAACTTCCCGCATAATTCTAGATCACTGGTCTTGAATGGCACAGGTATAGTACTCAGCAAACTATGGCTCCTCATCCATGGCTTTTGGTTTGGGTATGTCCAGTATGATCGTGAAGGCACACACTCATCCATACAGGTTTTAACGAAGTCAGTAACAACTGCGGTGTATTCAATCAAACTTAAAGATGAACCCTGAATACAGTCCAGTCCATCGACTTGGAGCAGCCGTGTCAGCACTCCTCTGCCTCCCTTGACCGTACCTTCGTGGTCCTCACTATATGTTGTTACTATATATCATCATTATACGTGCTAGCTGTGCTGTGTATGTTTGTCGGTACTGTGCTTTCCACTATGGCCCCAGTGTTTGTTTGGTTGTATACATGGGTAAGGTTGAGTGACAACGAAACTTGAACTTGAGAAGCCCACAGGGGGATGGGAATCACCAGTGCTTTGTAGACAACGTTGGATTGGGTGGAGCTCTGTGTTGGGCTGGTGTCTACACCCAGTGGACATTTTACTTAGTACCTTCTGTGACCACTGAGTGTATGTTCATGGTCTTCTGCTGCTGTAGCCCGTCCACTTCTAGGTTCAATTTGTTGTGCATCTAGAGATGCTCTTCTGCATACCGTTGTTGTAATGCGTAGTTGTGCCCCTGTTGCCCTCCTGTCAATCTGAACCAGTCTGGCCATTCTCCTCTGACCTCCCTCACTAACAAAGCTTTTTTCACTCACAGAACTGCTGCTCACTGGGGATGGTTTCTGTTTCTCACATCATTCTCTGTAAACTCTAGAGACTATTGTGTGTGAAAATCCCAGGAGGTCAGCCTGAGATACTCAATCCACCCTGTCTAGCACCAACAATCACTCCTTGGTCAAAGTCACTTAGGTCACACTTAGAACCATAGAACATTACAGCACAGAAACAGGCCTTTTGGCCCTTCTTGGCTGTGCTGAACCATTTTTCTGCCTAGTCCCACTGACCTACACATTTCTTCCCCATTCTGATGTTTGGTCTGACCAACACCTCTTGACCATGTCTTGCATGCTTTAAACCATTGAGTTGCTGCTACATGATTGGCTGATTAGATATTTGTATTAACAAGCAGGTGTACTTAATAAAGTGGCCCCTGAGAGTGTATATCTTCAGAAGTCTTTTCCTTAGCTGGCCAAGTTTACCGAAGGCAACGGGGGATTTTACCATCAATATCTGCCTTTGCTGATGGCTGGACCCTGAGATCTGGGAAGTGGCTTACATTTTTCTGGGTCCCATCACGGATCTTGGTTCTGCAGGTTGGTAGAGGCCCTCTGCTTTGCAGAAGTTAAGCATAAGCCATCTTCGTGTGCCCTGCAGTGAATGAATCAGCTTTGACCTGGTCCTTGGTCTCCACCACCAGCAGCTCAGAGACTATCGTACTGTGGATTAGCTTCACTGGTGCGCGGAGCTTGCTAGAGTTCAGTGATGGCAAAACTTTGTCATGCACTGTTCTCTGCATGTATCAGTTTGAATAAGGTGAGTGTGAACAGATGTGGGTTGTTTTCACTAGAGCAGCAGAGGCTGAGGAAGACCCTGATAGATGTTTATAAAATTATCAGATGCATAGAAAGAGTAAACAGCCAATATCTCTGTCACTGGGACAAAATGTCTGACACCAGAGAAAACCTGCAGACGGTGGAAGTCAAGGTAATGCCCACAAAATGCTGGAGCAATTCAGCATTTATGGAAAAGAGTAAGCAGTTGACCTTTCAGGCCGAGACCCTTCATCAGGACTGGAAAAAGAGAAAGGAAGTCAGAGTCAGAAGGTGCAGAGAGGAGAGGAAGGAGTACAAGGTAATAGGTGAAACCAGGAGGGGGAGGGGTGAAGTAGAGAACTGGGAAAACAATTGGTAAATGGGATAAAGGTCTGGAGAAGGGGGAATTAGAAACATAGAAAACCTACAACACGATATAGGCCCTTGGGCCCACAAATCTGTGTCGAACATGTCCTTACCTCAGAACTATCTAGGCTTTACCCATAGCTCTCTATTTTTCAAAACTCCATGTATCCATCCAGGAGTCTCTTCGAAGACCCTATCATTTCCACCTCCAGCACCACCACTGGCAGCCCATTCCATGCACTCACCGCTCTCTGCGTAAAAAACTTACCCCTGACATCTCCTCTGTACCTACTTCCAAGCACCTTAAAACTGTGCCCTCTCGTGCTAGCCATTTCAGCCCTGGGAAAAAGCCTCTGACTATCCACATGATCAATGCCTCTCATCATCTTATATATCTCTATCAGGTCATCTCTCATCCTCCATCGCTCCAAGGAGAAAAGGCCAAGTTCATTCAACCTATTCTCATAAGGCATGCTCCCCAATCCAGGCAACATCCTTGTAAATCTCCTCTGCACCCTTTCTATGGTTTCCACGTCCTTCCTGTAGAGAGGCGACCTGAACTGAGCAAAGTACCCCAAGTGGGGTCTGACCAGGGTCCTATATAGTCACAGCATTACCTCTCGGCTCTTAAACTCAATCCCACAATTGATGAAGGCCAATGCTCCATATGCCTTCTTAACCACAGAGTCAACCTGTGTAGCAGCTTTGAGTGTCCTAAGGACTTGGACCCAAGATCCCTCTGATCCTCCACACTGCCAAGAGTCTTGCCATTAATACTATATTCTGCCATCATAGTTGACCTACCAAAATGAACCACTTCACACTTATCTGGGTTGAACTCCGTCTGCCATTTCTAGCCCAGTTTCTCATCCTATCAATGTCCTGTTGTAACCTCTGACAACCCTCCACACTATCCACAACACCCCCAACCTTTGTGTCACCAGCAAATTTACTAACCCATCCCTCCACTTCCTCATCCAGGTCATTTATAAAAATCTCAAAGAGCAGAAGTCCCAGAACAGATCCCTAAGGCACACCACTGGTCACTGGCCTCCATGCAGAATATGACCCATCTACAACCACTCTTTGCCTTCTGTGGGCAAGCCAGTTCTGGATCCACAAAGCAATGTCCTCTTGGATCCCATGCCTCCTTACTTTCTCAATAAGCCTTGCATGGGGTACCTTGTCAAATGCCTTGCTAAAATCCATATACACTACATCTACAGCTCTACCCTCATCAACGTGTTTAGTCAAATATTCAAAAAATTCAGTCAGGCTCGTAAAGTATGACCTGCCTTTGACAAAGCCATGCTGACTATTCCTAATTATATTCTGCGTCTCCAAATGTTCATAAATCCTGCCTCTCAGGATCTCCTCCATCAACTTACCAACCACTGAAGTAAGACTCAATGGTCTATAATTTCCTGGGCTATCCCTACTCCCTTTCTCGAATAAGGGAACAACATCCGCAACCCTTCAATCCTCCAGAACCTCTCCTGTCTTCATTGAGGATGCAAGGATCATCGCCAGAGGCTCAGCAATCTCCTCCTTCACTTCTCACAGTAGCCTGGGGTACATCCCGTCTGGTCCCAGTGACTTATTCAACTTGATGCTTTCCAAAAGCTCCAGCACATCCTCTTCCTTAATATCTACATGTTCAGCTTTTCAATCCCCTGCAAGTCATCCCTACAATCATCAAGATCCTTTTCCATAGTGAATACTGAAGCAAAGTATTCATTAAGTATCTCTGCCATCTCTTCCGGTTCCATACACACTTTCCCACTGTCACAATTGATTGATCCTATTCTCTCATGTCTTATCCTCTTTCTCTTCACACACTTGTGGAATGCCTTGGGGTTTCCTTAATCCTGTCCACCAAGGCCTTCTGGCTCTCCTAATTTCATTCTTAAGCTCCTTCCTGCTAGCCTTATAATCTTCTAGATCTCTGTCATTACCTAGTTTTTTGAACCTTTTGCAAGCTCTTCTTTTCTTCTTGACTAGATTTACAACAGCCTTTGTACACCACAGTTTTTGTACCCTACCATCTCTTCCCTGTCTCATTAGAACATATCTACGCAGAACCCCATGCAAATATTCCCTGAACATTTTCCACATTTCCCTGAGAACATCTCTTTCCAATTTATGCTTCCAAGTTCCTGCCTGATAACCTCATACTTTCCCTTAATCCAATTAAACATTTCCCTAAGCAGTCTGTTCCTATCCCTCTCCAATGCTATGGTAAAGAAAATAGAATTGTGATCACTATCTCCAAAATGCTCTCCCACTGAGAGACCTGACACCTGACAGGTTAATTTCCCAATACAAGATCAAGTACAGCCTCTCCTCTTGTAGGCTTATCTACATATTGTGTCAAGAAACCTTCCTGAACACACCTAACAAATTCCACCCCATCTAAACCCCTCGCTCTAGAGGGATGCCAATCAATATTGGGGAAATTAAAATCTCCCACCACAACAACCCTGTTATTATTACACCTTTCCAGAATCTGTTTCCCTATCTGTTCCTCAATGTCCCTGTGGTCTTTGGGTGGTCTATAAAAAACATGCAGTAGAGTTATTGACCCCCTCCTATTCCTAACTCCCACCCACAGAGACTCCATAGACAACCTCTCCATGACTTCCTCCTGTTCTGCAGTGTGACACTATCTTTGATCAACAATGCCACGCCCCCACCTCTTTTGCCTCCCTCCCTGTCCTTTCTGAACCATCTAAAGCCTGGCATTTGAAGTAACCATTCCTGCCCTTGCACCAGTCAATACTCTGTAATGTCCACAACATCATAGCTCCAAGTGCTGATCCACGCTCTAAGCTCATCTGCTTTATTCATAATACTCCTCACATTAAAATAGACACATCTCAAGCCATCGGTCTGAGTGTGTCCCTTCTCTATCACCTGTCTATTCTCCCTCTCACACTGTCTACAAGCTTTTTCTATTTGTGAGCCAACCTTCCTGACAGGAGAATCTGATAGGAGAAGACCATGGAAGAAAGGAAAGGGGGAAGAGCAGCAGAGGGATGTGTTGGGTAAGTAGATGAGAGAGGGAAATGGGAATGGGGAATGGTAAAGTGGGGGTGGGGGCAATTACCAGAAGTTTGAGAAATCAATGGTTATGCCATTAGGTTGGAGGCTACCCAAGTGGAATATAAGGTGTTGCTCTTACAACCTGCTCCTCATTTGGAAACCCCCATCATAAAAAAACATCCTCTCCACATCCAGCTTATCCAGTCCTTTCAACATACGGTGGACATTTCCTTAGTCTGGAATGAAAAGTCCCATTCTGAGAGCAGGTGCGCTGGATAAGGGGGAATTGAGAGAAGGGGATGGCATTTTTACAAGTGACAGGGTGGGAAGAGGTATAGTCCAGGTAGCTGTGAGAATCAGTGGGTTTATAAAAGGTATCAGTAGATAGACTGTCTCCAGAGACAGAGATCAAGAAAGGGGAGGGAGGTGTAGGAAATGAACTAGGTAAATTTAAGGGCAGGGTATCCTCTTTTCCACAACATGGGTGATGAGGGAGTAAGTTTGTGACTACCATACCTGTCCATCAAATTCTAGAACTTCAGCATGGATACTGCTCACTCCAGATAACTTGTTTTAGGATGTCTTTGCCTGAGCCTGCCCTTATGAGTGTGTATGAGAATATCTTGGCATATTTTCGCTCACATTTCCACTACCATGGTACTGTGGTCACCCATGGTAAAAGTGATGATGTAGAAGTAGCATCTGCTGCACAATTTGAAGTTTTGGAACCTGGAACATATTTGCTCTCACCAGCTACGTAACAGTGACAGAGAAACATCGTACCGCTGTTGTAACCCTGGAAATCAGATGCCCTGACATTGACTTCGTATGAGACAGGACATGCAAGAGATGGCCAGTTCAAAGAACAAGACTTACGTGCCAGGTCATGACCTTCAAACATTCTTTGTCCGAGATGTGAAGTTAAACAGTGAGATGAACTTGCCAAGGTGAATTGGGCACCTCAGTGACACCCCTGTGGGATATATATATACAGAACTCATGGTGTCAGACTCATTCTACTATGGACCCTGCAAAGTGGGTCCTCCAGTTTCTTTCCACAGTCCAAAAATGTACCAGTTGGTAGGTTAATTGGTCGTTGTAACTTGTCCTTTGATTAAGCTAGGGTTAAATAGGTGGATTGTTGTGTGGTGTGGATCACTGGGCTGGAGGAAGCTGTTCCATACTATAACTCTAAATAAAAATAAGCAGAAACAAAACCCTGGAAGCACTTGGCAGGCCAGGAACCATCTATGGACAGATGGTGCTTTGACTCATTAAAATACAAAGATCAGACTTGGAGGAGCCCCTAGATATCAATGGATTGCAGCATTGGTAGAACTTACAAAGCTGGATAGGCTGTCTTGGGTTGACCAAGATGACCTTTCAATCACATCTCCATAACAACAGGTCTCTGAATTACTACTCCAGTAACAGAGGACACCAAAGTTGTAGATTGATTTTAGTCAGTCTGCTGGGCAGAGAGATGGTGGTTAAGGAATTGAGCTTGGAGTGGGGAATAGCTTCCAAATATTGACTCGGAGATTCCTGCTAATCTGGTGTTCAATGATAGGCGACTTAGCATAACAATCTAGGAGGCTAGTGAGGGAGCTATATGAGAAACAGGATTGGTGTTTTCATATGATGGTGGCCATGCAGCACATAGAAGAGAGGGAGGAGGGGTCCAAGGTAGATCCTTTGACCCTGGAGGGCATAGTGAAGGGCTGGGAAATGAAGCCATTGCACGTGATTCACTGACTGGAGGGATATGGAACTGGACGGTGGCCACATCCAGCTGGATAACAGTGCAGGGGACTGGAGGAAGATAGGGCTGTTAGCTGGGTCAGAAATAGGGGAAGAAGGAGGGTAGTTACCTGCAAAGTTATCTATGAATATTAAGAGAAATTTCTTTTGCGTAGAGGCAGAAACCTGGTTGGAAAGTTTCAGAACAGATTTGGGAGGCGACAGTATATATTCAAGGGCAAGGGTTGGCTTTCCTTTTGGAAAAGGGGGTTAACGGAAGATTTAACGAGGATGAAAACTAAGGCAGTGCCAGTGACATCAGTGAAAGAATGAGCAAAGGAGGAGTGTTGACTGATCAGTAGGTTTGTGGGAACACAATGGTAGGGTCTCAGGGTGAGGGAAGGGAGAAGCCCTTGATGATCCAGTGGGTGATGACAGAAGCTCCTGATTCTAGTTAGAGTCATAGAGATACAACGTGGAAGTGGCCATTTGGCCCACTGAGTCCATGTTGGCCATCAACCACTCATTGTCACTAACCATGCATTAATCTCATATTTTTATTTCCCACACATTCCCATCAACAAACCTTCCCCCCCCCCACCCTTATTCTATCATTCACCTACATATCTAAGCCATTGTAGATACCTCATGGAAGGTGACCCAAGGTCAGGACTGAAGCCTGTCTCTGGCACTGTGAGGTAGCCACTCTACTGGCTGGAATACTGTGCCACCATGGTTGGAGGGGTGGTGGAGTAGATGGGGAAGAGGGATTTAAGAAGACAGTTTACCATGGAAAAAGGAAGCTAAGAGTTCCGTTCACATTTGAGAGTGGTGGTGAAATAGCAGGCAGTGTTTGCAGGAAGGAGCATAGCCTAATAGTTCTTCATGTGATCACCCAGAATAGCCATTGAATGGCTAAACCAGTGTCTGCCATGCCTGGTCTGGTCCTCATCTGCTGTACGTGGAGTTGAGGTGTGGAGAACAGCCAGGGTGAGAGGGACCAGGCATCGTGGATGGAGGTGAAATGAAGTGAAAAATCACTGACTCCTCCCCAGTAAAACAAGATACTGCAGATGCTATAAAACTGAAATAAAGACACTGTGTGAATTCAGCCTATCACAGAGATCAGTGGTTGAATTAGTGAACCAACAATCAGAGTTTTACAGCACAGGAACAGGCCCCTCATCCCACCACACCCACGTCCAATCTTTCTCACATCTACGCAAATCCTACGTGCCTGCGTCAGGACCATGTCCTTCCATGCCAGGGGGTCCCAACCTTTTTAATGCCATGGACCAATACCATTAAGCAGGAGGTCCATGCACCCCAGGCTGGGAACCCCTGCAACCTATGCCTTGCATAATCTATATACTACTAAAACTCTCATGCTCTGTTTGTCTGTTTGTGATCTCCAATTAGCGCTAATGGTGCATTACAGTGGCACTTTTTTTTTGGCTAAATCGACTTAAAATGCACTAACTTTCAGAATGCAGGCAAAGTTCAGGGTTATATATTCATATTAAATTGCTCATTCGCCAAAATCAACAGCCCCGCTTTAACCGAGAGCCCATCCACCACCATGGAAACCGGGACGCGACACCACGACGCATGCGCATGGCCAGCCTCAGCAGCGTCACCAACCGGAGCAAAAGGGCAAGGCAGCTCTATTTCGATTCCGTCAAAGGGCGCCCCAATGGGCCACCCCATTGTCTAGTTCTGTCTAAAGGCCTCTTAAATACGGTGATTGTAACAGACTCTATCATCTTCTCATGCGGCATGTTACAGAAATCAATCACGCTCTGTAAGAACCTACCCTCTTTAAAACTCCATTTGCTCACCCAAAAGCAGTGAGTCCAGAGAGCTGAAATTTAAATCCCACCACAGAGACTGTTGTACATGACTTCCATTAATAATCTGGACTGGCAAATAAACATCTGGACACAGACCAGGAAAAACTACTGGATTCCAATTTCAAAACTGATTACTGGTGGAAATTTGTCCTGTCCTGCTCTGTCTGGTCCATATGTGTCTCCAGACCCACCAAAAGGTCCCTGACATGGCCTCCATCATGCAAGGACGATTAGGGATAGGTGACCAATCTAGGCCTTGCCAGCAACACCCAGATCCAAATAAAATAAAAACACAAAGAAAGGCAGCTTCTGCAGGGAGACGGAAGTAGGATTAACATTTCTGGACACCAAACCTTTGTTAGACCCCTGAATATTTCCACAGATGTCAAACATCTGTACTCTGCCTGCATCTGTAATATCCTGGTGTGGATTCTATCCCAAACTGCGAGCTTGGTAACTACAAGTACAAAATGCTGGAGGAACTCAGGAAGCCAGGAATGAAGCGAAGTAAACAGTCAACGTTTTGGGCCATGAGTAACAGGTTTTGTTTGGATGCGTTAAAATTAAACGTTGCGTTGCAATTGGTTCCAATGAGATTGGGTGCTTCAAAATGGTACCTTATAAGGAGCTGAACTTCACAGCGCCAACCATCGCTGAAATCTAGTGAATATCCGCTGAACTTGTTGAGCAGTAGTTGGGAGCGGTCACTCTGTTTGCCCTCTTGATTGAGCAATAAGCCAACTAAGGAGAAGAAAATATGACATGGAATGAAGGAGATAAGGACAATTAAGATCAAAGACTTTATTATTGAGAGTTTTTGTATTGAATTAACAATTAAGTTTGTGTTGTGTCATTGATAAAGCAGTCCCTTTGTTTACAGATTAGCTACGCCCTTTTGTCAATCAACTAATCTTTGTTAGCTTTAATATACATACAGACAATGATTAATGACCCCTTCTGCATCTCAATCACTGAATTAAGAAAAGCCAGCTTCTGTAGTTATATAATGTATGTACCGCATCATTTTTTGGTTAACCATTATAGAGCTGAGGGGGAAATATTTGAGGCTGTAGGTTGCATAGTTTATACCATCTGACATTTGTAAACATTGGGAGGGTGAGTGTTTCTGTACCCTTACCTGTGCGAGTGTAGAATTGGAGCACGTCAGAACTGGCACAGCGAGGCTTCACGTAGGCGCAGTGCGCAATGGTTTCCATAATTGACATTGGTGTGGGTGGGATCTGTTGTTCACCCTCAACACCTACATCGTTTAAAAAGGTGTTGCCTTGATTTTAAAAACAAGTGCTATTTTGACGTACTCTTTGTGGGTGATAAGATTATTAAGGATCTCAGAATTCACTTTTACACCCACATCTCTTTTCTCAGTGACTGTCACCAGCTCTGATTTATTCCGTGCGGATTACAATGAAAATTGCACCCTTAATGATTCTGATCCACCTACAAACTTCCTCGTGCTCTTCAACTTTCCTTGGACCATTGCTCATCACTTCCCAGGACCTACGATCAATTACACTACGTGCCTTCCCTTGACAGCTGCCTAACCCCTCACCTCCACTCCTCTACCATTTGAACTTCTGGCTGACACAGTGGCACAGCTGATGGAGCTGCTTATTCATGATCCCCATGATCTCCTTGTCACCGCTATTGGTTTCTTCCAGCCGTTGGGCATGCGAGTTGGTTGGTTAATTGGCAACACTAAATTGATGCTGATCTGAAGGTAAGTATAGGAATTAGTAGGGGCGGGGTGAATCGATGGGAATCTGGTTGGGAGGGGGGAATAAAATATTAATGTTGGGTTGTTGCGAGTAGATGCTGGTCAGTGCAGACTTGCTATTCTAAAGGGCTGGATTCCATCCCTTGTGACTCTATGAGAAAGAAGTGGGATTAGTTCAGGATTAGTATAGATCAGGTGTTCCCAACTTTTTTTTAATAATTTTTTTATTAGTTTTTCAAAACATTTTACAAATTAAAAACCCCAAATCCCAATGAGGAACAGTAAAACAGTGCAAAATTAAGCATACAATAACAATATGCTACAAAGGAAGAGAATTTAGCAAAAAAAAAGCACCTGAATTAAAGACAAGTAAGCTTAGTGTCCTCCCCAAGCCCCACAACACAAGAAAAAACAACAGCAACTCCAGACCAACCACAACACATTATAGAGAGTATAAGTCAGGACAGCCAAACTCCCAGACTGTGAATACACTCAGCAACAGAGGGTAATAATGCCTTCTACCAGAAAAAAAAGGAGCTGAAAGCAAGGGACCGAAAAGAAAAAAAAACCCTAGTCAAGAGGAAGGTTATGAAAGTACTCGATAAAAGGTCCCCAGACCTTATGGAACTTTAGATCCGAATTGAGAACTGAATAATGAATTTTTTCGAGATCCAAACAGGCCATGATGTCGTTAAGCCATTGAGCATGAGTGGGCGGGGCAGCATCTCTCCATCTGAGGAGGATCAAGCATCTAGCCAGGAGAGAGGCAAAGGATAATATTCGGCATTTAGTCGGACCCAGACATAAATCTGTCTCGCCCCAAAAACCGAACAGAGCAATTAAGGGGTTTGGTTCTAGGTGCTGATTCAGAATACACGATAATGTAGTGAAGACATCTTTCCAGAATTTCTCCAAGCTAGGACAGAACCAGTACATATGGATGAGAGAGGCCACACCCCTCTTGCATTTATCACAGAGCGGACTAACGCTAGGGTAGAATCGAGATAGTTTAGATTTAGACAAATGGGCTCTATGAACAATCTTAAACTGTAAAAGGCAGCGGCGAGCACAAAGAGAGGTTGAGTTAACCGATTTGAGAACTGAATCCCAGCTCTCCTCAGATAAGGAGATATTTAAATCCTGCTCCCAGGCCATTTTGATTTTATACATGGGGGCCCGTCGTAAGGCTGCTAGTTTATCTCGGATGATTGATATTAAGCCTTTACCTAGTGGATTCATGGAAAAAAATAGGTCCATAGCATTTTTCGCAGGCATTTCAGGAAAGTTAGGAATTAAAGGAGCAATAAAGTGTCGGATTTGGAGATATCTGAAAAAATGAGCATTGGGCAGATTGAACTTAACAGAGAGCTGCTGAAAAGAAGAGAAGCGATTATCAATGAAAAGATCTTCAAAATGTCTAATGCCTTCCTATACCAAACCTGGAATGCTGAATCGTATGTAGTAGGTAAAAAAAGGTGATTATGAGCAATAGGGCTGGTAACGGAAACCCCCTGGAAACCATAGCATTTAGGTGTTCCCAACTTTTTTATGTCATGGAGCATTACCATTAACTGAGGAGTCTGTGGACTCCAGATCCATAAGCAAAGACTTGGTGGTCTGAAGGTCCTTCTTCTCTGCTAATAATTCCATGATTTCTAAATTATTTTCTCTGTCAAGTTCTAGATACCAACACCCCTTTGGATCCTTCTTTTCCCCTCAGACCACATCTCTCTTGCATCTCACCTCTTGCCATTTCTTTATTATCTCCTCTGACCTTCCACCCTCTGACGCTGAATTAAGAACACAATTGGCCCCTGCCTGTAAGGAGATTGTATGTTCTCCCTGTGACCTCTGGGTGCTCTGGTTTTCTCCCACAATCCAAAAACATACCGGTTGGTAGGTTAATTGTTCATTGTAAATTGTCCCGTGATTAGAAACATAGAAAACCTACAGCACAATACAGGCCCCTCGGCCCACAATGCTGTGTTGAACATGTCCTTACCTTAGAAATTACCTAGGGTTACCCATAGCCCTCTATTTTTCTGAGCTCCATGTACCTATCCAGGAGTCTCTTAAAAGACCCTATCATATCCGCCTCTCTGTGTAAAAAAAAACTTACCCCTGACATCTCTGAACCTGATTCCAAGCATCTTAAAACTGTGCCCTCTCATGCTAGCCATTTCAGCCCTGGGAAGAAGCCTCTGACTATCCACACAATCAATGCCTCCCATCGTCTTATACACCTCTATCAGGTCACCTTTCATCCTCCATCACTTCAAGGAGAAAAGGTCACGTTTACTCGATCTATTCTCATAAGGCATGCTCCCCAATCCAGGCAACTTCCTTGTAAATCTCCTCTGCACCCTTTCTATGGCTTCTATGGGGTCTGACCATGGTCCTGTATAGCTGCAACATTACCTCTCGGCTCCTAAACTCAATCCCATGGTTGATGAAGGCCAATGCATCATATGCTTTCTTAACCACAGAGTCATCCTGCGCAGCAGCTTTGAGTGTCCTATGGATTCAGACTCTGAATAAGCCCTCTTTTCCCTACTGCAGTCAGAAAGCAGATACAGGAGCCTGAAGACCCACACTCAGTATTTTATGGACAGCGTTTCTCCACTCGGCTATCAGACTCCACAAACCCATGAACACTACCTCACTATTCCTCTTATTGTGACTTGGAAATTCTTATAACTTGTTGCCACAAAACAGCAAATTTCATGACATATGTAAGTGATAATAAACATGATTCTGTTTCAATGTGACTATGGGTATCTTTTAACCCAGCAGTATTTCCCTAAACTAAGCGCGTATCCCTCAAATTCTTTACTATTTAAAGTCCATTGGCCAATGTCTACTGCCAGTCCATGACTCCCACAGCCACCTTGCCTAGACTTTCTCCATCTGATTTCATGGAAATGATCTCTCTGGTGTTCTGAAGGGACATCGCAGAACATTCCTCAGTCGCCACTACTTGCTGTTCCCGTCCTCCTGGTCCTTTTCCATGGAAGTGCAGGAAATGCAATCCCTAATTTTTCCCTTTTTGGCACCATGCAATTTCTCCAGCCCTCTTTGCAGGTTACAAGGACTTACGTAAACTTCCTGCAATTTAGTGCACTGCTCACATTGCAAACTCTTCTCTGTTAGGGAGACCAAAAGCATCTTTTAGCAACACCTCTGCAACTATCACCCAGCCCACATACTCAAACCTCTCCATGCTTTGCTTCCGCACTGTCCTGCTGATCTCCCTGAACACCACTGTATCAGTCCAGCTCCAGACATGGAATAAAACAGCTGTGGATACTCTTCATTGTCAGACTGCCTTCTTGCTCCATGGGGGCTGTCTCCCAACACCACATTCATTCATTTACAACATTTTTCTACAGTGGTATGACCCTCTAAGATAGGCATTCCCAGCCTGGGGTCCCCTGCTTAATGGTATTGGTCCAAGGCATAAGAATGGTTGGGAATCGCTGCTCTTAAGAGCTGATGGCAAACTTCATGTCTATGTTACTATGTAGTGGTACATCTCCTGTACAATATAATGGTTGCTTGACCTCACGATCTACATTGTCATAGTCTTACATCTTATTGTCTACCTGTGCTGCACTTTCTCAGTAACCGTAACATATTATCACATTGGTATATTGTCTAGCACAAGAGAAAAACAATAACTGAATGCAGAATATAATTTCAGAGAAAATCTGCGGGTGCTGGGAATCCAAGCAACACACACAAAATGCTGGAGGAACTCAACAGTCCAGGCAGCATCTATAGAAAGAAGTACAGTCAACGTTTCAAACCGAGACCCTTCTGCAGAATATAATTTTACAGACACTTTATATTCTGCATTCAGCAATTGCTTTTCCCTTGTACTGCATCAATATACTGATGCGATGAAATGATTTGCATGGAAGGCACACACACCAAAGTTTTTCACTGTACCTTGGTAGCTGTGCAACAAGAAATCACCACATTGGTAGAGAAACAACAGTGTCACCTTCAGTGTCGTGCTAACACGGGAATCCCACAAAAGCCTGTTCCGTGAACCTCAAGCTTAGTTCTTGCTCCTATTGAAATGTCCACAAACACAGTGTGACCCACAATGCTGTCTTGATGCCCAAGAGCAACATGGAGCATTCTGTAGTCTAGTCTGGTCTGGTCTAGTCTAGTCTAGTCTAGTCTTTAAATTGTCAGGTTGTTTCTGCCATGGAGCTGGTTACATTTGGGATGACTTGTTTTCAAGAAATTACAGGGAACTTCTACAACTAACAAGGGAGAATCTTTTTCCTTAAGGTCCTGAATTTATAACAGGGACATTGAATAAAATTACATACAGATCTTCTGAGGACAGAATTAGAAATGATAAAAGGTCTCAGCCCACAATACTCCTCCATAGACACTGCCTGATTCACAGATTTGTGGGTGCTGCTTTAGGAAACAGTTTTGTTTGAGAGTGTTGATTGGAATGGCACGTTCAGACTGCCGCTTCAGCCTAGGCTTGATCGGCGTGGGATTTCTGAGCTCCTCAAGCTGTTGCTTTCAATTCCCAATGTGTCAGCTGTGACTCAGCAGAAGAACTCTTATCTGTGAGTCAGACAATTATGGGATCAAGCCTGTTCCAGGGTCTTGAGAACATCATGTGTATTAGCACTCCAGTACAGTACTGAGGGGTGCACTTTACAACTGTCTCTCCCCTCCATCCCCCTCTCTCTGAATGCATAAATATATCTCCCTGTCCTTTCTGGAAAAGGCACAGATGTTGGGCGCTGGCATTTCAGAGTGTGCATCTGGCATTATGATGTTTCATGGTATTAGCACTAGGTGTCTAGAAATTGCTCCACGTCGTTTTAGTGGTGTTAAAATAGTAGTGTGACTCACTGTACAGCTGCTTGTGAAGGTTGCAGGAAGACTGAGAACTTCAAAAGCGAGGTTGATGTCACGGTGTTTTTGGGTTTCTCTGTGTAACGTCAAGCCGAGATGGCATTTTCAGTCGCAATGCAGCATTCCCTACTGATGTGCTGTGGCTTCTCACAGTTCTAAGCGTGTAGCCTAGCTGCTGGGATCCTTGCAACTAGCTCTTAAAGGGGCTCGTCATAAGCCAACTGACATTCTTCCAGTGACTGTGCAGGGCTGCTGCTTCACCAGCCAGTTCTTGCATTGATGGGATGGCGTGTGGGGTGAGTGCTCCCAGAGGCATCAAAAAACATCTGCCTATACAGGTCCAGGACACCGACCTCTGTGGAAGACATGCTCTTTGTGCTAGGGGACCACAAGGACTTCCAGGGTTTTAGTCAGTGACTTCAAGCTAGTTATCAGGGAGCTAATCAGCCAAATATGTGACAGCAGTTCAATGCATTAAAGCATTCGGACATGGTCAAGGGGTTCAGTTGTTGTTCAGACCAAACATCAGAATGGGGAAGAAATGTGATCTAAGTTACTTTGACCATGGAATGACTGTTATTGCCAGACAGGGTGGTTTGTGTATCTCAAATTACTGCTGAACTCCTGGGATTTTCACACACGCCAGTCTCTTTACGGAGAATGGTGTGAAAAAATGAAAGAAAAACACCCAGTGAGTGGCAGTTCTTGCCACGATCCTGACCGTTAATTCCTCATATTCTCCTAATTCCCTTTTCCCCATTTTCTCCCGGGCTCCTCGATTGCGACACCTGTTGCTCATCTAAAACCTGCAGCGTAAAAGCCCTGGCTTTGCATCCACTCATGGCCAGATCGTTGTTTCAGCCAGTGTGGTAATTAACGTTCCCGGCTGCTTAGGATTGTGTATTCTAAGTCCGACTTCAGTACCGAGGTTTACTCCGTGTCTCTCCATGTCAAGGTAAGTGTTGCCAGCTGCCTGCCTTTCTGTTTGCTGTTCAGCTCCAGCAACGCTTCAGGTCAAGTTTCAGCCACGCTCACGCCCTCGTCTGCATCCTAATTCTATCTCCTGCGTTTGGGTTCGCCCCGTTCCTTGCCACAGTTCTGTGGGTGGAGACACCTTGTTAATGAGCGAGGTCAGAGGAGAATGGCCAGGCTGGTTTAAACTGACAGTAACTTGAATAACCACATTACAGGTGTGCAGAAGAGGATCTCTGAACACACAGCATGTCAGACCTTGAAATGGATGGGTTACAGCAGCAGGAGACATGAAGATACTCTCAGAGGCCACTTTATTAGGTACAGGAGGTGCTTAGTAAAGCGGTCAATGAGCATATGTTCGTTCCTACAAATGGCAATTCCTACTATTGGACTTTCTCCAATTTAAGTAGTCCTTATTTTTTTATCAGTTTTGTTTTTAAAGACATTTATTACAATACTGTGGAGGTATGGTTACCACAGAAAGTGATTTTTCTATATTTTCTGGGACAAAATCAACATCTGTTTGTAAAAGGCAACTCGTTCATCGACCAGGAGCAGCCTGCATGTACATTAACAACCTGGATGTGAACGTTGGTGGTGTGATGAGCAAAGGTGCAGATGAGGGAGGGGGAATGAGGGACACACGATCACTCAGCAATCTCCACCCCCACCTGGTTTATCTTGCTTATCATTCCAATTACTCCACTGGTTCCACCTATCATCATCCAGCCTCTGTCTCACCCGTTCTGTCCCACTCCTGCTCAGCTGCTATCTTCCCTCTACACCAGCAGTTCCCAACCTGGAATTCACGGACCCCTTGCTTAATGGTATTGGTCCATGTCATAAACACAAGGTTAGGAACCCTCTTCTACACTCTCAGACCTGATGCATGATCTCAGCCCAAAATGTTGACCATCCTTTTCAAAGTACAAAGTAAGTTTATTAGCAAAGTATATATATTTCACCATATAAAATGCTGAGATCCTTTTCTTGCAGGCATACTCAATAAATCTATAGAATAATAATCATAGCAGAATCAGTGGAAGACTGCACCAACTTGGACAGTCAACCATTGTGCAAAAGACAATAAACTGTGCAAATACAAAAGGAAAGAAATAATCATAATAAATAAATAAACAATAAATATCGAGAACATGAGATGAAGAGTCCTTGAACAGTTCCTGAACCTGGTTGTGTGAGTCCTGATGCTGTTGTCTCTTTTTTCCTGATGGTGGCAGTGAGAAGAGAGCATGCCCTGTGCAGGGTGGGCCCATGGTGGTGGATGCTGCTTTCCTGCAACATGTAAGTGTGCTCAGTGGTGGAGAAGGCTTCACCCATTATGGATTGGGCCATATCCGCTCCTATTTGTAGGATTTTCTGTTCGGGGGCCTTGGTGTTTCCATACCAGGCTGTGATGCAGCCAGTCACCACGACACACCTTTGGAAGTTTGTGAAATTTTTAGATGCCACGCTGAATTTCCTCACACTCCTAAGGAAGAGTAGGAGCTGCTGTGCCTTCTTTGTAACTGCAGTTACTTTCTGGGCCCAGGACAGTTTTTCTGAAATACTAACACTGAAAAATTTAAAGATGATGAATCTGTCCATGTCTGATTCTTCCAATGAGGACTGGCTTATGGACCTCCAGTTTCCTCCACCTGAAGTCAATAATATTTATTTATTTATTGAACCACAACGCTGAATCGGCCTTTCTGGCATTTTGAGCCACACTGACTGGCAATCCCCTGATCTAACCCTAGCCCAATCACAGGGCAATTTACAATGACCAATTAACCTACCAACTGCTCTGTCTTGGGACTGTGGGCAGAAACCAGAGCACCCAAAGGAAATCATGGGGAAAACGTATAAACTCCTTATAGGCAATGCCGGGAACTGAACCCAGATCGCTTGTGCTGTAAAGTGTTGAGCTAACTACAACTCTATGATGCCAACTTTGCTCAGCTCCTTGTTTTTGCTGACGTTGAGTGAGAGGCTGTTGTTGCGACAAAACTGGGCCAGATTTTCCATCTCCCTCATAGTCACCTTTGATTCCACCTATGACGGTGGTGCCATCAGCAAACTTGAATATGGCTTTGGCCTCCACAGAAGAGTTTTTCCATTAGTTCTTCTTTTTGTGATGGATGAAAGTTGATATACATGACAATGCACACAAGATTATAGAGCGTATAAGATTAGGGAAGCTAGGGTGCAACTCAATAAAACTTTAGCCAGGTCACAGCTGGAGTACTATCTGCAGTTTTGTGGTCTCACCAAAGGTAGCATTTGATTGCTTTGGAGAAGGTGCAGGGGTTCTGACCAGGATGTTGTCATGGATAGAGTGTTTCAATCACAAGGAAAGGCAGGGACCAAAGCTGAGTGCTAGAAGCATGGAGTAAGCCTGAGAAAATGCTGGTGGGGAGAATTAAAATCCCACTAAAAAACCAAGGATTCCAGTTTGCTGGGACCGTGGCACCTAGAAAGGTGCATAGAATCACTCCTCTCTACCTTAAACTGATTTCAACAGCACAGCATGGAGTCAAGTCTCCAATTTCATTACATAACTGAAGTCCCACAAACCTAGTTCCATTCTGATAAAACCTGTCATCTTGAAGCTACAGGAGCCTCCCTGTGTCAGGAGATGAAGAGTAACCGTACACCAGGAGAAGGCAATTAGACACTGCCTTGGCATTTTTTCAGCTGAGTGCACATCCTTTCCCTTTCTCCCCATCACTTGGTACAATTTCCTCCTTTAGTTATTTGTCGACTCAAAAAAACCTGCCTGAGGGGGTGTCACAGCTCATCCTTTGCAGCCACTAGAAATCTGTACTTTCTGATAACAAGCTCAGCTATCACTGGAAGCAGGGTTAGTTATTTACTCTGTGGAAAGCATTCATGAGTTTGAGCACTTCTGTCAAATCTACCCTTAATTGTCTCTGCTCTGAAGTGAACAACAGCATTGTCTCCAATTTCATTACATAACTAATGTCCCACAGACCTGGTACCATTCCAATAAAACCCGTCATAGACTCTTTGACCTTGACCATGCTGCCCAGGATCGAGCACAATAACATTTGTTCTCAGTGTGTCTTAATAATAAAGTCAAGGGTCCCTTATGATCTCCAACAGCCTTGTCAGGCTTTATATTCCATGTTCTTTAGCTACCTTTCAAATTGCTTCACTTAGTTTAAATTGCATCTCTTCCTTCCTGTCAAAATGCTTCCTCCAATGCTGCTACAAAAGAGCAGTACAAGTTTTATACACAATCTGTCAACACCCAACTTTGTAGTTTACTACACAGCCAGGTGGATGGAGAAGACAGTGCATCTCTCTGTTCCTTTTCCAGTCCTACCAGTCTACCTGGATTCTCTCTCCTGTCAGTCACTTTTCCTGTGTACCCCTCCCAATCCCTGCACCCTTTCACCCAGATTAGTAACAAACTTGCTCAGCCTGATTTCCTCTGCCCATCACCCACACACCTATCTGTTACGATTTGCAAATTCAAAGCATCAAATTAATTCAAATGAAATACAGGAGTCCGAAAATATGGGTGTTACTATGTCTTTAGTTTTACTTTTCACCCAGGCACACACGCATTACGTGGTAGCGTGATGACATATACAATTAACATATTTTTACATATAACCTGTAATGAATTATTTAATGCCTCATCACACTATATATACACACAAGATTACTCAAATATTATTGAAATATTAAACAGACAACATTCCTCCCTGCTTTGCTATAAACTCCAACTCAATAGAGAATGCATCTCAATTCTATACACAGTATACGATATAATACAACTACTATACACACCCACAACATCTTAAATTTTAAATTGTCACATTCAGGATGAAATATTTCATCGCTGTGGAGGCTTTCTTACAGGATAACATCTTTCCTGACAAGAGGGAACTACTTTGCTTGACAGGTGAGACTTGCAGCTGTGAAACAACCTCAGGTTTCTGGGGCCTCCTCCGTGGTGGTTGTGGGAGTTGACTCTGAGACAGCAGGAAGTGGTTCAGACAGCTCTGGATAATTCTCTTCTCCTTTTCTCCCTCTGGATCTACTTCAATCCCTTTCTTTCACTTTCTCAGGTTCCTTCTCTCTTTCACACCTTTCTCTTTCTCGTTCACATACTCTCTTCCCTTCTTTTTCTTCTTCGAGTTTGTGCATCTTGATCTTGCATTTAGTTCACTGGAGTATTCTCTTATTAATCCTTCTATTTACGACATTCAATCAGTACATTTAACGTCAGAGAAATGTATGCAATATACATTCTAAAATTCTTCCTCTTTGCAAACATCCAAAACAGAGAAGTGCCCCGAAGAATGAATGACAGTTTCACATTAGAACCCAAAAGCCCCCCCCCCAGCTCCCCCCACCCACACACAATCAACAGCGAGGCAATGACCCTACCCTACCAGCAAAAAAGCATCAACACCCTCCACCAAGCACTTGAGCGTGCAGCAAAATATCATTAAAGACACAGACTTGCAGTACCCTAAAAACTCCTCGTTCACACAGTAATTCAACGTACCACAGGCTCTCTCTCTCCCTAATCAGGGAAAACAGTTGTCCCAGTTTCACAGTGAGAGGGGAGACATAACAAACAACTCGCTGATTTATGATGTTAAATGTCTGTTGTGTCACTTTTTCTGAGTTCTGCACCCAAAGAATCGGCCACAGAAAGGCTCAGGTCCCTGGACACGCAGCCAGCAGCTCTAGTTGCTCCCTTTACAATCTGATCTCTCCTCTAGGCTTCCTCATCCACTACATCTTCTGATATCGTATCTCCATTGACTCCTTTCTTGTTGCCCTTGCATCCATCCCGCTGGGCTTTGGTCTTTACATCTACTTTTACAAGCAGCTTTTTTGCCTCCCATTTGAAGTTCATGCAATAACCTCAATGCACACAGAGCAGACTCTTTATACCCACAAAGGCCAAATGCTTGCAGCTTTTCTGAAGCTTCCTCTTCTCTCTTCCAGCTTAAAGCCAAGCCACATTTGCAATGGGCTGCCAGATTGACATATCACAGACATGTTGCTTAAGTTAACTGTTGTAGTCAGACCATTGTTTTCGTCACCATGCTTCCTGTGAGCAGCATGACCCTTCCTTGGTCCAAAATGCTTTTCAACCAGAGGCACAGAGGTTGGCACCAGCAGCTACCTGTCCTCTATTGGGCAATGGTTCATGGTGTTTGGCATGGGGACATTTTTGCATCATTTAGTTCCCTTCTTAATTCACTTTCAGTTGGCTGCATTTCAGGGGATGTGGGTGGATATCCAATCACATCCCCACAATGCTAGCCCTCCTGATTTTACCACTTACATGTCCAACATGGCTTCTTGGTTGTTGTATTTCATTGTTGCAGATGTCATTCCCACAGCAGTTACCTTCTCCAGTATAAGCTCTCGGATGTCTGCAGGTTTCAGTTTAGTATCTTTGAAATGCCATTTGATCGCATTCTGAGAAATAACTGAAACAGCCAAACCAATTTTCCATTTTAATTAATTTGCTGTTCACTTCTGGTGTATTGCTTGTCTATTGTAGTTTTTACACTGTAGATCTCAAGGCTACACAATTCTGTGTCACTCTCATCATTATCAGATTTTTCAGGTCAGTGCTCTTTTTGAAACAGAAACTTGACTTTTTATCTTTTTCTCTACTCTGCGCAGTCCATTTGATTTTGTCTGCCTGACCTGCTCTTTGAATCTGCATTTGTTTCTGAGCCCCTGCTACAACAGTAACACAATTTGTTCAGTCAGGCCAGTTTCTGTTCAGACATTGCAATTTTGTCCACACACACTTTCATTCCTGACTGCAACGTAATTGCACCTCTGACTGTGGTTTCCATTGAAACAGCAATTTCAATTGCTCATTTAAATGTAAGCTGTGCTTCCGTTAGGAGTAATTTTTGAATGCTTTCTTTTAAGATTCCCCAAACTAAAGAAATCACAGTGTATCATGAAGACCATTGCCGAACTGAGAATGCTCAGACAATCTCGTAAATTCAATCATGTACACTGAACTGAACTTACTGATTTTGCTCATGAAACCTAAAGCATTCTGCAACTAACAGGAAGTTTTGGTTCTGAAAGTTCCTGCATTACTTTTACAATAGCAGCAAAGCTCATGTCTGCAGGTTTGGTTAGAGCAGTCAAACTTTGAAGAAAACTGCATGCCCTTAAGCCCAATGCAATTAGCAAAATTGGCACTTGTTTCTCATTGGTTCAATGAGAATTCAAATACCGTTCCAATAGTTCAGGATACGTCAGCCAATTAACTGTTGTGTAATCAAACTTGTCAATCTTTTTGATGCAGCCAGCCATTTCTGCTTTTATTTAATGATTAGCATCACCTGCAACTCACAGTTTATGAACCTTGAATACTTCTGATTTCCAGCTTTAAAAAAACTCAATTGTATCTTCCATTCTGAAGGCCGTCTCTCCACCAGCTGGGCTGCGCTAAGCTGTTTTTTCACTTTGAACGTCTCTCTCTGCTTTAACAGGTTGGCAGCCATCTTGGGTTCATTTTGAAAATACCTCATCACCAACGTAATGTTTTGTAACTTCAAAATATCAAATTAATTCAAGGAAACACATGAGTCTGAAAATATGGGTGTTATTTCAAGATTCAAGATTCAAGATTCAAAAACTTTTTTGTCATTTTAACCGTACATCAGCTCTGCAGGGCAGAATGAGACAGCGTTTCCCAGGGGCAGTGCAATCATAACATAACAAGTGTAACATTAAATAATAAACACAACAATAAATAGTAAAACACAACAACCACATGTTGGTTAAAAACAAGTTATAAGTGTCCAGTGCAGGTTAAAAGTGTCCAAAGCAGAGTCAGGTAGAGCAGCTATTTAGCAGCCTGACTGCCTGTGGGAGGAAGCTGTTTAGTAGCCTTGTGGTTTTAGTTTTGATGCTCCTGTAACGTTTACCTGATGGCAGAAGAACAAACAGAGGGTGTGAGGGGTCTTTAATGATGCATCGTGTCTTCTGGAGGCATTGACTCTGAAAGAGGTCTTGGACAGAAAGTAGGGAGACCCCAATAACCTTCTCTGCTCCCCTAACTACCCTCTGCAAGGCTATTTTGTCGGCAGCACTGCAGCTGGAGTACCAGGTTGTGATGCAAAAGGTCAGCACACTCTCAACCACGCCTCTGTAGAATGTAGTTAAGATGTTAGTGGGGAGTGATGCTTGTTTAAGTTTCCTCAGAAAGTGCGATCTCTGCTGGGCCTGTTTCACAATCCCTGTGGTGTTCCTGGAAAAGGTGAGATTGTCCGAGATCTGCACCCCAAGGAAATTGATGTTTTCCACTCTCTCCATTGTGGAGCCACTGATGCTAAGGGGTGTGTGCTCAGGCTGAGACCGTCTGAAATCAACGATCATCTCCTTGGTTTTGGTGATATTAAGCATCAAGTTGTTGTCACTGCACCAGCTCTCTAGGTGTTTGACATGGTTTCATCATTTTTGCTGATGAGCCCCACCACTGTGGTATCATCAGCAAATTTAATGATCAGGTTCCCCTTGAATCTGGCTGCACAGTCATGTGTTAGCAGTGTAAACAGCAATGGGCTAAGCACATAGCCTTGTGGGGATCCAGTGCTCAGTGGTGGAGTCAGAGATGTTCCTGCCAACATGGTCTGACTGTGGTCTCTCTGTCAAGAAATCCAGAATCCAGCGACACATGGCAGTGTTAAGGCCAAGCAGTGACAGTTTCTCCACTAGTCTCTGTGGGATGATGGTATTGAATGCTGAACTGAAATCAATGTACAGGATTCTGGCATAAGTGTCTTTATTGTCCAAGTGAGAGAGAACTGTGTGCTGTGTGGTGGATATTGCGTCCTCCGTAGAGCGATTTGGACGATAAGCAAACTGTAGAGGATCCAGCAATGAGGGGAGGCTGGCTGTGATATGAGGCTTGACAAGCCGTTCAAAACATTACATCACTATGGGGGTCAGGGCGACGGGACGGTAATCATTCAGACAGGCTACAACTGATTTCTTTGCTACAGGGATGATTGTGGAGGTTTTGAAGCATCTGGGGACAATGGCTTGACTAAGGGAGATGTTGAAAATGTCTGACAGGACATCTGCTAATACATCGGCACATTCCTTGAGCACACGTCCCGGGATGTTGTCGGGACCTCCAGCTTTTCGTAGGTTGACCCTGGCAAGGATCCTCCATGTTTGCTCTGAATCAATGATTGGAGCCGGCTGGTCAGATGGTAAGAAGCGACTGGCTCTCCCCCTTGCTGTGGTGTTTGATGCTTCGAAGCGTGCAAAGAAATTGTTGAGCCTGTCTGGAAGAGAGGCGTCGCTGTCATCAGTTTTCTGCCTGATCTTGTAGTCTGTCAGAGCTTGAATTCCCTGCCACATCCGTCTGGTGTCACCTGTGTCACAGAAGTGTCCGTGTATTTTGCCCACGTAGGCCCTTTTCGCTTTCCTGATCTCTAGTGAAAGTGCAGACCTGGCTGAGCGAAGCGCACTCCTGGCCCCTGATCTGTGGCTGTGTCACGGGCCTTCAGTAGTGAACACACCTCTGTTGTCATCCATGGCTTTTTATAACCACGTGCAGTGGAGGTTTTCATCATTCGTTTTTACATTTCAGCAAGGTGCACACATTTTACATGGATGACGTATGCAGCTAACATATTTTTATATATAACCTGTAATTAAATATTTAAAAGAACAAAAATGCTTAATCAAACAGTATATATACAAGTTTTCTCAAATATTACTGAAATATTAAATACACAACACTATCCACCTGGGTCTCTTGTCCTTTGGCCTACCCTCCCATCCACTCCACCAAGCTGGTTCCATCTGCCTAATTTATTTTTCTTTATCCATTTCCACCTAACTTCTGAAGTCCCCTTATCCATTTCTCCACCTTGCTCCACCATGTCCCTCTAGCAGGTTCATCACCTTCCAGGTTCTGTCTTTTCTTTCCTCCACTATTTCCTCCTCCTGCCTTCATTTGCCCGTCATTCCCACCTCACCTGGTTCCACCTGTTCCCTCCAGACACTGTCTCACCCCTCCCTGTTGCCCCTTTTATATTGGCTAGTTTCCTTCTACACTCTCAGTCTTGAAGTAAGGCCTCAACCTGAAACGTCGGCCAACCCTTTGTCTCCACAGATGCTGCCTGACTCACCGAAACTCTCCCTTGTTGCCTCTTTGGTCTAATGGATTGCAATGCAGATGAGGGATTTGACGTTACTATTTCATTTTGTTACACAAACGATCAAAAGAAAATCTTTACATTCTTCAAATGGTTCAAATAGTTTCCAGCCATAGAATACCAAATGGCAGAAACAGGTCATGCATCCTACCACGTATTCTCTTTGAATCCTATCCTGCCTTGCTGCTTCACTCCTGTAGCCTCCAGTGATATTGGCTTCAGTGTTTTTAGAGAACTGGTGAAGTCGAAATTATATTTCAATTGACTCTGAACAAAATATATTGCTTAAAATAATGTCCCACAAGGAAATGATGCTGCATTATCATTTTCAGGGCAGGTTTAATTCCAAATTTGTCCTCTTCTGGTCTTTAAAATTTGTGGCCCAATGGAAAATATCTAGTTATAGAAACAAGACTCTCTGATATCTAGAGTGGGGTGGAATCATAGCATTGTACAGCAAGGAAACTGGCCTTTCAGCCCATTTCTTCCATGATGACTGAGGTTCCCACCTAAACTAGTCCCATTGCATGTTTTTGGCCCATATTCCTCTTAAACTTCCCCATACGAGTACATGTCTTTTAAGGTGGAAGTGTGACAGAAAAATGGGCTGAGTTCTGATTACTGAGGGAGAAGAATATTAATTCAAAGTTCAAAGTAAATTTTATTATCAAAATACAGCCCGAGATTCATTTTCTTATGGGCATACTCAGCAAATCCACAGAACAGTAACAGGATCAATGAAAGATCAATCAGAGCACAGAAGACAACCTATTGTGCCAATTGAAATGTGAATAAATAGCAATAAATAGTAAGAACATGAAATAATATAGAGTCCTTAAAGTGAGATATGTTGAATACTAAGAAAAAAGTACCGGCAATAATATGCCTGTAGTTATAGCATTAACATTTTCACAAATCAACTAACCTTCTTTACTTACCACTTCTTGTTAATGAACAAAATTGTTAACTTTGGTTTGAGATTTGATTTCTGGGCTCCATGGTATTGTCTAAAGCTTTGTGAGCAAATAGCTAGAATTAAATAAATTTCTTACACAATTATCCACTTGGGGTACATAAAATAGCACTACCTATGTCTAAGTAGAGAAGGAGTATTGAGTGCAAACTAAGAAATGGTTGGTGTGTACTGGGGTCTGGGCCCCGGGCCCCCGTCTCAAACCTGTAATCAGCAAGTCCGGGGTTGAATTCCAAAGTTGGTGGCCCAATGTCTCTGAGTCTGTGAATCCGGGGTCAACCACTAGAGCCCCAGGGGTGACCTGTCCTGTGGTTGGAGGGGTGTGTGTGTGTGTGTGTGTGTGTGTGTGTGTGTGTGTGTGTGTGTGTGTGTGTGTGTGTGTGTGTGTGTGTATGTGTGTGTGTGTGTGTGTGTGTGTGTGTGTGTGTGTGTGTGTGTGTATACGCACATGAACAGGAGGAATGGAAAAGGGACTTGTTCTGCTGTTGCTGTTGTTGTCTTGGTTTCTTTTGCTGTTGTTGTCACTGCTTGTTTTGTTCTGTGAAACATTCTGGGTTTACTATGTTGGCGCCAGAATGCGTGGTGACACTCACAGGCTACCCAAGCACCTCCTTGGGTGTGCTGGTTGTCAATGCTAATGATGAATTTCTCTGTATGTTTCAATGTACATAAGATAAATGAATCAGAACCTGAATCTGTATTCAGTTCCTCCTGGGCAGCTTGCAACATCATAAATTAAGAGTTATTTTTATACCTTGTTCATTACTTCACGCTACATTATTGGTTCTAGGATATGGTGCTGAATTTTAACAACTTTTCACTCTTCTCTCTCTCTAGACAAACTTCTCATCCAACCTCAGCTGGTGGTAAGGGTGTATTCTAGATTCGTCTCAACATGGTCAAGTCAATCTCCAAAATGAGGGTGGCTGCATTTCTCAGAGTTGTCCAGGGTCTTCTTGGCTTCCTGTTGGTGGTCTACACACTCCTTCTGTTTGGGCTGCTGTCTGCAGAGTGGATAATGCTGAATCTTATAATCAGCTGACCAGCTCTGACTGAATTATCTGTACTTTAATACTCATTCCCTTTTTCCATCTGTTTTTTGTGACTACATATAAAGAACAGTCACCTTCAGCAAGATTAGTCTTTGAGCTTTTGTGTCTGCTAGCCTTGAATTTTTGTTTCTATTCAAAAACAGACAAGAAATGTTGCAAATTGGTCAACACTTAAAGCTGTACATTGTCCTTTTTCCCGATTCACTTTAAGAAGTCATACGTCAGTTGTATGGAACAATAGTTTCCTATAAGGAAAGTGTAAAGGAAACCCCTACCCTGTCCAAAGCAATCTCTGCTTATGCAGCTGATTCATAATCCACTGGAGTGAGGCTCATCAGGTAATACATTTACATTGGGAGCCAATCGTTGTTTGCTTAAGCTCAGGCAATTTTTCAGGAAGATTTTCTTCCATTCCCAGCAGTGATAAAAGATGTTAATTGGCAGGGAAGTTGTTCTAAACTCAATAGAATTGTCTTTAACTGCTGACCTCATCAGCTTGTCCTTCACTGGCTCAAGACCTACTAACAAACACGAACTCCCTGTGAAAACAAGATAAATGTGGTTGGATTGCAACCAACTCTTTGGCCTTTGACTGTCCAACAGATAATATTGGGTAGCATTTATAAACATCCATTTCTTCCCATCCTTCCAACTGAGAAGCTTCCTGGGAACTGAGAATGAAGAGCAAATTAAGAAATATGCAAATAAAAGAAAAAGATGGAATATCTCTTAAAGTATCATGTTCTGTTAACAATTATAGAGGATTTTATAGCTGAATCCTTCATAAACCCATCACTGACAAAATAATATGCCTCATTCATAACACCGACATTTCCTTCACAACACTGGCAGGTATGCTGCACCCTCAAGCAGCTCAGATGTCAACTGACAGCAGTCTGAGCAGAGGATTGGAACAGAGCTTTGTGGAAGAGTTGGGCAGATAAGCTCCTAATGTCTTTTTGCATCCACCAATTGCGCAAATCTGTCATGTGCAGGGAACTGTCGGCAAACAATTGTCTGGGTTCCAAGGGCAATAATCTGTGCAACCCTCAAATTAGATCATGATGAAAAAGGATGGGTCAAGCCTTGTGTAGAATATAACCTCTGATGTCAGTCGATTGAGCCAAATCTTGCTTCTGTGTCCATATTTTGCATTGTTATTGAATAGACATTCTATTCTGAAGTCTTCTCTTCGTTGGAGTTCCTATTGTCCTTGCCTACCACCTCATGAGGCTCTACACCCAAATCTTCATTCTCCACAACTTTTGCCAGGTCCAAAGAAATTCTACTGCCACCCTCCCTCCCACTTTCCACAGGGATTGCTCCCTCTGTGATTCATTTGTCCATTTGACCCTCCCCACTAACCTCCCTCCTGGTATTTATCCCTGCTCAGTCACCTCCTCTCTCACCTCCATTCAGGGCCTCAAACAGTCCTTCCAGGTGAAGCAACACTTCACCTGTGAACCTGCTGTGGTGGTCTATTGTTTCCAGTGCTTCCAGTGTGACCTGTCGTAAATTGGGGGACTGTTTTGTCAAACAACTCCATCCATCTGCCTAAAGGGGAAATTCCCTTGGCCAAGTATTTTAATTCCCATTCCTCTTCTGATTTGTTGGTCCATGGCCTGCCTTTTCTTGTGCCATGATGAGGCCACCCTCAGGGTGGAGGAGCAACACCTTATATTCTGTCTGGATAGCCTGTAATATGATGGTATGAATATCAATTCTTCTTATGGTAAATAATAATTTCCCTCCCTTTCCTTCTCCCCTCTTCTTCTACTCTCCACTCTGGTTTCATACCTTTTCTCACCTGCCAATCACCTCCCTCCTGGGTCCTATCCATCTTCCCTTTCTCCTATGATCTGCTCTCCTCTCCTATCACATTTCTTCCTCTCCAGCCCTTTATCTTTCCTATCCACATGGCTTAACCTATCATCTTCTAGCTCTTCGCCTTCCCCTTGCCCCACCTTTGTATTCTGGCATCTTCTTCCTTCCTTTCCAGTCCTGAAGAAGGGTCTCATCCAAAAATGTCGACTGTCAGTTCATTGCCATGGATGCTGACTGACCTGCTGAGCTCCTCTGGCATTTTGTGTGTGTTGCTGTTCTGAAGTCTGCTGCGGGATGTGATTACAACTCAAATGGAAAACAAAGTCGAGTATGTGCTGAAAGCCTCCTTGAATAAATGCAACATCTCCCCCAACTCAGTGAAGAAAGGGCAAGTGGATGGTATTCACAATTTGCATAAGGAGCACATGGAGGCCCTGCATAAGTGGTGAAGGAAATGCATTACCTCACCAGTGACACTCCTGTTTACCTCACGGAAGGATCTGCTGTTCCCACCTGAGAACGTACAAAGCCAGGGGGAAGCAGGACACTGTCGGTCTGAGGGAATGCACAAGGAAATGATTTCTTCTGTTGATAATCCTTTTCCCAGATTTTATTCACCATTTAGTTAACCTCTCAGAATTTTGAATATGGTAGGAGAATGGTATCTAATGCTTGCATTCTTTTCAAAGCACAGCTCCATATTAATGTAGCTTATCAGGTATAAATTCAGTCACCAATCCATATCCACATACCCACTCATTCACGACATCACTTACACATTCCCCCTCGTTCCCTCTCACACAGCTAATATAATGCTTCAAAACATACCAAATTCTGTTGAAACATTGTTTTGTTTCATATATGGTCTCTAGACAACTGAATTATAGTGGTGTAACAAGATTCTGTAATTATATCTGCAGGACATAAATGGTACATGGTTCATTTACTTCATGGTTAGAGATCACTGTTGGGGAGGCTTTAAATATGTTAATTGCCACCTCTGCTATCAGAGTAATCAGGGGAATGTCAGTGATCAGGTTAAACATAAATCATCTGGTGTCATTAATAGCAAATAGTGCCATGAGTTCTGTCGTACAGTTAATGAAGAGAGTGTTTTCCTAATGCAAATTAGTCAGAGTAAAGATGAAATAGTGAGAATCAGTGCAAAGATGTATTTCAGAGTTAATCAGCAGCCTCTGACATTACTGTAATTTCTTCACTGATGTGCATCAGTTCAAGTCTGGAATGACTTTAAAATAATTGGATGTGGCCATTTGCTTCAATCTCAATGTTATCTAAAACAACAATTAATGGATTGCACTGAAGGTTGATGGGAGAAACTTTTGCTCTTCACCCTTTGTGGAGAATTATTGTGGATTAGTGACAGAGAATAAATCACTTTTTACTTTGCGATTTACACAGAAGTCAAGCAGGTTATTAGTTAATTATACATTTTCTGTGCATGAGAATACACTTCAGAAATATATTAGAGGGAACATTACAAGAATGGACAATCACGGTGCCTCATGCAATACCCACCTCAGCAACCCCCACCCTGTCCCCCCTACACACACACACGCATGCACGAACGCATGCACACACGCACGCACGCACACACACACACGCGCGCACACATTTTTTCAGTGGAAAAATGCCAATGGCAGAAACTATTCCACTTACATCACAGACAGGAAAGCATATGGTAGGTTAACAATGAAAAGTTAAACGTTGTGAAAGTTAACACTGGAAAATTAAAATGCCAATGGCAGTGAAGCACCATCAATAACTCTCAGAGATGGGAGGCAAAAGATAGGCTTTTATTAGCTGCAAATGTGACCACAACATCTCGGAGACTGAGGGAGGAGCAGTGCCTCCAATCGCCTTTATACAGGGGTCTGTGGGAGAAGCCACAGGAGCAGTCAGCAGAGGGGCGTGTCCAGACAGGTATACACATAGTTTACCACAGGCAGAATCTATTCCATTTACGTCAGAGGCAGGAAAGGATGTGATTGGTCAACACTTGAAAGTTAAACTTTGAAATACAATTAGATTTGTTTTTAATTAAACCACAATGTCATGAAATATCAAGAATGACAAATTCAGCTTTTGATGTTTATCAGTACATCTTATTTTATTATTTGTGCTTCTGTTAAGTTAGTTTAGTAATGGGATGAAATTTTCTTTAGTAGAGTTTTGCAGCAACAGCTTTTGATTGTATACCATCTATCTCGTGGTGAAAAACCCCAAAGTCCTTCTCAGCAGTTTTATGGAAAAGAAAATGTTTGAGTTCATGTCACTTAATGAGATATTAGGAGAAATGAACTATGACTTGGTCTGAGAGATAAACTTCAAGATACAGCATTAAAGTGAGAGTGAGTTTGAAATGCAGAGGGAAATCTAGAACCAGGGGCCCAGCCTGCTGATGGCATGGCACATGGCAATCAATGGCAAAATCAGGAGTGTGCATAGGTTAGGATTGAAGATCTCAGAGTCATAAAAAGATACATTGGGCACAGAGTATAAAGCTATACATGTATTTTCTTAAATAGAAGTCCCTTTGGTCCATTGTGTCTATGCCAGCATATCGGTTTCACCCTCCCCCTCCCCCAGCTTGTTTTCCTGTAACCCTAGTCCTGACGAAGAGTCTCAGCCCAAAATATCGACTGGACTTCTCCCTATAGATGCTGCCTGGCCTGCTGCGTTCCACCAGCAAATTGGGTGTGTTGCTTTCCTGTAACCTATTCTCTTTCACATGCCCCTCCCACCTCAATCCCCAATTCTCGTGCTAGCCAGCAATGTTGGAATAATTTCCAGTAACCAATTAATTTACCAACCTTTTCCCAAGAAAACAGTTCATCTAATCTTTGGGACGTGGGAGTTAGGTGAAGGATACCCTTGCAGAATGCGCAAACCCTGTACGAACAGTCCCTGAGGTTCTAATCAAAAACAAGGGGGTGGAGCTGTGAGCAGCAGTAGATAGACAGTAACACATTCGCCATGATTATCCTGAACACAAGTGCTCCACAAGGCTGCGTCTTCAGCCCCAACTCCACTCCCTACATAATTGCCACTTTGTGGCCAGATTCTGCTGCGTCTCAGTCTACAAATCAGCGGATCATACCATTGTCCTGGACTGTACCTCAAGTAAGAGAGAGTTGGAGTACAAGAAGGAGATGAGAGCCTAGTGAGATGGCTTCATGTCAATGACCGTTCATTCCCTCAATGTCAGCAAAACAGAAGAGCTGGTCATTAACTGCTAGAAGGGGAGCGGTCCACATACTCCTGCTTAAGTCAATGGTTGAGAGGGTTGAGAGCTTCAAGTCCCTAGCAGTGAAATTCACCAATTACTCTGTTGGTCCAATCAGGTAGATTCCTCAGGAGGCTAAAAAAATACGCATGTCTCCTTTGGCTCTCACCAATTTTTCTTTGATTATTACCTCAATGCAATTTTTTTAACAAAATCATCTGTGTAGATACATGCAAAATGAAGTGTTTCACTGTATCTCAAAGTGTGTGACAGCAGCAAGCCAAATTTACCATGACAAAGAAGAATGAGAATTTGGAAGTGAGAATTGGAATTATGAAGCTGAACTAGGAGCCAGAGGGCAAATGGTGAGAGTAATAAGTACTGTATATGATCCTGGTCACCATAGCACAGGAAATATGTGACTGCGTTGGAGAGCATACAGAGGGGTTATGTGAAGACTTTATCAGGACTGGAAAATTGCTGCCATAAGATTGGACAAGCTTGACTTGTTTGCTTTGGAATAGAGAAGGCAGGTGGAATGCATTGGTGTATGACAAAGCTAGAAGAGCTTTTGGTGTGAAATGGCATTTGACAAGTCAGAGCCTCTTAGGAAGACTTCAAAGCCAGTATGCTCTGATAATGGGACAGATAAACAGGAAGGACCTATTTTCTGCAGCTCTAAGGGCATAGCTTTAAAGAAGAAGGATTAGAGAAGAGAAAGTAGAAAAGGCATTTCCCCAAAGGGGAATTCCATGGGCATGTAATTCAGTGGCTGAAAGTGCAGCAGTGACAGAAATCCTCGTATTTCATCATGATGTCCTAAAGTCATAGAATCAAACAATTGTCAGCTAATTCATTTTCAGTCAGCCATCAAGCCACCGGCTAAATGGGATTTGGTGTGTACTTGGTGTCTGATCAAGTTCTGGAAGGAAGAATGCAGCTGGATAGGTTTTTTAAACCAGTGTGCAAAACAAAAAACAGTATTGTTTTCTTCTGTGTCATAAATTCTCTGTGATACCACCAGAGGCTGTGCCCATAAGGAAGTGGGCAGCAGGATCTGGGATGACATTAGACTTGAGCAGGAACGAAGATGCAGAAGTGGCCAGGAGAGGATCGAAACAGTCAACTCAAGAAGCAGTAAATTCCAGATTACAGCAACTGAAATAGACAGTAGACAACAGACAATAGGTGCAGGAGAAGGCCATTCGGCCCCTTGATCCAGCACCACCATTCAATGTGATCATGGCTAATCATCCACAATCAGTACCCCGTTCCTGCCTTCTCCCCATAATCCCTTGACTCCGCTATCTTTAAGAGCTCTATCTAACTCTTTCTTGAAAGCATCCAGAGAATTGGCCTCCACTGCCTTCTGAGGCAGAGCATTCCATAGATCCACAACTCTCTGGGTGAAAAAGTTTTTCCTCAACTCTGTTCTAAATGTCCTACCCCTTATTCTTAAACTGTGGCCTCTGGTTCTGGACTCCCCTAACATCAGGAAGATGTTCCCTGCCTCTAGCGTGTCCAATCTCTTAATAATCTTATATGTTTCAATCAGATCCCCTCTCATTCTTCTAAATTCCAGTTTATACAAGCCCAGTCGCTCCAATCTTTCAACATATGACAGTCCCACCATCCCATGAATTAACCTCGTGAACCTATTCTGCACTCCCTCAATAGCAAGAATGTCCTTCCTCAAATTTGGAGACTAAAACTGAACACAATGCTCCAGGTGAGGTCTCACCAGGGCCCTGTGCAATTGCAGAAGGACCTCTTTGCTCCTATACTCAACTCCTCTTGTTATAGAGGCCAACATGCCATTAGCTTTCTTTACTGCCTGCTGTACCTGCATTCTTACTTTCAGTGAGTCATGAATAAGGATACTATATCTCATTGTACTTCCCCTTTTCCTAACTTGATACCATTCAGATAGTAATCTGCCTTCCTGTTCTTGCCACCAAAGTGGATAACCTCACATTTATCCACATTAAACTGCATCTGCCATGCATCTGCCCACTCACCCAACTTGTCCAAGTCACCCTGCATTCTCCTAACATCCTCCTCATACTTCATACTGCCACCCAGCTTTGTGTCATCTGCAAATTTGCTAATGTTACTTTTAATCCCTTCATCTAAATCAATAATATATAGTGTTAATAACTGCGGTCCCAGCACCAAGCCTTGCGGAACCCCACTAGTCACTGCCTGCCATCTGAAAAGGACCCGTTAATCCCTACTCTTTGTTTCCTGTCTGCCAACCAATTTTCTATCCCTGTCAGTACCCTACCCCCAATACCATGTGCTCTAATTTTGCCCACTAATCTCCTAGGTGGGACCTTATCAAAGGCTTTCTGAAAGTCCAGGTACACTACATCCCTTGTCCATTTTCATAGTTACATCCTCAAAAAATTCCAGGAGATCAGTCAAGCATGATTTCCCCTTCATAAATCCATGCTGACTCGGACCGATCCTGTTACTGCTATCCAAATGTGTCGTAATTTCCTCTTTTATAATTGACTCCAGCATCTTCCCCACCACTGATGTCAAGCTAACTGGTCTAAAATTCCCTGTTTTCTCTCTCCCTCATTTCTTAATAAGTGGGATAACATTAGCTACCCTCCAATCCTCAGGAACTGATCCTGAATCTATAGAACATTGGAAAATGATTACCGATGTGTCCACGATTTCTAAAGCCACCTCCTTGAGTACCCTGGATTGCAGACCATCAGGCCTTTGGGGAGATCAAGCCAATGGTTGTGAGCTTACCTAAGTAACCAGATCATCTGATGGCCACGTGCACCACCAGGACTTGACTGGTTTGGCCACAGACAGTTACAAACCGGAGGAAGTGAAGGTGTCCCGAGAATATTGAGTGATAAGGAATGATGACGATGGGCTGGAATTTGCTGATTTTCAGCCAACGGTTCTGCAGGGATCTGCCAGTTATCTGGAGCATATCTGCCAAGGCATTTTGAATTTCTGCTCACATGCCACGTGGAGCAGAAGAGAATGTGATAGAATTCAGGCGGCAGTGCATTGGATCCTTCTCTTCATGGCTGAATATGCCAGTGTCCAGGTGCAGTTCCACGCAGGGCTGTACCAAGGGCGGACATACTTTGTGCACCATCCCCCATGACACATCCAGCTCTCTGCTGTGGGCCAGAATCATGTGTTCTCTACGCAAAGCGGTTTGCAAAGCTGCTCTTTTAACTTCAAGATAATTACTGCTTGCAAATTACATTAGGAACTAAAGACTGGTTCTCGCTTGAATTAATATCTAATATATTCACATAATTTCATAACTCCAGAATAATTTCTAACAGTGCATCCCAATTTTGCAACATCTGCATTCTTTATGAAGCACATGCACAGCTTTACTGTATCCTGAGAAAAAATATTTTATTTCACATATAAAGAGTAGTAATGTGGCAGACAAATTGCTCACAGTATATCCTTCAAATAAGTGAATTAATTAATGAGGTAATATGTTTTTAATGGACTAATAGTGAGT
Organism: Hypanus sabinus; assembly: GCF_030144855.1. Classification (NCBI taxonomy): domain Eukaryota; kingdom Metazoa; phylum Chordata; class Chondrichthyes; order Myliobatiformes; family Dasyatidae; genus Hypanus; species Hypanus sabinus. The sequence continues at coordinate 138,338,155 of NC_082711.1, forward strand.
GGGCCAATGAATGGACTAGTGAGTGGTCCAGTGAAGGAGTGGAGATTTGAGGGTTTGACTCGAGAGGCTTCAACGAGAAGAGGCTGAGGACGAGCTTCACTCCAAGTGAGGTAAGGCTGGGTAAGTTCCTTTCAAAGGAGAAAGTTTCAAAAGTTGAGGCAAGTATTGGGTAGGTCATGGCAGCTGAGATCGGCCCCGTGGTTTGTTCACCCTGCAGCATGTGGGAAATCAGGGATACTTCCAGTGTCCCTGACGACTATGTGTGCAGGAAGTGTGCCCAGATGCAGCTTCTGGCAGACCGCATTGAGCATCTGGAGCTGTAATTGGATTCATACTGGAGCATCCACGAAGCTGAGAAAGTCGTGAATAGCACGTTCAGTGAGTTGGCCACACCGCAGGTAAAGGCTACACAGGCAGAAAGGGAAGGGGAAGCCACTAGACAGTGTAGCAGTAGGCAGGTAGTGCAGGAGTCCCCTGAGGTCATCTCCCTCCTAAACAGATATACTGTTTTGGATACTGTTGGGGGAGGTGTCTCATCAGGGGAAGGCAGCAGCAGCCGAGTTCATTGCACCATGGGTGGCTCTGCAGCACAGGAGGGAAGGAAAAGGAGTAGGAGAGCTATAGTGATAGGGGACTTGATTGAAAGGGGAATAGATAGGTGTTTCTGCGGCCGCAAACGAGACTCCAGGATGGTATGTTGCCTCCCTGGTGCAAGGGTCAAGGATGCAGGACATTCTGGAATGGGAGGGTGAACAGCCAGTGGTTGTGGTGCACATAGGTACCAACGAAATAGGTAGAAAATGGGATGAGGTCCTACAAGGTGAATTTAGGGAGTTAGGAGATAAACTAAAAAGTAGGACCACAAAGGTAATAATCTCTGGATTACTATCAGTGCCCCGTGCTAGTCAGAGTAGAAATAGGAGGATATTTCAGATGAATACATGGCATGAAAAATGGTGCAAAGGGGAGGGATTCAAATTTCTGGGGCATTGGAACCAGTTCTGGGGGAGGTGGGACTGGTATAAACAGGACGGTCTGCACCTGGGCTGGACTGGAACCAATGTCCTAGGGGAAGCGTTTGCTACTGCTGTTCAGGAGGCTTTAAACTAATGTGGTGGGGGATGGGAACAAGTGCGGAGACAGAAGGGTGTAAAATGAGGGTAGAAGCAAAAAGTAGTAAGGTAAAAAATAGAAGTGGCAGGCAGGCAAATCCAGGGCAAAAAGCAAAAAGAGCCACTTTTCAACATAATTGTATAAGGGCTAAGAGTGTTGTAAAAACAAGCCTGAAGGCTTTGTGTGTTAAAGCGAGGAGCATTCGTAACAAGGTGGATGAATTGAATGTGCAGATAGTTACTAATGAATATGATATAGTTGGGATCACAGAGACATGGCTCCAGAGTGACCAAGGATGGGAGCTCAACATCCAGGGATATTCAATATTCAGGAGGGATAGACAGGAAAGAAAAGGAGGTGGGGTAGCATTGCTGGTTAGAGAGGAGATTAACGCAATAGAAAGGAAGGACATTAGCCTGGAGGATGTGGAATCGATATGGGTAGAACTCCAGAACACTAAGGGGCAGAAAACGCTGGTGGGAGTTGTGTACAGGCCACCTAACAGTAGAAGTGAGGTTGGGGATGGCATTAAACAGGAAATTAGAAATGCATGCAGTTAAGGAACAGTAATTATAATGGGTGACTTCAATCTACATATAGAATGGGTGAACCAAATTGGTAAAGGTGCTGAGGAAGAGGATTTCTTGGAATGCATGCGGGATGGTTTTCTGAACCAACATGTCGAGGAACCAACTAGAGAGCAGGCCATTTTAGATTGGGTATTGAGCAATGAGGAAGGGTTAGTTAGCAATCTTGTCGTGTGAGGCCCCTTGGGTAAGAGTGACCACAATATGGTGGAATTCTTCATTAAGATGGAGAGTGACGTAGTTAATTCAGAAACAAAGGTTCTGAACTTAAAGAAGGGTTACTTTGAAGGTATAAGACATGAATTAGCTAGGATAGGCTGGCAAATGATACTTAAAGGGTTGATGGTGGATATGCAATGGCAAACATTTAAAGATCACATGGATGAACTACAACAATTGTTCATCCCAGTTTGGCAAAAGAGTAAACCAGGGAAGTTAGTGCACCCATGGCTGACAAGGGAAATTAGGGATAGTATCAAGGCCAAAGAAGAAACATATAAATTAGCAAAAAAAAGCGGCACACCTGAAGACTGGGAGAAATTCAGAGACCAGCAGAGGAGGACAAAGGGCTTAATTGGGAAAGGGAAAAAAGATTATGAGAGAAAGCTGGCAGGGAACATAAAAACTGACAGTAAAAGCTTTTATAGATATGTGAAAAGAAAAAGATTGGTCAAGACAAATGTAGGTCCTTTACAGTCAGAAACAGGTGAATTGATCATAGGGAACAAAGACATGGCAGACCAATTGAATAACTACTTTGGTTCTGTCTTCACTAAGGAGGACATAAATAATCTTCCGGAAATAGTAAGGGACCGAGGGTCTAGTGAGATGGAGGAACTGAGGGAAATACATGTTAGTAGGGAAGTGGTGTTAGGTAAATTGAAGGGATTAAAGGCAGATAAATCCCCAGGGCCAGATGGTCTGCATCCCAGAGTGCTTAAGGAAGTAGCCCAAGAAATAGTGGATGCATCAGGGATAATTTTTCAAAACTCCTTAGATTCTGGATTAGTTCCTGAGGATTGGAGGGTGGCTAATGTAACCCCACTTTTTAAAAAAGGAGGGAGAGAGAAACCGGGGAATTATAGACCGGTGAGTCTGACATCGGTGGTGGGGAAAATGCTAGAGTCGGTTATCAAAGATGTGATAACAGCACATTTGGAAAGAGGTGAAATCATTGGACAAAGTCAGCATGGATTTGTGAAAGGAAAATCATGTCTGACGAATCTTACAGAATTTTTTTTAAGATATAACTATTAGAGTGGATAGGGGAGAGCCAGTGGATGTGGTATATTTAGATTTTCAAAAGGCTTTTGACAAGATCCCACACAGGAGATTAGTGTGCAAACTTAAAGCTTACGGTATTGGGGGTATGGTATTGATGTGGATAGAGAATTGGTTGGCAGACAGGAAACAAAGAATGGGAGTAAACGGGACCTTTTCAGAATGGCAGGCAGTGACTAGTGGGGTACCACAAGGCTCAGTGCTGGGACCCTAGTTGTTTACAATATATATTAATGATTTAGAGAATTAAATGCAGCATCTCCAAGTTTGCGGATGACACAAAGCTGGGCGGCGGTGTTAGCTGTGAGGAGGATGCTAAGAAGATGCAGGGTGACTTGGATAGGTTAGGTGAGTGGGCAAATTAATGGCTGATGCAATTTAATGTGGATAAATGTGAGGTTATCCACTTTGGTTGCAAGAACAGGAAAACAGATTATTATCTGAATGGTGGCCGATTAGGAAAAGGGGAGGTGCAACGAGACCTGGGTGTCATTGTACACCAGTCATTGAAGGGGGGCATGCAGGTACAGCGGACGGTGAAAAAGACAAATGGTATGTTGGCATTCATAGCAAAGGGATTTGAGTACAGGAGCAGGGAGGTTCTACTGCAGTTGTACAAGGCCTTGGTGAGACTGCACCTAGAATACTGTGTGCAGTTTTGGTCCCCTAATCTGAGGAAAGACATTCTTGCCATAGAGGGAGTACAGAGAAGGTTCACTAGATTGATTCCTGGGATGGCAGGACTTTCATATGAAGAAAGACTGGATCAACTAGGCTTATACTCACTAGAATTTAGAAGATTGAGGGGGCATCTTATTGAAACATATAATATTCTAAAGGGATTGGACAGTCTAGATGCAGGAAGATTGTTTCCGATGTTGGGGAAATCCAGAATGAGGGGTCACAGTTTAAGGATAAAGGGGGAAGCCTTTTAGGACCGAGATGAGGAAAAACTTCTTCACACAGTGAGTGGTGAATCTGTGGAATTCTCTGCCACAGGAAACAGTTGAGGCTGGTTCTTTGGCTATATTTAAGGGGAAGTTAGATATGGCCCTTGTGGCTAAAGGGATCAGGGGTTATGGAGAGAAAGCAGGTACAGGGTTCTGAGTTGGATGATCAGCCATGATCATACTGAATGGCGATGCAGGCTCGAAGGGCCGAATGGCCTACTCCTGCACCTATTTTCTATGTTTCTATGTTTCTAATTAACAAATGAATGTTGACTAGGAAAAGAAAAATCTCCCTGTTCTTCACAATCTCCTGTTTGTACCTGACAGAGTGGATTTCAATGTAGTGTTTTAGTAGTAAGTTTTATTATATCAAAAATATAATTTAATTATTAGGTATACATAGAAAATACAATCAGTATATATTTCATCTGTATTTATTGTACCATCAATCCAATAGATTCTCTTAGAATGTATCAACACCGTTAATGATTTTCTCCTTAAGCAAGGCACCAATGAAGCAAAGGGATTGATTGATATTTATTTATTCACTGATTGATTAATTGAGATACAATGTGGAATTTGCCTTTCTGAGCTATGCTATCCCCTGATTTAATTTGAGCCAAATCACGGACAATTTACAATGACTAATTAATCTGCCAGTTGGTACGTCCTTGAACTGTGGGAGAAAACTGGAGCACCCAGAGAAAACCCACACAGTCACGGGGAAAATATACAAACTCCTTACAGGCAGCGATGGGAATTGAACCCAGGTCACCAGTACTGTAAAGCACAGTGCTAACCACAGAGCTACCATGCTGCCCCTAAATGAGGCAGATTTTATCAAGCGTATCCAGGATAGTTTTTTGAGGCAATATGTAGATGGTCCTGTAGTTTCTTTGGAAATGAAACTGGGCTGATGGTGAAAAGTGGGGTAACACTTTAGGAACAGTGTCCATGATTTTGTAAGTTTCAGAGGGGTAAAGGGAAAAAGATTATGTTCGTCCTCTAATTTGGAGGAAGTCTGATTTCAATAGAGAGGAGCTGTCAAAGTAGAAGCTTTTGGGTGAAATGGTATCTGACAAATGGGACCCTCTTAAAACAGAGTTAGGAAGAGTTCAAAGCCAGTGTGCTCTGATAAGATAACATAAAATAAAATTTTATTCATCCCGAAGGAAGTTACTGTTGCAAGGTTGCTCAGTCAGAAATACAAACGTCCTTTAAAATGCAAAATGTAAGCATTAAGGTGCAATAAATACAAAATGTGCATTAAAAAATGAAAGTGCAAAGTACAGATGAAACCATATACTGACATACTTGAGGAGGAGGAGTTGTAGAGTCAAATACCCACAGGGAGAAAGGATCTGTGGCGTTCAATGGTGCACCTCAGTGTGTTACTAAAGGTGCTCCTCTGTTTGCCCACTGTGACATGGAGAGGGTGACAGGGGTTGTCAGTAACACTCCATAGCTGCTGTAGCATCCTCCTCTCAGAAACAACACGCAGGGAATCCAGTTCCACCCCCAGAACAGAACCAGCCTTTCTGACAAGCTTGTCGATCTTCTTGGCGTCAGCCGCGGTCACCCTGCTGCCCCGGCAGACGACAGCGTAGAATACAATGCTGCCCACCACTGAGTCGTAGAACATCTGCAATCATACTGCAGATGTTGAGTGACCAGAGCCTCCTCGGGAAGTGGAGTTGCCTCTGTCCCATTTTGTGCACAGCCTCTGTATTTTTTATTGTTTAGGTGAGTTCCCAGGTATTTGTAGCCCCTCCACGTCCATTCCCTTGATGGAGATGGGAGTGCAGGGTGTTTTCACCTTCCTGAAGCCCACCACCAACTCCTTTGTCTTAGTGATCCAGCCCACACCCCTCAACACAATTGTCCAGCCTCTTGAGCCCGACTGATACAGCCGACAACTGCCAAATCACCTGAAAACTTCTGCAGGTGGCAGGACTCAGAGTTCTATCTGAAGTCTGAGGTATAGACAGTGAACAGAAAGGGGGGCAGGCAGCCCCCTGAGGTGCCCCTGTGCTGCTAACCGCAGTATCTGATATACAGCTCTGCAATCTGACATACTGTGACCACCTGGACAGGTAGTCTGTAATCCAGGACACTAGTGGAGCATCTGCCTGCATCTCCGTGAGCTCACTCCCCAGTAAAGCAGGTTAAGGAAAATGATTCTCACAGTAGCACCTGTGCAGACTGATAAGGATAAAAGTTAAGACAGCAACATTAGTGAACCTTGGGTGACAAATGATCTTGAAAGTTTGAACCACTGACAAAAAAGTATGTGACAGATATAGACTAATGCAATTGAGTGTGTCCTGGAGGAATATAGAGTGTACAAGAGAGTACTTAAGAAGTAGCCATGAGATATCCTCGGCAGGTGAGCTTAAGCAGAATCCCAAGACTTTTGGTAAGTATCTCGAGAAAGAATGACACTCCTAAGGACCAAAGGGTTAATTTGTATGTGGAGTTAAGAGACATGGGCAAGGTAGAAATGACCTTTCAGAGCTATACAACTGCTCGATTCTAAACATTTGCTAATCTGTTATACAGGGGACCTTATTTAATTTCTAAAATATACTATACTCACAATAGACATAGAAAATACATTTACACCATGTCTTCCTCTTCTTTCGTTGCATCATCAATCTAATACATCCTCTTAAAAAACACCTCCTGTTTTCTCCATAAACAATGTACATGCTTGTTTGAGAAGCTGTTGCATAGGATGTGGAAATAACAGTGCCTTAGACTGTGGTCTTTCTCCACAAAGCCTCTGTGTTGGTTGAACTGATCTTCATTGTGTCCCTCAGCACATACATCTGCACACTGGACTGCTATTGACTGGCACACTTCCTTACAGACATCTCTTCACACTGTTTTGCAACAAGTTTCAAAGCAGAACATAGTATGTCTTTCACCTCGTTGATGATCTCCCAGATGCAGTTGATGTTTGCCTCATTATGCACCCCTGAGAGTATCTGTAGATCAAGGGTAATCTGTTATACAACTGTCCAGGCAAACCTTGACAAGAAACACTGCTTCCTTCTCTAGATCATCTTGACCAGCACACATCCATGAGGAATTGGATGATTGTCTCGTCCACACTGTAACCATCTTCATGAGACTCTGCAAGACTATCAGATGGCGAGGGAAACTTTCACAAGCCCTTGGTGCTTATTCAAAAATTCTGTCCATTGACTTTGGAAGTCTGTTCAGGGAACCATATCACAGGATCCATAGTTCCCTCAACCCACAGGACCTGCATGATATTTCCTTCTAATCGCTGTCTGATAGACTTGTTTAAATCTGACATTTTAATGCAGATTTTTTTGTGAAGGACGGGCAGTGTGACAATGTCCAATTGAATGTAGCATTGTGCAGCAACAAGGCAAGGCCCAACCTTCGCAACATGGGGATATGTAGAACCTCGGCATTTGGTGTTTGCAGACTTTGCTTGTGTGCATAGCCACACACAAAGGTAGCTAGATGAAGGTTATTTGGATATGTTTCCACCTCTGACACTACTTTCTCAAGATGTTTGTCCATTATAATTCAACAAATGCAACCCATCCTGTGTTGCCAGATGCAATGGCTCCGGCGACTCCCACGGCTCAGGAATGGGGTAAGGTCCACACCTGCACCAAGAGCACCTCACACCCGCTGACCAGTTTCTTCCCACCAGAGAGAGAAGGCCGATCCCATTTCCCATTTTTTGATTCACCTTGTCTATGCCCTTCAGGTGGTCACACCTGATGGCGAAGGGAACAGAGGATCGGTTGTGCCAATTGTCAAAGAACACCACAACACTCTTGCTGCAAATGACTTTGGCAAGTTCAAACCAGCTGAACAGACGGACCGTCTCCTGGGTCAGAGCAGAAGTCATTGCTGACACCCATGTCTGTGGGGGTGGGGGAGCTTTTCAACCGATAGGCCACTCACTTGGCTGTGCTTACAGATGTCTACTCCCCACCACCCTGAGCTCTGTAGAGTTAAACAACATATTTTTGAGTGAGAATGAGAATACAGCTATGGTCAATCTGCATTAAGATGTGGATCTACCAGTTCTTCTTTGGCGCTTGACAGAAGATGGCTTCCTGGGCTTGAATTGCCCAATGCTGCTTCGACTTCTTTCAAAAGAAGATTGAAGTTGTTTGCAACTGGGGGATGTAAGCAGATATTGAACATTACTCACAATGCTGTGAATAAATCGATAATCATTCTACACGGTAAATTACCAGCTCAATATCACTGGCAACACCGAATAGTTTTGAATGCTATTATATCGAAAGCAAAAAGCAATGTATGAGACAATGTATAAGAAGCCAACTAGAGCAATTGAAGGGATGGAGGAAGAGAAATTTGGGGAGTAATAAAGCCTTGGTGTCATTATTATAGAATGCCAAGAGACAATGAGTTAGCAGTTGATAATAGTTAGACTATAACATGTTGTTTCATCTTCCATCAACCAGAAGAGTCAGAAAATGCAGCCTGAAGGGGTCTGAATTAAAAAATAATCTGCAGCAGCATTATTTCAGCAAGTAACTACTCAGTCTAAGAAACAGGCTCCTGAGGGAGGGGATGGAAGCAATTGGCTTTGACTCATTCAGATGGAAGTTAAATAGATTTCCTTCAGAAAATAATATTTCGGGATGCAGCATGTGAGTGATCTGGAGCATGAAATCTGATAAATGGGCTATGATTAAGAGGGAAAAGGAGATTGAATCCACGGTTCTCAAGGATTTTCACCGCTGGGATTTTCTGCAGTCTGTTGAAAATTGGCTGGTGGAGATACAGAGCTGTGATTAGCCACCACCTCCAGTGCTGTCACACTGTGAGAATGACAAACTGGAAAGAAATAAACTGTCGTGGGTCTTTATCATCTGCAAGTGAGGGGGTAGTGAATGTGAAACCAAGAAATGGTGGGGGTTGGGGGGCTGGGGAAAAGACAGTGGGTGGGATGGGAATGAGACGTTCAGTGGGGAAGAAGGAGAAGATTAGTAAGGGGAAAGGAAAATGGGCAATTAGGGGGAGGGAGATTGCCAGTTGGAAGAGGAGACATGTTAACTGGATGGAGAGAGAGAATGAGAGGGAGATTTTGAGTGGGGAAGTGGGGAAGAGGGAGGATAGTGAGTAGGGGAAGGGGGATAGTGTACTGAGAGTTAAAAGTAAGTTTTAAAAGGAATTGTGAAGGGACAGTGGCTGGGTTAAGTAAATTGGACAACCTGTTTTTAAATGCCACAAGAAAAACAGTATTCACCTACATAGGGTGAAAATTAAACATGTTTCATACCAGTGACCTTGTTTTGTTTATAACGCTGCCCTTCCCACATTGGTTGTACACCCCATCAACATGGAGAACATGGAGCTGATATCAGGAAGAAGGGGAGCATCGAGAACGCTCCCGCACGGTCTCACTACAAGTCACCGCTAAAGTCTCCCTCCCCTTCCCTTCACCCTGTGGGGCGGGTTCCTCTCCTGTACTGCTAGACTAGAGTTCAAGGCTCTCACCTGCTCGCACTGTCATCTCTCTGACGAGGACCGTTCCCTCACTTCCTCCCATGTATGAGGCAGCCGTGATGAGCCCTGACATCCAGTTCTCCCGTCCTGCCGGCTCCGTGCGCTCTGCACCAGATACTCAAGAGCAAGTGGGAGACAGCTGGATTTCAGTGAGAGGCAGAACTGCTGTCTTTGATGGGCAATTCGAAACCAGCTTCGATCCGTTCCCACATGTGACAGCTATCCTTCACTTCCAAATTACTTGATAATACTAATATTCTGAAAATTGGGTGCATTTTCCTGCCAGCCATGGACCAAGAATTATTTGAAATGCATGAACGAGACAGGTTGTAGAGATGCCGTTGGTGTGTGACAATTGCTTCCATTCATCTTGGGGAACTGACAAGCTTGGAATGACTTTGTTCTTGGTGCTATAAACTGGAACAGCTCCAGGCTTTAGTGACATCCCAAATGCAAGCCTCTGGTCTGGGTACAGGCTGCCAGGCCTTAGGCCCCTGTACCTGGTTGGTCTTGGCCTTGGCAAGTGTTCGCTCTTCAGTGGAGTTTGAATAGCAATAGTGTCTCTGAAAAAAATATTCACAATAGCTGCCCCCCCCCATCAGAATCAGAATCAAGTTTAATATCCCCGTCATATGTCTATAAATTTATTGACATTTGCAACAGTAGACAATGCAATACATGATAATATATTAAAAACTATCAAATACAGTAAATATATATATGTTAAATAATTAAATTAAATAAGTAGTGCAAAAACAGAAATTTTAAAAAATTAGGGAAGTAGTGTTCAATGTCCATTGATGGCAGAAGAGAAGAAGCTGTTCCTGAATCCCAGGTGCTTGCCTTCAGTCTCCTGTACTTCTTTCTTGATGGCAGTGATGTGAAGAGGGCACATGTTGGGCGATGGGAGTCCTTAATGATGGAGCTGACTTTCTGAAGCACTGCTCCTCGAAGACGGCTTGGGTACAACGGAGGCTAGTGCCCATGATGCAGCTGGCTAATTTTACAACTCTGCGCAGCTTTCTTTGATCCTGTGCAGAAGCAGCCCCTCCCCTCATACCAGACGGTGGTGTCGCCAGCCAAGATGCTCTCCACCATACATCTGTAGAAAGGTGCGAGTGTTTTAGGTGACACCCCAAATCTTTTCAAATTCCAAATGAAGTATAGATGCTGTCTTGCCTTCCTTATAGCTGCAAAAATATGTTGGGACCAGATTAAGCCCTCAGAGATATTAATAACCATGAACTTGAAATTGCTCACATATTCCACCACCCTACAAATCCAATGATCATCACCATATGAGAAAAGGTCTAGTGCTTTCCCAGCATGTATGACTAATCAACTCTTCTCGGGCTTCACATGTATTGATTTTAATTGACGTTTCAATGACAGACTCTGCCATGTTCATTAGGAATGTCTTGTCCGGTGTATGTATGCCCTCATTGTCTGTCCCTCCTGATTGATTAGTCCTCATACAATCAGGTTTCAGTAAGGACAGGAATTCGATTGTAAACAAGGTGGGACAGAGGAAACCTGATCAGAATTAGGTTTATTATCGGAATGTGCCATGAAGTTTGTTAACGTAGCAGCAGCAGTTCAGTGCAATACATAGTCTAAAAGAAGAAAAAAATACAAAAATAATAATAAATAAAAAAGTAAATCAATTACAGTATGCATATATTGACTAGATCAAAAATCATGCAGAAACAGAAATAATGTATATTAAAAGAACAAGGTAGTGTAAGTGGGTTCAATGTCCATTTAGGAATCGGATGGCAGAGGGGAAGAAGCTGTTCCTGAATTGCTGAGTGTGTGCCTTCAGGCTTCTGTACCTCCTACCTGCTGGTAACAGTGAGAAAAGGACATGCCCTGGGTGCTGGGGGTCCTTAATAAAGGATGCTGCCTTTCTGAGACAGCGCTTCCTGAAGACGTCCTGGGTACTTTGTTGGCTGGTATCCAAGATGGAGCTGACTAAATTTATGACCTTCTGCAGCTTCTTTTGGTCCTGTGCTGTAGGTCTCCCCCCCCCCCCCCCCCCCAACACCAGACAGTGATGCAGCCTGTCAGAAAACACACCACGGTACATCTACAGTTTTGTTGACATAACAATTCTCTTCAAACTCCTAATGAAGTATAGTCACTGTCTTGCCTTCTTTATAGCTGCATTGATATGTTGGCACCAGGTTAGGTCCTCAGAGATCTTGACACCCAGGAACTTGAAACTGCTCACTCTCTCCACTGCTAATCCCTCTATGAGGATTGATATGTGTTCCTTTGTCTTATCCTTCCTGAAGTTCACAATCAGCTCTTTTGTCTCACTGACGTTGAGTGCAAGGCTGTTGCTGCAACACCACTCCACTACTTGACATATCTCACTCCTGAATGCCCTCTTATCTCCATCTGAGATTCTACCAACAATGGTTGCAAATTTATACATGATACTTGAGTTATGCCCAGCCACACATTCATGGATATAGAGAAAGTAGAGCAGTGGACTAAGCACACACCCCAGAGGTGAACCAGTGTTGGTTGTCAGCGAAGAGGAGATGTCATCACCAATCCACACAGATGGTGTTCCAGTTAGGAAGTTGAGGATCCAATTGCAGAGAGAGGTACAGAGGCCCAGGTTCTGCAACTTCTCAATCAGGATTGTGGGAATGATGGTGTTAAATGCTGAGCTACAGTCGATGAACAGCATCCTGTTGTAGGTGTTTGTGTAGTCTAGATGGTATAAAGCAGTGTGAAGAGCCATTGAGATTGCATCTACCATTGTCCTATTGTGGTGATAGGGAAATTGCAATGGGTTCAGGCCCTTGCTGAGGCAGGAGTTCAATCTAGTCATGACCAACCTCTCAAAGCTCACATCAACTGCAGTTGTGAGTAATACTGAGTGATAGTCATTAAGGCAGCTCACATTATTCTTCTTAGGCACTGGTATAATTGTTGCCTTTTTGAAGCAAGTGGGAACTTCCACCCATAGTAGTGAGAGGTTGAATACGCCCACCAGCTGATTAGCTGTCATTGAAAAGTCGGTTGAAATCGATATATATGTACTCAGCTGGAAGCCCGAGAAAAGTTTATTCAGCATCACCATATGCTACAAGTAGCTGATACCACTGGAGGGTGAATAAGCAGCAATACCAGAGTCATTGTGAATATAAGAGTAACAATCATGTTAGATGTTTTTACTCATGGGAAAGAGGTGATGGGTATCATCTTCACTCTTGCATCTTATTACTGACCTGCACTGCACCTCCCCTGCAGCTGTTACACTTCTGCATCCTGTTTTTGCTTTACCTCAATGCTCTGTGTAGGTGTAAAGTACGCAAGACAAGTTTTTTGCTGTACTTCAATACATATAATCATAATAAACCAATTCCAATTGAGGGATCAACACTTCGACCCATAAGAAATGAAGGAGCAAGCATATACTGTACATTGTTCCAAATTCTTAAATATCTGGCAGTCCTTGGATCAAACCAATGTGCATAAAGGGAGTTGATATTTAAATGGCAGGCCCCCTTGATGGATTCAATGGCCCGTCTTACCTCCAATTACTTCCATCAACATTTTTCCCTGTGTAGTGCAACATGCCTCTCATTAGAAGGCAGTAACAGGCAATTAACAAGTACTTGGAGATTTATTTTCACAATTACAGTATTGTTTGCTTCTTAGCATGAAGGAATGAAACGACATTAATAGTCCTGATTTGGGTCCATTTCTCATTTTCCCTTACCAGTTTTTCTCACAATAATTACTTTCATATAATTAAATCAAGGTGGGTCAGACCTAAATGGACCTTTGTGGCTCAAAGCAAGACCAAGGTATGAGAAAAGTCAAAATTCAAAGTAAATTTAATATCAAGGTACACATATGTCACCATATACTACCCTGAGATTCATTTTCTTGTGTGCATTCACAGTAAATACAAAGAAACATCAGAGAATCAATAAAAAATATACAGAAAAGAGACGAACAAGCAACCAACATACAAATGACAATGAAACAGTGGAAATACAAAAAAAAAGAAAAAAAACAGCAAAATAATAATAATAAATAAATGAGCAATAAGAACATGAGTTCTAGAGCACTTGAAAGTAAATCCATAGGACTTTGACTTTTCTTCATACCTTGGTCTTGCTTTAAGCCACAAGGATCCATTTGAGTCTGACCACCTTGATCTTATTATTTAAAAGTAATTGTTTCAAGAAAGGCTGGTGAGGAAAATGATAAATAGACCCAAATCAGGATTATTAATGTTATTTTTCATTCCTTTATGCTGAGGTAAATAATAATTGGGAAAATAAATCTCCTAGTACTTGTTAATTGCCTGTTACTGCCTTCTAATGAGAGACATGCAGCAGTACACAAGGGAAAATGTAGATGGAAAATAGCTGGTGATAAGATTGGGGTGTCATGAATAATGCTCCCTCTAAATATTTTCACAGTTGCGTGGACCAACATTGCTCTGAGTAAATTTTTACATGGCCTGAAAACTGCATGACACCTTAAATGTTTTTTTTGTTCAATGTGCACAACAAACAAACACAAACCTCAACTCCCAATACAAGTAGAAAATGTCAAGCAGTAAAAACAACTGAGAGGCAAAGTAAAACGTTCTGCCTAGATGGCATCGGCGTTCAGCAGGCCAGCGGTTTATTAACAATGAGTTACCAACTTTCATTCTGTGTTTAGTATTACAATGTGTAACAGTGTTGTAATTTGCAACACTGGAAACATAAATAGATTAACGCTTTAAAACAGTGTTTCCCAACCATTTTAATGTCATGAACCCCTATCATTATCCAAGTGGTGTGTGGGCCCCAGGTTGGGAACCCCTGCCATGAAATGTAGTCCACTTATTATTTAGAAAATGTGTGGATTATATTCACTAGTGCATAATTAATTACAGGGTATTTCACAGTTATATTAACATAGATTTCAAAATTACATTAACATTGTATAAAAGAAAATTCCAGCTGCACAACAACAAAGGTTACTGTGTGAGTGTGGGAGCATTTCATTTACCGCATGGCCACGCACCCATGCAGCTTAAAAGGAACCTTGGTAATGGACTACTGGATCCATCAAACAGGCCTGCCATTTAATTAGATCATGGTGACCCTAACAACTCCACCTCCTTCTTGGTGGCAACTGCAAGAAGAGATGATGGGGGGTCCTTAACAATTGATGCTGCTTTCCTCGGGAAAAAAAGCAAAAATGCTAGGTTCAGGCAGCATTTGAGGAGTGAAGGATAAAACAAAATTAATTCTTCAAGTCAATGTCCTGAAGATCTCTGAATCTTTTCTGATGTTTGATTAGATCAAGGCTAATTTGTATTTCAACTAGTTCTGCAGGCTTCTTTTTTGTGAGTTTGACAACAATGAAAATCACAAAACTTTCCAAATGCAAAGGAGTATCCACACAGGAGGAAGTCATTTGCTCCACCTTAATTCACTCAGGAAAATCTTGGCCCATTTTCATGAGAAATTTTAATTCCTGATGAAGGATTGTTGAGCTGAAACATTCATTCTGCTTTGCCCCCCAACCGACCTGCTGAGAGTTTGCAGCATTTTCTGTGCAAAGTTCAGACTTCTAGTAGTTTGCTTTTGTAGTGAATATCGAGAGTGCGTGGTTGGGCTCGGCAGGAGCAGCAACCATATTGTGCGAGTCTGTAGCTTTGGTTTCAGAGCACTAATGGCACCAGGTAGGTTCCAAAGTGATGACTGATTTGATGGGGGGCACTTGTGGTAAAATTGTACAAGATACCTTTTTGGTTAGGGCATGGTCTTACATCTGCTGGCAGTGGCAAATCCTGATGGCAGTTAGCAAGTAGTCTTGATTGATGCCCACACTGCTTTTTCAGAGCTCAGTGCTCCTGGTAACATCCTCATTTAGCCTCAATCAGTTCAGTAGCCAGGATGATTCATCCTCTATCACAGACACCGCATAGCCTATGTTACCACTGCTATTGCAAAGGCAGGTGGCTGAGGGGTTTCTCCTGGAGGCTGCTACAGTTCTGATTACTTGGTCATTTCTTTAGGAAAACTGGAGCCACAGGAAGTGGTGTGCCAGGCAATCCAGGACTGTCCTTACAGTAAATGTTCTACAAAAACCAATTGCTCCAGGATATTCTATTCAAATAAGCTTGTGCACATCCAGAACTACACACTTACTTAGCTACTGCTCATTGTGCCACTAGCATTCAGGGCAGCCATGCAAGTTCTCCGTCTCTGCCGGTGTTCATCACATCAGCAGCTGCCTCTCGGTTTTCACTACTGTCAGTCATGCAAGGCCTGGGGAGAGACTTAGAAATACCATCACATTCAGATGTTGAAGGATTCAACATTGTTGTTTCTGTAACAATTTTGTTTTATTAGTCAAGGTTGTTAGCGCTGAGTTGAGTTGAACTCCTGAAGCTGGAAGACTGGTGGACCACTCTTAGTCTGGCCTCTGCCCTTTGACCTGTTTGGCATGGGTGACCCTACCAAGAGCCAAAGCATAAGATCCTGACTCCAAGTCATTGAGGCACGCAAGCCTCCAAACCATGACAAGGTTGTGGCCCACGTGGAAGATCCAAAACTACTGTCTATTCCTTAACCTGGTCTTGTTGATCCACTCATTGAACTTAAGCATGATAACCAAGACAGCCTCCATCTTTGACAAAGAATCAATTTTAAAATCTGTGTGCATTTTTACGCCCTTCCCCCACCATAGCCCAGCTTCTCAGCAACGTCTTCCATCCTTCCAAACCATCTCTTAATTCTTCATGTCTCTTCAATTCTCTGAATCTGGCTCCTTGCATTCTCTTCACAGATCCATTTATTGCTCTACCATTGGGCTTTCAACTGCCTGGCCTGTAACCTTAAACTCTGGAATTCTCACTCTAAAGCTCTGCACCTCTGCACTTATATGCTCTTGTTAAGATATTCCTTAAAATCTTTTGCTATAACAAACTTTAATCATCTGACCTGAACTCTTTCATCATGAACTTGAGTCAAAAGGGGTGTTATTGTGATTGTTAGCTTGTTGAGTGCCCTGAGACTTTTAGTTCCTTTGGAGTCCATTTGTGAATGTACGTTGTGGAGGAAGAGGAAGGGAGGAGACAGTGTGTACAGCCAGTTTTTGAGCAGGTTTTTGGCAACCAACTCAATCAACAATGAAGCACTATTTCCTTGCTTAGTGACTTTTCTACATCTCAGTGTTGCTCTGTCTCTGACCACCACAGCTTGTACTTGGCCACAGAGCAAAAGATAAAAACCATCATTCCCAATAAAACCAAATATAGAAATCAGAGCACAGCTGATTGCCTGGAAATTACAACTAATTACACAAAAAAAACATGAACTAATAGCATGAATGGCAACATTTGCAGAAGAACAAAGATCATAACCCGTTATGTTTTGTACTTTTAAAATATTAAAATAATTCAAAGAAGATCAGGAGCCCAGGAATACTTTACTTTAATTAAGGCTTGAATGTATCTCGTGGTAGCACGATGATGTATTTTTACATATAGCCTGCAATTAATAATTTAAACAAAAAAGAATTCTTAACCACATAAAATAGATACACAATTACTCAAAAATTATTGAAATATTATATACACAACGCTCCTCCCTGCTTTGCTATAAACTCCAACTCAATAGAGAATGCATCTCAACTCTATACACAGTGGATTATATAATACAACTACTTTACAGACATTCACAGCACAGTAAATTATAAATTGTCCCAATTCAGATCTAAAGATTTAATCGTTGTGGAAGATATCTTACTCTTGTGGGATAGTGTCTTTCCTGACAAGGGGGATCGCTTTGCTTGGCAGATGAGACTTATGACTGTGAAACAATCTCGGGCTCTAGGGCCTCCTCCATGGTGGTTGTAGAACTTCACTCTGAGACTGCAGAATGTGGTTCCAACAGTGGGAGCCAACTTTCTTCTCTGTCAATTGACTCTTTGGATCTACTTCAACCCCATTTTCTTTCTCATGTTCCCTCTCTCGTTCACACCTTTCACTTTACCATTCATATTGTGTGCTCTCTGTAGCATAGTGCTTAGCACAGTGCTTTCCAGTACAGGCAACATGGGTTCAATTCCCTCTGCTGACTGTAAGCAGATTGTACATTCTCCCCATGACCACCAGGTGCTCAAGTTTGCTCTCACAGTTCAAAATCACACTGGTTGGTACGTTGGTTTGCAATCGGTAAACCAACATACTGGCATACAATTGGCCATTGTAAATTGTCCCTTAGCTAGGCTAGAGGTTGTTGGGTGATGTGGCTCAAAGAGTCAGAAGGATCTACTCAATGTTGTATCTAAATAAATAAACAATAAAATTCACATTCTTTCTCTCCATCTCTTCTCTCCTTTTTCTTCTAGTTTGTGTATCTTGATCTTGGGAAGATCCATTTATTTAATTGGAGTATTTTATAATTATTCAATTGCTTCCTTTCCAATTTGATCTCTCCTCTTTGTTTCCTCATCCATGACATCATCTGATGATTTTGTATCTCCATTGACTCCTGGTCTTTGGTCTTTGCATCTACTTTTACAAGCAGCTTTTTGTCTCCCACTTGAAGTTCATGCAACCTTAATAACCTCAATGTACGCAGGTTAGTTTCTGGATCTTTATACTCACAGAAGCCGAATACTTGCAGCTTTCCTGAAGCTCCTTAAATTCTCTTCCAGCTTAAAGCATCGCCAAATTTCACAAGTAATTGCCTGATTAACATATGAGCAGCTCTCTCAGATACGTTGCCTACAAAAATAGTTGTAGTTGGACCACTGCTTCCTTCACTTTCACGCTTCCTCTGGACAGAGTAGTCCTTCCCTGGTCTAAGATACTTTCCAACCAGAGGCACAGAGACTGGCACCAATGCCCATTTTCCCTCTGTAGGGACTTTACTATGGAGACAGTTGTGCCATCATCCAGCACCTTCCTTAATTTGCTCTCAATTGGCTTCATTGTAGGTTATGTGGTCTGCAAATGGTGGATGGATCTCCAATCAAGTTGTAGTTGTCTCATCCGATCATGCTCCCATAATGTTGGTCCTTCTTCTTTAACTATGTACAAGCTCTTGTTTGTTGTATTACACAGTTATGAATGCCATTCCCACAGGAGCTATCTTTTCTCCTTATAAGTTCTTAATTGGGTATCTGCCGGCTTCAGTTTAGTACCTTTGAAATGCCGTTCAAACTCATTTTGTGGGATGACTGAGAAGGCTGAGCTAGTACCAAATTCCATTTCAATTAATTTGCCTTTCACTTCTGGTGTAAGCCATATTGCTTGTCTTTTGTGAATTCTCACACTGTAAATCTTAGGGCTACACAGTCCGGCGTCACTCCTGTAACTATCAGATTTTTTTAACAACAGCATGCAGATTACTGCTCTTTTTGAAACTGCAACTTGATTTTTAGCTTTTTCTCTTCCTTGTGCAGAGCATTTACTTTCATCTGTCTAACACGCTCTTTGAATGAGTCCTATTTTGTTGCATTTTCTGCAAGTTTCACCTTTAAATCTGCATTTGTCTGGTTTATGTGAGCTCCTGGCACAGCAGTAACACAATTTGATTGACCAGGCCAGCTTCAGTTTAGACAATGCAATTTTGTTCACTCTCACTTTCATTCCTGACTGCAATTCAATTGCATCTCTGTCTGCAGTTTCCATTGAAACAGAGATTTCCACGGCTTGCTTGAATGTAAGCTGTGCTTCACTTAGGAGCTGTTTTTGAGTGCTTCTTGCAAGATTCCATAAGCTAAAACATGTCTCAGTGTATCGTTAAGCCCATTACCAAACTGACAATGCTCAGACAAACAATTCAATTCAGCCATGTATGCTGAATGGACTCCCCTTTTTGATTTTGCTTAAAGCATTCCGCAATCAATGAAGGCTTTGGTTTGAAGTGTTCTTGCGTTACTTTGACATCATCACGAAAGCTAATTTCTGCTGCTTTGTTTGGAACAATCAAACTTCAAAGCAAACTATATGTTTTTAAACCTAATGCACTTAGCAAAAGTGGTACCTGCTTTTCACTGGCCATTTCATTTGCTTCAAAATACAGTTCCAACGGTTCGGTATACTTGATCCAATTACCCAATGTGATCTTTCTGATGTTCCCAGCCACTTCTTCCTTGTTTGTAATTATTAATATCACCCAGTGTTCATTCCCTATGAACCCTAAATGCTTCCATTTATGGCCTTTTTTAAATAAAAAGCTCAATTATGTTCCCCCTTCCAAATAGCATGTGCTGGCAGCTTTTGTTTAAACCCAACCGTACCTCCATGCGTTGGGCTTTTTCTTTCAGGCTTGATTGTTCCTCGCAGCAATTTTTTTTAGTTCTAATGTCTTGCTCTGCCTTAACTGGTCAGTAGCCATCTTGGGGCCCAGGCCCAAGAGGGGGAATGAGCCTATGTTTGGCTGCTGGGCTGGACTTGTAGGCAATTCAGGGCAGTAGAAATGAAGTGAAGCAGTGTTGGAGCAGTAGGGACACAAGCCGAAGAGTGAGGGGCAAGCCAATTTAAATGTCTGGTCGGATTGGAAAGGTTGGGTACAGGCCAAATCCAGGTGGTGGGTCCTGGGCCCAAGAGCGAATCAAAGTGGCAGGGCCTGGGTCCAAGAGTGAGGAACGACTCACTGCCAGGCCAGATTGAAAAAGTCAAGGTGTTGGGGTTGGAGACAGGGGATGGACCAGTTCAGCTCACTGCTCCATGAAGTTTACTCATCTTTGCACAGAACTGAGGTTGTGGCCTGCAACTAACAGGCTACTAGATCAGCAGCAGTGATGACTGGCTTTGTGGCTGTGGACTCTCTTTCATGCATTTCACTTCTGAATGTTATTTACTTCCTTCTATTGCTAGCTCAATTTGTTTCTTTTTTTCTGCCTGTTGGGGGCTTGGTGGTCTTTTTTAATAGGTTCTGTTGGGTTTCTTAGTTTTGTGGCTGTCTGTAAGGAGATAAATCTCAAGTGTGAATACAGTATAGTGCATATAGTCTGATAATAATTATCTTTTCACTTTGAACCCTCCCCATCATTAAGGACATCTTCAAGAGGAGGTGTCCCAAGAAGGGATCATCCAACACTAAAGTCCCCCATAACCCAGGACATGCCCTCTTCTCATTGCTACCATAAGGGAGGAGGTACAGGAACCTGAAGACACACACACAATGACTCAGGAGTAGTTTCTTCCCCTCTGCCATCAGAGTTCTGAATGGACATTGAACACATGCACACTATCTCATTATTCCTTTTGTTTGCACTATTCAGATTTCTAATTTATAGTAATTAATAGTACAGCAATGTACCGCTGCTGCAAAACATCAAATTTCAAATCACGTGAGTCAGAGTTAACAAATCTGATTCTGATACTGATGTGTTGAGTGCTTCCAGCTTTTCCTGTTTCTGTTTCCGATTTCCAGCATCTGCCGTGGTTTGATTTTCAGTTTCAAATCATTCTTCTTGTAATTAATTATTTAAACAAACAAAAATGCTTATTCAACCAATATGTATAGACAAGGTTACTCAGATAAAACTGATTATTAACTGCAACAACAGTGCAGGTAGTCAGTGAAGACGACATTAAGCAAAAGTGGGCCATGAAGGCTTGTCTATGGACTGCACCCCCTTCCTCAGCCTGGCTGGCTGAGTGACTGGTAATAGCAAACACACTGGCAGAGGGACCCTGACGATCTCGCTAACGGTTGACCCTGAACATGGCTACAGATATGCGCTTCAAAGATCTGCTGCCATTTATGGCAGTGCATTTCCCTCTGGCTTTCAGTGGAGCTTTACCTGAGACCTCTGCAGAACTAAATTAAGCAGTGCACTTGCTGTTAACAAAGCTGCCCGTTAGCTGTGTCAGTGTGTTTTGTTTTATTACTTTGTTTTTTTCTTGTTCTGATTGTGATCTTTTTTGTATAATTTTGCATAATTTATGCTTAACACGTTCTTCAAAGATTCATTTTATTATCAAAGTATGTGTGCAGAGTACAACTCTGAGATTTGTCTTCTCCAGGTAGCTATAAAAGCTGTCAATTCCTCCATACAAAAAGAAAATGAAACGAAACCTCGCATCCCCAAACCTCCCCGACACCTCCCTCACACAAAAACTAACAGATCACTCATGGTGAACGAACAAGGATATCAAACCCCAAGCACCCCCCCCCCCCCCGCCCCAGCCTGCCGATAGGGAACAAGAAAGAATGGGAGAAAACACAGGAAAAAATAGAACTGAAAGAGGCCGATATGAACTACAGTTCAATCCATAAATCTGGGAGTTTTGATAACATCTCTGAGAGTGCCAAGATACAGTAACCCCTCCAAGGGCAGCAACTCAAACCCAGCTCCGAAAGCAGCGACAAACTCAGCTGCCCCTCCGAGAGCAATGACTCAAACCCAAGGGCCTCTCCGAGGGCAGCGACTCAAACCCCCCTGTGAGGACAGCCACTCAAACCCAGCGATCTCTCTGAGAATGGCTGGCTCTCCGCATTTGCCTCGATGTTTCAATCTTCCTCAACACTCTAATTGGTGAGAAATGCTGTTGACCATGGCCCTCGTCTCATTCTTGTGAATGTTGCCTCTGACACTTTGGGTCTGATTCAGCAAGTCAGTTTTTTATTGTACCTGTGAATAAATGTACTTGTGCATTTGACAATAAATTCAATGTGACTTTAACTGTATAAAGTAGTTGGATTGTGTAATGCGATGATCCCATGCACACTTACGAGACAATTGAATCTTGTCCTTGTTAAACCATCTTCCAACATTATTAGCATGGGCAAGAGACACACTGTGTTTGTTTCCCTGAACTGTTCTCAGTCTGGGTAAAACTAACGAGTGCGCATTCCTGTTTCTGCACTTGTTATTAATGGGTTACTTCAATAATACAATTTGAAACAAATCAGGCAGGAATAAAAATACAGGGGAAACTATCTTGACATTGGAAAGCAACATTCTCTGCTTTATCCTGATGGACTTTCCTGCTCTGTTGGATAATTTGATCTCAAATTATAAACAAGGATGTAAAGTTGAGGCTTCATAAGGCACTGCTGAGGCCACACTTGGAGTACTGGGAGCAGTTTTGGCCCATTATCTAAGAAAGGATATGCTGACATTGGAGAGGGTTCAAAGGAGGTTCACGAAAATTATTCAAGATTGAAAGGCTTGTCTTATTTAGAGTGCTTGATGGCTCTGGTCCTGTACTCACTGGAATTCAGAAGAATGGAGGGGTGTGGGGATCTCATTAAAACCTATTGAATGTTGAAAGGCCTTGATAGAGTGGATGAAGAGAGCATGTTTCCTATGGTAAGGGAGAATAAGACCAGAAGATACAGCCTCAGAATAGAGGGATGTCCATTTAGAACAGAGATGAGGAGGAATTTCCTTAGGTAGAGGGAGGTGAATCTGTGGAATTCATTGCCACTGGTGTCTGTGGAGGCCAAGTCATTGGATATATTTAAGGCAGAGGGTGATTGATTCTTGATTAGTCAGGGCATGAGGAGATACGGGAGAAGGCAGGAGAGGGAAATGGATTACCCATGATGAAATGGTGGAGCAGGCATGATGGGTCCATTGGCTTAATTGTGCTCCTATATTTTATGGTTTAATGGTCTTATAATGATTTCTCCCCTTTGCCTAATGTTTGGAGAATTTAACTTTGAATCCTGGAATAAAACTAAAAAGCATCAATGGCCCTGATGTAAAGTACATTTTTGCAGGCTGTAGGTGTATGTTAATGACTGCCTTGCATGCTATTGGTAATTTGAAGTTTGGATTTTATGTGTCCTTATCAGCAGTACATAGTGAGGGTTATTAATTCTATTCTTGCATACAGTTTCAGAATTGTTATCAGTATTTCAAATTAATGTGTGTTTGTGTCAGTTTTCTTTCTTTTCTGCAGTGGGAAATGCCATACTGAAAGATCCACTCTTGATAGCAGCAGCTAGTCAAAGACAAGTTCATTAATGACGGTTATCCTCGAACCTGATTTATAGACTGATTGGTGAGGAGTGGAGGTTGCCTGGAAACTGTGGCATCCTGTGCATTATCTCCACAATAACGGAGTGGTACAAATGATTAACAGGCTATAAATTCCATGGAGAAACTGGATAACATTATTTGTCTCATGATGAGATGACAAACCTTAGATCACTCCTGGACACCCACTAACATATGCCACTTTATGTACTGAAAAGCAATGGGACTGGGAAATCTGAGTCAGTTGAACTTCACTCCCAAGAAGTAGTTATCACTGGTAAAGCCATCATTTATTGTCCATCCTTAATTATCCTAATCAATGCAATAAATTCACCATCCTACTCCCACCTCACCCAAGCTCCTTCTTTATCCCTCTGACCCACCCAGGTCTCAAATATCTCCTCCATCCTGTCAGCACCCCAATACCCAGTTTTGTTTTCACTCCCACCTGATTCCATCTTCCTCTTAGCTGCATACTTAGACCACTGAGTCTCCTACCCCTCCATCAACTGGTTCCATCAGCCCATGGTCGCTCCCTTATTTGGTTCCACTTTTCACTTTTCTTACTCATAAAGATTCCAGCCTCTTGGGTCTCCATGTCGCCTTCCATCCTCCCCTCCTCCACCTGTTTCCATCTGTCCCCTTCTGTTTTCTGTTTCCATTCATCACCCACCAGTTATTGTCTCTCAGTTCCACCCATCCACAGCTCCATCTGCCCATCATCCTCCTTCCTCACCTGGTTCCACCTATCACCCCTTCCAGTCCCGACCTCACCTCCCACTCTCCATTTTATATTGGTTATCTGTCTTCTACACTCTGAGTCTGGAGGCAGGATCTCAACCCAAAATCCCTGCATCTCCATGGATGCTGCCTGACCTGCTGAGTTGCTCCAGTAGTCTGGTTTTTATTTGTCATCCTAAAGTTTTTGTAGAGAACAAAATTAACTTTAAATCTATTTCTTCCCAGTTACTGTTCAATTGAAGTGTAGCTCTCTCAACACCACTCAGATACCTGGAACCTTATTCTGGTCAGGATTAACACACAGCCTATATCACCCAGTATTCAAGCTTTAACTTTGTATCAGATCTACCTCAATCCTATCCAGTAAAGCACAGAACAGCACGAGGCCCACTTCCCCTCTGCAGCCCTCACGCCACACCTGTTTGCACACTTTCCAGTCTTCCGATCTCCTGTACATCTCCCTCCTCTCATGTGTGGTAGAGAAGTGGATTGACCAATACAGGATGAAATATTTTTAAGGTGAGTGGAGAAAAATTTATGGGAGAAGTCCGAGGTAGTCTTTTTTACAGAGCAATTGGTGCAGAGTGCAGTGTTGTAGGTGGTGGTAGAAACCAATACATTAGGAACAATTACAAGACTCGTGGATGTAAGTAAAATTCTCTAAGAGGACCATACAGCCTTGTCTTGGGGCTTGGAGGCCTGCATGCCTCAATGACCTGGAAAACTATGTTGGCTAGAGTCAGGGCCTTGTGCTTTGGCTCTTGCTAGGGTCCGTAAGACTATAAGACATAGGAGTAGAAGTAGGCCATTCAGCCCATCAAATCTGCTCCACCATTCCATCATGGCTGCTCCCAAATCCCACTCAACCTCATACACCTGTCTTCTTGTCATATCCTTTGATACCTTGACCAATCAGGAAAGGATCAACTCTCACCTTAGATATACACAGGGACTTGGCCTCCACCACAGTCTGTGGCAGAGCATTCTACAGATTTACTACTCCCTAGCTAAAAAAAATTCCTCCTTACCTCTGTT
Source organism: Hypanus sabinus (assembly GCF_030144855.1). Classification (NCBI taxonomy): domain Eukaryota; kingdom Metazoa; phylum Chordata; class Chondrichthyes; order Myliobatiformes; family Dasyatidae; genus Hypanus; species Hypanus sabinus. Next base: position 138,363,365 of record NC_082711.1, read on the forward strand.
CTAAAGGGTCACCCCTCAATTTTGAGGCTGCACCCTCTAGTTCTGGATATCCCCACCATAGGAAACATCCTCTTCGCATCCACCCTATCTAGTCCTTTCAACATTCAGTAGGTTTCAATGAGATCCCCCCGCATTCTTCTAAATTCCAGTGAGTACAAGTCAAAGGGTGGGGTCCCTCAGTCCTCCAGGTTTGGGGGTTCAGCTCAGGGTGAACAACCCTGAGTTTCAAAACAAAATGGGTACAGAAACAGCAATGAAGAATCATTCTACATCTGAGTGTGGCGGTATGGACAGACTGAAAAGGAGGACCTTCACTGCTGCCCTAAACGACAGCGTTGTGACAGGCAGTAAGTTAGCAAGTAAGTAAAATAGAGAGTTATGGGCTGTGTGAGAGGGAAGGGACAGATTGATCATCATGTTGGTTTATATAGGATAGCACATCATTGTGGGCTGAAGGGCCTGTACAGTGCTGTTCCACATTCCAAGTGGCAGGGGAAAGATTCTTTGGTTTCTCTCCTAGACCTCTGTCCCTAATCTGCAGAAATTCCCTCCTTACTGTCAAAATCTTCCTGGAATCAATCACTTCAACCTTTTGATGGAGTAGCTCTCACAACCTCCGGGCAAAGATTTAGCATTTGCTGAAAGTCTGAAAACACTGTTAACGCTGGAAAGACTCCGAATTAATATGTCATGTTGAAGGCCTTATTTTTCAGAATTCTAGAATCTATTATTTTTTTCCATTTGTCAAAACATTTGTTGCATATCATAAACACAACAAAGTCTGCAGATGCTGGAAATCCAGTGCAACATGCACAAAATACTGGAGAAACTCAGCAAGTCAGGCAGCGTCGATGGGAAATGAATAAACAGTCGATGTTTCGGGCCGAGACTTTTCTTCAGACCCTTGTTGCATATTGCTAGTAGCCTTTAAGAGGATTGGGTTTGTCTGCCTTGTTGAATCACTGTGGTTAATGAAGAGAGTATTCTTATAGTTCTGTTAGGTTGGAGTTCTGTGTTTTTAATCCAGTGATTTTGGCGCATAATGATGTATTTCTTTTTTAGGGGATAACTTATTACTCAGAGTAAATCTGGAGGTTATTTCCTTCCTTTGTGCCAATTGCTGTTGTTTTAAGGGGTTTTTTTGGAAGGGCTTGGTCACCTGATGTGGGGACTTTGTGGATGGGGCACAGTAGGGCCCCAGCAGGGGTGGAGGATGGCATATATTTCTTAGGGGTGGATATTGTCCAGCTAAGTTTTCCTCTTTGCCCTCTTTGGATGCTATTGCCTTTCTTGAAATCTCTCAGAGCTGTACTTTACATGCCATGAGGAGAGCAACCCATCACAAAACTGGCTGGTGCTTTGTCATTGGAAAGGCTTTGGGATGAAAATTGAGTCACTTGCTCTTGTATTTCTGTGAGTGCTCCAGTTACACTCTGAGTTATGAAGCCTCCTGGGGATTGGCTGTGCTCCTCATGCAAAGTGAGCACTCCCCACCACGGTAGAACAACCAGCACACATCCTAACTTAGCGACTGGAATATCAAGTCGGGAGAGAAAACTAACCATCCTCTCTCCGGTGATCCAGAAATGACTCTTTGTCAGAGTTGGAACTCATCACTAAACCACGAAATTGCCAATGCAATAGGCTTCAAAATGTAGCTAAAACATAATAGCCAAAATTTACAATTACAATTACAATTTCTTTTACTTCACGTTATGAGATATGGGCATCACTGTCAGGTTAGATCAATCTCACGTCCCTGTTTGTGTATCTAAGCATCTACGTACCTGTGTTGATGGACGTACAGTACTGTGAGCATGCTGGGGAGGAGAGTCATCCAGTGTTTCAGCTTTGTAATGAATATAACGAAAGCTCAGGCTGCAGCTGAGCACTCATCGTATGCACAGGTGAAATAACACACACAGAATGCTGGAGGAACTCAGCAGGCCAGGCAATGTCTGTGGAAAAGAGTACAGTCAATGCTTTGGGCCGAGACCCTTCATCAGGACTGGGGGCGGGGGGGAGGATGAGAGGTCAGAGTTAAAAGGTGGGGGGAGGGGAGGGAGATACACAAGGTGATAGGTGAAAGCAGGAGGGGGAGGGGCGTGGTAAAGAGCTGGTAAGTTGATTGGTGAAAGAGATACAGAGCTGGAGAAGGAGAAATCTGATAGGAGAGCCATGAGGCCATGGAGGAAGGAAAAGGGGGAGGAGCCCCAGAGGGAGGTGACAGGCAGGTAAGGAGATAAACTGAGAGAGGGAAATGGGAATGGAGAACTTCCACCATCTGGTGGAACTTGACCTCACTCTCAATAATTTTGCCTCCAACTTCCACCCTGCCCTCACATTTACCTAATCCACTTCTGACACCTCCCTCCCCTTTCTCGATCTCTCTCTCTTTCTCTACAGACAGCTTAACAACTGATATCTATTATAAACCCAGAGACTCTTACAGCTGCCTGGACTATACCCCTTTCCACCCTTGTTACTTGTAAAAATGCTATCCCCTTCTCTCAATTTCTCCATCTCTGCCTTATCTGTTCTCAGGATGAGGGTTTTCATTCCAGAATGAAGGAACTGTCTTCCTTCTTTAAAGAAAGGGGCTTCCCTTCCTCCAGCATCAATGCTGCCCCCAATCGTATTGCTTCCATTTCGGTACATCTGCCCTTATGCCATTCTCCCACCATGTCACCAGCCTCCTCATCCAGCATATAATTCTTTGTAACTTCTGCCATCTCCAACGGGATCCCACCACCAAGTAGATCTTTCACTCCCCCCACCCACTTTCTGCTTTCTGCAGGGAGCGCTCCCTACTTGTTCTTCGTCTCTCCCCACTGATCTCCCTCATGGCACTTAACCTTGCAAGCGGAACAAGTGCTGCACCTGCCCCTGCACTGCCTCCTCCATTCAAGGCCCCAAACAGTCCTTTCAGGTGAGGCAACACTTCACCTGTGAGTCTGTTGGGGTTACCTACTATACCTGATGCTCCCAGTGCGGCCTCCTGTATATCGATGAGACCGGACGTAGATTGGGAGCCTGCTTTGCCGAGCACCTATGCTCCATCCACCAGAAAGAGTATGCTCTCTCAGAAGCCACCCATTTTAATTCTAATTCCCATTCTCATTCTGATATGTCAGTCCGTGGCCTCCTCTACTGTCGTGATGAGGCCATACTCAGATTGAAGGAGCAACACCTTATAATCCATCTGGGTAGCCTCCAACCTGATGGCATGAATATTGATTTCCTGAACTTCCAGTGATGTCCCTCTCCTTCACCATCCCCCATTCCCATTTCCCTCTCTCATTTTATCTCCTTATTTGCCCATCACCTGCCTCTGGTGCCCCTTTTCTTTCTTCCATGGTCTTCTGTCCTGTCCTATCAGATACCCCTTCTCCAGCCCTTTATCTCTTTCACTAATCAGCTTCCCAGCTCTTTACCCCTCCCTCTCTCCCGGTTTCACCTTTCACCTTGTGTTTCTCCCTCCCCTCCCCCCACCTTCTAACTTTGCCTCCTCACCTTTCTTTCTCCAGTCCTGATGAAGGGCCTCAGCCTGAAACATTGACTGTACTCTTTTCCACAGGCACTACCTGGCCTGCTGAGTTCCTCCAGCATTTTGTGTGTGTTGCTCGGATTTCCAGCAGCTGCAGATCTTCTCTTGTCTGTACATAGGTGAAATTCTCTTCTAGAGATGAACTGAAGCACTGTGACAGTAATCAGAAGACAAACACATTTGTCTCCTTGGCCATCCATATCCACTCCCCTCAGTGCCCCCACCGCAACATGTTGAGCTCATATAGATGAGAAGTGGGAACCATATTGGAAGCCAGTGGAGCCAGGAGACATCTTGTAAAATTGCCTACAGAATCCAGTGTTCATATAGATTAAACAATCTCCTTGGAGATGAAGCAAGTGTGAATCCTGAAGTACTTGTTCGTGAAATAGATTCAGTGCAGGTGCCAGGACATGAAACCCCAAATCCAAGCAAGTTGCACAAAGAAACGAAGCTACTTGAATTCCACCCAAAACCAAGCTGTTGATATGACACCAACACTTGTAAGGAGATCAAGGAGATCACTGTCTCAAGGTCCTAGATTTATGGTTGTTCACTTAAAAGGGAAAATCAGTTGCTGGTCCTCCTAGGTTA